>NC_047118.1:44943662-45596995 GCF_902500255.1 Thalassophryne amazonica
TTTACTACTGCCTTTCTCAAAGTACATGCAATAAACAAACTAAATTCAAAAAAGATCATTGTAATGTAAGACAATGTCAATAAACTATTTGTTCTGTCTGACCAACAGTCCAGGACTCGAAGAAAAAAAAAAAAAAACAGCAGATGGTGACATACAAAAGGAGCAAATCCAAAAATATAACAAACCTGAACCTCTGTCATTTTTTTCTTTTGATAGACTCGCAATTTCAAGTCACTTCAATCTTTATTATCCTCTAGAGGTAACTGACATAAGAACAACTCTCAAATATTACTTTGATGAACAATCATTCATTAAATAGAATATATGCCACCACAGAAATGTCAAGAAGCAACAATTTCTCCTGGAGAACAGTTTTAATTTCGCATGCAAAGGCATACTCACAATACTCCCATATTCTTCATCGTCCATCTCCTTCACCTTCAAACAGTATGACTGAAAGACAAGGGATACATAATATTATGCTGCTGACATTGAGCTTAGCAGCATCACAGGTGACCGAAAGACACTGTACAGCATACAAAAACAAAAGGGTGTGGCCTTACTAGATACTCAAACTTGACGTCCAGGTACTTGCGGATGGTGAGCTTTGTGTCTGGTATGGCCTTGTGGAGATACGTGTTCAGATCATGGAGCATCTGCACACCACAGTATAATTAATCAAATGTGCAAAAAATGCTCAACTTAAAACATGCTTTTTGAAACTTTTTATTAATTATAACGACAAATGATGAAAAATGAAGAAAGGAGGACAAAGAGAAAAGGAGAAGAAGATAGGAAAAAGGAGAAAAGGAACAGGAGTTGGCCATTACTGATAACGTGACTATACGCTATTCAAAGGGCATTTTTGTCACACATATTTTTATTATAATTTCTATAACTCCATTTTCAGAGGCCTGGGCACCGTCGAGGGCAATAAATATTTTAAAGCCAAACGTCTAATCTGTACTCACAGGTTTGATGGTCTTCAGCAGTTGAATTCCATATTTCTCAATGTTGCGATGAGCATCAGCGAACTTCACAAAGGCCTCGCTGGCTCCCGCCTGGGGCTCTCGCACCCCGATGACAGAAAAAACATCACCAAAGGCTTATGGGTGAAAAAAAGTACGATTATTAGTGTGGAGGATGGCTGAACAAGAACATTTCCCTTATAGCTGAATTAATAGTGGCAATAAATATAAAGGATCCACCAAATTATAAATATTCTGATCAAGTGTCTCACCTCTGTGAGTCTGAGACAGCTCAAAGAAAGCCCTGAGCAGCCTCTTGTGTGCTCCATTAACCCTAAAAATAGAAAGACTGATGAGATATGTAGTGATTAACACACAGTCGGTGACAAGCAAAGTTATGTGCTTGTGTCTGTACAGACCCTTAAATAACTATAGTCACTCATTTACTTGAGTTTATTACTTTTCAACAGCAGAGGGGGCAAATCAAATGGAACATTCAAAACAGTCAGTAAATTATTGAGGCACCATTTAGCATTTGATACAGAATTGAAAAGTATTACGAGAAGTGGGCGTGCCAAAGCTTAGAAACATTCCAGAACAGTGTATTGAGTTGTATCACTAATTTGTAGCACTGATGAAAAGATTAGGTACATCCTAATGTACCAGTCTATCCATTCATTAATTTAGCTGTAGTTTCTGATTCTGTTGTATATTTTGTCCCACATTTGCCCACACAGTGGGCATCATGTTTCTCATTGCAGGTTCTGGCATAGCTTGTGAGCGTGAACGCTGAAGGTGGGCATTCTTACAGTCCAAACATGAACACATAATGTATTAGTGCCAGGTGTTCACCACAGCTGGTTTTTGCATAATCCCTCCAACAACTAATCATCCAGCAGGTTGTAGACATGTCTACAGGATATTCATAGGCAAAAACAGTTGCTTTTGGGATTGATTTGGCACATAAAGGCTCACCATAGACGAACCACTTCATCGTCATTATGTGATCTTTTAAACTGGTGAGTGGACAAGATGTGAGTATTTGCTGTTTTTGAGTTATTGTCTATAAAAACCTGGCTTAACCCACTCACCCACCGTTTTAACCAGCACAGCTAGGGAATAATAATTAACTGTCAGTTTCTGTGGCAAGTAGCAAAACACAACAGATGTTAAACGCTACATTACATCCGTGAAAGCTGCTTTGGAAATATGATTATTGTTTACCTCTATAAAGCTCCGCTGTTTTCCTCCAGTTCTTCCAGTCTCTTAACCAGTCCATCTGTAAAGCACAGTGAAGTCATATTTGTTAAAGTATAGTACGCACTGTTTAATTAATGTAATTATGAGTACCATAATTATCTCACCATTGCATAGAATAGCTCTGCTGAGTCCAAGAGCGTCTGCTGTGCCAGAGCTCATATTTCCACCAGGCGATGCTTCACTTTTTTCAGGACTGAAAATAACAAAATGTGGGTTTTAACTCATCATAAAAACAATATAAAGTTCCAAACAGTTATAAATAATCCACAGAAAAACATTACAAACAATCGTGTGTGTTCAGGATTACCTATATCCAGAGATTTCCCTTGCTTTGGGTCTGCCTGCAGTTTATTGTAATGGATTGTTGCTTCTCCCTATGAAATTCAAATTAAGAAGAGATACATATACGATAATCAACAAAGCAATGTATAAGAAATATGGAAATCAATGAAATAACAGTTTGACATGCACACACATTTTATATATAAACTATTTCAACAACAACAAAAAACCTTGAAGAGAGAGCTGAGTAGGGGGGCAAGCTCTCGATTTACCGATCGATCTACATTCCGATCCTCACCTATGGTCATGAGATTTGGCTCATGACCGAAAGAACGAGATCGCGAGTACAAGTGGCCGAGATGAGTTTCCTCCACAGGGGGGCTGGGCGCTCCCTTAGAGATAGGGTGAGGAGCTCGGTCACTCGGAGTAGCTCGGAGTCAAAGCCGCTGCTCCTCCACGTCGAAAGGAGTCAGTTGAGGTGGCTCGGGCATCTTTTCCGGATGAACCCTGGACGCCTCGCTGAGAGGTGTTCCGGGCACGTCCCACTGGGAGGAGGCCCCGGGGAAGACCCAGGACACGCTGGAGGGACTACGTCTCTCGGCTGGCTTGGGAACGCCTTGGGGTTCCCCTGGAGGAGCTGGGGGAGGTGTGTGTGGATCGGGAGGTCTGGGCGGCTTTGCTTGAGCTGCTGCCTCCGTGACCCGACTCCGGATAAAGCGGAAGAAAATGGATGGATGGATGGAAAAACCCTCTAAGCACATAATGCATTATATTAATTTGTGGGTAAAATGAATAATATACAATCTTTTCCACATCATGATGCCACAAGTGAGATCCACGTTCACATCCTATATCCACAATGAATGAGGCGCCACCTAATCCTTTAATTCAGTACACTAAAACTTCCCTAATCCGCTGTATGAAAAGCCATGGAACTTCCTGGAGCAAACAATAGATACCAAAACACCAGACCCACTCTGTATAGGCGACATACTGTGGGCTGTTGCTCTGATGTCTGCAGTATAGTTTAGGCAAGTCACTAACATCCATCGCATGCACAGCCTGGTGGCACGTTTTCCACCCACGATCGTATTATTTCATGATTCACTCAAAAACAACATTGCAAGACATATCTACTTTAAACGTAAGTACTTTGTATTGTTTTTATATGTTTCTGTTTCAATGTATATCATGAAATTTCATCCTTTGAATGTCACTGTTTAGTTCTGTAAGGGTTTCTTTCACTCAAGAGTTAATGCAGTTTTTAAATTTCACCAGGCCAAAATGTTTATTTTAAACTCTACACAAAATGTAGTTTAATTACTGTTAAAAAACAAACAAAAAAAAACGTTCAGCTATGACATGGCTACATGATTATCAAATATTCTCTGGTTGTAGCTTGATTTGGTGTTGTCTCTGGTTCATATCACTATAAATTAAATTTATTTGGGGTTTTGACTGCTCATCAGACAAAATAAGACATCTCAACACAATACATTTGGCTATGAGAAAATGCAAGGAGCATTTTGTATTATTAACAGCTTAGACAAGTAAAATAACATTCACTACAAACTACATTAACTGGTCAAAATTCAGACTGTGTATCCACAGAATTTATTTTAATGTCTTGTACCTGGACTGCCTGAATCATCTTGGCCACTTCCACTTTAGTTTTTCCCTTCACTGGTTTGCCATTCACATCCTGTGATTTCATCACCTGCTGCCAGAGTTCCTTCCAGAGCTGCTGGAGTGTTATCAAACACCTACAAGACATATTAGATTGAAAATCTCTCAATAATCTGAATACTCTATATGATGACACTATCATATACCATTTTCCTTCAGACTCAGTCCAGTGGAGCACCATCAGCCTGAAGTTCATACTCATTAATAGCAGAAACTATGGCATGATGTCAATACTACAAAGGTGCACTATCACAGGAAATACAGTGCAAGGTACATACCTGTACAATATAAAGACAAGGACAGTACTGCGAACCACCCCCAATGCTGATCCCAATAAGGTTGTTAGCATCTTTCTTCAAATTCACAGTAACCAGGTACTGTCGGTATCCCCCTGTTGTTCAAACAAAATTTTACATTTATATTTCCAGCAGTTATTCAGCTTAGTTTGGGATAAGTCTATGTGTTGTATATTGATTCAGCTTTTAGTCTTGACTTCAAGGTTAATGTTGTATGTGATTTGCCTAAAGCCATCTGGCTGTAAAAGTGACGATCCATTGTGTATCTTAAAAGTTGCGTACTTGTTCAATAATTACTTGGATTCGCATTTTTTTTCTTCAATTTAATTTTCAGTTGAGATCAAAGAGTAGGATATTTAATTTTTTATGTAAAGATGCCAGAAACCTTTAGATTTTATGTCATACAGATAATAATAATGTAATACAGATGTTCTGACCATACATGGACTCCCACTGTCCATCGTCTGGTTGGATCTGAGTACCTGAACCCAAACTTGTTCTTGTTGGAAAATGTGCAGATTATTTTGTCTCAAAATGTTTTGGTTTATAAAACCAGATACCATTCAGCTCTTCAAATATTTAACAGTGAGAGAAATACCATAAAATATGTTTGTAACCAAGATGCTGTGCCTTCAGGGAGTATTGATCCCAAACAGACCAGATAATTAATCTACAGTATGCAGTGGCCATTGGTTTCTCAGTGCTAATACACTCAAATTGAACTGTTACAGATATCAACTAAATCTTTGCTTTTCTTACTGTGAAAAATGAAAAGTTTTTTTTTTTTCAACTGTTGATGTTAATATGGTACCATAAGCAAACTGTGAATTGCTACAATTGCTTATTTAAACTACACAATATCAGTGTTCATTCACAAACCTAACCCAAATCATAACCCTTATGCTTGAAATTCTTGGATGCTGTATGATCATAGCAGTTTCTTGTTGGATGCTGTACAAACAGTCTTGTGAAAAAAGAATATGGCATTCGTACCAATAGCCAATTTATTGAAAATATCTGTGCTGGAGGGAAAAGGACCAACTTGGGAGACAGCAACTAATCTTTTCAGGTCAAATTTTATTTTTCTGATTGTAAATGTCACCAGCATCATTTGCTGTTCAAATACTAAATGAACTGCTTTACAAATCATAAAAAGATAAAATATCACTGCAACTCACAATCTGTCCTCCTCTAAATCGTACTCCATGTCTGTGAACATCGCGGAACACGGTCACTGCCAGGAATCACAACAAAACAAAGTTATTATAATGTTACACGTAACATCAAACCAGTACTCCGACCATCTTCTTTGGGGGAAAACAAGCAATAAAACGAATTTAAACTGACATAACTTCTTCAGCAGTCAGGAAAAAAAGCTGCATAGCTGCTAATTGTCCATACAATCGACCTGAAGTTGGACATTGACATTAGAACAACTATAAAAAAAACAAAATAAAATAAAGCAAAAAAGCTGACGCTAGTAAAGAAAATTGCTGGTTAGCTACTGCAAGCTAACAACAGGCAAAACTACAATGTTTGCTTGTTCAGTGACGTTAATGACTTACCTTTAACGTTATTTGAATTAGCACCTGTTTTTTTTTATGTCTCTTAATGTACATAAAAATAAGTATTTAATTTTAAACCATCCCCTCCTTTAGTCAAAATTAATGTCCACTGACAACTCATCTGTTTACTTTTGACGTCACTTCTTCCTTTTTTGAGATAGTTCACGTTGGTGTATTATTGCCACCTGCTGGAAGGGAGTGTGAATTTCAGGTTGTTGTAATATACCTAATATACCTAATAATACACCTAATACCTAATATACTGTGAGGTAACGTTTTCCTTCCACCAAAAGAACAAAAAAGCGGAATTAAACTATTATTCCTTCACATATTTAAGTGCTGATCTGTTACCCGCTGTGTAAACCTGCTACAGATTATGTTTCTGAATTCTTGTCACTTTCAGAACTTCAAAGGATGTTCATCAAAGGCAAGCTGACTGACCACTTCAATTTAATGCTGTTATCTAAACATAAAAAAATTCCAAAAAGAATTTTATTAACAAAAAAAAAAAGTCTAATGTCAAAGTATATCAAAAGTGGTGAGAGAGCACAGCAACATATACCCACATTTAAAAATATCAGTCATGTTGAGAAAATGTGAAGTGGGCTTTTAAATAGCCAAGTTCACAAACAATAAAATAAAGACTTGTTTAAATAAAATAAGCCATTTTCCCATAAAGCAAGGGGTCAGAAATTTGCCTTTGACCTCCAATCTTCATTGTTGACCCATCCTAACCAAATTGCTAACCCTACCCATACTTTGTCCCTACGGACCTACCAAGTTTGATCAAAATCTGAATAGGCGTTCTTGAGATATCTTGCTAAAATTCATACATGTATCCAATAAAAACAGCTGCATACAGACCAAGCCAATCACAAGAGCAGAGGCCTTGGGCAGGATTGCTAACTACAGGAGCGTTCATTCCCTCAACCAATAGCGAACACTAGACTAGACTGAGGAGAAAATGATAAACAAAACCTGTTGAAGATGTGATCATCCAAGAGGACATGTATTCTCATTCAGACATGTCTGATGCCTGTCTGCATTCAGACTAAACTGCACTGATGGACAGTCAACAATACAATGCAAATGCCCTCCAAGAATAAATACTGTAAATATACATGAGGTTTACTGTTGAAATGCTTGATGCAAGGAAGTCTGTAGGGCCTCACGAAGTTGAGCCTATATTTCTGAAACTTGCTGCAGATATTTTTGCTTATTTGTATATTTTAAACTTGTCAATGGAGCTGAGATTTGTAAATCTGGTCTTGTCTTTCTGTCATTGAAAGGTGGAAAGGTGGTGCTCCAACCACAAAGTTGTCAGTGCTGGCTAAAATTTGGGAATCCATTTTTAGTGAGTAGCTAGTGTGGTTAGTGCATAATGGATGTATGGGTCAAGCACAATGTAAAAACAAAACAAAACAAAAACAAAAACCCTCAATACTACATTAGGAATCTGCGGTGGAGCATTTTTAAACAGAGGTTCCACTGAAGCCATGGGCGTAATTTGGTGGGGGATAGGGGGGACATGTCCCCCCCACCTTTTCAACCAGGGGTGACAGAATATGGTATGCCCTCCCACCTTCTGATATATATATCAGAAGGTTATGAGGTAGAGGCCAACCACCAGTAGAGGCAAGCAAGCCTCTACTGGTGGTTGCTCTCACTGCGGTATTGTATCACTTCCTGTTCCAAACACAGCAGTGTTTTTCTGTATCTGTTAGCTGTTTAATCTGCGCAGTTAGATTGATCTAGTTATCTAGATTACGATTTGTTTCCCAGTGTAATCTTTACGTGCCTTAACTAAAGCACTCCTTCTGCTGAATCACCTCTAAATTATTTACACATTATTCACTTTGCGTGTTTTTAGGAATCCGCTAGCTTAGCGTAGCTACTAGCTCTTAGCCGATTTAGCATGGCAGCTTCTCCTGTCTCTCCCTCACTTTTCTGCTCTGGGTGTGAAATGTTTAGTTATTCCTCGGCCTCCTTTAGCAGTAACGGTACTTGTAATAAGTGTAGCTTATTCGTAGCTTTGGAGGCCAGGCTGGGCGAATTGGAGACTCGGCTCCGCACCGTGGAAAATTCTACAGCTAGCCAGGCCCCTGTAGTCGGTGCGGACCAAGGTAGCTTAGCCGCCGTTAGTTCCCCCCTGGCAGATCCCGAGCAGCCGGAGAGCAGGCTGACTGGGTGACTGTGAGGAGGAAGCGTAGCCCTAAACAGAAGCCCCGTGTACACCGCCAACCCGTTCACATCTCTAACCGTTTTTCCCCACTCGACGACACACCCGCCGAGGATCAAACTCTGGTTATTGGCGACTCTGTTTTGAGAAATGTGAAGTTAGCGACACCAGCAACCATAGTCAATTGTCTTCCGGGGGCCAGAGCAGGCGACATTGAAGGAAATTTGAAACTGCTGGCTAAGGCTAAGCGTAAATTTGGTAAGATTGTAATTCATGTCGGCAGTAATGACACCCGGTTACGCCAATCGGAGGTCACTAAAATTAACATTAAATCGGTGTGTAACTTTGCAAAACAATGTCGGACTCTGTAGTTTTCTCTGGGCCCCTCCCCAATCGGACCGGGAGTGACATGTTTAGCCGCATGTTCTCCTTGAATTGCTGGCTGTCTGAGTGGTGTCCAAAAAATGAGGTGGGCTTCATAGATAATTGGCAAAGCTTCTGGGGAAAACCTGGTCTTATTAGGAGAGACGGCATCCATCCCACTTTGGATGGAGCAGCTCTCATTTCTAGAAATCTGGCCAAAAAGAAAAAATAATATAGCACCTTCAACTGCACCACAGACTAAAACAGTTAAATGTGGTCTATTAAACATTAGGTCTCTCTCTTCTAAGTCCCTGTTGGTAAATGATATAATAATTGATCAACATATTGATTTATTCTGCCTAACAGAAACCTGGTTACAGCAGGATGAATATGTTAGTTTAAATGAGTCAACACCCCCGAGTCACACTAACTGTCAGAATGCTCGTAGCACGGGCCGGGGCGGAGGATTAGCAGCAATCTTCCATTCCAGCTTATTAATTAATCAAAAACCCAGACAGAGCTTTAATTCATTTGAAAGCTTGTCTCTTAGTCTTGTCCATCCAAATTGGAAGTCCCAAAAACCAGTTTTATTTGTTATTATCTATCGTCCACCTGGTCGTTACTGTGAGTTTCTCTGTGAATTTTCAGACCTTTTGTCTGACTTAGTGCTTAGCTCAGATAAGATAATTATAGTGGGCGATTTTAACATCCACACAGATGCTGAGAATGACAGCCTCAACACTGCATTTAATCTATTATTAGACTCTATTGACTTTGCTCAAAAAGTAAATGAGTCCACCCACCACTTTAATCATATCTTAGATATTGTTCTGACTTATGGTATGGAAATAGAAGACTTAACAGTATTCCCTGAAAACTCCCTTCTGTCTGATCATTTCTTAATAACATTTACATTTACTCTGATGGACTACCCAGCAGTGGGGAATAAGTTTCATTACACTAGAAGTCTTTCAGAAAGCGCTGTAACTAGGTTTAAGGATATGATTCCTTCTTTATGTTCTCTAATGCCATATACCAACACAGTGCAGAGTAGCTACCTAAACTCTGTAAGGGAGATAGAGTATCTCGTCAATAGTTTTACATCCTCATTGAAGACAACTTTGGATGCTGTAGCTCCTCTGAAAAAGAGAGCTTTAAATCAGAAGTGTCTGACTCCGTGGTATAACTCACAAACTCGTAGCTTAAAGCAGATAACCCGTAAGTTGGAGAGGAAATGGCGTCTCACTAATTTAGAAGATCTTCACTTAGCCTGGAAAAAGAGTCTGTTGCTCTATAAAAAAGCCCTCCGTAAAGCTAGGACATCTTTCTACTCATCACTAATTGAAGAAAATAAGAACAACCCCAGGTTTCTTTTCAGCACTGTAGCCAGGCTGACAAAGAGTCAGAGCTCTATTGAGCTGAGTATTCCATTAACTTTAACTAGTAATGACTTCATGACTTTCTTTGCTAACAAAATTTTAACTATTAGAGAAAAAATTACTCATAACCATCCCAAAGACGTATCGTTATCTTTGGCTGCTTTCAGTGATGCCGGTATTTGGTTAGACTCTTTCTCTCCTGATTGTTCTGTCTGAGTTATTTTCATTAGTTACTTCATCCAAACCATCAACATGTTTATTAGACCCCATTCCTACCAGGCTGCTCAAGGAAGCCCTACCATTATTTAATGCTTCGATCTTAAATATGATCAATCTATCTTTGTTAGTTGGCTATGTACCACAGGCTTTTAAGGTGGCAGTAATTAACCATTACTTAAAAAGCCATCACTTGACCCAGCTATCTTAGCTAATTATAGGCCAATCTCCAACCTTCCTTTTCTCTCAAAATTCTTGAAAGGGTAGTTGTAAAACAGCTAACTGATCATCTGCAGAGGAATGGTCTATTTGAAGAGTTTCAGTCAGGTTTTAGAATTCATCATAGTACAGAAACAGCATTAGTGAAGGTAACAAATGATCTTCTTATGGCCTCGGACAGTGGACTCATCTCTGTGCTTGTTCTGTTAGACCTCAGTGCTGCTTTTGATACTGTTGACCATAAAATTTTATTACAGAGATTAGAGCATGCCATAGGTATTAAAGGCACTGCGCTGCGGTGGTTTGAATCATATTTGTCTAATAGATTACAATTTGTTCATGTAAATGGGGAATCTTCTTCACAGACTAAAGTTAATTATGGAGTTCCACAAGGTTCTGTGCTAGGACCAATTTTATTCACTTTATACATGCTTCCCTTAGGCAGTATTATTAGACGGTATTGCTTAAATTTTCATTGTTACGCAGATGATACCCAGCTTTATCTATCCATGAAGCCAGAGGACACACACCAATTAGCTAAACTGCAGGATTGTCTTACAGACATAAGACATGGATGACCTCTAATTTCCTGCTTTTAAACTCAGATAAAACTGAAGTTATTGTACTTGGCCCCACAAATCTTAGAAACATGGTGTCTAACCAGATCCTTACTCTGGATGGCATTACCCTGACCTCTAGTAATACTGTGAGAAATCTTGGAGTCATTTTTGATCAGGATATGTCATTCAAAGCGCATATTAAACAAATATGTAGGACTGCTTTTTTGCATTTATGCAATATCTCTAAAATCAGAAAGGTCTTGTCTCAGAGTGATGCTGAAAAACTAATTCATGCATTTATTTCCTCTAGGCTGGACTATTGTAATTCATTATTATCAGGTTGTCCTAAAAGTTCCCTAAAAAGCCTTCAGTTAATTCAAAATGCTGCAGCTAGAGTACTGACGGGGACTAGAAGGAGAGAGCATATCTCACCCATATTTGCCTCTCTTCATTGGCTTCCTGTTAATTCTAGAATAGAATTTAAAATTCTTCTTCTTACTTATAAGGTTTTGAATAATCAGGTCCCATCTTATCTTAGGGACCTCGTAGTACCATATCACCCCAATAGAGCGCTTCGCTCTCAGACTGCAGGCTTACTTGTAGTTCCTAGGGTTTGTAAGAGTAGAATGGGAGGCAGAGCCTTCAGCTTTCAGGCTCCTCTCCTGTGGAACCAGCTCCCAATTCAGATCAGGGAGACAGACACCCTCTCTACTTTTCAGATTAGGCTTAAAACTTTCCTTTTTGCTAAAGCTTATAGTTAGGGCTGGATCAGGTGACCCTGAACCATCCCTTAGTTATGCTGCTATAGACGTAGACTGCTGGGGGTTCCCATGATGCACTGAGTGTTTCTTTCTCTTTTTGCTCTGTATGCACCACTCTGCATTTAATCATTAGTGATCGATCTCTGCTCCCCTCCACAGCATGTCTTTTTCCTGGTTCTCTCCCTCAGCCCCAACCAGTCCCAGCAGAAGACTGCCCCTCCCTGAGCCTGGTTCTGCTGGAGGTTTCTTCCTGTTAAAAGGGAGTTTTTCCTTCCCACTGTAGCCAAGTGCTTGCTCACAGGGGGTCGTTTTGACCGTTGGGGTTTTACATAATTATTGTATGGCCTTGCCTTACAATATAAGGCGCCTTGCGGCAACTGTTTGTTGTGATTTGGCGCTATATAAAAAAATTGATTGATTGATATATG
Source organism: Thalassophryne amazonica (assembly GCF_902500255.1). Taxonomy (NCBI): domain Eukaryota; kingdom Metazoa; phylum Chordata; class Actinopteri; order Batrachoidiformes; family Batrachoididae; genus Thalassophryne; species Thalassophryne amazonica. The sequence continues at coordinate 44,955,825 of NC_047118.1, forward strand.
TGTGTACTTGAAACATGCTATGCCAGTCTTATGTGCAAACCATGTCAGTCTTATGTGCAAAACCATGTTAGAATAGTATCTTTGTTTCTGCAAGTTTGTATTTTTAGCAGCATTAACTTGTTTACAACGCCTGTTTCTTGTTTGTCACATTCAGAATTTTCTGGGACTGCATTTGCCCAGATTTGAAACCAAAAATAGTTGACTCTAGGGACTAGTGTCTACACATAAGTATCAATGGACCATATGCTAACTTACTAAATTCTGAATGTTAGAAAAGGAAATCAGAAAAGCTATCTGGGACCTCAGAAAGCCCATCTGCAATTACTGCTTAATCTCCAAAATCAGTCTATGCAAGCGAAATTATGTTCAGTATGAGTGTTGTCATTAGTGCCACTTCGAAAATTAAATTCATGATAAACTAAACTTATTTCCTAAACTCCTAAACTTATGATCTGTTGTTTTTTCAAACTTATGCAAAAACAAATCTTGAAAAAAATACAGTATGTGATAGTTAATAATTATTAAGAGCCTGTTCGTTCATATTTATGAATACATTTGACCACATTGCAGTTGTTTTTTTTAATGAAAACTCAACCTATCATTCTTTTTGAGTTCTACACGTGGTGATACCTTATTTACACCAGGATGTTAATAAAATCAATGCTGGCTATTCTCAGAATAAAGTACTTATATCCACAGTTTCAAATTGCATAAGTCAAATGGTGTCCACTTTATGGTCTTCTCAAAACATTAAAATTACTGTTCTGGATGCTCAGAATGCATCTGAGCTTATCTAGAAACCGTTGACTTCTGGGGGCCTAAAGTGGCCCCCAAACCCCTGGCCTATGGGCTTCGACCCTGCGGGCCTCGAACTTTGTCCCCCCCAATTTCTAGTTCTAAATTGCGCCCTTGACTGAAGCGTAGAAGAAATCAGTTAATGATGAATTACTGTGGAAGTTTCCAGATATCTGGAAAACAATTCAAATAATAAAAATTCACAATGACATAAGAATTCTTGTGAATGAAACAAGTGAAAAGGAAACAACTGGACAAGGAGGTAGAAGATACACTGATAACAAAAACACGTGCACTTAAAATACCTCAGTACAAGAAGAACCACTTTTACATTTACAGAGAAGTTTGTCAGATAAGAAAAGAACATCAGATCTTTTTTGTTGTTGTTTCAAGCAGTATTTGCACAATCTGAGAGGACTCACAACAATGGGAACAAGAAATTTGCGAACATTAATTGTGAGTAATCTGTTGCCGGTGTTTCTTGTTGGTGCTTGTGGGGGTTGTATCTATTTTTATATTTTGTGGCATTTTGTAAATTGTGACCTGCTGTTTCTTTCTTCTGCCTGGGGACAACAGATTGGCTTGTAGCTAAATCTGGTCTGTGCAACACATTTGTTGTGCAATGTCCCTGTTAAATAAATAAATAAGAAATGATTAGAACAGAATGTGTGAATTCTTTTCATGGCAGGAGCCTGAAAGCTGCTGCTGCACTGGTGTCATTCATGTTGTTAGGATGACAGGGTGCTGTGAACATCATCCACATCAGTTGTTGTGCATGGCTGCGTAAAAAATTCTGGGCTGTATAGGGGGGCTGAGAAAACAGGCTGTTTTCTTGTGTGAAGGATTTTCAAGCAAGAAAACATCAAATCTAAGCTTGAGTCTCCCATGTGCCTTCTAGCAAACTGTAGCTGAAATTTACAAGTACTTTTAAGAAAATCATTCTCTGCTCCACTCCACCACGAGACTGCAAAACTGGTGAAGCAGGTTCTTCAACCTTTATCTACAGAACCCTGTAACTCTTACCGAGTTTTATGGGTGTCTTGTTGGCTTCCCTCCCACACAATTAGTGCAGCGGAAAGACGAAAAAAAAAAATCTTTTCAAATGGTGATGCAAACACCAAATTTGGCACAAATACACCTTAGACATTACCTTTTTGAAAAGGCAGGGTATCCACTTGAATTTTCAATAGGCGGTCAGGTAGGGGTCAGTTGAAAAATTACATAGAGGTCAAAATTAAAAGATGCTCCAATCATATGGAAAACTATACCTGTTATGTTTCGGACGCGGTCGGAGCACCGACCCAGCGTTTGAAAGGACGCAGCATAAAATAAGCAGAGCACGGTTCAAAAGATAACAGAATTTAATAAACATAACAGTGTGTGCAGTGCTAAACAACTAAAAAGTCCACGGTCTGGTGAGGTGGAAACACGGCGCGCTCTCAACAGCGTAAACGGTCCGGAGCCACAGCAGTTCGGACCCAGGGACCCCGCCGACACCCCCCAGGTGGCCGCGACAAACCAAGTCTGTGAAGAAAGAAAACATGAGGTGAGTCCAACTCCACACAGAGAGACACAACTCAAAGGTGCACGCAATCAGCAAACACTTCCTGGCTTAAATCTATACATCAGCTTCTCACCCTGCAGACACAGAACAACTCAGTTCAAATCTCCACTGCAGCAGAAGCTGATTAGACAATTAGCATAACGTGACAGCTCACTAACACAAGGTGTGAGGGACACCAAATCCACTGTCATTACTTCATAAAACTCACCAAAACCAAATTACCTCAGGAAGTGTGCTGAAGAGCGTGAGACCTCACCCAATCCTCCTTCACAGACTGTGGCGTCAAACCTGGAGCGGTCTCTGCGTCTGTGATGGTGAGATTGTTCTCCTGACGTCAATCTCACACGTCTGCTCACAAGGTCGAGTCTCTGGCAATCACACACTGTGCATTCAAGGTTTAAATGCAGCAAGCTCTGATCAAGACAAAATACACCACAGCTGTGAGTCCTGATGACCTGCATGTGACAACAAGCCTCAGGTGTTCAGGGTGAGGTCCTAATGCTCAGCCACTCAGTCCTGAATGCATACCACCTGGTGGGAGAAACAGAAAACAAAAACCAAGCCAGCCAAACACCCCAGCCCACAACAATACCATATTGTTTGTCTGATCACAGAGATTCCAAACAGCTATAGTTTGGATTATCTGTGACAACGTTATGGGGTAAAAACTTGCAAGTCTTGCAAGAAGAAAGAAAGCAAGATAAAAAGAACATTCTTAACAGATCTCAGTCAAGATAACAGTAAGAATTAAAACATCTTGTTGATTTTGTTATCTTGTTTTCTTTATTGGATTGTAATCAAGCAAGAAAATGGTTCACTGATGTGATTTCGCACAGCTTCAGTGATCAAAGGACTAATACTTTCTGAATGGGCTCGACAGTGATTGAATTAAGTGCCTCGTCTATATTGAAATCACTGTTCAATCATATTGTTGATCGTGTTTCATGGTGAGTAGGTGAGTATATAAGTGAATGATCTTTTAAAAATCAGACAGCTTTGTTTCTCACAGGAGAGACTGGAGATCCCCTGAAACCATCAACTCCCACTTGCAGCTTCTGACAGCAAAAAATGAGCATGGTGAGTTTTTTTCTGCTTTGTTTCTCTCTCTCTCTCTCTCTCTCTCTTTTTTTTTACTGCATATGAATGTATCAGATTTGCATCCCATAATTTCTTATTTCTTGGCAAAAGACATAACATTTGTGATTTTGAAGCCTGTTGCTGCAGTATTGTGTTAACATTAAAACAGAAACTGCTTTGAAAATGTATTTGTGTGCATGTGTGTTTAGCAACTTGAGGTTTTGAATATCCATCTGAAAGATGGTGATCGCCTGAAAGTAAAAGGAGAAATCCTGCATGATGCCGACAGGTAAGCTTTCAGTGACAAAGACATTTATTTATATTCACTTCTTATATAAAAAAATATTCATATTTAAAATGATACTTTTATTGAATTCTGAGGATGTGTTTTGTCATCTGGTCTTCAGCCATCTCCATTAAAAAAATAAAAAACATGTTGAGCCTTTATCTCATTCAAAGCTTGCAAACATAAAAATTTGTTCAAACTGTATTGATCTGTCTTGAATCTCTTCAGGTTTCAGATTGACCTTGGCTGTGATGAAAATGAACTGGCTCTACACTTTAACCCTCGCTTTCACGATGACGTCGATGGAGCTGTTCTTGTGCTGAACTCAGACTGCTGGATGCTGGGGTGAAGAGAAGAGGACCAAGAACAACCCCCTGTACAGGGGCATGGATGTAAAGGTAAGCAAAGAAGCAGAGATGTGTGCATCATGTGAACAGTGCTCTGGACAATATGGCTCTGATCCTTTTGTAAACCTTTAAATTAACTAAATTATGGCAAGACAGGCACTTGTGAAAGTACATACATTTGGCAAAACTCCTACCACCCTATCTCACAGTGTTTGTTGTTCAAATTAAATTTCATTTTATTGTAAAGCAGATATATCTAATATTGTTGATTGAATGAATATTGGCACTTGAAACTAAACAGTGTGTGGCCAATGGGACGACCGCAATTCACCTGACTGCAGCAAATAGCACAGGCCCCTTGACCCAACCCATAAAATATTCATTACATATTTCCAGTGCTTATTTTAATCTTGTTATGCAGTCAAACCTCATGTGTTTTTATACAGCATAAAAAATGTAATGGCTCTAAAGATGATGACGATGATGATGGTGGTGGTGACTCATAATGAAGTGTATTGCTAACCCAAGCACTGTCCTGATTATACTGGACGGCATTATCAGCATCTTTTATCATGCAGATTGTGCTAAAGCTGGCAGGAGACAAGTTTGAAATGAAGCTTCCTCATGGATAGGAGGTCACCTTCCCGAACAGACTCGGCATGGACATCATCAGCTACGTCAAAATCAGAGGAGACTTCAAAGTGACATCCTTCAAGATCTGCTAAATAAAGATTTGCTTTCAAACATGAATGATGATGGTCAGATGTCCAAACTTATACTGGCTATCTATAGGAGGAAGTATATGTGTGCCATTCAGGGACATACATACATACATACATACATAGATACTTACATAGATAGATAGATAGCTTTTATTATCATTGTCATTACAACAACGAGATTTCCGTACTCACATTCCACATACAAACAGCAATTAATCCACAATTATAACTTGTTTACTGTAATAATGGCACACATCAGAATTAGGACAACACATATACATTTGACATTGTTTATGTGCACTAAAGTAGAGAAGCTTGAATCTTCAACTGGACTGGGTTGCTTGACGCGAGGATGTTTCGCTTCAAATCGCAGAAGCTTTCTCAGCTAAAATTCTTGCTCTGGTAGTATGACTTCTGTCTTGACTCTTGTAGAGAAGAAAATACAGAAGCCAACAAAAGCTGGAGTTTTTTAAACCTAACCAGACCCCTCCTACCGAGAGGTTGACTGCTATAGGCTAGTGATTAAACAATAGCTCTAATTATGATGGGACAGAAGCCTCTCCTGATGGCTGATGGGAGCCATCAGGAGAGGCTTCCATCCCATCATTAGGAGGGACAGCTGCCCTGTCATTAGGAGGGTGCTAACTAGAGCACAATAGGTGCTAATTACAGCTATTGTTTAGTCACTAGCCTATAGCAGTCGGTCTCTCGGTAGGAGGGGTCTGGTTAGGTTTAAAAAAAAAAAAAAAACTCCAGGTTTTGTTGGCTTCTGTATTTTCTTCTCTACAAGAGTCAAGACAGAAGTCAGACTACCAGAGCAAGAATTTTAGCTGAGGAAGCTTCTGCGATTTGAAGCGAAATGTCCTCGCGTCAAGCAACCCAGTCCAGTCGAAGATTCAAGCTTCTCTACTATGGAAACCACCTGGACAACTGAGAGCCTACACAGAAATATGTGCACTAAACTTGAAATAGTCCGTTTTCCAAATTGAGGCGACTGAAAGTTGCTTGGGAAGAACGGGGGCCTGCCGCAGATGCGACCGCCCTCGTCGGAGTACCAAGCTGTGTGATACAATTCAAAGAATCCGTAGGTATTTCAGACAAACATCAACCCTAATCCAGACTCTAATATATATACATACACATATCCGCCATTTCCCAAAAATGTTCCTGAAGTCAGTCTAACACTAGTGTGTTGCCCATGGGGATCCACGGGCTCTAGATTGTTTAGTGTTTATAAAGGAGGTAGCTGACATTTTTTAAGGGTGGTAATAAATTATGCAACGTTTCTGAAATGAGTTGGAATGGCATGTGAGTCCAAAATATTTTTAGAACCTTAGACCTCAACAGTTTTTAGAAAAAGAACTCAACTCTTATTTCCTGATAATTATGTAATTTTTAATGTTAATTTGCTGTCTTAATGTATTAATAAATTGTTTAGGTTCTTGTTATCATATACACACTACGAGGTCTGTTAAAAAAGTATCAGACCTTTTTATTTTTTTCAAAAACCATATGGATTTGAATCACGTGTGATTGCATCAGCCAAGATTGAACCTTCGTGTGCATGCGTGAGTTTTTTCACGCCTGTCGGTTGGGTCATTCGCCTGTGAGCAGGCTTTGTGTGAGCAATGGTCCTCCCCTCTCGTCGGATTTTTATTGCGAATAAATGTCTGAACGATTTGGAGCTTTGCTGCATCAATTTTTTCCAGAAACTGTGAGAGACCTCCAGGTGGTAACCATTCGGAAAATTCAAATGGCTTTGAGGGACGGTTTTATGGGGATTACACAGATTAAGGAGTGATCCAGCCGGTTTAAAGACCGCCCACAGCTGCTGAGAGCGCACCGCGCTCCGAGCGCCGATCAACAGGCTGAAACAACCAGATCATTTCCAACGTGAAGGCTTTGTTGATCCGGGACGTCGTCTGACTTCCACAAAAATGGCAGGAGACATGGACATTAGTACTTTTTCGGCACATTCCACTGTTAACAGGAGTTTTTTTTCATGGAAAGAAAAGCGGACGGATGCGCCACCGTGCCGCTCATGGCGCGGCACAAAACCACCTCCGTGTTGGTCTCACAGGACGGCTTTGAGATGGCTTTCAGATGGCTGTCGGTGGGTTTTCAGTCGTGTGACTAACCGAGAAATTGTGGATGAGCCTGGACATGCCAGAACATGTCCTGTGAGGCTTCATCACGGCGTTGCTTTGCACCATGCGGCATCGCCGCGATGCACGGAAGTCCTCCGCTCCTCTTTCCATGACAAAAACTCCTGTAACAGTGGAATGTGCCGTTCATTTCCAAACTGGATGCTGTGTTTTATCCAGGACGTCCTCTGACTAGCACAGGAATTGCGGAAGACGTGGACATCAGCACTTTTTCGGCACATTGAGACAGCCGTGCGGAGGAAAACCCTGAATAGCACCAAATCAACACAATGTAGCCACAAGGTACTTCACACAAGTAAAGCCCCCGTCACACATAGCAAGAATGTGGAGGAGCCATTCTGACACGGCAAATACTGCCATTATCCAACGCAGTCGGGAGGAAAAGGGGCGTGGTCCAAAAGCATCCAGACTGCCTCGTCCACACCTGCACGATGGCATCCAAAGCATGTTTAGACAGCAGGTGGATGACACAGATTGCTGTCAGACTGCCAGAAAAAGCGCTGCAGTCTGCCCAATCTCCAACCAGAGCGCTGTTTTCCCTCACGCGGCCGTGAGTGTGTGCGTGGCACACCTGCGCTCCGCGCACACATGTGGGGCTGTAATTATCACTCAGCTGTGTGTATGTGCGCGCATAACACTGCCTGGGCCACGAAGCGCGTGCGCGGGGCACACGTGGACAAGTGGACAGCTTTGCTCCAAAGTTTGCTGGTAGTTTGCACACTCTCACGAGCGCCACTAGCTTAGCTTATGACAAGCTAAAAGTGGACGCTCTCGTTACGGCCCAACAACTTTCCAGTTTCTGGGGATTCTGTGTTAGTACGCGTCCGCAGCTGATGTGCTTGATGAATTCCGGCGCAAAAAGTAGTTCCCAGATAATTGTGATATATTCCTGTCAGATAATGAGTATATCTCATCTAAATCAATTCTAAAAATTTACCAGTAATAAAATTATAAAGAGAACTGAAGTTTTAAGAGTGGCCATAATAAATATTTAAGAAACAAAAGTTTATGAGCATTGTAAACATTGACACGATGGAGTTTGATGTGGAAGAGTTCAGAAAGATACGATTGGAATGTTTTGATTACCATTTACCGTTGGCGATGAAAGTTAACTTTGTGTTACAGTCAGAACAAGAAGCTGCACTGAAAGAGATCTATCTGGGAAGAGACAAACCAGACTGGAAGCCATTTTGTTGCAGCCACACATCACCTACAGCACTGAAGGTGTAAATATGGCCGACACTATGGATCCTCTACCCGCATACAGATGTGAAGAAAAGGTGGAAGCAGATGTGAAATTAAGGCAGAATTTACAAACAGAACCATTGTTGGGAGCAACAAGGATTCTGTTCACAGATGGATGCTGCTGGAGAAGCCCAATGGAAGGGCTAAAGGCAGGATTTGCTGTAGTTGAACTCTACCCAAACTCAGGGACATTCAGGACAGTAGCATCAGGACAGATCCTCAACACGCCATCTGCGCAGAGAGCAGAATTACATGCATTAGCTGAAGCGCTAAAACATTCAAACATTTCAGGACATAGTAATTGATTACACAGACATGGGCCCAGAAAACCGAACTCAAGGCTACAGGTGCTTACTGATCATTGTGGATTGCTATACAAAGTGGGTAGAGGCCATCCCCAGCAAAAAGGAAGATGCTGCATCACTTTGCAAATATCTGATCAATCAGTTCATACGTAGACATGGGTTCCCGAGATCAATCAGATCAGGCAATGGTTCACATTTCAAAAATGAAGATTTGGCTAGAGTCGAGAAAAGTATGGGCATTAAACACAGATTTGGCTCTGTTTATCACTCACAGTCCCAAGGACTGGTGGAGAGAGCAAATCGGACACTAAAGGAGAAGCTAGCTAAAATTTGCTGACTCAAAATTGACCTGGGTACAGGTATTGCCAGTTGCCTTGATTGCTATCAGAGCTTTCGTTAACTCATCAACAGGATTCTCACCTCAAGAACTTTGCACAGGAAGGACTTTTCCCAACCCAGCTGCCACTGGCATTAGGGGGACGCCCCTAGATGTCAGCCAAATGCAACACACTACCTATTATTTGCTGCTAACTTCATTGGTAGCCTCGCTCTCATTCCAGGTGCAGCAACGAGAAGGCAATCCTCCACAGGGACCTGTGGGGAATAAAGTAGATCCAGGAGATTGGATCTGGTTGAAGGTAATTGAGGGACCTGACTGTTGTACATTCATTCCAGACAATTCAGGTGACAGTGGTGTCATTGCTCAAGCCGTAGCTAATCTGACTTGAATATGGGATGCAACTGAAAAGGGATATGTGCAAGATGAAGGGGGATTTTTTTAACTGGTTATTTTCAGGAGACTGGAAACAATGGATGATCATGATGGCTATGATATTTTTGTTTGTGTTCTTGATAATGACATTGATTGGATGTTGTGTTGTTCCATGCCTTAGAACTCTGATCACCAAGTACATTGATAGTACGATTGCTAGTCAGCTACTTGTATGGGGAATTAATCCTGGAGAAGAACTGTTAGAAGTTGATGAGTGTCTGTAAGGTGTTGGCCACACTTTAACTGTGGGCAAAAGGGGGAACTGTAAAGAATAATTGAAAATATATACTATTTTACTCATAATTAGCTTTGCATGCTAACAATGCTAAAAGTTACCAAACTGAATAAAAGGCTTTGTGTTCATTATTTTCAAAAAGTAACAAATGTTTAGAAGTATGTACACCATGTCAGTTCAAATGAACTAGGTATTGTATCAAATGAATGAAGTTGAATAGAGTGTATACTTGTGCCATAATGTGTTTAACGGTTTTATCATGATGTCAAATGAATGAAAATGTGCATGCCTATGCTTTGATGGGTGTTCAATTGATTTATGATGGTTTTGAAATGATTATAATATCATACAGTTTGTTTAGTGATTAAAATATGTGCTTATGATGAATTGTATTGAACATGTGGAACTGCTGACAGGTGTGTTGACTCTCAAATGAGTAAAGTGTTTTGGTTTAAGGTAGGGTGTAACATGTTGGTTTGAGCATGTCAGGCATTTGACCATTTGAATAAAGTCATGACTAATGCCTGACATGATGTTTCGTGATATGTTCAAAGGTCATGAGGTCAAGATGTGTACTGCAAATAATATTGTTGTTGCCTCTGTTTATAATCAGAGAGTTTATATGGTTTACATTCATGTTTGATCTATGCTGATCAATAATGTACAGCTGAATGATTGTACTGTTCAAAATTAATTGCTTCTTGCTGTATTCTGTAAAATGTGAGTGATCTCATACTTTGACTGTGTGGAAGAGTTTCGCCCCCAGAGGCAAAACAATGGCTGGGTTATGTCTTATCCGAAGCCAACACAGAGTGTCTGGAGGAATACAATAACGTTGCTGTGAACTGAACATGGACCTTTTCTCATACGGGGCTGAAAACAAGCTGGAGAGTGTGACTCTTTAACACTGATCTACATTAATTGAGTTACACATTGTCACGAAGACAAAATGTCAGGGCGTATGTGCTGGTAAACCTCTGCACCCAGGGTGATTATCAGATCAGTTTCCATCACAACGAGGGAAGGATTAACAGCAATGCCCTGCTTTATGGACTATTTTTTTCTCTCCATTTCTATCATAGAGGACATGTGGGACTGGGTGTCCCGCCTGGACAGATTTCTGGGGCCTGTACTACGAAGCGGGGTTACTGGCTTATCAGGGTAACTTCGGGAGTAAGTTGACGTGTGGAGTAACTTCCTGGTTAACCCGTACTACGAAAGGTGGATAGGTTTTGATCGAGGTATGCTGCCATGGCAATTTATGCTGTGTGCCAAACCTGCTCCGAGCAGGTTATGTTCTAGATTAGCTTGAGGTTTTCGCTTAACCACTCCCTTTATAAGTACCGTCCATCCACCTTCAATCACTCCGAAGACAATGCCGGCCTACCTGGATGATCCGTTTGATATTGGGGCACAAATTCTGAGGGGCTCTCTCTGCAGGGCGAGGGTTTTTAAAGACCGCTAGAATCCGCTGACATACCCGGACAATATTCTCTATGAAAGATATACAACCGCTGGCAAAAATTATGGAATCACCGGCCTCAGAGGACGTTCATTCAGTTGTTTAATTTTGTAGAAAAAAAGCAGATCACAGACATGACACAAAACTAAAGTAATTTCAAATGGCAACTTTCTGGCTTTAAGAAACACTATAAGAAATCAAGAAAAAAGATTGTGGTAGTCAGTAACGGTTACTTTTTTAGACCAAGCAGAGGAAAAAAAATATAGTGATTCCATTTTTTTTTTTCCTCTGCTTGGTCTAAAAAAGTAACCGTTCTTTCTGAGGAAAAATTATGGAATCACCCTGTAAATTTTCATCCCCCAAATTAACACCTGCATCAAATCAGATCTGCTCATTGACATTGACCCTATGTGTCTTTTTGCAAGGAATGTTTTTGCAGTTTTTGCTCTATGGCAAGATGCATTATCACCTTGAAAAATGATTTCATCATCCCCAAACATCCTTTCAATTGTCCAAAATATCAACATAAACTTGTGCATTTATTGATGATGTAATGACAGCCATCTCCCCAGTGCCTTTACCTGACATGCAGCCCCATATCATCAATGACTGTGGAAATTTACATGTTCTCTTCAGGCAGTCATCTTTATAAATCTCATTGGAAAGGCACCAAACAAAAGTTCCAGCATCATCACCTTGCCCAATGCAGATTTGAGATTCATCACTGAATATGACTTTCATCCAGTCATCCACAGTCCACAATTGCTTTTCCTTAGCCCATTGTAACCTTGTTTTTTTCTGTTTAGGTGTTAATGATGGCTTTCGTTTAGCTTTTCTGTATGTAAATCCCATTTCCTTTAGGCGGTTTCTTACAGTTCGGTCACAGACGTTGACTCCAGTTTCCTCCCATTCGTTCCTCATTTGTTTTGTTGTACATTTTTCGATTTCTGAGACATATTGCTTTAAGTTTTCTGTCTTGACGCTTTGATGTCTTCCTTGGTCTACCAGTATGTTTGCCTTTAACAACCTTCCCATGTTGTTTGTATTTGGTCCAGAGTTTAGACACAGCTGACTGTGAACAACCAACATCTTTTGCAACATTGCGTGATGATTTACTCTCTTTTAAGAGTTTGATAATCCTCTCCTTTGTTTCAATTGACATCTCTCGTGTTGGAGCCATGATTCATGTCAGTCCACTTGGTGCAACAGCTCTCCAAGGTGTGTTCACTCCTTTTTAGATGCAGACTAACGAGCAGATCTGATATGATGCAGGTGTTAGTTTTGGGGATGAAAATTTACAGGGTGATTCTATAATTTTTTCCTCAGAATTGAGTGATTCCATATTTTTTTCCTCTGCTTGGTCTAAAAAAGTAACCGTTACTGACTGCCACAATCTTTTTTTCTTGATTTCTTATAGTGTTTCTTAAAGCCAGAAAGTTGCCATTTGAAATGACTTTAGTTTTGTGTCATGTCTGTGATCTGCTTTTTTTCTACAAAATTAAACAACTGAATGAACATCCTCTGAGGCCGGTGATTCCATAATTTTTGCCAGGGGTTGTAGTACCACCATGAAACTTAAGTCACTCATAGTAAGAGCAACATGAGACTTGTCTAAACTGACTAAACCAATTGAGCTGCACAAACACAATAAATCGGTAACACTAACAACACTGTTAAAGCTACATAAACCACAATAACATTTAAAACCACAAAACCCTGAACTCCCATGGTGAATTGCAGCACTGCATCCATTGTTATTGGTTAGATAAAATTGCCAATTTCTCCAAAAGTATTTGTCCTATCAACTTGTTTTTGCAGTGCTCATCCTTGACCCAAAATACATAAGCATACTAAATGGCGAATGTCAGGTCTCCCCAGTTTTTGCGTGGTCAAAGCCAGACACATGCACACACAGGCCACTTGGCTATCATAATATAGAGTCTATATTATAGACGGTACCTTTATTTTGAATAAATGAAAAGAAAAAACAACAGGAAGAAAACATAAAACACATCTGGCCTTTTTTTTTAATGTGTCACCACCACAGAGCCTTGTGGTCATCTTCTTCAATTGCTTTCACAACTATTTGAAGAATACAGGATTACTGCTCAGGGTATTGGTCTACTACCTACTTTTTTTTCGGGACGTTAGTCTCCTGACTTACACTCCAGTCCAGTTGGTGGCGGCAATGCTCCATATAAGCTGATTGCCTTGACCGTCAAGAAGAAGAAGAAAAAGAAGAAGCAGAAGCGCAGCCCTGTGGTCGCCACAGAGCAGTGTTGCCAGGTGCGCGGTTTTTCCGCGAAATTGGGTTACTTTTGAAACGTGCCTCAATCGCTTAACCAAGCAATGGGTGTTTGGCGAAGAATGTTAGTTTGCTAATGTTGGAGGCCTGTTGGTACATAACAAAAACCTAATAGAGTACTTTAACTTAAATTTGAAATAAAAATGATATTTCAGGAGAATCATAACAGAAATTGTTTTGCACTGAAATCATGAACATGTGTGAATGGAATTCAAAATAGAAATTATCCACTACACATTTTGTTCTTTTTTTTTTACTGGAGGACGCACAAATCAAACAAGTAAGCTGAAATTATTTTAATGAAGTAAATACACAGCCAATGAAGTTCATAGAATTTGATATAACTAAGTTGATAGAAAGTTAACAGAAGTACAACCAGTAAATACAGAGTGCATTTCGATCTACTATAAGCACGTGATTTAATAAAGAAAGACGATAAAGTTTGTGGTGAAATAAGCAAAAACAGTACGTTTTCCAGGCAGGAAGAAATGACAAGCATAGAATTCTGCTGATTTTGTCACAGAGATCTGGCAACCCTTCTCAAGCCCTCTGGTGGCTAGCGGCCTTTTCGGAGGAAACAAAGAAGAATTTGAGTGAGTGTGTTCACTGAGTCTGTACTTTAACGGCTGAAATTAGTGCATCGCAGTTTTACACGCAACGTAATTTTGATGTTAGCTGCTAGAGAGTTTATTTGGTTTACTATTCGCTAACTTGGCTAGTTAGCAGTTGCAGCTAAGTTCGCATGCTTAGTGGGAGCTAACGCTTATTTAGCAAATTTCCATCGTCGTGGTTTCATGGTTTGGTTATTCTCTAAGACATGCTTTGGGCAGATGAAACAGAGTACGAGGATATAGTATTGCTTTTATTTTTTGCGGACGAGGAAAATTGCGTTCAACTTCTTTAATTTTTTGCTTCGTTTGGTAGACGTATTCTTTGTGTTAGCGGGTTTGGCTAAGTTAGCATTATAACACCGTCAGTCTTTTTCTATCAAGTACAGACGGTTGCCCAGTTCCGGATCACCTTTTTTAAAGTCCCGCTATACGGAGCCATAATGCAACTGAATGTCCTTTATTGTGTATTGTTGTATTGGACATTTGATGTTATTTAGCCCAAAAAGTCTGGGTGGAGTAGCGCTTAAGTGTGAAGCCACTTTATGTGTGGCGCAAACATTTGCCAGAAATGGATCACTTTTGCCAGTTCCGGATCACGACACTCTGTCACTTTTGGGACATTCTTGGCATCTGGCTGGAGCCCTTCTAATGCAGAATGATACACACTGTGCCCGAGAATGTATTTTGAACACAAAATTATATAAATTATACTTATTAAATGAGAATTTACTTAGTTTCGAAAGGCGCCGTTATACGTTTTTACGAGCAAAAAATGAGTGGAGGTGAGATTTCTCCCGAATTAAAAGGTAAAAGCCCCCACATTCATGCCCATTCGTGATGTTGAGATGACCCCCAAAGTACACATGACTCAACTACAGACACGAGGCTGCTGCTTCAGTGATCCGCAACCCGCAAATTTTCGCGTCGGATATAAATGAGTGAGTCAGAAAAAACACGCACACCGCAGGCACAGGGATGTTTTGATTCCTCTGCTGATCACAAGGATGGCTGGATCCGGTCGAGCTTGTGGTCGTTTGTAGACAAAACATCAATCTTTCCATTGGTACCAAGTATTAGCTTATTCGTGCTGATTACGAGAAACGATGGCGCAAAAACTACAGCAGTGATTCAGAACTGGCACTGATCCGGAACTGGGCAAGTGACTGTACCCAACCAGAGCATGGATTAAAGTTCATGATTCCGAAAATAGTCCAGGCTCAATATAAGATAATGTGATGTTGAGGGAAAAGCTGAAAAAGGATCAATGCAAGGAAAAAAATAGACAAACTACCTGACTTTAAACGGGTTTTGGGCGTCCTGTTTGTTAAAATATGTCACTGTAAATTTCAAGAAATAGCTAGAGGTACACCAAATCAGATCTAATAAATGTAGATCCAAATTGCTTGAACCTCTACAACAGGGGTGGCCAAGTTTGGTCCTCAAGAGCCACCTTCCTGATACTCTTAGTTGTCTCCCTGCTCCAACACACCTGAATCCAATGAAAGGCTCATTAAAAGTCTGCTAACGAGTCTTTCATTGGATTCAGGTGTGTTAGAGCAGGGAGACAACTAAGAGTGTCAGGAAGGTGGCTCTCGAGGACCGAACTTGGCCACCCCTGCTCTACAAAGTCATGCGCAGTGGAAAACCCCCATTTATTATGTAAACTGGAGGCATGAAAAAATAATCTTGAAGGCCCTATTTTATGCAGCAGTCACTGAAGAAAAGGAAAGATAACTAGCTCAGAGCATGGACAACTATGTTACTTTCTGGTTAGCAGGCAGGCACAATACTTCAGGACATCCTACCTAAACAGTAACAAAGAAAAGTATAACTGTGGCAGACACTGGGCTAATCAACGCAAATAGACTGTGAGAAACGCAAGTGCAGGATTCTGTATAGAGGTAGACTGAACAAGATAAGATATATTTCTAGTCTCACATGGAGAAATTTGCAGGAAGCAGAGGAGCGATACTTGGAGAAAATAAAGGTAACAAGGGATCCAGACAATTGCAGTGTCCTACTGCTTTCAGCTAATGTCATCAAGTGACATATATAACTTCAGAGGTCTTTTGCATTTGTTTGCCCCAGAAGAGCAGGTGGAATGGATCTTTGCATTTTGAAGGTGTCACTGCAGCAAGCCAAATAGACAGTCCTGTTTCCCAGCTGGGAAGCTGAAAAATCATACTCCATTTATAGTTTTCCATGCTGGTCATGAGCGCAGTTGTGGCAATTAATCATGTATTCCCCATTGGAGTGTGTGTTTTTTGTTTTTTTTTACACGAAGTGATGGCTACAGAGAGCACTGTTCTCCGTTGTTGTGAAATCCTAATTTTATTTATATATATATATATATATATATATATATATATATATATATATATATATATAATACAAATAATGAATGGTAAGGAGTCCAACATAGAGAAATATTGGATGAAGAAAAGTTATATTGGACGAGGTGTAGCCAAGTCCAATATAAATTTTCTGAAACCAATATTTCTCTATGCTGGACAACTTGCCATCCATCAATTGTTATGTTCTCCACCCCCTCCCAAATTAAGCAAACAACAAAGAGTCAAGAAAATTAGATCAATTTATTTTGCTGTGAACAGCATATGATTGATTCTGATGCGATGAATGTTTCTAAAACGTCAGTAGCGTGCTTGTCTACCTTCTTAGTGTTTTTGGCATCCTTGGAGTTCAATATTTCCACCAGTTCCTCCTCTGTGAACTCAGCAAACCTTGCTGGCAAACGCTTTTCTGCTGTTGTTGACATGTTTGTTGCCATTTTTTCAACCAGCGTCTGTCAGCTAGTTCCTGACCTTTGTATGCCGCACTCTGATTGGCTAGCTGTTGGCAGTAAGCTCTAGCGCTATTGGTCAGTGGGAACCGATCCAATATAACTTTTGGTCCTAGCCTTTTTGGATCCTTTTGGATCCAACATAACTTTCTGGCACCAAGCATGCCAAAATACAGGTAAATGATGGACAGAAAGGCTAATCTGTGATTGGCTATTGCAATCTGAGTGGACAATGAATATATATATATATATATATCACAGTGAAAGCCACCTCTCTGAGGTCTTGTGGGATTTGACACCAATAGGGCAAATTGATTGCCAGCTACGGAAAGCACTGTGTAGCTGTTTACGGGCTACAGAGTCTTTCCCTTTTTTATGTTTGGTAACTTCACTTAAAAACAGCAATATCTTTGTCCCCTCATAAATTTTTTACAGTAGCCTGTGTTCTAGAGTATGTTGCATTAACAATAACACAATCCCATTCTGTATACTTATTAATGTTTTTTTTTTAATTTTACTTTATTTGCTGAAGGGTTGGGTTCCATTTAATTATTCTCCTAGTTAACTGAACTAGTTAACTTAAATGTACCATGGTATGACTATAAATTGAGTTAAATGTAACTGTTTTTTTGTTTTTTTAATGTTTCATGTCTAGGTTCCACATTATGGACATAGGTGTCACTCCTTAATCCAAACTCCAATCACAATGTCAAGTAAGTAAGCATTGGATGCAATTGATTAATACGCATTAACTAGTCTGACATTTTAATGTTCCATTTTGAGCACAGGTGAATGTGTCTCTTTAAAGTTCACATTTTTTTCAGACTAAAGTGATTACTTGATGTATTTGACAAAACTGATTAAAAATTGACATCTTTTAACCAAATAGTCTTTTAAATTGGCCTTTGGCCTGAAGTCGGTTGTGCTGCTGCATTTGAGTCAGTGGAGCGCTGTAGCCAAAGAACCTTTCATTGTAAACACATAAATTGTACATCTGTACATCTGCCTTACATGTTTACAAATGTATTTATTTTTTTGCTGCACAGAACGGCCATCTTATGCTCCTCCCCCTCCTCCTGCTCCAACAACCGTAAGTAGACCACTCAGATTGTACATATTGGTCAATGGTGAAGGGCCCACTTTATCACTGTGCGCACCCCCCCAATCATGCTCCGTCTCTTCTGTATATGTTGTTGTTTAAATTGTTAGAGTATACTGTGGGTAACCTCCTTTTCAGCTTTCCACCATTCTCACTTCTGGTTATTCCTCTCATATCACAGTGAAACACTCATTAAAGGTCTTTTGCAAAAGGGGTCAAATTACCCTCTGATTTTTATTT
This sequence comes from Thalassophryne amazonica, assembly GCF_902500255.1. Lineage (NCBI taxonomy): Eukaryota > Metazoa > Chordata > Actinopteri > Batrachoidiformes > Batrachoididae > Thalassophryne > Thalassophryne amazonica. Next base: position 44,973,855 of record NC_047118.1, read on the forward strand.
TTTTTAGATTTATTGCCTGGGTAACAGGATTTTTGAAATGCCAATGGAGTTTTAGAACATTGGCTACTTGGCATATGTGTACAGTTTGATTCTGGTTTTCTTTTTCTTACATTAACTAGCAGGGTACAATGTGAGGTTGAAATGTAATGGTGTTAAGTAAATACAACAATCTGAGCTTTGATGCAAGGTCCCGTTTTACATGCAGCATTCACTTGTTATGTATTCATCCTGGATGCCAGCAAGTTTAGTTGCTTTTTAATTATTTTTTTGGGCTTGCATGATGGTGTCATTATTATTATTTTTATTGTTATTATTTTTTGGCTGCTCCAGCAAATACATAGCTATATTTTCACATTACCCCCGTTTTCACTTATTTATGTTTATCCCTCTTCCTCCTCTTGTTTGTGAGCCATTTCTCATTCGTGTTTTGTCTCATTTGTCTTCCATCAGCAAATGCCTTCCACCCCAGGGTTTGTGGGCTACAACCCTTACAGCCATCTGGCCTACAACAACCTCCGGCTGGGAGGGAGCTCCGGAGGCTCCAGCAGGGTAATGAATTGGAAAAGAAATGATGTAAAAAAGGGACAGGTTTAGTATTTTAAAAAAGAAGGCAACATTTTTAGCAAATAAGTGGGCTAAGCATAAGGCTACATGTTTGAGGGAAATGGAAAGATGAGTATTGCAAGGCTAACTGAATATGCTGAGACTAATGTAGATAGAAGTTGTTGGGATGACGATTGTAAGGTAATCAGAAGATAATTAGCCCAATGGTTAGAGGAAAGTTAAAAGAAATTGTCACGTTTATTTATTTATTTGTAAGAAATGAGTCCAAAAGTTGACGGGGTGGTGGGAGGTCAGACTGTGTTTTGGGGAAGAACGAATACTGACAGAAATGAAATGTGAATAGTCACTGCAGCATTTGCAAGGTGGGAATGAGAACAAAACATACTGACGCAGTGTAATTTTTTTATTCTCACCAACACCCCCCCACCCCACCAAAAAAATCACAAATTGCATTGAGCAGAAAATTTTGAGGCGCTGAAATGCATGCATATATATATATGTGTATGTTACACAATGTAATCCTGCCACAGTCCTTCATGTGGGGGGGGGGGGGCTTTTTAAACCTCCTTTTCACAGAGCACTAAACAAGTATGTGTCATATTAAAGAATACCAAAACACTAGGATCACTCAGTTTCAGCTTCATGAATCACCCCAGCAACTGCATGGGTGCAAACAATATATTTGGTTAGAAGCAAAATGTTAATGTGTATATTTATCATCAGGATCCCACCAGTCATCCTTGACAGAGCTCAGTGTGCATGTGCACCCACATTTTCTTCAACGTTTAAGACCAGACACCATAATGAAGCATATCCACACAAAGTAGACCAGGCCTTATGTGGCAAGTGGGGTGTCTGTTCTTAACCCTCATTCATGTGCTGCAGAACAACAGACTTGCTGTCTCACAAACAAACACTCAGGCTACATTAAGAGTCAGAGTTTTATTTATTTTAATTTTTAAGATAACACTTTGTGTTTATCAGCATCTGGTGTGAAACAAGTTGAGGAATTGTTGACAGTGGTGCACACACAGAAGTGAAGTCCACTGATTAATGCTCAGCCTTATTTTTGTTAAATCGTCAAAATCTGGGGAGTAGCTGTCAGATTCTGACTCCTGGCACCTTCTGTTGAAAGCTCTGACTGCTTTGATGTGGACTGTAGTGGGAGTATTTAATGTCACAAAAGAATTAAGAGGATTAGAGTGTGATCAAATCACAATAAAACATTTTATTTGTGTGAGAGACGGAGAGACTCAAAGGGCTCTGGCTGTGCATGATTGACATCCAAATTAATCTTTATTTGGCTGTATTTTTTGTTGGTGTTACTAACAAAATATTTCTGGTCTGACGGGGGTCTTAATACTGCAGGGGAAACGCTGTGATGAACTGAATCAGTGAGCAAAGCAGCAGCACAGCATTTCTGGTGATTGGTTGAGATGGAAGAAGTATTCATTTTTTCACAGTAAAATGAACAAATTTTAGAATGTTAAATTTCTTACTGGTTTCAGTAACTAATGTAAAATGGGAAATAAAACCTTCCTTATAAAGAGATGAGTAATCCTAAAAGTATTGTGCCTCATTTTATTTCAGCTGGTATTTGCAAATGGCATTTGTCTGTTAGGGTAGCAACTATCATTTTTGTAATCGATTCTTTTATCAGTTAACATGATTTTTTATTTTATTATTATTTTGTATTTTAATTATTGATATTGTGACTTAAAAATAATATCCAACAAGAGCCTTGTGTACATTTTGCATCATCTAACTCATGACTCTTGTTTTCATATGTGACCGATAGTGAAAGATAAGAACAGAACATAATCTGTTTTTTCCTCACTTGTTAACTTTATATTTTTATATTTATCATCCATCCTGCTCCTGGGGATCACTTGATCCTTAACGGTATTGGTCTCTTTCTCCCTCCTCCATATACACCTTATGGGTGAACATTGGTGTCTGCTAAGCAAGTCTTGATTAGCTGAACTCGCCCGACTAACTGGTGCCAACTCGCTGTGAGTACAGCTGATAAAGAGGAAAGTAAGCGTATCAGGTGGTCGCTCAGCGATGAGCTGGGTTGTTGACCTTTGCTTGAGATATGACTCTAAAGGCTGCCTTAACTTCTTCACCATTTGGTCACTCTCTGATTTGTTAGGAATGTATTTCGGAATACTTCATTTTACTTTTTCATATTTATATGTGCACCATATTTTTTTTGCCAGTCTTACCGTTAACACCTGATATTTTCTCTCTGACCTCCCTCAACTTTTTGTCTTTTATACTCAAACCTTTTTACTGCTGTCTCTCCTTTTACTTTATCCCTTTTCCTTCTCCACACTTACTTTGACCCCCCCCCCCCCTTTTTTTCCTTCTGTTCTCCCTCTTTTCACAGAACTCCTCAGGCATCACTGTCCCAAAGCCTCCCAAACCTCCAGACAAGCCACTGATGCCTTACATGCGGTACAGCCGGAAGGTAAGCAGGAAGGTAAGACACCCATCCACGGTGTCTGCTTTTACTGCTTGTCCTCCCATCCCCTGAAAGGCTGCAGGGGTTAGTGGGTGGGAGACGGCTAAGCCAGGACGCCTTCACCACCATCTCAACCACCTAGCGGAAACCACTGGTCGTCTCGCTTTGGCTCATTGTCATCCTCTGTTTGTGAATGATCAAGTGAAATTACAACATTTCCTCATCTGCCTGATCTGCTTCTTACTCTTCTGCCTGTTTGTGCTTGTCTCTGCTTCTCTATTTGTAGCACTGAAATGTCTCTATTCCATGCACTGCATAAGGAATAAATCCATTAATATTTTATTAGTGTGCCACTGTGGTAACAAATATTTAATTCCATATAGTCTTTTATTTCTTTAGTTTAAATAATGTATTAGAAAGCAGTTTTAGAATTTACATTCTTCCCCTTTTCTTATTTCTAGCTGTCTGTATTTATTGAAATATACACGTAACTGCAGTTACCCTGTAGTGACCATATGTTGTTTGTGTGTGTGGATTTCTGCTTCCTGCACGTGTGTTTATGCACATGCAAGGTATGGGACCAAGTGAAGGCATCCAACCCGGACCTGAAGCTGTGGGAGATTGGAAAGATTATTGGAGGGATGTGGAGGGATCTGACCGATGAAGAGAAACAGGACTACCTGAATGAATATGAAGCGGAAAAGGTGAGCCGTCACAAGTGGCCTATCATGACTTTCTGCAAAGGTCTGCACAGTATTGTCATTGTTTATTTTTAGACTTTGAGATAATTTGTCTTTTCATAAAAGAAAGCACGTGTAGACAGAAAGAATGCAGTACTTTGGAGGTTAATTAAAAGTATGTCAAATGTCTCCAACAGAGGCCGGCCCAATCTACATATAGCTCATACTTGTTACAGATTGACCAATTGATTAATCACCTCATGGTTTTTCTTGGATATCAGCTAATGATTGTATTCCCCTATGATTAATTATTGCCTGAATGATATGATATCAAGACTATATAGATACATTTTTAAAACCCCAATGATGGGTCTTCACTTCTTGGCTGTGAAATTGGATCTGCTATATTTTTGTGTTTTTACCTCAGTTTCTTATTGTTTTTTGAAATACCTGGCTCCTATAACAATTGTAATTTCCCCTTGGGATTAATAAAGTTGTCTATCATCACATCACCCACTCATCTTCCTCCGCTTATCCCGGACCGGGTCGCGGGATCTCATCATATCGCATTTTCAAAAATCCCAAAGTTGGCTTTGGAGAAAAACTTAAAGCCGTCAATTAGCTCCTTCAAATCGTCATCCATCAGTAAAACAAACTCTGCTATATTTAGCTAAATGTTGCCCTCACTAGTATGTGTGTGGGTGGGGTTCACAACGTGCAGTGGTACAAAACCTATGGAACCAAATTTGCACGGTAAATGGAATGAATAATTCAGGTCATGTGACATATATAAAGCGCCAATCGAACGACAAAGATCCACTCAGCTGTTATATAAAATGTGTTTATCAACTGATAGCACTAATATTTGCTGATTCTTCAGCTCTTGCTAATGACAGTGACTGTCTGCATCGCACTACAAGCAGAGCGGTAAATTAAAACACATGTAATGTCAGTGCCATCTGCTGTGCCCCCCTTTTCCTGTTTAAACAATGCATAAACAGCTGATTGCATTAGTTCAAATGAAAAATGTACAGACTGTACAGTTTTACAATATCCTACACAGTTATAATATTAATATTTATTAGATATTTTTTTCACATTTGTGGCCACAAGGAGACAAACCTGCATGATGCAAGTCTTCTCAGCTCTAGTTTAAGACTCGCAGTAGCAGAGTTTGACTCTGGTGCCAGTGATAACAGCGTAGTTAAAAGTTCCCAAAGACCGAGGGCATCAAAAGCATAAAATGTATGGCCCCTTCACACATAACGGTGAAACAGCACGAAACGGTTCGAAATTAGTGCATGAAACATCGCGCCGGGTTCGTGCATGCGCCGGTGTCTGTTGAGCAGGGACAATGCCAGGTGCACCACATGGCACTGCTTATGTGTAAGAAATAAAAACCAGCTGGTACCTGTGGGACCACATCGCGCCACTTATGTGGAATAATAAAAAAAAAAAAACACACACTACCTGGGACACGAACTCAAGCCTTTCAAAACCTCTGATCCGCAGTCAGAGACTTCACCACTGAGCTACGGAGCTGATCTTTGAAAGCTGTGGGAAGCTGCCTCGTATCAGGAAGCACATGGACGTATTACAAAAAAAAAAAAAATCCCACACCATATAAAAACACCGCATTTATCAAGCGAGCAATACAAATATCCTTCTGTTCCTCTGGTGATGACCCATGGTCACAGACATACAGTAATGAAATGACATGAATGAGAAGCAGTGTGCTCTGATAATGTACACATCTACTGGTCAGGTGTGTCCTGCCTGACATGCGTGTCTTGTGGACGGCGGGCCACAGCACAGGCACTGCGTCATGTGGAACAGAGCTCACGTGGGTGACGTGACGGTCAGATCGCCTGCTGCTTGTTCTGATCTGATGGTCCATTTCAACCTGGGGGGCTGTCAGTGTCCACTCTGTGTGTGCACTTGCGTGCTGCAGCTTGTCACCACCACGGCGATGTATGTTTTTATTTATGTCCATGTAAACAGCAATCAGATGCACGTGCCTCACAGTGGACAGTTGTTAGTCCATGTTTGTCCAAACACAGTAGGTATTGTGTAGGTGGACTGTCCAGAATGACCGATCACCACAGCTGCTTCTGTCAGAAGCCACGCCTCCTGTGAGTGGAGTGCACACACCCACATGTCAGTATGTGTGTTTGCAAAGTCACACTCGTGGGGAACTTGGACAAATTTCACAGTAGTACGATAGTCGTCTGCATTCTCTTGTCGTGCCAAGAGTGCGACTGGCCACACATTTTCTAAGTGCCATGCGAGCAGTGTGAGGAGAGGGTGCAGTGGGTTTGCACAGCGCACACTTTGTCTTTCAGGCACTTGTGTGTGCAAATATTTGTAGCAACAGGTGTACGAGCCGTTAGCGACAGGGACGACATTACACAGTGTGCACACGATTCCTGCGTCCTGTGTGCACTTCGTCCAAACTTGGCACTATGTGTGAAGGGGCCCTAAAAGCAGTCACACCTGAAAAGGACACATACAGATGCAGTTCTGGATGATGGACCACCAAAAAACACAAAACCACTATCTATTCATGTTTAATATTCAATGTTTCTACAGTATGATGGAGCTGGCTGCCCCCCCAGGCTGAGGACAACCCCTGCCAGGCCAGAAATATTTTTTTAAAATAATGCCAGCAAAAACACCATAGCCGAAATAACGTAACATAACTGCAAATATCATTAATCAATAATCACTTAGGCTTATGCAACTGCTGAAGCTGTTCAAATCACACACAGCTCAGTTCCCTGTACCGCCCCCAGGTGCACATGCGTTAAAACACCTGCTAAATATTTTATTTTTTTGTAGAGGTAAATCACATTAAGCATTTTCAGATGAAAACACAACTGTCATGGAAATATTGTTAAACTGTTTTTCTGAACCAGCAGACATTTAGACTCCACAATCATTTAAGTCTTAACGATCATTAATTAAACAGCTACAGCTCGTATGTTCAGTGTGAAATTGTGTAAGAACTTAGATTCATTAATTTATTTCTATTCAGGTTTTAACTTTCAGGGAGCAGATTGAAAATGAAAACAGTCTTGCTCACAATTAAAATGATCATGCAGTGTAAAACAAGTTTTTTTTTTTTTTTTTTTTTTTTTATCTGCCTTTTACATTTTCATGTTAGAACTTTACTGTTAAATATCACCAAAGTATTTTCAGACTGCTTTACACACTGCTTTACTGCTTTGTTTTTGCAGCATTCATCCTTGACCCAAAATACATAAGCATACCAAGCGGCCAGTGTCAGCTCTCTCAATGGCATGATTGCAGCCACACACACACACACACACACATACATCCAGAGATGTGTGTGGGTGTGTGTGTGTGTGTGTGTGTGTATATATATATATATATATATATATATATACACTCAACAAAAATATAAACGCAACACTTTTGGTTTTGCTCCCATTTTGTATGAGATGAACTCAAAGATCTAAAACTTTTTCCACATACACAATATCACCATTTCCCTCAAATATTGTTCACAAACCAGTCTAAATCTGTGATAGTGAGCACTTCTCCTTTGCTGAGATAATCCATCCCACCTCACAGGTGTGCCATATCAAGATGCTGATTAGACACCATGATTAGTGCACAGGTGTGCCTTAGACTGCCCACAATAAAAGGCCACTCTGAAAGGTGCAGTTTTATCACACAGCACAATGCCACAGATGTCGCAAGATTTGAGGGAGCGTGCAATTGGCATGCTGACAGCAGGAATGTCAACCAGAGCTGTTGCTCGCGTATTGAATGTTCATTTCTCTACCATAAGCCGTCTCCAAAGGCGTTTCAGAGAATTTGGCAGTACATCCAACCAGCCTCACAACCGCAGACCACGTGTAACCACACCAGCCCAGGACCTCCACATCCAGCATGTTCACTTCCAAGATCGTCTGAGACCAGCCACTTGGACAGCTGCTGAAACAATCGGTTTGCATAACCAAAAATTTCTGCACAAACTGTCAGAAACCGTCTCAGGGAAGCTCATCTGCATGCTCGTCGTCCTCATCGGGGTCTCGACCTGACTCCAGTTCGTCGTCGTAACCGATTTGAGTGGGCAAATGCTCACATTCGCTGGTGTTTGGCACGTTGGAGAGGGGTTCTCTTCACGGATGATGCGAAGGAGATGTGTTGCACTGCATGAGGCAAATGGTGGTCACACCAGATACTGACTGGTATCCCCCCCCAATAAAACAAAACTGCACCTTTCAGAGTGGCCTTTTATTGTGGGCAGTCTAAGGCACACCTGTGCACTAATCATGGTGTCTAATCAGCATCTTGATATGGCACACCTGTGAGGTGGGATGGATTATCTCAGCAAAGGAGAAGTGCTCACTATCACAGATTTAGACTGGTTTGTGAACAATATTTGAGGGAAATGGTGATATTGTGTATGTGGAAAAAGTTTTAGATCTTTGAGTTCATCTCATACAAAATGGGAGCAAAACCAAAAGTGTTGCGTTTATATTTTTGTTGAGTATATATATATATATATATATATATATATATATATATATATATATATAAAATTTGTTGAGAATTACCCTGCAAGCATTTGCTTCATTTCAAATCCATGTTGGCATCATACAGAGGCAACATTACAAAATTGTCATTGTCCACATCCTTATGTACCTGACTGCAGATCAGAATAGGACAAGGCAACTAGCTTTATCATGTGAGATAAATTTTTTCGCTGTCTTCCACCTAGATCGAGTATAATGATTCTCTGAAGGCCTACCACAACTCACCAGCTTACCTGGCATACGTTAACGCAAAGAATCGGGCTGAGGCTGCGATGGAGGAGGAGAGCCGGCAACGCCAGAGTCGACTGGACAAAGGAGAGCCGTACATGAGTATTCAGCCAGCTGAAGACCCTGACGGTTAGATAACCAGAAACAATTATAGACTTTAATAAGTTTACAAAGTGCATGAGTCTTAGTGCCTGAAATTTGCAATGTATGATGTGAGTGATGTATGAGGGATAAGCAGAGCACTCACTGACATCAAATATTTAGTAATGACAAGTATTTAACAGTTTTTTAAACAAAAGCAATTAACAATAATGAGTTCCTTAAATGTTTTCTCAAGTGTTAATTAATACAAAGTACCAAATATTTAAAAATTATTTAAAATGGTTGGTGTGGCAACACAGTGTTACCTCACAGTGAGAAGATCCATCTACATCTGGAGTTACCATGAGGAGCATCTGGACATCCAAACTGGATCCTCTTTGGTAACCTTGAGCAAAAACTGGAGCAGCCAAAGGTTGCGCACTGTTACAGAATTATTCAAATCTGGTACATTGTAGATGCACAGTTAATGTATTGTGTTGTGGATGTTTTTAAATCACAACTGAAAATGCAGCTGTTTGTGAGAGCTTTTGAGATGGTTAAAAAAAAAATTTCAGCCTTTGTTTTATTGGTGTAGTCCGGTGTGTGTGTGTGTACGAGGTCTGTCCAAAAAGTATCGGACCTTTTTATTTTTTGCAAAAACCATATGGATTTGAATCACGTGTGATTGCATCAGCCAAGCTTGAACCTTCATGCGCATGCGTGAGTTTTTTCACGCCTGTCGGTTGCGTCATTCGCCTGTGAGCAGGCATTGTGTGAGCAGTGGTCCACCCCTCTCGTCGGATTTTTATTGCGAATAAATGTCTGAATGATTTGGAGCTTTGCTGCATCAAATTTTTCCAGAAACTGTGAGAGACCTCCAGCTGGACACCATTTGGAACATTTAGATGGCTTTCAGCGACGATTTTATGGGGATTACACAGATTAAGGAGTGCTCCAGCCGGTTTAAAGACCACCCACAGCGCTTGAGAGCGCGGCGATCAGGCTCAAACCCCGCTGAAACAACCAGATCATTTCCAACGTGAAGGCTTTGTTGATCCAGGACGTCGTCTGACTTTCACAAAAAAGGCAGAAGGCGTGGACATCAGCACTTTTTCGGCACATTCTACTGTTACAGGAGTTTTTTTTCATGGAAAGAGAAGCGGAGGATTGCAGCACCGTGCCGCTTATGGCGCGGGACAAAACCACCTCTGTGTTGGTCTCACAGGATGGCTTTCAGACGGCTTCCGGTTGCTTTTCAGTCGTGTGAGTATCTGAGAAATTGAGCATGAGCTGGACATGCCCCAACATGTCCTGTGAGGCTTCATCACGGTGTTGCTTTGCGCCATGCGGCTCTGCCGCGACGCCCAGAATTCCTCCGCTCCTCTTTCCATGACAAAAACTCCTGTAACAGTGGAATGTGCCGTTCATTTCTAAACTGGACGCTGTCTTGATCTGGTATGTCGTCTGACTAGCACAGGAATTGCGGAAGACGCGGACATCAGCACTTTTTCGGCACACTGAGACAGACGTGCGGAGGAATTCCGCGCGTCGCGGCAGAGCCGCATGGCGCAAAGCAACGCTGTGATGACGCCTCACAGGACATGTTGGGGCATGTCCAGCTCATGCACAATTTCTCGGATACTCACACGACTGAAAAGCAACCGGAAGCTGTCTGAAAGCCACCTGAAAGCCTTACTGTGAGACCAACACGGAGGTGGTTTTGTCCCGCGCCATGAGCGGCACGGTGGCGCAATCCTCCGCTTCTCTTTCCATGAAAAAAAACTCCTGTGACAGTAGAATATGCCGAAAAAGTGCTGGTATCCACGCCTTCTACCTTTTTTGTGGAAGTCAGACGACGTCCTGGATCAACAAAGCCTTCACGTTGGAAATGATCTGGTTGTTTCAGCGGGGTGTCAGCCTGTCGATCGGTGCTCGGAGTGCGCTGCGCTCTCAGACGCTGTGGGCGGTCTTTAAACTGGCTGGAGCACTCCTTAATCTGTGTAATCCCCATAAAATCGTCGCTGAAAGCCATCTAAATTTTCCGAATGGTGTCCAGCTGGAGGTCTGTCACAGTTTCTGGAAAAATTTGATGCAGCAAAGCTCCAAATCGTTCAGACATTTTATTCGCAAAAAAATCCGACAAGAGGGGTGGACCACTGCTCACACAAAGCCTGCTCACAGGCGAATGACGCAACTGACAGGCGTGAAAAAACTCACTCATGCGCACGAAGGTTCAAGCTTGGCTGATGCAATCACACGTGATTCAAATCCATATGGTTTTTGCAAAAATAAAAAGGTCTGATATTTTGGACAGACCTTGTGTGTGTGTGTGTATGTATATGTATATATGTGTATATATGTATATATATATGTGTGTGTATATGTATATAAGTAGGTCCCTTTGGCTGCTCCCTTGTTTTTGCACTCGGGGTCACCACAGCAAATCCAAGGTGGATCTGCATGTTGAATTGGCATATATACACAGTATATATAAAATGTGCTATATAAACACAATACCTGGACTATTGATAAAGTTTTAAAATTAAATGTTTGTCCACTGTTTAAAGTGAAAAAGGTACCTTGACACTTGCACAAATTTGATTCCCACTCTGGCACACAATCTGGTGTGCCAGTAAGTAAATGCGTAAACTGTGGTGCAAGTGTGCAAAGAAAATTTTGAAATGTTCAAAACTTCTGAGATGCATTAATGTGAACTAGACTTGAACATTGCATAGCCTATGTGAAAACACTGTGTGTCACTGAGTCAATGTGCCTCATTGCTGCAGCGCAGCACATCTAAACGAAATGTTACATCTATAATAAACTAAATTTTACCGTTCCATTATATAACACATAAGAAGGAATAACAATCCAACTGTTTTACCAATCCATTGCAGTATAAATAATTACTTTTGAGAGGATTCCAAATGCGTTCTCCGCCGCACGATGCGCACGAGCGAAGCTGCAGCTGCAGAGCATTTCTCTGTGATTCTGAGAGTGATGAGAGATGTTTCATCAGCCAAGCCAAGAGAGTAAATGCATCATGATTATTTTATATAACGTATTGTCCAGCAGGACAAAGCAGGTCGCACTGGCACAACGAATTGCGCGCGCAGCAGTGCGGTTATCAGATTCACGCAAGTGTCAAGGTGGCTTTAGATTATAAAATGGCTGAAAATATTTAGTACGCATAAAATAACGAACACATTTTTTTTTTCACTTCCATTCTCTCTCCACCTTTTGCTGTGTACAGACTACGATGACGGTTTTTCAGTGAAGCACACGGCAGCAGCTCGCTTTCAGCGCAACCACCGGCTCATCAGTGACATCCTGAGTGAGATTGTGGTGCCTGACGTTCGCTCTGTGGTCACCACAGCTCGCATGCAGGTCCTAAAGCGGCAGGTCCAGTCGCTGATGGTGCACCAGGTTAGTTTGGCGGAGCGTTGGTGACCTCAACTCTGTTTTCAAACCTGCTGCTCAGCAAAGAGCGAGTCAGCCTTTACATGCATATCTCCACAGTTTATCAGCTGCAGTCAATCATAATCACGTGCTTTATTCATAGCTTGCTTGTTTTTGTTTCCTTCCTGGTGTTGTTAGAGAATGTTACTGACCTGTAACATGAACCAACAGAGGGATGTGTGATTTATACACTCTGGTGACACTCTGTTTATTGCTGTATCATGTCTGTTGCAGAGGAAGCTGGAAGCAGAACTTTTGCAGATTGAAGATCGCCATCAAGACAAGAAAAGACGTTTCCTGGAGACAACTGACTCATTTAACACTGAACTTAAGCGGGTACCATAACTTTAATTCTATTAGGCAGAGTTTATTTGCTACAACACGCATGTATATTTATGCATGCATGCTACCTGTGTGTATATGTTCCCTAAAAGAGGTTTTGAGTGATACTGAACATTTTTAAGGTTCGTTTGTGGTGTTAGTGGAGCTGTGTTTGACCTGATGGTGTTTGTCTCCAGCTGTGCAGTCAGAAGGTTGAGGTTGACATGGAGAAACTAGCAGCAGAGATGGCGGCCGCTGAGGAGGTAGCGAGGCGCCGGGCAGAGGAGAGGGAGCGTGAGGCTGCTGAGCAGGCGGAGAAAGCTGCTCAGCAGGCTCACCAGCAACAAGAAGCTGCTGCCAACAACGGCCTAGAGCAGAGCAGCGCCAGTGCTAAGAGTGCAGCGAACTCCAGCTCAGGGACTAAAGATGATACACCAATGGAGACTGGTACCTGCACCTGTTTATAAGTCGGGATTCCTTTGGGGTTTATACCTGTAACTCAGATGACAACTTAAAGTGTCATTATACATGTGAAAGGTGGAATTGTGCAACTTTTGAACCATCTGTCCTGAATTCTCTCTCCAGATGAGGCAGCGTCTTCCGAGTCCTGCTCAGACTCCCAGCATCCACCTGGTCTCCAGTCTTCTGCCCCTGATCACCCCGCCCTTCCCACAGAGCCTCCCAGGGAGAGCAAAAGTGCCTCCAGCGAAGATGGCAGCATGCCTCCTTCATCGTCAGACGGCACCCCGGGAGCAACAACCCCAGACCCGCCAGAGGGCCAGGAAGGCAACCTAGCCATGGCCCCCGAACCAACGCCTCCCCCACCCTCAGAACCAGCCCCTCCACCGCCACCACTGCTCTCCTCCAGCCAGACCAACCAATCATATGATATGTAATAAATCTCCACTCTGGGTTTGTTAGCCCCCGTGACGGCTAAACTCAGCCGTAAAGCCGCAGGTCTGCCGGTTCCTCTTCTCGGCAGGTAAAGTCAGACCCATATGTTGACAATGTTAAATACACAGGAATAAAAAGAAGTGCTGAATAATTGAGGGTATTTTAGTGGATTAAGTGGGATTCATATGTAGATTTTGAGTGGTGAAACTAGAATTTAACCCGATCTGTTCTAAGATTCACTTGTAGAGACACTCGAGTGCAAAACAGTCTTCACTTTCCTACATTTCAGCCCCGTATAGTCTTGTAACAGTGCAAATGATGCTGGTTGGCACCAAGTCAGATATGAAGGAGTGCACGTTTACATTTCCTCTAAATGTATTTAGCATGCCATGTGAATGCACTAATTGAAATATTGTTAATGAATACAAGATTTGATCCGATTGTCTTTGTGGTTCAGGTACTGCTTGAAACAAGGCTGTTTTTCCACAAATGTCACTCGTTGGGTTTTTGTTGGAGGACTGGACAAAAACGGCGAGATTAGCATTCTGCCTGTCCATTTACCTGGAATCTGATTCGCAGTCTACCTTTAACATCTGCTGGAATAAAAAAAAAAAAGTTCTGTTGGCTTGCTGTGAGGCAGGTCAAGGGCAGCAGCTGACACTGCAGGGTGACTTTTCTGTTCCGCTATAAAAGCTAAATGGTCTCGGCTGCTGGTTTCACCAGCTGTTTGTGTTAATAGGCATGCTAACTACTGATTTCATATACACACTAAAATGAAACCCAATTTGTAGGTGTGGCGCTGATGGATTTGGCTTCACCATTTTATCAAACATTTCTTATAAATTCTTTATTAACCACTGTATTTTTGTGAAGGGAGGGTAACTGTTTTATTTCACATTTCGCACCTGATGTTTTCCACTGATAAACAGGCACAGAAAGACCTCAACCTTTTTTTTTCTTTTTTAAACCTCAGAATTGTGTAGTTATCAGCTCGAGTGATTTACAAATCTACTGTAACTTGTACTTTGCTACACTTGTCTGTCATAGAAGCGTTTAAAGTAACTTAGCCTTATGTTAAAGTGGCAGTCTTGAATCTGCCATTTTTATGGTTTATTTCGGGATAATGTGTTGTAACATTCCTACACACACCTGAAGAACAGTAATCATTTCCAGGTTTGAGTGTGTTTTTTATTTTTTAAATTTGATCATGACCTCTGGAGGGGTGGGGGAATTGATGTCAAAGTATTGTTTGTTAGTTACACAGAGTGCACAATGTGTGTCAAATGGCAGAATCAGAATATCAGATGGATGTTGAAACATTTTGTTACATATTTGATCAGAAGCTCTTCTGTCAGAGCTCCGGGTTAACTGCTCAGACCGTGTACCTCTTTCAGGCTGTTGATCACAACCATTTAGTTTCCCAGGGAAATGCACACGCTACATGTAACCAAACCTCAGTCACTAGGTATATGCATTTTAAGGACTGTTTTCTTACTTGAATTGGACTTTTATTAATTAAGCTTTTTGTTTTGCATCCTTTTCTACTGTCTGTCTGAATAAAGATAAATTCTCAGTCTTTCAGAGGCTCTTTTTGTTAAAGTGATCAACCTATAATAGGCTAAAGGGGTATTGTCACCCAGGTGGTTGGGCAGGAGTCAGCAATTGGCTTAGCGTGATTGCTCCGAAAGGGGCTTTGGGTCACCAAACTTACAGGAAAGGTCAGGTCAGAAAATAGATGACCTTGAGGTCAATGTCACAGAGGCTTGGCAGCCACTTTTTTTTTTTTTTTGGCGTGGGGGGGGTCTATCCCTTCTGCTACACTTCTGGGTAATGGGTTTACAAAGGACTGCATGAATTGGTTCATGTAGGTTTGTACATTTAAGCATGATTAACAAAAAAGTAAAGTTTTTTTTTTTTTTTTTTTCTCCCAACCTACAGTGGGGTAAAAAAGTATTTAGTCAGTCCCTGATTGTGCAAGTTCTTCTAGTTAGAAAGATGAGAGAGGGCTGTAATTTTCAGCATAGGTACACTTCAACTATGGGAGACAAAATGAGAAAAAAAAAATTCCAGGAAATCACATTGTAGGATTTTTAACGAATTTATTTGTAAATTATGGTGGAAAATAAGTATTTGGTCAATAACAAAAGTTCAACTCAATATTTTGTAACATAATCTTTGTTGCAATGACAGAGGTCAAACGATTCCTGTAAATTCACCAGGTTTGCACACACAGTAGCTGGTATTTTGGCCCATTTCTCCATGCAGATCTCTAGAGCAGTGATGTTTTGGGGCTGTCGCTGGGCAACACGGACTTTCAACTCCCTCCGCAAATTTTCTAGGGTTGAGGTCTGGAGACTGGCTTGGCCACTGCAGGACCTTGAAATGCTTTTTACGGAGCCACTCCTTCGTTGTCTGAGTGGTGTGTTTGGGGTCATTTTCATGCTGGAAGACCCAGCCACATTACATCTTCAATGCTCTCACTGAAGGAAGGAGGTTTTAGCTTAAAATCTCATGATACATGGCCCTGTTCATTCTTCCCTTAACCGTCCTGTACCCTTTGCAGAAAAACAGCCCCAAAGCATGATGTTGCCACCCCCATGCTTCACAGTAGATGTGTTCTTGGGATGCAACTCAGCATTCGTCTTCCTCCAAACATGACTACGTAGTTGCGTTTTTACTAAAAAGAAGGGCATATCTGGGCATGTTGCGCCAAAATGCACTTGCCCATGTAAAAGCTATTACTTCTTAAATGTGGACAGTTATTCAGCGCAGAAAATCAGAATTTTGAAAATATTATTTGTACAGTAGTCACTTGTCATCTTGACTATTTTTTAAAATTTAAATTGTTTCAGTCATTCTTTTATTTCTAGTTGTTTTTTGATGTGTAACTGTCAGTTCTTCTCATAGTTGTTTTTGCAGCACTTTTTTTTAAAGTTGTGACCAGAGTGAGGTGTAAGGAGTTGACAGATTTAATTCAAAGCATAAGCCTAATAAATGATTATATGTCTGTTTACGCTTTCCATATTCTGTCGTTGTATTTTTGGTTTTAGCATCAAAACCAAATCATCGTTTTATTTTGGATTTTTTTAAAGGTAGAATTCAACAGGGCATGTTTATTTCCATTTTAAAAACATTCTTTGCCCATAATACAACCAGAACTGCTTCATCGCGAATTACTGTCTGAATAATGAACTACTGTCTAACTTCACGCCGGTCATTTGGCACAAGTTTTACGCAAGATCCGCATGTTCTTCCTGACGTACAGATTGGGGTCCGGGTGTGTTTTTGAACTGCGGACCTTCTCGTTGTAAAATAAATACTGACGCCATCGATGAACTGCCGCGTTGCGCGCACCGTTGACGCGCACCAAAGTCAGAAAAGAAAAACGCTGACCGGAGCGCAGCAAACGCGCACATGGTCAGTGTCAGTTAACCATGATCCACGGCGCGCTCGTTCTCCTGCTGCTCGGTCCGGGCAGCGTCACGGAGTACTCCTCCAAAACCGACTTGGACTACGAATTCGGGGATTACAGGGGGAAGTGGTGCATCGACGACTACGGCTTCGTGTACGGCATCGGAGAGGTTTATTACCCGAGCCCCTCGGCGTGCCCATGCACCTGCAGCGTGGACGGCCCCGTGTGCTTCCGACCCAAGTGTGCCAAAATTCACCCCCGGTGCACGAGGATCACATACAAAAGGTGCTGCCCGGTGTGCGAAGCTGTGCCCAGAGTGTGCGTGTACGGGGGCCGAACCTACCGCTTGCTGGAGGAATTCAGGGTGAGAAAGTATTTAGAACTTGTACTCTGAGGCCCAGTGACAGTGCGCGGTTTCAGAATTACGCACAGCGCGCATCCACTGCAGGGTCTTTCCTTAGCTGGAATTTGGATAAATTACGGATGGGATTAACTGATAAAACTAGGAGCTGCCTTCTATCCGCTTGCTGTGAGTTCAATGAAGTACCACAAAATACTCGAGTATTAGAAAATACTTCGGCCTGCCATTAAGAGTTACGCATTTAACTCCATGTTTGGACGACGCAGTTAAAGTTGGTGGCTTTTTTTTTTATTATCACGCAAATACATAAACCTAGTTATTGTGTATTTAAAACACACAGGCTTTAATAGTACTAATAGTCAAACCTCATTTTTACTTGTTTAATGATGTTTGCCAAAAGTGCACTTTGTTTAGCAAACTACCAACCAGCTATAAGATTTTAAAGAAATTATGTAACTTGTAGCATACTTTTACTAATTAGGTTTGTGAATTAATTTTACTTTATTCATTTATGCTGATAATTTAGTCCTTTATTAAATGATCATGAATGGATCAGTGGATGCTCTGATTGCATCACTTGAGAAGCTGAATGAGGAATCAGTGTTTGGGTTTGAGATGGTCCTGGATAAACACAAAGATTTAATGACTTCCTGGGTTCAGCCATCAGATGTGTATCTGTATGCGGTGTAAGAATTGAACTTGCAGAGACATCACTTATGTCGGCAGTGACATGCATCTCTGGTTCCTTGAGGCGCCTTGGAAAAGCTTATGGAGTTATGAGATCACTGAACAGAGGTGTCTGGTGCTGTTATCTTTGCAGACAAACGATGGTCCAAGTCCTTGCAGTCCTGGAGCTCCTGTATTGCTGCATGGTTGTGAATCTTGGACACTAACCAGTGTCTTAATGCGATCCGGTCTTGTACTGCTGGAACAACTGTGTCAAATCAATGGTTGCTTAGGAAGACTCATATGAGGAATATCACTTATGGATTGTGACGGAACGTCAGCCATGACATTTTGCCATGTGATGCATTTCTCTGGGAATAATCCAGCATGCAGGTGACTCCGGCTGAGGGCCCCAGTGGCTGACGGAGATGCCCATGTTTTACCTGACACCGGGGAATTGATGGCTACTTTCTATGATTGGGTGATTACCATCTAACACCTGTAGTGTGGTAAAGCAGTGATGCGTGGCACCAGGGCATTCTCCCAGACCTGACCTGACCTTAGTGTAACATACAAACAGTCAGTTCAACTGTGAAGACAATGTTGGCAACAGCAGTACTTGTTGGAGCTCCTGTTTTAGACTCAGTTTGACAAAAATCAGAGAATCTGATCGACACAAATGAATTACAAATGGACGAATGATATTATCTGCACCAGCTTGTCCAAAACTACAAAAAAGCACTGAGATGTGATCGGAACTGATTGAAGTTATCAAACTTGAGACGTGAAAGCAGAGCAGGACCTGACAACATTTCACTGGACATAATTTGGACCTGGATGAACTTATCCGGGGTCAGAGTGCATGTTAGGATCCAGATGGACTAAAGTGATGCCCTCTATCCTTTGTCATTGATGGCACAAGTTACCGTGTGTAGAACATCTGCAGACTCACGTACATGAGTTATAACCCAGGCGGGTGCATGAACAGGGTCAGGTTTGTTTTTCGTGCTGCTGTTTGATGCAGACATCAGCGTTTGCAGCCAGCGTGCATCATTGCAGACTGAGAGGACAGATATTGATGAGGTGATTATGTAACCTATCTAGTGCAATCAATCAGATCATTGACACGAGAACCAGGTCAGCTGTGTTTGTCTCAACCTCCTGTGATGCAGGGACAAGGGTTTATGGGAAATGCGGTCTATGGATTTTTTTTAAACTTTTCATGTTTTTTTCTATTTAACTGTTTAGTTGTCCAGATGTGAGCGATGTCGCTGCGAGGCCAACCACGAGGTGTACTGCACCATTTCAAACTGCCCCGCCCCGCACTGTGTCAACCCCACCTATGAACCCAACCACTGCTGTCCAATCTGCAAATCCGGTAAGTGTGGGCCGGCGGCAGGTCTGCAAGGCCGCTGTGTGTGTTTGGACTGACGCCTTAAAACAGTGACGTCTGCACAACACTTTAAGCCCCGATTTCCTACTTTGTTTCTTGTTGACCTCGAATTGAAGAGCTCGTCACTCTCACAAGGATCCTGGAGGGGGCCTGGGAGTATGCCCATCCAGTCTACATTTGTTTTGTGGACTTGGAGAAGGCGTATGATTGGGTACCCCGGGAGATACTGTGAGAGCTGCTGTGGGAGTGTGGACTGAGGGCGTCACTTCTCAGGGCCATCCAATCTGTGTACTCACAAAGTGAGAGCTGTATTTAGGTTCTCTTTAGTAAGTCAGACTTGTTTCCGGTGGGGGTTGGCCTCCGCCAGGGCTGTGTCTTGTCACCAATCCCGTTTGTGACATTCATGGACAGGATATCGAGGCGTAGTTTGGGCGAGGAGGGTCTTCAGTTTGGTGGGCTCAGGGTCTCATCACTGCTTTTTGCAGATGATGTGGTCCTGTTGGCTTCATTGGCCGGTGACTTCCAGCAGTCACTGGGTCAGATCACAGCCGAGTGTGAAGCGGCTGGGATGAGGATCAGCACCTCTAAATGTGAGGCCATGGTCCTTAGCAGGAAACCGATGGATTGCTTACTCCTGGTAGGAAATGAGGTCTTGCCCCAAGTGAAGGAGTTCAAGTAGAGTCACTGCTCCTTTGCATTGAAAGAAGCCAGCTGAGGTGGTTTGGGCATCTGGTAAGGATGCCCCCTGGGTGCCTCCTGAGGGAAGTTTTACCAGGCATGTCCAGGTGGGAGGAGACCCCGGGGAAGACCCTGGACTAGGTGGAGAGATTACATCTGACCTGGAAATGCCTCAGTATCCCCCAGTCAGAAGTGGTTATTGTGGCCCGGGAAAGGGAAGTTTGGGGTCCCCTGCTGGAGCTGTTACCCCCGCAACCCAATCCTGGAAAAGCAGTTGAAGATGAGTAAGTGAGTGAGTAAGTGAGTGAGTAAGAAATCCTGCAGTAAAACAATTTGAAAATCAGAAGTAGTTGGAAGACAAACTGTACAAGAATATGGCAGTTACTTGATTCTAAGGAATTTTAAAAGTATGGTTATTTTGCAATATATGCATATTAAGTGAAATTTCATCATTTATTTTAAAAAATGCTGCAATAAGAGAACATGCATATCTTCAAAGGTAGTTGGGGACATGCTGTACAAAACGGAATTTGCTGATAATTTTCTTAAAGTTTAAAATTCTGCCTCTGTAGAACTGAATAGTTTTACGAATGATTAAAAAACTTAGAATGACAGATTTTAAGAGCTGCACATGAATGCATCGTGAAGTTTCCAGAGGTCCTGTCATCTTGTGCATTTGAAGCAGCCAAATTAAGTGTTTTGCTAATGATCTCGACTTCACCGCCCTAGATCGCAGGTTCACAACTGTAAGTTGTGCTTTCCAAATGGAAAAACTTTCCTCATCTTAAACCTCAAGAACCACAAAACTCTTAAAATCATTTTTTTTAATGCATTAATACTGGGAGGTCAAAGTTCTGCCTGCCAAAAAATTCCTGAATTTCTGACAACTATTATACAAATAATGAATGTTTATACGTGCAATGGAAAGAATATTTCATGAGGTGAAAGATGAAATGTTCCATTCAATGAGAATATTCTTTCCATTGCACAAATGAAAAAACAAACAAACAAACAATTATTTGTTTTATATAACACCTAAAATAGATCCTTGTCATTTGATATTTTATTAATTAATATAAACCAGAGAAAAGAGACTTAGATTTTGGTGTTACTGGTCCTTTGAGGTCAAGAGGTTCCAAACAACCCATCATGAACTTTAAATAGCAATCCAATCCAAAAAAATTTCTGTCAAAAAGAAAAAAAAAAGATGATGCAGTCTGCACCTGTTGCCGTACGTTGACTTCTTCGGGTACACACTGTCGTCTGCTTTCCTCAGTACAGCGAAAAAATGCGACATAAATTTGTCGAGCTCTACATCCGACAGTGCTTATACGTCAGCTGGAGATGTCCCAGCGAATAGCGCAAATGCCTACAGATGGCTTACGGTGCAGCAGTGGATTTTTTTGTGTTAGAAGAATGAGCACTGTCTATGAGCTCGTTTAAATCACAGTCTGTCCCCAAAACAAACCTCGCCATGTTTGTTTTTAAACTATGTTAAAGGCTGCGCGAGTGCTAGCGTGAGCGCGCGGTCCATCAATGCTTGATTGCTGCATGCATGGAAACGCAATACTAGTATGTCGTGTTTTTACATTAAGGTGGTCGCGCCGTGCAATGGTGCAAAACTTATGGAACCAAAATTGCAAATGGGACAAATGATCAATATCACGTGACGTACAAACCACCAATTAAATGACAAGGATCTATTTAGGTGTTATATGAAATTAAATGATAATTTTATCCATGCTGGGCAGCACTGTGGCTTAATGGTTAGTAGTGTTGCCCCACAGCTAAGAAGGTCATGGGATCGAGAGCCTTCAGCTTTCAGGCTCCTCTCCTGTGGAACCAGCTCCCAATTCAGATCAGGGAGACAGACACCCTCTCTACTTTTAAGATTAGGCTTAAAACTTTCCTTTTTGCTAAAGCTTATAGTTAGGGCTGGATCAGGTGACCCTGAACCATCCCTTAGTTATGCTGCTATAGACTTAGACTGCTGGGGGGTTCCCATGATGCACTGAGTGTTTCTTTCTCTTTTTGCTCTGTATGCACCACTGTGCATTTAATCATTAGTGATTGATCTCTGCCCCCCTCCACAGCATGTCTTTTTCCTGGTTCTCTCCCTCAGCCCCAACCAGTCCCAGCAGAAGACTGCCCCTCCCTGAGCCTGGTTCTGCTGGAGGTTTCTTCCTGTTAAAAGGGAGTTTTTCCTTCCCACTGTCGCCAAGTGCTTGCTCACAGGGGGTCGTTTTGACCGTTGGGGTTTTTACGTAATTATTGTATGGCCTTGCCTTACAATATAAAGCGCCTTGGGGCAACTGTTTGTTGTGATTTGGCGCTATATAAATAAAATTGATTGAAAAAATTGATCGATTGATCGAATCCCACCTGTAGCTTTTCTGTGTGGAGTTTGCATCTTCTCCCTGTGTTTGCATGGGTTCCCTCCAGGTGCTCCAGCTTCCTCCCACATCCAAAGACATGCAGATTAGGTGGATTGAAACTTTAAATTTGTCCACAGGTGTAGCTGTGAACATGTTTGTCTATATGTGGCCCTGCGACAGGCTGGTGTCCTGTGCAGGGTGCACCCCAACTAATGCTTCCTGCTGGGATAGGCTCCAGCACCCCTGTGACCGTTAAGAGGAGTACGCAAGTATGGAGGATGGATTTATTCATGCTTTGTGATCTCTTCATAAGCACAACAGGTTATTTACACTATGGACACACCCCATTAATTCATGATCATGTAATTATGACAAGATGAAAGATTATTTATGGCTGAGTTGTTGATCTTAGTTAGTTTGTAGCCACACATTATTTTTGTACAAGTATCACAAGGGGGGCTTCATCACTACCTCATTTGTTGCACTGCTGCCAAATTCCGTCCGAGCTGGCACCAAACAAGTTGTATTTCTTGTTCCCCTGCTGCAGGAGTTTGGTAATTGTTTCTCAGCTTCCTCCCCACTCCAACAACAAACTATATTCACTTGTCCTTCTAGGACCCAACTGCTTTGCTGGTAATCAGGTAATCCCAGCTGGGGAGCGTGTGGACATTGACGAGTGGACAGTGTGCTACTGCACCTTCAGGGACGGGACGTGGCACACCTACCCACAGGCCACCTGCGAGCACAGCCACAAACCCAGCCTGACACCCGGCACCTACACCGACCCACCCGAAGACGAGTATGGCAGGGGGAGAGGCGGGAGGGCCTTCTTTCCAAGACTGGATGTGATACCATGAGGAAGTTTTTGTTTGGTTGAGGCAGAGCTGACCTGCAGGCACAAATCTGAGTAAAACCTCCCACAGTAGGAGAGAAGACCATGTGGAGCATCTCTGCAGAGGTCAGATTTAAGAAACACTCGTAATGCACATCTAGTGTGTGGATATACATGAGGGAATTTACCTTCACATTCACCAATCTTCAGTCCATAAATAAAAATCATTTTTAAGACTACAGGTTTTCCCTCCAAGAGGCAAAAATGGTCACAGTTATGGTTTTCGTCTGACCTGCCTGACATCTTCAGAACGGGTTCCAGTAAATATGGAGCTGCCATTTTTTGTTTGTAGTTTTTTATAATGTTGGTAAAAGACCAGATTAGAGGGGAATAAGTGCTTTTTCACAGTAAAGACATGTCAAATACAACTGCACAGGGTCTAAGATGTCTTGGTTAAAACAATTCATTATTTCTTCCTCCAGAGCAGCTGTGCCTCAAAGTAAAAAAATAAATAAATAAATAAAATCTGCAGATCAGTTGGTGTTGACAGCAGACAAGTTTTTACAAATTGTTTGGAAACCACACAGCTTCAAGTTTGCAAATTTTGTTCCATAAACTCCTTTGAAGGGTTCTATAAACCCACATATTGGGGAACATTACAGCGGGACTAACAAATTTAAATTGAAGTTATTTTAGCAAAAGAAAAACTTCTGTATGAATCTTACATACATTTGCAAATTATTGGTGCAACATGAAAAGAAAAAACAAAACAAATTAAGATGCGATGTTTAATCCATCTATTTTATACCCACATACTCCAAGGCTCCGGGGTGGTGGTGTATGACTGCTGGGACAGCATGTAAGGCTTGGACACCAGTCTGTCACAGGGTCATGTAATACTTAGGGTTTGAATAAGGAGTTTGCCTGTTAGCAAGCAAGGCCAGGGACGGCCAATCAGAACAGAAAATCATTGTCAGCAGTAAAATAAGGGGAGTCACACAGGAAGAACAGCATTGTATGTAAACTTAACAGTACACTAAATAAAATAGTGCCAACCTGCTCCACACTGTATCCCCCAAGTGACTTCATCACTTGGAGTTTGTGTGCCCTCTAGTGGCCTTTCTGAAGAATACTGTGCATCAGTGGTTGGGTGATTCTTTAACTACGGGCACTATTGGCCTTGTAAATGTAATTTCCACCACACCATTGCCTTAAAATATAAAGCGCCTTGGGGCAACTGTTTGTTGTGATTTGGCGCTATATACATGTGCTCTGATGTCACTGTTTATCTCCATAGAAACTACCCAAACAATCTTTCATACAAACTGTTTAGGGACATTACAGTGTTGTGGTGGAAATTACAGCAATAGTGTGGGACAACTACATTTTGTTTAAAAAAAAAATCACAACAGTTGTATGACATTGAATACCCCAATTATGTTTTGATTGTTTTACTGATATTTTATTCAGAGATATTTTAAAACATTAGAAAAAACGTTTCTTTACCATTCATTTTTATCATTGAAGATCAAAAGTCTGGGTGTGGGACAAGCACAAAACATCAATATTTGCATATAATGATGCTGAAAAAAGGTGAAAAAGTCATCATAGACTACTAAAACAAATTTCTTAACACACGTTCATTGTAAAGATAACTATAAAAGTGTGAAATTTCCCTTTTTCTGTTTTTCATACAATATGATCAAAGGACATAAGTGCCCGTAGTCTAAGAATCACCCGGTTATGAGGTTTACACACTGCTCATTGTCATTACCCATCCTGCACTTCATGCTCACACTCTCGAGCCAGTTTGTGTTCAGCCAATAACCGAAACCCCATGTCCCAGGTGGAATTTGAACATTTAAACTACATTATATCTGTAAATACTAAACTGACTTTTTCAGAGAGAAGAATTAAAGCAGAATATAAATGCAAAAACACAGATCTAATGCATTAATTTTAGTATTTTGAAACCATCAAACCCCACATTGGCTTTGAAATGTGTCCACATTAAGTACAAATGAGAACAGACTGACAGTTTACAACAGTTTATTGAAAATGAACGTTGGGACATGGCCCAGCTCAGGCTATGCTGCCGGCGTTGGATGCAATCCTGGGCCAGAGGTCAGCGCACTCTTTGGCCACTGGACCCGTGATGGCTGAACCTGAAAGCACAGGACCATTTTTATTTCAAATGTGCTACAAAAAAGTTTACCCGTTTACATTAAATCACCCCCAAAACCTAATATTTAACAAATGCTTCTTTCTTCCCCCACTCCAATTAGTTTAGATAATTCATGACTGTTACGAGCGCAACATATAAACACATTATACACAAATAAATAAATAAATACATTAATAACAACAGTAAAAACTGTGATGCAAAGTATGTTGAGTCAATACCATTTTGTAATACTCTAGTTTATAATCAAGCCTGTGCCAGTTGTGCCAGTCTTAAAGGGGAACTTCAAAGCTCTTAAAAAAAGTTTAATCCTTTATAACTCTGGCTAAAACCGATAATCTGTCCAGTATTGAAAATTATAATGCCAATTGGCAAGCCAACAATCAGCTTCTTGTCACCACTGCAATATGTGAAAATGCCATAAAGAATTGTCTGGAAAGGATCATTAAGAAGGTACACGTTTACCTCAGTAAATAAAGAAATTTTGAAGACTACAAACTACACAGGCAGTGACTTAGTGTGGTCTTCTTCCCATCTGGTGACACCTCAGTCCACCAAATCCATACAAGGATCATGTTCTTAGATTTACAACAGGAAAAAAGCTCAAAGAAAATATGTTGCTGCCTGTACAATGTGTAGTTGCTACCAGACACTTCGAGAAACATTTTTGCTTATTCCTGTGGTGACAAGAAGCAGTTTCATGTCAGGTTTTCAGTTTGCCCCATAGGCTTTCATTGTAGAACTGTTCAGCCTTTGACCATGTTAGTATTCAAAGTCAACACAAGACAGATTGACACCTTGTTGTTTTCTTGTAAGAAATCATTTTAGAAGGGCTGAAGCATACGCTAAACATTCCCTATAGAAATTAAATGAAATGACCAGAATATAGTGATAATTACAGTCAAGAACATGTTAATAATAATAATGACGTGGGATTTTAAGGTTGGGGGAAAACTGTTCATTAAGAGTTCTACTGTCTGTGCCCAAAATGGCACAAATATATTTTGTTGACAGCAGTTTTCAAAAGACATTTCTATCATAAGATGCAGTTATCAAAAGTGAGCAGATCACTCACAGGCTTGGTGCAGTTAGGAAAAGTTTTAATAAAGTTAAGGCTGTCTTAGTTTTTGAAGTCCCATGTTATTAATCTTGCTCACGGAGAGTGATTAGTTTACACATTTACCTCGTTACCTGCTCTACTCACAGCTAGTTACTTCAGTCTGTATTCAGCCAACAAAGAGCTGAGATGCACCAGTGTTAACCAATCAGGTGTGTAAAGTAGTAAAAGCTCATCCTGCCTTATGGTACACCAGGACACCATTGTAAAGCCTTGTACCCAAATTTAAATTGGTTGGTTTTGTTCCAGTGTGTCCTCACTGATTGAGACGAAACAGCTACAGTGAGGCGCTGCCATCTCACCCACAGTGAGGAGTTCAATGTTCCCTTCTACGACAACTCACCCAGCCACCGAGCAGACAAAGCAAGTGCTTTCAGAAGGGGGGTGGGAAATAAAGTACAAAGACTCAACCCACTGTGACATAGCAACATGAAAACACACAACTGCAATGGACACCTTCCACTGGTAAAAGATCCTTCAGAACATACCACTGTGGAGCAACCAAGCTGGGACAGAGCGTTTGAGTGGACCTTTGTTGTCCAAGGTGGACATTGATTTGGCATAGGTTTTACACTGGATGCCCTTCCTGATGCAACTCCACATTACATGTAGAAATGTGGCACCCCCCCCCGCTAAAAATCGGTCCGCTGCCTTCACTATGCATGCGTCATTTTGGGGCATCACCAGCAATTCACTGATTATCACCTTGTTTCTTCTTCAAACTGCACTCCAGTCATTCATGCATTTATTTCCTCTAGCCTGGACTATTGTAATTCAAAGCCTTCAGTGGTTCAGAATGCTGCAGCTAGAGTACTGACGGGGACTAGCAGGAGAGAGCATATCTCACCCGTGTTGGCCTCTCTTCATTGGCTTCCTGTTAATTCTAGAATAGAATTTAAAATTCTTCTTCTTACTTATAAGGTTTTGAATAATCAGGTCCCATCTTATCTTAGGGACCTCGTAGTACCATATTACCCCATTAGAGCGCTTCGCTCTCAGACTGCGGGCTTACTTGTAGTTCCTAGGGTTTGTAAGAGTAGAATGGGAGGCAGAGCCTTCAGCTTTCAGGCTCCTCTCCTGTGGAACCAGCTCCCAATTCAGATCAGGGAGACAGATACCCTCTCTACTTTTAGGCTTAAAACTTTCCTTTTCGCTAAGGCTTATAGTTAGGGCTGGATCGGGTGACCCTGGACCATCCCTTGGTTATGCTGCTTTAGATGTAGATTGTGGTGGAGTTCCCATGATGCACTGTTTCTTTCTATTTTTGCTCCGTATGCATCACTCTGCATTTAATCATTAGTGATCGATTTCTGCCCCCCTTCACGGCATGTCTTTTTCCTGGTTTTTTCCCTCAGCCCCAACCAGTCTCAGCAGAAGACTGCCCCTCCCTGAGCCTGGTTCTGCTGGAGGTTTCTTCCTGTTAAAAGGGAGTTTTTCCTTCCCACTGTGGCCAAGTGCTTGCTCATAGGGGGTCGTTTTGACCGTTGGGGTTTTTCATAATTATTGTATGGCCTTGCCTTACAATATGGAGCGCCTTGGGGCAACTGTTTGTTGTGATTTGGCGCTATATAAGAAAAAAGTTGATTGATTGATTGATCATCTATCTCTGCGACAGATATCTGAAGCTTTTGTACAACAACCATTTCCACATAAATTCAGCATTATTTCCTAATAAAAATGGGGGAGCGATCAGAGCGCCACAGCAGCACATCTGACTCAGACATGCTGAATTTATAATGATTTAAGAGGTTTTAGTTTGTCATCTGACGGTTAATCACATTATTCCCTTTGATCACTTTGGGTGTTAGAGTCAGTGTCAGATGCATGCGTGGTGAGGGCAGAGCGGACCATTTTTTTTTTTTTTTTTTTTAAGAGAGGACCGTTCGGTCGGCGATACTGGGAACCTTCCACACTGAAACGGAGAGCACGGACCACTTGGCCACCACCCGTGCCAGAAGGCTGTACGCTAGGAACAACACAGACAGACACACAGACACACACACAAAAAGATGGGCATTTTGGCAAGAGGGACCTCTAACTGCTTTATCTTCATACAGTCACTCTCACAGCAGAGCACACAAGTGGCACGATTACAAGGCAAGGTTTTGTTTTTTAGTTAGACCACTTTACAGGAAGTCACGCCCATTTACGGTAGCACTGTATATACATGATTGTCGTAAATTGTTTTTCACGACACCCAATGTTCACTTTCAAAACAGACTGATATCTCACGCAAAACACTGTCAGAAATTTAAAAATGCATAAATGCGCAAAAATGCACAGTTCTCACATGCCTGAACAAATAAAGTATTATCAAATCTACAAACAGTGAAAAGTGATTCAAAAATTTAGGTCTTTGGCCATTTTGGTTCAGTACATTAGCCTTTCCAATTTAAAGACAGCTGTTCTGAGAATCACTGTAGCATGAGCTGTCCCCCCCATGTTCCAGCTAAGTCAAAACACAACATTTCTCAGTGTCAGTGAAAACCATTAATGCACTCACTCAGTTCTCTCAACAAAAGACAGAAAACTTTTCATTACCCAAGGATTTGTTTCAGGTCTACAAATAATCTCCTCGCTCCTCTTAATTCTACACCTGATTTAAAACCCACAAACAGCATGAATATCTAATGAATCATTTCAATCACTTCAGTGAATTATTTAAGTGTTATTGTACATTGATAGTTGACATTTTGCCCAATAATTATCCTCCTGCAGCATCCAATCAAACCTACCTTTCATTTCTCCTTTATTGTTTACTATGACACCTGCATTATCTTCAAAGTAGAGAAAAACGCCGTCTTTTCGTCGATATGACTTTCGCTGTCGTATTACAACCGCAGGATGCACTGTGGACACAGGGAAGGAAGAACAGATTAGCCTGTGCACAAACCTGTCTTGGGGTTAACAGGTGTCCTGACTTTTGGAGAACACACACACACACACACAAATCTAGTGGCTATATAAATATACTGAACCTAATTTAGCTCAGTGTAATTTTCTGGCCATACAGCTGCAGAAGAACAAGTAGACTAAGAACAGAATTTATACGGATAAAGGGCCAATTACAACCCCTGGCAAAAATTATGGAATCACCAGCCTCGGAGGATGTTCATTCAGTTGTTTAATTTTGTAGAAAAAAAGCAGATCACAGACATGACACAAAACTAAAGTCATTTCAAATGGCAACTTTCTGGCTTTAAGAAACACTATAAGAAATCAGGGAAAAAAATTGTGGCAGTCAGTAACGGTTACTTTTTTAGACCAAGCAGAGGGGAAAAAAATATGGACTCACTCAATTCTGAGGAATAAATTATGGAATCACCCTGTAAATTTTCATCCCCAAACCTAACACCTGCATCAAATCAGATCTGCTCGTTAGTCTGCATCTAAAAAGGAGTGATCACACCTTGGAGAGCTGTTGCACCAAGTGGACTGACATAAATCATGGCTCCAACACGAGAGATGTCAATTGAAACAAAGGAGAGGATTATCAAACTCTTAAAAGAGGGTAAATCATCACGCAATGTTGCAAAAGATGTTGGTTGTTCACAGTCAGCTGTGTGTAAACTCTGGACCAAATACATGGGAAGGTTGTTAAAGGCAAACATACTGGTAGACCAAGGAAGACATCAAAGCGTCAAGACAGAAAACGTAAAGCAATATGTCTCAACAATCGAAAATGCACAACAAAACAAATGAACGAATGGGAGGAAACTAGAGTCAACGTCTGTGACTGACTGTAAGAAACCGCCTAAAGGAAATGGGATTTACATACAGAAAAGCTAAAAGAAAGCCATCATTAACACCTAAACAGAAAAAACAAGGTTACAATGGGCTAAGGAAAAACAACTGTGGATGACTGAATGAAAGTCATATTCAGTGATGAATCTCAATCTGCATTGGGCAGGTGATGATGCTGGAACTTTTGTTTGGTGCCTTTCCAATGAGATTTATAAAGATGACTGCCTGAAGAGAACATGTAAATTTCCACAGTCATTGATGATATGGGGCTGCATGTCAGGTAAAGGAACTAGGGAGATGGCTGTCATTACATCATCAATAAATGCACAAGTTTACATTGATATATTGGACACTTTTCTTATCCCATCAATTGAAAGGATGTTTGGGGATGATGAAATCATTTTGCAAGATGATAATGCATCTTGCCATAGAGCAAAAACTGAAAACATTCCTTGCAAAAAGACACATAAGGTCAATGTCATGGCCTGCAAATAGTCCGGATCTTAATCCAATTGAAAATCTTTGGTGGAAGTTGAAGAAAATGGTCCATGACAAGGCTCCAACCTGCAAAGCTGATCTGGCAACAGCAATCAGAGAAAGTTGGAGCCAGATTGATGAAGAGTACTGTTTGTCACTCATTAAGTCCATGCCTCAGAGATTGCAAGCTGTTATAAAAGCCAGAGATGGTGCAACAAAATACTAGTGATGTGTTGGAGCGTTCTTTTGTTTTTCATGATTCCACAATTTTTCCTCAGAATTGAGCGATTCCATATTTTTTTCCCTCTGCTTGGTCTAAAAAAGTAACCGTTACTGACTGCCACAATTTTTTTCCTGATTTCTTATAGTGTTTCTTAAAGCCAGAAAGTTGCCATTTGAAATGACTTTAGTTTTGTATCATGTCTGTGATCTGCTTTTTTTCTACAAAATTAAACAACTGAATGAACATCCTCCGAGGTCGGTGATTCCATAATTTTTGCCAGGGGTTGTATGTTCAACAGTATTTATGGCAATCATATTTTAAACCATTACAACAATTATACCATGTTAACATTATAGAATTTGCAGATTGTGTATGCAACCAAACTGTGTAATACTTGAGCATGACACAAAGGAAAGCAAACAAATAAGTATATAAATGGAGAAATAAAAATGTCAAGACCATCCTTACAAGGGGATCTACACTCTCCATCATGATACGCTCATATAGACATATTTATACCTAAATTGGTAACAAATTTAAGTATCCAAGGAGAGAGAGATTAAAAATAGTAATGACAATTAGCAAATAACAGTGACTGACATAGTAATAATGAATGTATCTACTCCCTGTGCACATTCCTTCAACCATATTTTCTTATGCAAACAATACCTTATCATGGAGTAATAAGACAAAAAAAAAAAAAAAAAAAAAAAAGGCGGGAGGAAGCAACATCAACCTAGTTATTACATTTTAATGGAATAAATAAGGATAGTTTTCTGCCTACATATATAACAGTGACTAATAGTAATGTAGTCATTACAATAAAAACAAAAAACAAACCAGGTGAGTGGAGTCAGGAACTCGGGAGGTTTATCACTTTAACCAGCATCTTACCTATAAGTTGCCAGATAATTTGTCCAAGCTTCCCAGTAACTTTCAAGTTTATTTTGTTCAAGCTTAAGAATGAATGTTAGCTTCTCCATTATAAAAATATCCTCAACCACTTTGATCCAGTCAACTGTGGGAGTGTCCATGTCACGGGATTTGACCACTTTTGGGGACAGCCTGCCAGTGCGCAACACAAATACAGCATCACTTCACACGGAAAGATGGTGCACTGTTTTGTTTTCAGCTGCAATCACTGAAGCAGTCGTGAAAAGTGCAGTTTTTTTTTCTGCTTCCCAGCAGAGAAGGGAAGACGAGGCAAATGGGAGAGGCTGTGTTGGCACATTTTAGCAAGATTTAATGAGAATAATGACAAATGTCCCCGGAAGTACAATTTTTGCATCATGTACTCTTTCATTTAACCCTTTTAATGCCCACCCTCAAATGAGACTATAGTGCCCAATATCAATATTATTGAGTCAATAATTTCCCATACCGATACATACATACATTAAAAAGTCAATGATCCGTAACACTTCACAATACAAACATGAACTTTACTTTCACTATGAAAATGGCAAACAACCAACATATATCATTGCTCAGTATATGCATAGAATAGACTTGTCAATTTTGGCCACACCTAGTTGGAAGCATAGTGACCACATGCCTTGTGACACTGTAAAACACCCAGTCTGACTGAAAATGAGTTGTAGTTGGTTGCTTTGCCTGTCTCTTGTTGCTGCTAATATGGCCAAAGGGCAATGGGGGTCCCAGCTATGCACTGTAAATGCAGTGGTGCATCCTGATAGACAAACTATGAAATGACAGCATTTACAAACAGCTAATGTTTTTTTTTTCTGCACTGTTTGTTCGGTAAAATAAAGTGGTTGTAGTTAAAGAAGCCGTAACCAAAAATGTTGGGGCTATGCTTACGGCAGCTGCTGTGTAATTGATGTTCTGTGACTCTGTGCTCATTGCTAACTCCTCATTAATATAGTGATAAGTATCCACGCCCATCATGCGGGAGACCGACGTTCGATTCTCAATGGGGAGAAAAAGACATACATATATACATTATATATATATATATATATTCATTTATATTCAAAAGTATTATATCAGCTGATACCATGTGTAACCGATATACCAGTCGAGGTCTAATATATATATCATACACACACACACACACACACACACACACCCACACACACACACCCACACACCACACACACACACCACACACACACACACACACACACACACACACACACCACACACGTACACACTGACGCAGGTTCCGAATGTAGCCCCCTGGCCTGCACAGATCCCATCTCTATATCAGATAAGCTAAATCTGCTGTTCTCAGACAATAAAGCTTTGTTTCCTTCACGATGTGCTACATTATGAGACTGCATATATAACACTCTGAAACAAACAAAACCCTAGATCTTTGGTGCAGTAATCACAAACATTTCCTAACCTGTGCACATCAATTTTAACTCAACCTTCTTCCTGAGCTCTGGTTTGCCTTTCTTCACTGTGGCCATGACCATATCACCCACTCATGCAGCAGGCAGACGGTTCAGACGTCCCTTGATGCCCTTCACAGAGATGATGTACAGGTTCTTGGCACCTGGCAGGGCAAGAAAAATAAACAACAAAACATGGGAGACAGAGAAAGAAAAGGTGAAATCAGAAGAATATATAAGGACAAAATCAGGAAGCAGGTCATCAAAGTCTCCTACATAATTATTTTTACTTCATAAATTGCACAGGTTTCTGAATGACTACTACTACTTTCAGTTTATGATTTCAGAATATCAAACTATGATAATTTCTTTGGACTGTCCCGTCACTGATTGAGATAAGTCAACCACAGTAAGGCGCTGCCATCTCACCCACAGCGAAGAGCATAATATTCCCTTCTACGACAACTCACCAGCCACTGAGCAGACAAAGCAAGTGCTTTTGGAAGGGGCACAGCCCGTTTGTTATTAGTCCACAGTTCTAATGGTCTATCTAACAAGGAACATTGCCTCAGATCTTCCCCGAGCCAATAGATTTGGGGCATACCTGTGTTGTCAGCGCAGTTGATGACCGCTCCCACTGGGAGACCCAATGAGATGCGGAACTTGCTCCAGATGATCCACCACGTCCTAATAAAAACAAAGTTTAAAGTATCAATTCTACCTGGGTGATTTCTGATCAAGGTTTATCTATAATGTAAACTCTAGAGATGGCTCAACCCCATGCAGGTGATTGTACTGACAAATTCCCAAAAGTGTGTATGAAGAATGAAAGGTGTGCTAGCAGCCACATGACCTACATAGTAATCAGGTGCTGCCAACTTTACTAAAGGTAAAAAGAATAGCTTACAAAGAGTACAGTTGTTTTTCAAGATATCAGATGTGCATATGCTTGGAATAACACTTGTCCAATCAAGTATTTTGTGTTACACCATGTTGTCTGGTAACCTATATGCCATAAAAAGTTATTTTCATGTTTTGTTATTTCTGGCGAGTAGTTGTCAAACAGCTTACTGCATGATGTCAAAATAATGCACACTGTATCAGTAACTTTAAAAATGCTATCAAGCTTAATCTTTGTATGTAAAAACTGCAGGTATTCTGCAACTTCTCAGTGCATGTACAGTTTCTGTCCTGATTTGTAAATACAAGCGAGACAAAAATGAATTTAAACAGAAGACAAATGAGAAGCTGAAATGGTCAACCTGTTCTACAACATAATAGCAGAGTTAAAAGTAACGATGTTAGCATTCAGATACATCGCGTAGTCTAATTAGTAATTTATATTTTCGACAGTTAGACTAGATGACTTAATTATAAGGGTTTTCAAAATAAGTTCGGGACCAATAAAACACGATTCACAACAACCTGAAGCACATTAGCATTAAGAAGTTGCCTTCTCTGTCCACGACTAAAACTACACTTTGAGAAACGCTTAAAACGCACGACCTCAAGTTTAACTTTGGCAGGGGACTCAGCACGAATTGTCTGAATTTAACAGCGGCTCTGAAATGTGTTATTTCAGCTAATGCCAAAGCTAAGCGTCATGGTTTCCGCCAGCTAACAGCTGAACGGTACGGTACAGAAATGCTAAACACATCCAGCAATCATAACATCAACTACAAAGACATGTCTTTGGGGACATCCTAAAACAGACAATGGGCGTTTCTAACACAGATGCAGGACAGAAAAGAACAGATGAATGTGGATTAAACGAGGATAGTATTCTACCTCTCTTTGACATCGCTGCGGGTTAGAAAGAGGAAGGCGGAGAAAGGAATTATGGGATATAAAGTTGAACGGAACCCCATCCGGGTCACAGCCTGTGCTGCGTTCAGGTGTTGTCGGAAGATTCAATTTAAAAATAATCATTTTTTTTGGTTTGACCTATTTGGCATTCCAGAGAGAAAACAGTGCAATATCGTTGATTCAAAAATAATAAAATAGTGATACACGAAATTAATACCGAGAATAAGGCATGAAAGTCAAAAGACAATAATAATAATTATACTACTACTACTACTACTACTACCAATAATAATAATATTTCCTTCTCCAGTTAAAAGACATTTTTAACTCATTAGCTTGATACTGGAGTAGAGTGGAGAAGGGTTTTCTTTCACCAGAACAGATCAAATCCAGGCTTGCATCTCAGATGTACCTTCTGGCAATTTGTAGCTAAACTTTCTGGTCTTCTTTTTAAGAAAATCCTCCTCTATACCACTTCATCATGAAGCTGTATAACTGGTGATACAAAATGCAAAACATGCACTGTGCACAATTTCTCCAATCACAGCCACATAAGCCTATAATTTCTTCTGGGTTGTCTGGGTGTCTTGGTGGCTTTCCTCACTCTTCTCCTTCTTGCACAGTCAGTCATTCAGTTTTTGAGAATTGTCTACTCCATGCAGATTTACCATAGAGTGTCATACTGTTTGTATTTCTTTGTAATTGATGAAAATAAAGTCCAAGACATATTCAGTGTCAGCTTCACCATCAGAGAGCCTCGTCCACAAAAGACTCCAAGCTGTCATTGATGTTAAAGGGGGCAAACCACTGTAATAAGAACGGGGGTATGTAAACTTTTGATCAGGGTCATTTAGGTAGTTTCTGTTGTCATTATGATTTAAAAAGAGTAAACACAGTTGTTTGACAATAAATGGCTTCACCCAACCACTAACCATGAGTGATAAAAGTATATATAGTCTTATTTGGCTGTTTATCTTCTATTTTGTTTTCTTATTATATGATTATTCTTTTGATATATGCTGCTCTTCGTGTCTATTTTGTGCAGTTGTAACACAAGTATTTTCGATCGGGATTAATGAAGTCTTTTGCTTCTGATTAATAAATTGGTCTGTTTTGCCATGTCTCCCTTTTTCTTTCTGCACGCTTCTCCTTGGTCAGAAACTGTAAGACACTTTGTGCACACTGCTGAGAAAACTGCTTGTCAGTCTGCTTTATTTACACTGAGGCAACTAGATCATTTCATAAATCTCAGAAAACCAGAAAATATTGAATCAATCACAGTTCCATGAAGGTATGTCATTAATGCTTCTGAAACAGCAGATGGCAGCAAAGCGCCACCAGTATTTTCTCTTGTTACTGAATGGGACTTATTTGCAGGGGTGGTGGCCAAGTGGTTAATGCTCTTGGTTTCAGTGTGGAAGGTTTCCGGTTCAAATCCCACCCCTGCCACATTTCTCTGTGCACTGTGGAGTTGTGTCAGGAAAGGCATCCAGTGTAAAACTTGTGCCAATTCAACATGCAAATGCACCTTGACTCTGCTGTGGTGACCTTGAGTGCAAACAAGGGAGCAGCTGAAGGGATTTACTTAATGAATGGGGTTTATTTCTTTGGTGCTTTATGTGAAGCAGATGTTCAAAGCGCTTTACAGTGATGCCTCACATTCACACCGCACTTTAGGCGGCGCTCATCTGCACACTGGCAGGAACTTGGGGCTGAAAGACGCTGCCGAAGGGTAGCTTCATGATTTTCCAGAGTAACCAGACAATTGAACCTGGTCACAAGCTCCCAATATCCCAAGGCTAAAGGTGACAACAAGGTCAAATTCTCTATCATCATCACAAAATGTACTTACTGATGTAGTACATAATACTGTGGCTTTGTGGGGTAGGAGTTGGACCACCAACCTGGGTTCAATTCCAGATGTGTGCTTCAGGCTGTCTTGTGTCCTTGCACTATACCAGTCCAAAAAAGGCTAAATGGTGCCATCTTGGCTGCAGAAGTAACCTTCCCCAACCTGCTTCTCCGCCCATGTGTAGTAGTAGACACTCCGTGGTATCTGGAGATAAGTGCCTCCACCAAAGGACCTTGGGTCTGTTAGAACTTACTTCCTGCCTCATTTTGGCTTGTCAGTATCTCACAAATAAAACTGAACTTTCCCATTGATGGGATATAAAGGCCTAGAAGGGGTTACGACTACCACCACTTCATACCTGAAATGTACACTGGTGGATCCAGAACATTCTTCGTGGGGGTGGGGGGAGCATTTTGATAGCGTACACTCTGAGGTGGCACAGAAATGCCTGAGCATTAAAACTGTATACATTATAGCCACTAGGTAGTGCTCTAGCCATGAATTTTCAGTGCATTTTGTAGTTCTGGAGAAATATAGAAAGCAGAATGTGTAACTAAAAACAAAACAGCAAACAAAACATTAAACCTCTGGGGCCGACGCCATCGTATATGATGGCTAAGACCAAGCTTTACTAAATTCTAAATAACTTTTTAATGATATGAGATAGAAACTTACTTTTTTTTTTTGCTGAAAGGTTAACTCCGCGGACTTTTGATTCAGCTATCGTGTTGTGTGGGCCGCTGAAGAGGAGGTACTGCTGGCCCACCACCACCAGATGGCGCCCTGCTTGAAGTGCGGGCTTCAAGCACAAGGGCGTCATAGCAACCGGGAGTGACAGCTGTCACCCGTCATCAGCACCAGCTGTCACTCATTCACATCATACCACCACCACCATAAAGGCCGGACTGCAACTCCACCTCCCCGCCGAGAAATCAGCTACCTTGGAGGTAATTCCTCTGCTGACTCAACGCTGACAAATAGTCTGAACTCTTTTTGCAGCCGTTTTCCTGTGGTGTTGCCTTATCTGGGGAATTGGCGTTTGGTGTGATCAGCGACGGCTTCGCTTCACACTCCAACCAGATAAGTGGTTAGACAGGAGCTGCACGAGTGTGTGATTGGAGGTGGAGGTGCTCCCTCCCAAAAGAACACAGACGGTGGAATTACTGAGTGTGCGAACTCACACTCATCTAAACTGTTTCTGTTCTCTGCCAGCAGTACCTGGTCTGACAGCTGGAGACGGTGGCCACCTGGGGCTCCAGGACTTGGCGGCTCCGGTGTTCTTCAGATCCGTTGGCGGTGAAGGCTGTGTGGGATCCGGCTCAGTTCTAGACGGACGTCTCCTATCCTCAAGCCTGCCCACACGTCACTCAACATTTAATTGTCTGTGGTACCAAAACTGTGTTTGTCTGTATTTCGTTGTGCACTTCACAACATTAAATTGTTACTGTTTGGGTTATCCATTGTCCGTTCATTTAGAGCCCCCTGTTGTGGGTCCGTGTTCCTACACTTTCACAACAGGATTTCTCGGCCAGTGTCATGGATCCCGAGGGGCGTCAACCATCGCTTGAACAGCCAATGGAAGAGCGAGGTGAACAGGCGTCAGCAGGAGGCATGTTAGGTGAGCTGCAGCAAATCTTGACCGCTTTCACTGCTCGGCTGGACTTAGTCACCGAGCAGAATGTGATTCTCAATCGGAGGATGGAGGCTCTCACCGCCCGGGTGGAAGCGCAGGCTCAGGGCGCTGCTGCAGCACCTCCTCCCGCTGACCGGAGGCCTGAGACAGACATTCCGCTGGTCATTCAACGAACCCCCCCACCATCCCCTGAAGCTTACGGCGTCTCTGGAAGCCGACGTCCGGGAGTACATCCATGCCTGCACCACCTGCGCCAGGGGGCAAAGCGGACCACCAAAGAACCCAGGGTCTCCTCCAGCCTTTGCCCATGCCTCATCGCCCCTGGTCTCACATCGGCCTGGACTTCGTCACGGGCCTCCTGCTGTCCCAGGGCAAGACAACCATCCTCACGATAGTGGACCGGTTCTCCAAGGTGGCCCACTTCGTGGCCTTCCCGAAGTTCCCGATGGCCCAGGAGACTGCAGACCTCCTGGTCCACCATGTCATGCGTCTGCATGGGATTCCATCGGACATTGTCTCAGATCGTGGTCCCCAGTTCTCCTCCCAGGTCTGGAGGAGTTTCTGCAGGGAACTGGGGGCCACAGTAAGCCTCTCGTCCGGGTACCACCCCCAGACGAATGGGCAGGCAGAGCGGATGAATCAGGAGTTGGAGCAGGTCCTCCGCTGCGTGACCTCCACGCACCCGACGGCCTGGAGTGACCATCTGGCCTGGATCAAGTATGCTCATAATAGCCAAGTATCATCTGCCACCGGCCTCTCCCCATTCGAGATATGTTTGGGGTACCAGCCCCCATTATTTCCGTTGGTGGAGGGAGAGGTCGGGGTGCCCTCGGTCCAGGCCCATCTGAGAAGGTGCCGTCGGGTGTGGCGTACCGCCCGCTCTGCCCTGCTCAAAGCCCGGACGAGGCCAAGGCCCATGCAGACCGCCGGCATGCCCCGGCCCCTACGTATCAGCCCGGGCAGGCGGTTTGGCTATCCACTAAAGACATTCCCCTACAAGTGGAATCCCAAAAACTAAAGGACAGATATATCGGACCCTTCACCATCCTAAAAGTCCTCAGCCCAGCCGCAGTGAAGCCAGCCAATCCGGTTTTTCATGTGTCAAGACTCAAACCCTGCCACTCCTCTCCCCTCTGTGCCCCCGGACCGGCGCCGCCGCCTGCCCGGATCATTGACGGGGAGCCGGCTTGGACTGTGCGCTGGCTCCTGGACGTCCGTCGGAAGGGCCGGGGGTTCCAGTATTTGGTGGACTGGGAGGGGTATTCACCCGAAGAACGCTCCTGGGTGAAGAAGAGCTTCATCCTGGACCCGGCCCTCCTGGCCGACTTCTACCGGCAGCACCCTGACAGCCTGGTCGGGCGCCCAGGAGGCGCCCGTTGAGGGGGGGGTGTCCTGTTGTGTGGCCGCTGAAGAGGAGGTACTTGCTGGCCCACCACCACCAGATGGCGCCCTGCTTGAAGTGCGGGCTTCAAGCACGAGGGCGTCATAGCAACCGGGAGTGACAGCTGTCACTCGTCATCAGCACCAGCTGTCACTCATTCACATCGTACCACCACCACCATAAAGGCCGGGCTGCAACTCCACCTCCCCGCCGAGAAATCAGCTACCTTGGAGGTAATTTCTCTGCTGACTCAACTCTGACAAATAGTCTGAACTCTTTTTGCAGCCGTTTTCCTGTGGTGTTGCCTTATCTGGGGAATTGGCGTTTGGTGTGATCAGCGACAACTTTGCTTCACACTCCAACCAGATAAGTGGTTAGACAGGAGCTGCACGAGTGTGTGATTGGAGGTGGAGGTGCTCCCTCCCAAAAGAACATAGACGGTGGAATTACTGAGTGTGCGAACTCACACTCATCTAAACTGTTTCTGTTCTCTGCCAGCAGTACCCGTCTGACAGCTGGAGGACGGTGGCCACCTGGGGCTCCAGGACTTGGCGGCTCCGGTGTTCTTCAGATCCGTTGGCGGTGAAGGCTGTGTGGGATCCGCCCGGTTTCTAGACGGACGTTTCCTATCCTCAGCCTGCCCACACGTCACTCAACATTTAATTGTCTGTGGTACCAAAACTGTGTTTGTCTGTATTCCGTTGTGCACTTCACAACATTAATTGTTACTGTTTGGCTTATCCATTATCCGTTCATTTAGCGCCCCCTGTTGTGGGTCTGTGTTCCTACACTTTCACAACACATCGGCCATCTTTGAACTCCTAATAGAAGCTGTGTGATGACATGCGCAATGTGAGTGTCCAATCAGAATTGGTTCACTGTCACATGGTTTTCCAAAATCCAATCATAGGGCAGATTATCCTCATGTGAAAAGCCAAAGATCGTTTTCAGGAGTGATATGTTACTAGTTGGCCCGTTTGAATAGCCCCCTGGGTGCTCCAATGAGTACATACTATTGGGCTCCAAATACGCCCTGCGCCATTACGCACAGCGATCACTGAAAGCAGACGGAGTAGACGGAGAGCCTCTGATGACAATCTCACGTGCTCAAACAAAGAGTGTGTAACTATCAGGATTGCTCCACTAGTTTGCATGTGAATGTTACTGGATAACTCTGTTTCTTTTACCATGAAGACAAAAAAACGCATAGACCATTTTGTATATATTGCTCAAAATGTGCATTTGTGTTTATTGTTTGAACCTTTTTGTTGTACAGTCTTTCACACAAGACCTCAAATTACCTTTATAAAGTGTCAAAACCGTTGTTTATTATAGTTTGCTGTGTGTTTTAATAAATGTATGTGGAACATTATTTTTCGCTTTATTTTTTCCTTCCTTAGTTTTGATTGTAAACCTTTATTACACTTATAAAACACAACAAAAGTATATATATTATGAAAGTACAGGTTGTC
This sequence comes from Thalassophryne amazonica, assembly GCF_902500255.1. Lineage (NCBI taxonomy): Eukaryota > Metazoa > Chordata > Actinopteri > Batrachoidiformes > Batrachoididae > Thalassophryne > Thalassophryne amazonica. Next base: position 45,015,072 of record NC_047118.1, read on the forward strand.
CTGAAAAAAAGAGACATAAAACTTGATTGTTTGACGCAGAGAGAGCTGTTAACAGCAATAATAAAACATTTATGCCAGGCGAGTGGACTGTACAAAAAATGCCCTTGGACCCCAGAGGGTTAAGTAAAAGGTATATTAAGAAGTGTTAAACTAAAAAGCTGTACATTGGTACAAATGTTCATTTATTTTATTTCATGCTTTATGAAATGTTTAATTAAAATGTTTTATGTTCATTTTGTTTTCCTGCTCGGGAGGTTTTATATTTGTGTATTCTTGTAATTTGGACTATTATTATTATATACTTTTGACATTTATTTTAATTGAAAGTGTAATTATTTTTATGGTGAGACATTTTTATGTGTGAGACACTCGGCACAACCCAGGATCCCTTCACAGGAAGCAATTCAGGTAGATGGTTTAAATGGTGTTCGATATAGTTCAGTTCTCCAGAAGCAGTTGTAACACAATGCTGGCATGGCAATTCAGTAGGAACCATGGTGGGGACACAGGCAGGCTCTCAAGTCTGTAAGACAGGCAAAGGGATGGACCCAGAAGGGCAGTCAGTGTACCAGTGCCTGAAGGGGCAGGTTAGAACTCCCAACCAGGGACAGAAAGCAGAGATCGAACACCAGGGAAGCAAACAGGGAATATGGGAAAGCGCTGCATAGTGCAAGGAGACAATCAAACACTGGACACATGAGGAGAGAGACGTTAAATATACAAGAACATAATTACTCTGATGAGACGCACCTGTGGAGACACAGGAAGAAAGCCATGACAACGCACAAGAGATGAGAGATTTCAAAATAACACAGGAAGTGCAGCAGACGGGACAGATGTGTGACACAGGAAAAACACTCAAAGCTAATGAAAACCCCAAATATAGAAATAAATAAGCATTGCTTTTCTTCATGTTTCCCCATTAAAAAATATCAAAGTATCAATTGACACAAAATTAGGAAGAGGCAATATACACAGTGGGGAAAATAAGTATTTGACCCCTGTCAGTTTTGCAGGTTTTCCCAACTACAAAGAATGGAGAGGTTTGTATTTTTTTATCGTAGGTACACTTCAACTGTGAGAGGCAGAATCTAAAAAAAAATAAATAAAAAAAAATAAAAAAAAAATCCAGAAAATAACATTGTATGATTTTTAAATAATTAATTTGCATTTTATTGCATAAAATAAGTATTTGACCCCCTACCAACCAGCAAGAATTCTAGCTCACACAGACCTGTTCATTTTTCTTTAAGAAGCCCTCTTATTTTGCACTCTTTACTCTTTCTGTATTAATTGCACCTGTTTGAACTTGTTACCTGTATAAAAGACACCTGTATAAAAGACACCTGTTCACACACTCAATCAATCACACTCCAACCTGTCCACCATAGCCAAGACCAAAGAGGTGTGTAAGAACACCAGGGACAAAACTGTAGACCTGCACAAGGCTGGGATGGACTACAGGACAACAGGCAAGCAGCTTGGTAGAAGACAACAACTGTTATGATCATTTATTAGAAAGTGGAAGAAACACAAGATGACTGTCAGTCTCCTCGGTCTGGGATTCCATACAAGATCTCACTTTGTGGGTTAGGGTTAGGGTAAGGATGATTCTGAGAAAGCTCAGAACTACATCAATGACCTGAAGAGAGCTGGGACCACAGTCACAAAGATTACATTAGTAACACATGATGCTGTTAGGGTTTAAAATCCTGCAGCGCAGCAAGGTCCCCCTGCTCAAGCCAGCACATGTCCAGGAGGAGTGGACCAAAATCCCTGTTGCAGTGTATGAAAACTTGGTCAAAAACTACAGGAAATGTAAACGTCTGACCTCTGTAATGGCAAACAAATGTTTCTGTACCAATTGTTAAGCTCTGTTTTTCTAGGGGGTCAAATACTTATTTCATGCAATAAAATGCAAATTAATTATTTAAAAATCATACAATGTGATTTACTGGATTTTTTTTAGCTTCTGTCTCTCACAGTTGAAGTGTACCTACGATAAAAATGACAGAACTCTCCATTCTTTGTAGGTGGGAAAACCTGCAAAACTGGCACGGGGTCAAATACTTATTTTCCCCATTGTATAAATAATGATTCATTAATTCATTTTCTACACCAGCTCATTCCAATTAAGGGTCATGGAGAGCTGGAGCCTGTCCCAGTTGTCTTTGGATGAGAGTTGGGTACACCCCGGACAGGCTGACAGTTCAAACTGCAGGGTCAAATATAGATAAACACATTCACAGCTATGGTTAATTCAAACTTTCCAATTCACCTAACCTGCATGGTTTTGGAAGTGGGAAGAAGCCTGGAAGGAATCCATGCAAACACATGGAGACCACTGGAATTCCACACAGAAAGGACCCAGTGCGTTCTTGTTGTGAGGCAGCAGTGCTCGCCACTAAGCCACAGTGCTGCCCTATTAATAGTCATAACAATAACCTCATCTGAAGGGCATCTTTTGGGAATGTATGGAGTAAATGTGGTTTCCAACATGAAGGGACTCTGATGGTCATCAAACAAAGAGAATGAGGCAAAACTATCACTTGTTAACCAAAGAGGAAGGTGTTTTTGATGAAACCAGTAATGAGCTGGCTATGAATGAATGAATGAATGAATTTATTCGGCACACACACACACACACACACACACACACACACACACACACACACACACACACACACACACACACACACACACACACACACACACACTTAACAACAACAACAACAAAAAATCATGAATCAAAAACAAAAATGAAAAAACTCAAACAATTTCCCAGTTTGTGTGGCCGAAAGGATGTAGGCAGAAGGAAAAGCTTCTAACACCCACCCCTTTTACTTATATATACACTCAATACCTAGCATCCTCTATGTCGCCTGTAAATAATTTCTGCAATTACAGGAAAATAGCCTTTTCTTAAACTCAGAGAAAATGTCTAAATCAGCATCTCTGTAGTGTGCAGTTTGGCCACGAGGACGGTGTGGTTTTGCTAAGATTGGCACATGCTCAGGGGTGGATCCAAGGGTGGGGACAGAGGGGCACTAGCTCTATCTGTAATGGGATAGGTTACCCTTGTGGGAGACTTAAACCCCTGCATGATATCGCGGGATTTGACCGGGACAGCCTGCCATTGCACAACACAAACACAGCATCACTTCACACACAGAAAGATGGTGTACTGTTTTGTTTTTGGCTGTAATCATCGAGGCAGTAGCGAAAAGTGAAGTTTTTTCAGTTCCCTGTAGAGAAAGGAAACAAGGCAAATGGTAGAGTTGTGTGCTGGTAAATTTTAGCAAGAATTAATGTGAATAATGATAATGGGCTGTCCCCGCAAAGCAGGATTATTGTGTCATATGCTCTTTCATTTAACCCCTTTATCGCCCACCCTCAAATGAGACTACTCTGCCCTACTGGTCCCTATAGTGTCTGGCTCACATAATACAATAAATTCTTATATGCAAATTGTTGATTCCCACTCCAGAGCAGAAGGTGGCAGTAATGAATGATTAAGCTGGATGCTAACCACAGTAACACAAGAAGAAGAAGATTATGATTAAGGCTGGTTCCCACCTCCTCCACTAGTATGGAAAAGGAGGCGTATCATCTGCAGCAAGTTACTCTGTTTCATTGACTGAGTGCACTTTGCAGTGAGTGCTTCTGATTTGAAGAAGAAGAAGAACACTTATGTTGAAACTTGTTTGAAATAAATAAATCAAATTCAATAAATAAAACTTTACCAAAGTGAACAAAGGACAATTGTCAAATATATTCAAGGATGTACAGTGAGGCAAATAAGTATTTGATCCACTGTCAATTTTGTAAGGTTTCCCACCTAGAAAGAATGGATAGATCTTAGGTACACTTCAGCTGTGAGAGACAGAATCTAAAAAAAAATTAGAAAATCACATTGTATGATTTTTAAATGATTAATTGCATTTTATTGCATGAAATAAGTATTTGATACAACAGAAAAACAGACCTTAATATTTGGTACGGAAACCTTTGCTTGCAATTACAGAGGTTAGACGTTTCCTGTAGTTAATTCAGCCACATGGGGTGTACAGCCAGTACATTCTGAGTGCTGGTCCCAAGCCTGAATAAATGAGGAGGTTTGCATCAGGAAGGGCATCCGGCATAAAATAAGCCAACCCAACCATGCAGGCTAAGAATCGAATTTCCAGACAGGATCAGTCGAGGCCCAGGTTAACAATGTCCCCTACTGGTGCTGTTTCCCAACAGGGTGCTGGCGGAAATTGGGCTACTGCTGGGCGAAGAGAAGAGGAGAACATGTCCACAGACAGCGGGAGAAGAGGAAAACTAGAAGGGTGGAAATGAGAGTGGGGACTTTGAATGTTGGCAGTATGACTGGTGAAGGGAGAGAGCTGGCTGATATGATGGAGAGGAGGAAGGTAGACATATTGTGTGTGCAAGAGACCAAGTGTAAGGGAAGAAAGAGCAGGAGCATCGGCAATGGGTTCAAGTTGTTGTATCATGGTGAGGGTAGGAAGAGAAATGGTGTTGGGGTCATTTTAAAGGGAGAGTATGTTATGCGTGTGTTGGAGGTTAAGTGAGTGTCTGACAGGGTGATGAGTTGAAGTTGTAAATTGAAGGGGTGATGATGAATATCATCATACATATGCCCCACAGGTAGGTTGCGAGATGAAGGAAAAGAAGAATTCTGGAGTGAGTTAGAAGAGGTGGTGCAGAGTGTACCCAAGCATGAAAGAGTGGTGATAGGAGCGGACTTCAATGGGCATGTTGGTGAAGGGAACAGAGGTGATGAGGAAGTAATGGGTAGATATGGTATCAAGGATAGGAATGTGGAAGGACAGATGGTTGGTGATTTTGCAAAAAGTATGGAAATGGCTGTGGTGAATACCAACTTTAGGAAAAGGGATTTGCACAGAGTGACATATAAGAGTGGAGGAAGGTGCCCACAGGTGGACTACATTCTATGTAGGAGATGCAAGCTCAGATAACTTTGAGACTGTAAGGTGGTGGCAGGAGAGAGTGTAGTTAGACAGCATATGGTGGTTTGTAGGATGACTTTAGAAGCAAAGAAAAGAAGAGTGAAAGCGCAACAAGGGATCAGATGGTGGAAGCTGAAGGAGGAAGAATTTGTGTGAAATTTAGTGAGCAGGTGAGAGAAGCACTGGGTGACCACCTTGGAAGTGGAGCTCAGTTTTCTCTGATGTGACTGAAATGTTCATTGATGCTGGTTCAGCCATTCGCAAAGTGCTGTTCCTCACATTTAAGAAAAACAGCTGAAATAGAATACACATGCTCCAAAAGGTCTGGTGGCAGTTCCGGTGGTGTTATGTCAAATTTTGATGAGAAAGTTCAAGAATCATGGGCAGACATGATTGAAGTTTTCTTTTTTTGGTCACAGAAACTATCTGATATCACTTTCTGGATACATGAGGATAATTGTATCAGCTTTACTGGGGCACACAGCTGAGGCAACACTTTAACAATGTACTATGTGTTGTGGGCTGGGGTGTTTGGCTGGCTTGGTTTTTGTTTTCTGTTTCTCCCACCAGGTGGTATGCATTCAGGACTGAGTGGCTGAGCATTAGGACCTCACCCTGAACACCTGAGGCTTGTTTTCACATGCAGGTCATCAGGACTCACAGCTGTGGTGTATTTTGTCTTAATCAGAGATTGCTGCATTTAAACCTTGAATGCACAGTGTGTGATTGCCAGAGACTAAGACCTTGTGAGCAGACGTGTGAGATCCGTCAGGAGAACAATCTCACCATTACGGACGCAGAGACCGCTCCAGTTTGACGCCACAGTCTGTGAAGGATTGGGTGAGGTCTCACGCTCTTCAGCACACTTCCTGAGGTAATTCGGTTTTTGGTGACTTTTATGAAGTAATGACAGTGGATTTGGTGTCCCTCACACCTTGTGTTAGTGAGCTGTCACGTTATGCTAATTGTCTAATCAGCTTCTGTTGCAGTGGCGATTTGAACTGAGTTGTTCCCTGCCGCAGGGTAAGAAGTGGGATTCATATGTAGATTTGAGTGTGAACTAGAATTTAACCCGATCTGTTCTAAGATTCACTTGTAGAGACACTCGAGTGCAAAACAGTCTTCACTTTCCTACATTTCAGCCCCGTATAGTCTTGTAACAGTGCAAATGATGCTGGTTGGCACCAAGTCAGATATGAAGGAGTGCACGTTTACATTTCCTCTAAATGTATTTAGCATGCCATGTGAATGCACTAATTGAAATATTGTTAATGAATACAAGATTTGATCCGATTGTCTTTGTGGTTCAGGTACTGCTTGAAACAAGGCTGTTTTTCCACAAATGTCACTCGTTGGGTTTTTGTTGGAGGACTGGACAAAAACGGCGAGATTAGCATTCTGCCTGTCCATTTACCTGGAATCTGATTCGCAGTCTACCTTTAACATCTGCTGGAATAAAAAAAAAAAGTTCTGTTGGCTTGCTGTGAGGCAGGTCAAGGGCAGCAGCTGACACTGCAGGGTGACTTTTCTGTTCCGCTATAAAAGCTAAATGGTCTCGGCTGCTGGTTTCACCAGCTGTTTGTGTTAATAGGCATGCTAACTACTGATTTCATATACACACTAAATGAAACCCAATTTGTAGGTGTGGCGCTGATGGATTTGGCTTCACCATTTTATCAAACATTTCTTATAAATTCTTTATTAACCACTGTATTTTTGTGAAGGGAGGGTAACTGTTTTATTTCACATTTCGCACCTGATGTTTTCCACTGATAAACAGGCACAGAAAGACCTCAACCTTTTTTTTTCTTTTTTAAACCTCAGAATTGTGTAGTTATCAGCTCGAGTGATTTACAAATCTACTGTAACTTGTACTTTGCTACACTTGTCTGTCATAGAAGCGTTTAAAGTAACTTAGCCTTATGTTAAAGTGGCAGTCTTGAATCTGCCATTTTTATGGTTTATTTCGGGATAATGTGTTGTAACATTCCTACACACACCTGAAGAACAGTAATCATTTCCAGGTTTGAGTGTGTTTTTTATTTTTTAAATTTGATCATGACCTCTGGAGGGGTGGGGGAATTGATGTCAAAGTATTGTTTGTTAGTTACACAGAGTGCACAATGTGTGTCAAATGGCAGAATCAGAATATCAGATGGATGTTGAAACATTTTGTTACATATTTGATCAGAAGCTCTTCTGTCAGAGCTCCGGGTTAACTGCTCAGACCGTGTACCTCTTTCAGGCTGTTGATCACAACCATTTAGTTTCCCAGGGAAATGCACACGCTACATGTAACCAAACCTCAGTCACTAGGTATATGCATTTTAAGGACTGTTTTCTTACTTGAATTGGACTTTTATTAATTAAGCTTTTTGTTTTGCATCCTTTTCTACTGTCTGTCTGAATAAAGATAATTCTCAGTCTTTCAGAGGCTCTTTTTGTTAAAGTGATCAACCTATAATAGGCTAAAGGGGTATTGTCACCCAGGTGGTTGGGCAGGAGTCAGCAATTGGCTTAGCGTGATTGCTCCGAAAGGGGCTTTGGGTCACCAAACTTACAGGAAAGGTCAGGTCAGAAAATAGATGACCTTGAGGTCAATGTCACAGAGGCTTGGCAGCCACTTTTTTTTTTTTTGGCGTGGGGGGGGTCTATCCCTTCTGCTACACTTCTGGGTATGGGTTTACAAAGGACTGCATGAATTGGTTCATGTAGGTTTGTACATTTAAGCATGATTAACAAAAAAGTAAAGTTTTTTTTTTTTTTTTTCTCCCAACCTACAGTGGGGTAAAAAAGTATTTAGTCAGTCCCTGATTGTGCAAGTTCTTCTAGTTAGAAAGATGAGAGAGGGCTGTAATTTTCAGCATAGGTACACTTCAACTATGGGAGACAAAATGAGAAAAAAAAATTCCAGGAAATCACATTGTAGGATTTTTAACGAATTTATTTGTAAATTATGGTGGAAAATAAGTATTTGGTCAATAAAAAAGTTCAACTCAATATTTTGTAACATAATCTTTGTTGCAATGACAGAGGTCAAACGATTCCTGTAAATTCACCAGGTTTGCACACACAGTAGCTGGTATTTTGGCCCATTTCTCCATGCAGATCTCTAGAGCAGTGATGTTTTGGGGCTGTCGCTGGGCAACACGGACTTTCAACTCCCTCCGCAAATTTTCTAGGGTTGAGGTCTGGAGACTGGCTTGGCCACTGCAGGACCTTGAAATGCTTTTTACGGAGCCACTCCTTCGTTGTCTGAGTGGTGTGTTTGGGGTCATTTTCATGCTGGAAGACCCAGCCACATTACATCTTCAATGCTCTCACTGAAGGAAGGAGGTTTAGCTTAAAATCTCATGATACATGGCCCTGTTCATTCTTCCCTTAACCGTCCTGTACCCTTGCAGAAAACAGCCCCAAAGCATGATGTTGCCACCCCCAGGCTTCACAGTAGATGTGTTCTTGGGAGGCAACTCAGCATTCGTCTTCCTCCAAACATGACTACGTAGTTGCGTTTTTACTAAAAAGAAGGGCATATCTGGGCATGTTGCGGCCAAAATGCACTTGCCCATGTAAAAGCATATTACTTCTTAAAATGTGGACAGTTATTCAGCGCAGAAAATCAGAATTTTGAAAATATTATTTGTACAGTAGTCACTTGTCATCTTGACTATTTTTTAAAATTTAAATTGTTTCAGTCATTCTTTTATTTCTAGTTTGTTTTTGATGTGTAACTGTCAGTTCTTCTCATAGTTGTTTTTGCAGCACTTTTTTTAAAGTTGTGACCAGAGTGAGGTGTAAGGAGTTGACAGATTTAATTCAAAGCATAAGCCTAATAAATGAGTATATGTCTGTTTACGCTTTCCATATTCTGTCGTTGTATTTTGGTTTAGCATCAAACCAAATCATCGTTTTATTTGGATTTTTTAAAGGTAGAATTCAACAGGGCTGTTTATTTCCATTTTAAAAAACATTCTTTGCCCATAATACAACCAGAACTGCTTCATCGCGAATTACTGTCTGAAGAATGAACTACTGTCTAACTTCACGCCGGTCATTTGCACAAGTTTTACGCAAGATCCGCATGTTCTTCCTGACGTACAGATTGGGGTCCGGGTGTGTTTTTGAACTGCGGACCTTCTCGGTTGTAAAATAAATACTGACGCCATCGGATGAACTGCCGCGTTGCGCGCACCAAAGTCAGAAAAGAAAAACGCTGACCGGAGCGCAGCAAACGCGCACATGGTCAGTGTCAGTTAACCATGATCCACGGCGCGCTCGTTCTCCTGCTGCTCGGTCCGGGCAGCGTCACGGAGTACTCCTCCAAAACCGACTTGACTACGAATTCGGGGATTACAGGGGGAAGTGGTGCAATCGACGACTACGGCTTCGTGTACGGCATCGGAGAGGTTTATTACCCGAGCCCCTCGGCGTGCCCATGCACCTGCAGCGTGGACGGCCCCGTGTGCTTCCGACCCAAGTGTGCCAAAATTCACCCCCGGTGCACGAGGATCACATACAAAAGGTGCTGCCCGGTGTGCGAAGCTGTGCCCAGAGTGTGCGTGTACGGGGGCCGAACCTACCGCTTGCTGGAGGAATTCAGGGTGAGAAAGTATTTAGAACTTGTACTCTGAGGCCCAGTGACAGTGCGCGGTTTCAGAATTACGCACAGCGCGCATCCACTGCAGGGTCTTTCCTTAGCTGGATTTGGATAAATTACGGATGGGATTAACTGATAAAACTAGGAGCTGCCTTCTATCCGCTTGCTGTGAGTTCAATGAAGTACCACAAAATACTCGAGTATTAGAAAATACTTCGGCCTGCCATTAAGAGTTACGCATTTAACTCCATGTTTGGACGACGCAGTTAAAGTTGGTGGCTTTTTTTTTTATTATCACGCAAATACATAAACCTAGTTATTGTGTATTTAAAACACACAGGCTTTAATAGTACTAATAGTCAAACCTCATTTTTACTTGTTATGATGTTTGCCAAAAGTGCACTTTGTTTAGCAAACTACCAACCAGCTATAAGATTTTAAAGAAATTATGTAACTTGTAGCATACTTTTACTAATTAGGTTGTGAATTAATTTTACTTTATTCATTTATGCTGATAATTTAGTCCTTTATTAAATGATCATGAATGGATCAGTGGATGCTCTGATTGCATCACTTGAGAAGCTGAATGAGGAATCAGTGTTTGGGTTTGAGATGGTCCTGGATAAACACAAAGATTTAATGACTTCCTGGGTTCAGCCATCAGATGTGTATCTGTATGCGGTGTAAGAATTGAACTTGCAGAGACATCACTTATTCGGCAGTGACATGCATCTCTGGTTCCTTGAGGCGCCTTGGAAAAGCTTATGGAGTTATGAGATCACTGAACAGAGGTGTCTGGTGCTGTTATCTTTGCAGACAAACGATGGTCCAAGTCCTTGCAGTCCTGGAGCTCCTGTATTGCTGCATGGTTTGAATCTTGGACACTACCAGTGTCTTAATGCGATCCGGTCTTGTACTGCTGGAACAACTGTGTCAAATCATGGTTTGCTTAGGAAGACTCATATGAGGAATATCACTTATGGATTGTGACGGAACGTCAGCCATGACATTTTGCCATGTGATGCATTTCTCTGGGAATAATCCAGCATGCAGGTGGACTCCGGCTGAGGGCCCCAGTGGCTGACGGAGATGCCCATGTTTTACCTGACACCGGGAATTGATGGCTACTTTCTATGATTGGGTGATTACCATCTAACACCTGTAGTGTGGTAAAGCAGTGATGCGTGGCACCAGGGCATTCTCCCAGACCTGACCTGACCTTAGTGTAACATACAAACAGTCAGTTCAACTGTGAAGACAATGTTGGCAACAGCAGTACTTGTTGGAGCTCCTGTTTTAGACTCAGTTTGACAAAAATCAGAGAATCTGATCGACACAAATGAATTACAAATGGACGAATGATATTATCTGCACCAGCTTGTCCAAAACTACAAAAAAGCACTGAGATGTGATCGGAACTGATTGAAGTTATCAAACTTGAGACGTGAAAGCAGAGCAGGACCTGACAACATTTCACTGGACATAATTTGGACCTGGATGAACTTATCCGGGGTCAGAGTGCATGTTAGGATCCAGATGGACTAAAGTGATGCCCTCTATCCTTTGTCATTGATGGCACAAGTTACCGTGTGTAGAACATCTGCAGACTCACGTACATGAGTTATAACCCAGGCGGGTGCATGAACAGGGTCAGGTTTGTTTTTCGTGCTGCTGTTTGATGCAGACATCAGCGTTTGCAGCCAGCGTGCATCATTGCAGACTGAGAGGACAGATATTGATGAGGTGATTATGTAACCTATCTAGTGCAATCAATCAGATCATTGACACGAGAACCAGGTCAGCTGTGTTTGTCTCAACCTCCTGTGATGCAGGGACAAGGGTTTATGGGAAATGCGGTCTATGGATTTTTTTTAAACTTTTCATGTTTTTTTCTATTTAACTGTTTAGTTGTCCAGATGTGAGCGATGTCGCTGCGAGGCCAACCACGAGGTGTACTGCACCATTTCAAACTGCCCCGCCCGCACTGTGTCAACCCCACCTATGAACCCAACCACTGCTGTCCAATCTGCAAATCCGGTAAGTGTGGGCCGGCGGCAGGTCTGCAAGGCCGCTGTGTGTGTTTGGACTGACGCCTTAAAACAGTGACGTCTGCACAACACTTTAAGCCCCGATTTCCTACTTGTTTCTTGTTGACCTCGAATTGAAGAGCTCGTCACTCTCACAAGGATCCTGGAGGGGGCCTGGGAGTATGCCCATCCAGTCTACATTTGTTTTGTGGACTTGGAGAAGGCGTATGATTGGGTACCCCGGGAGATACTGTGAGAGCTGCTGTGGGAGTGTGGACTGAGGGCGTCACTTCTCAGGGCCATCCAATCTGTGTACTCACAAAGTGAGAGCTGTATTTAGGTTCTCTTTAGTAAGTCAGACTTGTTTCCGGTGGGGGTTGGCCTCCGCCAGGGCTGTGTCTTGTCACCAATCCCGTTTGTGACATTCATGGACAGGATATCGAGGCGTAGTTTGGGCGAGGAGGGTCTTCAGTTTGGTGGCTCAGGGTCTCATCACTGCTTTTTGCAGATGATGTGGTCCTGTTGGCTTCATTGGCCGGTGACTTCCAGCAGTCACTGGGTCAGATCACAGCCGAGTGTGAAGCGGCTGGGATGAGGATCAGCACCTCTAAATGTGAGGCCATGGTCCTTAGCAGGAAACCGATGGATTGCTTACTCCTGGTAGGAAATGAGGTCTTGCCCCAAGTGAAGGAGTTCAAGTAGAGTCACTGCTCCTTTGCATTGAAAGAAGCCAGCTGAGGTGGTTTGGGCATCTGGTAAGGATGCCCCCTGGGGTGCCTCCTGAGGGAAGTTTTACCAGGCATGTCCAGGTGGGAGGAGACCCCGGGGAAGACCCTGGACTAGGTGGAGAGATTACATCTGACCTGGAAATGCCTCAGTATCCCCCAGTCAGAAGTGGTTATTGTGGCCCGGGAAAGGGAAGTTTGGGGTCCCCTGCTGGAGCTGTTACCCCCGCAACCCAATCCTGGAAAAGCAGTTGAAGATGAGTAAGTGAGTGAGTAAGTGAGTGAGTAAGAAATCCTGCAGTAAAACAATTTGAAAATCAGAAGTAGTTGGAAGACAAACTGTACAAGAATATGGCAGTTACTTGATTCTAAGGAATTTTAAAAGTATGGTTATTTTGCAATATATGCATATTAAGTGAAATTTCATCATTTATTTTAAAAAATGCTGCAATAAGAGAACATGCATATCTTCAAAGGTAGTTGGGGGACATGCTGTACAAAACGGAATTTGCTGATAATTTTCTTAAAGTTTAAAATTCTGCCTCTGTAGAACTGAATAGTTTTACGAATGATTAAAAAACTTAGAATGACAGATTTTAAGAGCTGCACATGAATGCATCGTGAAGTTTCCAGAGGTCCTGTCATCTTGTGCATTTGAAGCAGCCAAATTAAGTGTTTTGCTAATGATCTCGACTTCACCGCCCTAGATCGCAGGTTCACAACTGTAAGTTGTGCTTTCCAAATGGAAAAACTTTCCTCATCTTAAACCTCAAGAACCACAAAACTCTTAAAATCATTTTTTTTAATGCATTAATACTGGGAGGTCAAAGTTCTGCCTGCCAAAAAATTCCTGAATTTCTGACAACTATTATACAAATAATGAATGTTTATACGTGCAATGGAAGAATATTTCATGAGGTGAAAGATGAAATGTTCCATTCAATGAGAATATTCTTTCCATTGCACAAATGAAAAAACAAACAAACAAACAATTATTTGTTTTATATAACACCTAAAATAGATCCTTGTCATTTGATATTTTATTAATTAATATAAACCAGAGAAAAGAGACTTAGATTTTGGTGTTACTGGTCCTTTGAGGTCAAGAGGTTCCAAACAACCCATCATGAACTTTAAATAGCAATCCAATCCAAAAAAATTTCTGTCAAAAAGAAAAAAAAAAGATGATGCAGTCCTGCACCTGTTGCCGTACGTTGACTTCTTCGGGTACACACTGTCGTCTGCTTTCCTCAGTACAGCGAAAAAAATGCGACATAAATTTGTCGAGCTCTACATCCGACAGTGCTTATACGTCAGCTGGAGATGTCCCAGCGAATAGCGCAAATGCCTACAGATGGCTTACGGTGCAGCAGTGGATTTTTTGTGTTAGAAGAATGAGCACTGTCTATGAGCTCGTTAAATCACAGTCTGTCCCCAAAACAAACCTCGCCATGTTTGTTTTTAAACTATGTTAAAGGCTGCGCGAGTGCTAGCGTGAGCGCGCGGTCCATCAATGCTTGATTGCTGCATGCATGGAAACGCAATACTAGTATGTCGTGTTTTTACATTAAGGTGGTCGCGCCGTGCAATGGTGCAAAACTTATGGAACCAAAATTGCAAATGGGACAAATGATCAATATCACGTGACGTACAAACCACCAATTAATGACAAGGATCTATTTAGGTGTTATATGAAATTAAATGATAATTTTATCCATGCTGGGCAGCACTGTGGCTTAATGGTTAGTAGTGTTGCCCCACAGCTAAGAAGGTCATGGGATCGAGAGCCTTCAGCTTTCAGGCTCCTCTCCTGTGGAACCAGCTCCCAATTCAGATCAGGGAGACAGACACCCTCTCTACTTTTAAGATTAGGCTTAAAACTTTCCTTTTGCTAAAGCTTATAGTTAGGGCTGGATCAGGTGACCCTGAACCATCCCTTAGTTATGCTGCTATAGACTTAGACTGCTGGGGGGTTCCCATGATGCACTGAGTGTTTCTTTCTCTTTTTGCTCTGTATGCACCACTGTGCATTTAATCATTAGTGATTGATCTCTGCCCCCCTCCACAGCATGTCTTTTTCCTGGTTCTCTCCCTCAGCCCCAACCAGTCCCAGCAGAAGACTGCCCCTCCCTGAGCCTGGTTCTGCTGGAGGTTTCTTCCTGTTAAAAGGGAGTTTTTTCCTTCCCACTGTCGCCAAGTGCTTGCTCACAGGGGGTCGTTTTGACCGTTGGGGTTTTTACGTAATTATTGTATGGCCTTGCCTTACAATATAAAGCGCCTTGGGGCAACTGTTGTTGTGATTTGGCGCTATATAAATAAAATTGATTGAAAAATTGATCGATTGATCGAATCCCACCTGTAGCTTTTCTGTGTGGAGTTTGCATCTTCTCCCTGTGTTTGCATGGGTTCCCTCCAGGTGCTCCAGCTTCCTCCCACATCCAAAGACATGCAGATTAGGTGGATTGAAACTTTAAATTTGTCCACAGGTGTAGCTGTGAACATGTTTGTCTATATGTGCCCTGCGACAGGCTGGTGTCCTGTGCAGGGTGCACCCCAACTAATGCTTCCTGCTGGGATAGGCTCCAGCACCCCTGTGACCGTTAAGAGGAGTACGCAAGTATGGAGGATGGATTTATTCATGCTTTGTGATCTCTTCATAAGCACAACAGGTTATTTACACTATGGACACACCCCATTAATTCATGATCATGTAATTATGACAAGATGAAAGATTATTTATGGCTGAGTTTGTTGATCTTAGTTAGTTTGTAGCCACACATTATTTTTGTACAAGTATCACAAGGGGGGCTTCATCACTACCTCATTTGTTGCACTGCTGCCAAATTCCGTCCGAGCTGGCACCAAACAAGTTGTATTTCTTGTTCCCCTGCTGCAGGAGTTTGGTAATTGTTTCTCAGCTTCCTCCCCACTCCAACAACAAACTATATTCACTTGTCCTTCTAGGACCCAACTGCTTTGCTGGTAATCAGGTAATCCCAGCTGGGGAGCGTGTGGACATTGACGAGTGGACAGTGTGCTACTGCACCTTCAGGGACGGGACGTGGCACACCTACCCACAGGCCACCTGCGAGCACAGCCACAAACCCAGCCTGACACCCGGCACCTACACCGACCCACCCGAAGACGAGTATGGCAGGGGGAGAGGCGGGAGGGCCTTCTTTCCAAGACTGGATGTGATACCATGAGGAAGTTTTTGTTTGGTTGAGGCAGAGCTGACCTGCAGGCACAAATCTGAGTAAAACCTCCCACAGTAGGAGAGAAGACCATGTGGAGCATCTCTGCAGAGGTCAGATTTAAGAAACACTCGTAATGCACATCTAGTGTGTGGATATACATGAGGGAATTTACCTTCACATTCACCAATCTTCAGTCCATAAATAAAAATCATTTTTAAGACTACAGGTTTTCCCTCCAAGAGGCAAAAATGGTCACAGTTATGGTTTTCGTCTGACCTGCCTGACATCTTCAGAACGGGTTCCAGTAAATATGGAGCTGCCATTTTTTGTTTGTAGTTTTTATAATGTTGGTAAAAGACCAGATTAGAGGGGAATAAGTGCTTTTTCACAGTAAAGACATGTCAAATACAACTGCACAGGGTCTAAGATGTCTTGGTTAAAACAATTCATTATTTCTTCCTCCAGAGCAGCTGTGCCTCAAAGTAAAAAAATAAATAAATAAATAAAATCTGCAGATCAGTTGGTGTTGACAGCAGACAAGTTTTTACAAATTGTTTGGAAACCACACAGCTTCAAGTTTGCAAATTTTGTTCCATAAACTCCTTTGAAGGGTTCTATAAACCCACATATTGGGGAACATTACAGCGGGACTAACAAATTTAAATTGAAGTTATTTTAGCAAAAGAAAAACTTCTGTATGAATCTTACATACATTTGCAAATTATTGGTGCAACATGAAAAGAAAAAAAAAACAAATTAAGATGCGATGTTTAATCCATCTATTTATACCCACATACTCCAAGGCTCCGGGGTGGTGGTGTATGACTGCTGGGACAGCATGTAAGGCTTGGACACCAGTCCTGTCACAGGGTCATGTAATACTTAGGGTTTGAATAAGGAGTTTGCCTGTTAGCAAGCAAGGCCAGGGACGGCCATCAGAACAGAAAATCATTGTCAGCAGTAAAATAAGGGGAGTCACACAGGAAGAACAGCATTGTATGTAAACTTAACAGTACACTAAATAAAATAGTGCCAACCTGCTCCACACTGTATCCCCCAAGTGACTTCATCACTTGGAGTTTGTGTGCCCTCTAGTGGCCTTTCTGAAGAATACTGTGCATCAGTGGTTGGGTTGGGTGATTCTTTAACTACGGGCACTATTGGCCTTGTAAATGTAATTTCCACCACACCATTGCCTTAAAATATAAAGCGCCTTGGGGCAACTGTTTGTTGTGATTTGGCGCTATATACATGTGCTCTGATGTCACTGTTTATCTCCATAGAAACTACCCAAACAATCTTTCATACAAACTGTTTAGGGACATTACAGTGTTGTGGTGGAAATTACAGCAATAGTGTGGGACAACTACATTTTGTTTAAAAAAAAAAATCACAACAGTTGTATGACATTGAATACCCCAATTATGTTTTGATTGTTTTACTGATATTTTATTCAGAGATATTTTTAAAACATTAGAAAAAACGTTTCTTTACCATTCATTTTTATCATTGAAGATCAAAAGTCTGGGTGTGGGACAAGCACAAAACATCAATATTTGCATATAATGATGCTGAAAAAAGGTGAAAAAGTCATCATAGACTACTAAAACAAATTTCTTAACACACGTTCATTGTAAAGATAACTATAAAAGTGTGAAATTTCCCTTTTTCTGTTTTTCATACAATATGATCAAAGGACATAAGTGCCCGTAGTCTAAGAATCACCCGGTTATGAGGTTTACACACTGCTCATTGTCATTACCCATCCTGCACTTCATGCTCACACTCTCGAGCCAGTTTGTGTTCAGCCAATAACCGAAACCCCATGTCCCAGGTGGAATTTGAACATTTAAACTACATTATATCTGTAAATACTAAACTGACTTTTTCAGAGAGAAGAATTAAAGCAGAATATAAATGCAAAAACACAGATCTAATGCATTAATTTTAGTATTTTGAAACCATCAAACCCCACATTGGCTTTGAAATGTGTCCACATTAAGTACAAATGAGAACAGACTGACAGTTTACAACAGTTTATTGAAAATGAACGTTGGGACATGGCCCAGCTCAGGCTATGCTGCCGGCGTTTGGATGCAATCCTGGGCCAGAGGTCAGCGCACTCTTTGGCCACTGGACCCGTGATGGCTGAACCTGAAAGCACAGGACCATTTTTATTTCAAATGTGCTACAAAAAAGTTTACCCGTTTACATTAAATCACCCCCAAAACCTAATATTTAACAAATGCTTCTTTCTTCCCCCACTCCAATTAGTTTAGATAATTCATGACTGTTACGAGCGCAACATATAAACACATTATACACACAAATAAATAAATAAATACATTAATAACAACAGTAAAAACTGTGATGCAAAGTATGTTGAGTCAATACCATTTTGTAATACTCTAGTTTATAATCAAGCCTGTGCCAGTTGTGCCAGTCTTAAAGGGGAACTTCAAAGCTCTTAAAAAAAGTTTAATCCTTTATAACTCTGGCTAAAACCGATAATCTGTCCAGTATTGAAAATTATAATGCCAATTGGCAAGCCAACAATCAGCTTCTTGTCACCACTGCAATATGTGAAAATGCCATAAAGAATTGTCTGGAAAGGATCATTAAGAAGGTACACGTTTACCTCAGTAATAAAGAAATTTTGAAGACTACAAACTACACAGGCAGTGACTTAGTGTGGTCTTCTTCCCATCTGGTGACACCTCAGTCCACCAAATCCATACAAGGATCATGTTCTTAGATTTACAACAGGAAAAAAAGCTCAAAGAAAAATATGTTGCTGCCTGTACAATGTGTAGTTGCTACCAGACACTTCGAGAAACATTTTTGCTTATTCCTGTGGTGACAAGAAGCAGTTTCATGTCAGGTTTTCAGTTTGCCCCATAGGCTTTCATTGTAGAACTGTTCAGCCTTTGACCATGTTAGTATTCAAAGTCAACACAAGACAGATTGACACCTTGTTGTTTTCTTGTAAGAAATCATTTTAGAAGGGCTGAAGCATACGCTAAACATTCCCTATAGAAATTAAATGAAATGACCAGAATATAGTGATAATTACAGTCAAGAACATGTTAATAATAATAATGACGTGGGATTTTAAGGTGGGGGAAAACTGTTCATTAAGAGTTCTACTGTCTGTGCCCAAAATGGCACAAATATATTTTGTTGACAGCAGTTTTCAAAAGACATTCTATCATAAGATGCAGTTATCAAAAGTGAGCAGATCACTCACAGGCTTGGTGCAGTTAGGAAAAGTTTTAATAAAGTTAAGGCTGTCTTAGTTTTTGAAGTCCCATGTTATTAATCTTGCTCACGGAGAGTGATTAGTTTACACATTTACCTCGTTACCTGCTCTACTCACAGCTAGTTACTTCAGTCTGTATTCAGCCAACAAAGAGCTGAGATGCACCAGTGTTAACCAATCAGGTGTGTAAAGTAGTAAAAGCTCATCCTGCCTTATGGTACACCAGGACACCATTGTAAAGCCTTGTACCCAAATTTAAATTGGTTGGTTTTGTTCCAGTGTGTCCTCACTGATTGAGACGAAACAGCTACAGTGAGGCGCTGCCATCTCACCCACAGTGAGGAGTTCAATGTTCCCTTCTACGACAACTCACCCAGCCACCGAGCAGACAAAGCAAGTGCTTTCAGAAGGGGGGTGGGAAATAAAGTACAAAGACTCAACCCACTGTGACATAGCAACATGAAAACACACAACTGCAATGGACACCTTCCACTGGTAAAAGATCCTTCAGAACATACCACTGTGGAGCAACCAAGCTGGGACAGAGCGTTTGAGTGGACCTTTGTTGTCCAAGGTGGACATTGATTTGGCATAGGTTTTACACTGGATGCCCTTCCTGATGCAACTCCACATTACATGTAGAAATGTGGCACCCCCCCCCGCTAAAAATCGGTCCGCTGCCTTCACTATGCATGCGTCATTTTGGGGCATCACCAGCAATTCACTGATTATCACCTTGTTTCTTCTTCAAACTGCACTCCAGTCATTCATGCATTTATTTCCTCTAGCCTGGACTATTGTAATTCAAAGCCTTCAGTTGGTTCAGAATGCTGCAGCTAGAGTACTGACGGGGACTAGCAGGAGAGAGCATATCTCACCCGTGTTGGCCTCTCTTCATTGGCTTCCTGTTAATTCTAGAATAGAATTTAAAATTCTTCTTCTTACTTATAAGGTTTTGAATAATCAGGTCCCATCTTATCTTAGGGACCTCGTAGTACCATATTACCCCATTAGAGCGCTTCGCTCTCAGACTGCGGGCTTACTTGTAGTTCCTAGGGTTTGTAAGAGTAGAATGGGAGGCAGAGCCTTCAGCTTTCAGGCTCCTCTCCTGTGGAACCAGCTCCCAATTCAGATCAGGGAGACAGATACCCTCTCTACTTTTAGGCTTAAAACTTTCCTTTTCGCTAAGGCTTATAGTTAGGGCTGGATCGGGTGACCCTGGACCATCCCTTGGTTATGCTGCTTTAGATGTAGATTGTGGTGGAGTTCCCATGATGCACTGTTTCTTTCTATTTTTGCTCCGTATGCATCACTCTGCATTTAATCATTAGTGATCGATTTCTGCCCCCCTTCACGGCATGTCTTTTTCCTGGTTTTTTCCCTCAGCCCCAACCAGTCTCAGCAGAAGACTGCCCCTCCCTGAGCCTGGTTCTGCTGGAGGTTTCTTCCTGTTAAAAGGGAGTTTTTCCTTCCCACTGTGGCCAAGTGCTTGCTCATAGGGGGTCGTTTTGACCGTTGGGGTTTTCATAATTATTGTATGGCCTTGCCTTACAATATGGAGCGCCTTGGGGCAACTGTTTGTTGTGATTTGGCGCTATATAAGAAAAAAGTTGATTGATTGATTGATCATCTATCTCTGCGACAGATATCTGAAGCTTTTGTACAACAACCATTTCCACATAAATTCAGCATTATTTCCTAATAAAAATGGGGGAGCGATCAGAGCGCCACAGCAGCACATCTGACTCAGACATGCTGAATTTATAATGATTTAAGAGGTTTTAGTTTGTCATCTGACGGTTAATCACATTATTCCCTTTGATCACTTTGGGTGTTAGAGTCAGTGTCAGATGCATGCGTGGTGAGGGCAGAGCGGACCATTTTTTTTTTTTTTTTTTTTAAGAGAGGACCGTTCGGTCGGCGATACTGGGAACCTTCCACACTGAAACGGAGAGCACGGACCACTGGCCACCACCCGTGCCAGAAGGCTGTACGCTAGGAACAACACAGACAGACACACAGACCACACACACAAAAAGATGGGCATTTTGGCAAGAGGGACCTCTAACTGCTTTATCTTCATACAGTCACTCTCACAGCAGAGCACACAAGTGGCACGATTACAAGGCAAGGTTTTGTTTTTTAGTTAGACCACTTTACAGGAAGTCACGCCCATTTACGGTAGCACTGTATATACATGATTGTCGTAAATTGTTTTTCACGACACCCAATGTTCACTTTCAAAACAGACTGATATCTCACGCAAAACACTGTCAGAAATTTAAAATGCATAAATGCGCAAAAATGCACAGTTCTCACATGCCTGAACAAATAAAGTATTATCAAATCTACAAACAGTGAAAAGTGATTCAAAAATTTAGGTCTTTGGCCATTTTGGTTCAGTACATTAGCCTTTCCAATTTAAAGACAGCTGTTCTGAGAATCACTGTAGCATGAGCTGTCCCCCCCATGTTCCAGCTAAGTCAAAACACAACATTTCTCAGTGTCAGTGAAAACCATTAATGCACTCACTCAGTTCTCTCAACAAAAGACAGAAAACTTTTCATTACCCAAGGATTTGTTTCAGGTCTACAAATAATCTCCTCGCTCCTCTTAATTCTACACCTGATTTAAAACCACAAACAGCATGAATATCTAATGAATCATTTCAATCACTTCAGTGAATTATTTAAGTGTTATTGTACATTGATAGTTGACATTTTGCCCAATAATTATCCTCCTGCAGCATCCAATCAAACCTACCTTTCATTTCTCCTTTATTGTTTACTATGACACCTGCATTATCTTCAAAGTAGAGAAAAACGCCGTCTTTTCGTCGATATGACTTTCGCTGTCGTATTACAACCGCAGGATGCACTGTGGACACAGGGAAGGAAGAACAGATTAGCCTGTGCACAAACCTGTCTTGGGGTTAACAGGTGTCCTGACTTTTGGAGAACACACACACACACACACAAATCTAGTGGCTATATAAATATACTGAACCTAATTTAGCTCAGTGTAATTTTCTGGCCATACAGCTGCAGAAGAACAAGTAGACTAAGAACAGAATTTATACGGAATAAAGGGCCAATTACAACCCCTGGCAAAAATTATGGAATCACCAGCCTCGGAGGATGTTCATTCAGGTTGTTTAATTTTGTAGAAAAAAAGCAGATCACAGACATGACACAAAACTAAAGTCATTTCAAATGGCAACTTTCTGGCTTTAAGAAACACTATAAGAAATCAGGGAAAAAAATTGTGGCAGTCAGTAACGGTTACTTTTTTAGACCAAGCAGAGGGGAAAAAAATATGGACTCACTCAATTCTGAGGAATAAATTATGGAATCACCCTGTAAATTTTCATCCCCAAACCTAACACCTGCATCAAATCAGATCTGCTCGTTAGTCTGCATCTAAAAAGGAGTGATCACACCTTGGAGAGCTGTTGCACCAAGTGGACTGACATAAATCATGGCTCCAACACGAGAGATGTCAATTGAAACAAAGGAGAGGATTATCAAACTCTTAAAAGAGGGTAAATCATCACGCAATGTTGCAAAAGATGTTGGTTGTTCACAGTCAGCTGTGTGTAAACTCTGGACCAAATACATGGGAAGGTTGTTAAAGGCAAACATACTGGTAGACCAAGGAAGACATCAAAGCGTCAAGACAGAAAACGTAAAGCAATATGTCTCAACAATCGAAAATGCACAACAAAACAAATGAACGAATGGGAGGAAACTAGAGTCAACGTCTGTGACTGAACTGTAAGAAACCGCCTAAAGGAAATGGGATTTACATACAGAAAAGCTAAAAGAAAGCCATCATTAACACCTAAACAGAAAAAACAAGGTTACAATGGGCTAAGGAAAAACAACTGTGGATGACTGAATGAAAGTCATATTCAGTGATGAATCTCAAATCTGCATTGGGCAAGGTGATGATGCTGGAACTTTTGTTTGGTGCCTTTCCAATGAGATTTATAAAGATGACTGCCTGAAGAGAACATGTAAATTTCCACAGTCATTGATGATATGGGGCTGCATGTCAGGTAAAGGAACTAGGGAGATGGCTGTCATTACATCATCAATAAATGCACAAGTTTACATTGATATATTGGACACTTTTCTTATCCCATCAATTGAAAGGATGTTTGGGGATGATGAAATCATTTTGCAAGATGATAATGCATCTTGCCATAGAGCAAAAACTGAAAACATTCCTTGCAAAAAGACACATAAGGTCAATGTCATGGCCTGCAAATAGTCCGGATCTTAATCCAATTGAAAATCTTTGGTGGAAGTTGAAGAAAATGGTCCATGACAAGGCTCCAACCTGCAAAGCTGATCTGGCAACAGCAATCAGAGAAAGTTGGAGCCAGATTGATGAAGAGTACTGTTTGTCACTCATTAAGTCCATGCCTCAGAGATTGCAAGCTGTTATAAAAGCCAGAGATGGTGCAACAAAATACTAGTGATGTGTTGGAGCGTTCTTTTGTTTTTCATGATTCCACAATTTTTCCTCAGAATTGAGCGATTCCATATTTTTTTCCCTCTGCTTGGTCTAAAAAAGTAACCGTTACTGACTGCCACAATTTTTTTCCTGATTTCTTATAGTGTTTCTTAAAGCCAGAAAGTTGCCATTTGAAATGACTTTAGTTTTGTATCATGTCTGTGATCTGCTTTTTTTCTACAAAATTAAACAACTGAATGAACATCCTCCGAGGTCGGTGATTCCATAATTTTTGCCAGGGGTTGTATGTTCACAGTATTTATGGCAATCATATTTTAACCATTACAACAATTATACCATGTTAACATTATAGAATTTGCAGATTGTGTATGCAACCAAACTGTGTAATACTTGAGCATGACACAAAGGAAAGCAAACAAATAAGTATATAAATGGAGAAATAAAAATGTCAAGACCATCCTTACAAGGGGATCTACACTCTCCATCATGATACGCTCATATAGACATATTTATACCTAAATTGGTAACAAATTTAAGTATCCAAGGAGAGAGAGATTAAAAATAGTAATGACAATTAGCAAATAACAGTGACTGACATAGTAATAATGAATGTATCTACTCCCTGTGCACATTCCTTCAACCATATTTTCTTATGCAAACAATACCTTATCATGGAGTAATAAGACAAAAAAAAAAAAAAAAAAAAAAAGGCGGGAGGAAAGCAACATCAACCTAGTTATTACATTTTAATGGAATAAATAAGGATAGTTTTCTGCCTACATATATAACAGTGACTAATAGTAATGTAGTCATTACAATAAAAACAAAAAACAAAACCAGGTGAGTGGAGTCAGGAACTCGGGAGGTTTATCACTTTAACCAGCATCTTACCTATAAGTTGCCAGATAATTTGTCCAAGCTTCCCAGTAACTTTCAAGTTTATTTTGTCAAGCTAAGAATGATGTTAGCTTCTCCATTATAAAATATCCTCAACCACTTTGATCCAGTCAACTGTGGGAGTGTCCATGTCACGGGATTTGACCACTTTTGGGGACAGCCTGCCAGTGCGCAACACAAATACAGCATCACTTCACACGGAAAGATGGTGCACTGTTTTGTTTTCAGCTGCAATCACTGAAGCAGTCGTGAAAAGTGCAGTTTTTTTTTCTGCTTCCCAGCAGAGAAGGGAAGACGAGGCAAATGGGAGAGGCTGTGTTGGCACATTTTAGCAAGATTTAATGAGAATAATGACAAATGTCCCCGGAAGTACAATTTTGCATCATGTACTCTTTCATTTAACCCTTTTAATGCCCACCCTCAAATGAGACTATAGTGCCCAATATCAATATTATTGAGTCAATAATTTCCCATACCGATACATACATACATTAAAAAGTCAATGATCCGTAACACTTCACAATACAAACATGAACTTTACTTTCACTATGAAAATGGCAAACAACCAACATATATCATTGCTCAGTATATGCATAGAATAGACTTGTCAATTTTGGCCACACCTAGTTGGAAGCATAGTGACCACATGCCTTGTGACACTGTAAAACACCCAGTCTGACTGAAAATGAGTTGTAGTTGGTTGCTTTGCCTGTCTCTTGTTGCTGCTAATATGGCCAAAGGGCAATGGGGGTCCCAGCTATGCACTGTAAATGCAGTGGTGCATCCTGATAGACAAACTATGAAATGACAGCATTTACAACAGCTAAATGTTTTTTTTTTCTGCACTGTTTGTTCGGTAAAATAAAGTGGTTGTAGTTAAAGAAGCCGTAACCAAAAATGTTGGGGCTATGCTTACGGCAGCTGCTGTGTAATTGATGTTCTGTGACTCTGTGCTCATTGCTAACTCCTCATTAATATAGTGATAAGTATCCACGCCCATCATGCGGGGAGACCGACGTTCGATTCTCAATGGGGAGAAAAAGACATACATATATACATTATATATATATATATATATATTCATTTATATTCAAAAGTATTATATCAGCTGATACCATGTGTAACCGATATACCAGTCGAGGTCTAATATATATATATACATACACACACACACACACACCACACACACACACACACACACACACACACACACACACACACACACACACACACACACACACACACACACACACGTAACACTGACGCAGGTTCCGAATGTAGCCCCCTGGCCTGCACAGATCCCATCTCTATATCAGATAAGCTAAATCTGCTGTTCTCAGACAATAAAAGCTTTGTTTCCTTCACGATGTGCTACATTATGAGACTGCATATATAACACTCTGAAACAAACAAAACCCTAGATCTTTGGTGCAGTAATCACAAACATTTCCTAACCTGTGCACATCAATTTAACTCACCCTTCTTCCTGAGCTCTGGTTTGCCTTTCTTCACTGTGGCCATGACCATATCACCCACTCCTGCAGCAGGCAGACGGTTCAGACGTCCCTTGATGCCCTTCACAGAGATGATGTACAGGTTCTTGGCACCTGGCAGGGCAAGAAAAATAAACAACAAAACATGGAGACAGAGAAAGAAAAGGTGAATCAGAAGAATATATAAGGACAAAATCAGGAAACAGGTCATCAAAGTCTCCTACATAATTATTTTTACTTCATAAATTGCACAGTTTCTGAATGACTACTACTACTTTCAGTTTATGATTTCAGAATATCAAACTATGATAATTTCTTTGGACTGTCCCGTCACTGATTGAGATAAGTCAACCACAGTAAGGCGCTGCCATCTCACCCACAGCGAAGAGCATAATATTCCCTTCTACGACAACTCACCAAGCCACTGAGCAGACAAAGCAAGTGCTTTTGGAAGGGGCACAGCCCGTTTGTTATTAGTCCACAGTTCTAATGGTCTATCTAACAAGGAACATTGCCTCAGATCTTCCCCGAGCCAATAGATTTGGGGCATACCTGTGTTGTCAGCGCAGTTGATGACCGCTCCCACTGGGAGACCCAATGAGATGCGGAACTTTGCTCCAGATGATCCACCACGTCCTAATAAAAACAAAGTTTAAAGTATCAATTCTACCTGGGTGATTTCTGATCAAGGTTATTCTATAATGTAAACTCTAGAGATGGCTCAACCCCATGCAGGTGATTGTACTGACAAATTCCCAAAAGTGTGTATGAAGAATGAAAGGTGTGCTAGCAGCCACATGACCTACATAGTAATCAGGTGCTGCCAACTTTACTAAAGGTAAAAGAATAGCTTACAAAGAGTACAGTTGTTTTTCAAGATATCAGATGTGCATATGCTTGGAATAACACTTGTCCAATCAAGTATTTTGTGTTACACCATGTTGTCTGGTAACCTATATGCCATAAAAAGTTATTTTCATGTTTTGTTATTTCTGGCGAGTAGTTGTCAAACAGCTTATTGCATGATGTCAAAATAATGCACACTGTATCAGTAACTTTAAAAATGCTATCAAGCTTAATCTTTGTATGTAAAAACTGCAGGTATTCTGCAACTTCTCAGTGCATGTACAGTTTCTGTCCTGATTTGTAAATACAAGCGAGACAAAAATGAATTTAAACAGAAGACAATGAGAAGCTGAAATGGTCAACCTGTTCTACAACATAATAGCAGAGTTAAAAGTAACGATGTTAGCATTCAGATACATCGCGTAGTCTAATTAGTATTTATATTTTCGACAGTTAGACTAGATGACTTAATTATAAGGGTTTTCAAAATAAGTCGGGACCAATAAAACACGATTCACAACAACCTGAAGCACATTAGCATTAAGAAGTTGCCTTCTCTGTCCACGACTAAAACTACACTTTGAGAAACGCTTAAAACGCACGACCTCAAGTTTAACTTTGGCAGGGACTCAGCACGAATTGTCTGAATTTAACAGCGGCTCTGAAATGTGTTATTTCAGCTAATGCCAAAGCTAAGCGTCATGGTTTCCGCCAGCTAACAGCTGAACGGTACGGTACAGAATGCTAAACACATCCAGCAATCATAACATCAACTACAAAGACAGTCTTTGGGGACATCCTAAAACAGACAATGGGCGTTTCTAACACAGATGCAGGACAGAAAAGAACAGATGAATGTGGATTAAACCGAGGATAGTATTCTACCTCTCTTTGACATCGCTGCGGGTTAGAAAGAGGAAGGCGGAGAAAGGAATTATGGGATATAAAGTTGAACGGAACCCCATCCGGGTCACAGCCTGTGCTGCGTTCAGGTGTTGTCGGAAGATTCAATTTAAAAATAATCATTTTTTTGGTTTGACCTATTTGGCATTCCAGAGAGAAAACAGTGCAATATCGTTGATTCAAAAATAATAAAATAGTGATACACGAAATTAATACCGAGAATAAGGCATGAAAGTCAAAAGACAATAATAATAATTATACTACTACTACTACTACTACTACCAATAATAATAATATTTCCTTCTCCAGTTAAAAGACATTTTTAACTCATTAGCTTGATACTGGAGTAGAGTGGAGAAGGGTTTTCTTTCACCAGAACAGATCAAATCCAGGCTTGCATCTCAGATGTACCTTCTGGCAATTTGTAGCTAAACTTTCTGGTCTTCTTTTTAAGAAAATCCTCCTCTATACCACTTCATCATGAAGCTGTATAACTGGTGATACAAATGCAAAACATGCACTGTGCACAATTTCTCCAATCACAGCCACATAAGCCTATAATTTCTTCTGGGTTGTCTGGGTGTCTTGGTGGCTTTCCTCACTCTTCTCCTTCTTGCACAGTCAGTCATTCAGTTTTTGAGAATTGTCTACTCCATGCAGATTTACCATAGAGTGTCATACTGTTTGTATTTCTTTGTAATTGATGAAAATAAAGTCCAAGACATATTCAGTGTCAGCTTCACCATCAGAGAGCCTCGTCCACAAAAGACTCCAAGCTGTCATTGATGTTAAAGGGGGCAAACCACTGTAATAAGAACGGGGGTATGTAAACTTTGATCAGGGTCATTAGGTAGTTTCTGTTGTCATTATGATTTAAAAAGAGTAAACACAGTTGTTTGACAATAAATGGCTTCACCCAACCACTAACCATGAGTGATAAAAGTATATATAGTCTTATTTGGCTGTTTATCTTCTATTTTGTTTTCTTATTATATGATTATTCTTTTGATATATGCTGCTCTTCGTGTCTATTTTGTGCAGTTGTAACACAAGTATTTTCGATCGGGATTAATGAAGTCTTTTGCTTCTGATTAATAAATTGGTCTGTTTTGCCATGTCTCCCTTTTTCTTTCTGCACGCTTCTCCTTGGTCAGAAACTGTAAGACACTTTGTGCACACTGCTGAGAAAACTGCTTGTCAGTCTGCTTTATTTACACTGAGGCAACTAGATCATTTCATAAATCTCAGAAAACCAGAAAATATTGAATCAATCACAGTTCCATGAAGGTATGTCATTAATGCTTCTGAACAGCAGATGGCAGCAAAGCGCCACCAGTATTTTCTCTTGTTACTGAATGGGACTTATTTGCAGGGGTGGTGGCCAAGTGGTTAATGCTCTTGGTTTCAGTGTGGAAGGTTTCCGGTTCAAATCCCACCCCTGCCACATTTCTCTGTGCACTGTGGAGTTGTGTCAGGAAAGGCATCCAGTGTAAAACTTGTGCCAATTCAACATGCAAATGCACCTTGACTCTGCTGTGGTGACCTTGAGTGCAAACAAGGGAGCAGCTGAAGGGATTTACTTAATGAATGGGGTTTATTTCTTTGGTGCTTTATGTGAAGCAGATGTTCAAAGCGCTTTACAGTGATGCCTCACATTCACACCGCACTTTAGGCGGCGCTCATCTGCACACTGGCAGGAACTTGGGGCTGAAAGACGCTGCCGAAGGGTAGCTTCATGATTTTCCAGAGTAACCAGACAATTGAACCTGGTCACAAGCTCCCAATATCCCAAGGCTAAAGGTGACAACAAGGTCAATTCTCTATCATCATCACAAAATGTACTTACTGATGTAGTACATAATACTGTGGCTTGTGGTGTAGGAGTTGGACCACCAACCTGGGTTCAATTCCAGATGTGTGCTTCAGGCTGTCTTGTGTCCTTGCACTATACCAGTCCAAAAAAGGCTAAAATGGTGCCATCTTGGCTGCAGAAGTAACCTTCCCCAACCTGCTTTCTCCGCCCATGTGTAGTAGTAGACACTCCGTGGTATCTGGAGATAAGTGCCTCCACCAAAGGACCTTGGGTCTGTTAGAACTTACTTCCTGCCTCATTTTGGCTTGTCAGTATCTCACAAATAAAAACTGAACTTTCCCATTGATGGGATATAAAGGCCCTAGAAGGGGTTACGACTACCACCACTTCATACCTGAAATGTACACTGGTGGATCCAGAACATTCTTCGTGGGGGTGGGGGGAGCATTTTGATAGCGTACACTCTGAGGTGCACAGAAATGCCTGAGCATTAAAACTGTATACATTATAGCCACTAGGTAGTGCTCTAGCCATGAATTTTCAGTGCATTTTGTAGTTCTGGAGAAATATAGAAAGCAGAATGTGTAACTAAAAACAAAACAGCAAACAAAACATTAAACCTCTGGGGCCGACGCCATCGTATATGATGGCTAAGACCAAGCTTTACTAAATTCTAAATAACTTTTTAATGATATGAGATAGAAACTTACTTTTTTTTTTGCTGAAAGGTTAACTCCGCGGACTTTTGATTCAGCTATCGTGTGTGTGGGCCGCTGAAGAGGAGGTACTGCTGGCCCCCCACCACCAGATGGCGCCCTGCTTGAAGTGCGGGCTTCAAGCACAAGGGCGTCATAGCAACCGGGAGTGACAGCTGTCACCCGTCATCAGCACCAGCTGTCACTCATATCACGATCATACCACCACCACCATAAGGCCGGACTGCACTCCACCTCCCCAGCCGAGAAATCAGCTTACCTTGGAGGTAATTCCTCTGCTGACCTCAACGCTGACAATAGTCCTGAACTCTTTTTGGCAGCCGTTTCCTGTGGTGTTGCCTTATCTGGGGAATTGGCGTTTGGTGTGATCAGCGACGGCTTCGCTTCACACTCCAACCAGATAAGTGGTTAGACAGGAGCTGCACGAGTGTGTGATTGGAGGTGGAGGTGCTCCCTCCCAAAAGAACACAGACGGTGGAATTACTGAGTGTGCGAACTCACACTCATCTAAACTGTTTCTTTTCTCTGCCAGCAGTACCTGGTCTGACAGCTGGAGACGGTGGCCACCTGGGGCTCCAGGACTTGGCGGCTCCGGTGTTCTTCAGATCCGTTGGCGGTGAAGGCTGTGTGGGATCCGTCTCAGTTCTAGACGGACGTCTCCTATCCTCAAGCCTGCCCACACGTCACTCAACATTTAATTGTCTGTGGTACCAAAACTGTGTTTGTCTGTATTTCGTTGTGCACTCACAACATAAATTGTTACTGTTGGGGTTATCCATTGTCCGTATCATTTAGAGCCCCCTGTTGTGGGTCCGTGTTCCTACACTTTCACAACAGGATTTCCTCGGCCAGTGTCATGGATCCCGAGGGGCGTCAACCATCGCTTGAACAGCCAATGGAAGAGCGAGGTGAACAGGCGTCAGCAGGAGGCATGTTAGGTGAGCTGCAGCAAATCTTGACCGCTTTCACTGCTCGGCTGGACTTAGTCACCGAGCAGAATGTGATTCTCAATCGGAGGATGGAGGCTCTCAACCGCCCGGGTGGAAAGCGCAGGCTCAGGGCGCTGCTGCAGCACCTCCTCCCGCTGACCGGAGGCCTGAGACAGACATTCCGCTGGTCATTCAACGAACCCCCCCACCATCCCCTGAAGCTTACGGCGTCTCTGGAAGCCGACGTCCGGGAGTACATCCAGGCCTGCACCACCTGCGCCAGGGGCAAAGCGGACCACCAAAGAACCCAGGGTCTCCTCCAGCCTTTGCCCATGCCTCATCGCCCCTGGTCTCACATCGGCCTGGACTTCGTCACGGGCCTCCTGCTGTCCCAGGGCAAGACAACCATCCTCACGATAGTGGACCGGTTCTCCAAGGTGGCCACTTCGTGGCCTTCCCGAAGTTCCCGATGGGCCCAGGAGACTGCAGACCTCCTGGTCCACCATGTCATGCGTCTGCATGGGATTCCATCGACATTGTCTCAGATCGTGGTCCCCAGTTTCTCCTCCCAGGTCTGGAGGAGTTTCTGCAGGGAACTGGGGGCCACAGTAAGCCTCTCGTCCGGGTACCACCCCCAGACGAATGGGCAGGCAGAGCGGATGAATCAGGAGTTGGAGCAGGTCCTCCGCTGCGTGACCTCCACGCACCCGACGGCCTGGAGTGACCATCTGGCCTGGATCAAGTATGCTCATAATAGCCAAGTAGCATCTGCCACCGGCCTCTCCCATTCGAGATATGTTGGGGTACCAGCCCCCATTATTTCCGTTGGTGGAGGGAGAGGTCGGGGTGCCCTCGGTCCAGGCCCATCTGAGAAGGTGCCGTCGGGTGTGGCGTACCGCCGCTCTGCCCTGCTCAAGCCCGGACGAGGCCAAGGCCCATGCAGACCGCCGGCATGCCCCGGCCCCTACGTATCAGCCCGGGCAGGCGGTTTGGCTATCCACTAAAGACATTCCCCTACAAGTGGAATCCCAAAAACTAAAGGACAGATATATCGGACCCTTCACCATCCTAAAAGTCCCTCAGCCCAGCCGCAGTGAAGCCAGCAATCCGGTTTTTCATGTGTCAAGACTCAAACCCTGCCACTCCTCTCCCCTCTGTGCCCCCGGACCGGCGCCGCCGCCTGCCCGGATCATTGACGGGGAGCCGGCTTGGACTGTGCGCTGGCTCCTGGACGTCCGTCGGAAGGGCCGGGGGTTCCAGTATTTGGTGGACTGGGAGGGGTATTCACCCGAAGAACGCTCCTGGGTGAAGAAGAGCTTCATCCTGGACCCGGCCCTCCTGGCCGACTTCTACCGGCAGCACCCGGACAAGCCTGGTCGGGCGCCAGGAGGCGCCCGTTGAGGGGGGGGGTCCTGTTGTGTGGGCCGCTGAAGAGGAGGTACTGCTGGCCCACCACCACCAGATGGCGCCCTGCTTGAAGTGCGGGCTTCAAGCACGAGGGCGTCATAGCAACCGGGAGTGACAGCTGTCACTCGTCATCAGCACCAGCTGTCACTCATTCACATCGTACCACCACCACCATAAAGGCCGGGCTGCAACTCCACCTCCCCGCCGAGAAATCAGCTACCTTGGAGGTAATTTCTCTGCTGACTCAACTCTGACAAATAGTCTGAACTCTTTTTGCAGCCGTTTTCCTGTGGTGTTGCCTTATCTGGGGAATTGGCGTTTGGTGTGAAATCAGCGACAACTTTGCTTCACACTCCAACCAGATAAGTGGTTAGACAGGAGCTGCACGAGTGTGTGATTGGAGGTGGAGGTGCTCCCTCCCAAAAGAACATAGACGGTGGAATTACTGAGTGTGCGAACTCACACTCATCTAAACTGTTTCTGTTCTCTGCCAGCAGTACCCGGTCTGACAGCTGGAGACGGTGGCCACCTGGGGCTCCAGGACTTGGCGGCTCCGGTGTTCTTCAGATCCGTTGGCGGTGAAGGCTGTGTGGGATCCGGCCCGGTTCTAGACGGACGTTTCCTATCCTCAAGCCTGCCCACACGTCACTCAACATTTAATTGTCTGTGGTACCAAAACTGTGTTTGTCTGTATTCCGTTGTGCACTTCACAACATTAAATTGTTACTGTTTGGCTTATCCATTATCCGTTCATTTAGCGCCCCCTGTTGTGGGTCTGTGTTCCTACACTTTCACAACACATCGGCCATCTTTGAACTCCTAATAGAAGCTGTGTGATGACATGCGCAATGTGAGTGTCCAATCAGAATTGGTTCACTGTCACATGGTTTTCCAAAATCCAATCATAGGGCAGATTATCCTCATGTGAAAAGCCAAAGATCGTTTTCAGGAGTGATATGTTACTAGTTGGCCCGTTTGAATAGCCCCCTGGGTGCTCCAATGAGTACATACTATTGGGCTCCAAATACGCCCTGCGCCATTACGCACAGCGATCACCTGAAAGCAGACGGAGTAGACGAGAGCCTCTGATGACAATCTCACGTGCTCAAACAAAGAGTGTGTAACTATCAGGATTGCTCCACTAGTTTGCATGTGAATGTTACTGGATAACTCTGTTTCTTTTACCATGAAGACAAAAAAACGCATAGACCATTTTGTATATATTGCTCAAAATGTGCATTTGTGTTTATTGTTTGAACCTTTTTGTTGTACAGTCTTTCACACAAGACCTCAAATTACCTTTATAAAGTGTCAAAACCGTTGTTTATTATAGTTTGCTGTGTGTTTTAATAAATGTATGTGGAACATTATTTTTCGCTTTATTTTTTCCTTCCTTAGTTTTGATTGTAAACCTTTATTACACTTATAAAACACAACAAAAGTATATATATTATGAAAGTACAGGTTGTCCTGAAAAAAAAGAGACATAAAACTTGATTGTTTGACGCAGAGAGAGCTGTTAACAGCAATAATAAAACATTTATGCCAGGCGAGTGGACTGTACAAAAAATGCCCTTGGACCCCAGAGGGTTAAGTAAAAGGTATATTAAGAAGTGTTAAACTAAAAAGCTGTACATTGGTACAAATGTTCATTTATTTATTTCATGCTTTATGAAATGTTTAATTAAAATGTTTTATGTTCATTTTGTTTTCCTGCTCGGGAGGTTTTATATTTGTGTATTCTTGTAATTTGGACTATTATTATTATATACTTTTGACATTTATTTTAATTGAAAGTGTAATTATTTTTATGGTGAGACATTTTTATGTGTGAGACACTCGGCACAACCCAGGATCCCTTCACAGGAAGCAATTCAGGTAGATGGTTTAAATGGTGTTCGATATAGTTCAGTTCTCCAGAAGCAGTTGTAACACAATGCTGGCATGGCAATTCAGTAGGAACCATGGTGGGGACACAGGCAGGCTCTCAAGTCTGTAAGACAGGCAAAGGGATGGACCCAGAAGGGCAGTCAGTGTACCAGTGCCTGAAGGGGCAGGTTAGAACTCCCAACCAGGGACAGAAAGCAGAGATCGAACACCAGGAAAGCAAACAGGGAATATGGGAAAGCGCTGCATAGTGCAAGGAGACAATCAAACACTGGACACATGAGGAGAGAGACGTTAAATATACAAGAACATAATTACTCTGATGAGACGCACCTGTGGAGACACAGGAAGAAAGCCATGACAACGCACAAGAGATGAGAGATTTCAAAATAACACAGGAAGTGCAGCAGACGGGACAGATGTGTGACACAGGAAAAACACTCAAAGCTAATGAAAACCCCAAATATAGAAATAAATAAGCATTGCTTTTCTTCATGTTTCCCCATTAAAAAATATCAAAGTATCAATTGACACAAAATTAGGAAGAGGCAAATATACACAGTGGGGAAAATAAGTATTTGACCCCTGTCAGTTTTGCAGGTTTTCCCAACTACAAAGAATGGAGAGGTTTGTATTTTTTTATCGTAGGTACACTTCAACTGTGAGAGGCAGAATCTAAAAAAAAATAAATAAAAAAAAATAAAAAAAAATCCAGAAAATAACATTGTATGATTTTTAAATAATTAATTTGCATTTTATTGCATAAAATAAGTATTTGACCCCCTACCAACCAGCAAGAATTCTAGCTCACACAGACCTGTTCATTTTTCTTTAAGAAGCCCTCTTATTTTGCACTCTTTACTCTTTCTGTATTAATTGCACCTGTTTGAACTTGTTACCTGTATAAAAGACACCTGTATAAAAGACACCTGTTCACACACTCAATCAATCACACTCCAACCTGTCCACCATAGCCAAGACCAAAGAGGTGTGTAAGAACACCAGGGACAAAACTGTAGACCTGCACAAGGCTGGGATGGACTACAGGACAACAGGCAAGCAGCTTGGTAGAAGACAACAACTGTTATGATCATTTATTAGAAAGTGGAAGAAACACAAGATGACTGTCAGTCTCCCTCGGTCTGGGATTCCATACAAGATCTCACTTTGTGGGTTAGGGTTAGGGTAAGGATGATTCTGAGAAAGCTCAGAACTACATCAATGACCTGAAGAGAGCTGGGACCACAGTCACAAAGATTACATTAGTAACACATGATGCTGTTAGGGTTTAAAATCCTGCAGCGCAGCAAGGTCCCCCTGCTCAAGCCAGCACATGTCCAGGAGGAGTGGACCAAAATCCCTGTTGCAGTGTATGAAAACTTGGTCAAAAACTACAGGAAATGTAAACGTCTGACCTCTGTAATGGCAAACAAATGTTTCTGTACCAATTGTTAAGCTCTGTTTTTCTAGGGGGTCAAATACTTATTTCATGCAATAAAATGCAAATTAATTATTTAAAAATCATACAATGTGATTTACTGGATTTTTTTTAGCTTCTGTCTCTCACAGTTGAAGTGTACCTACGATAAAAATGACAGAACTCTCCATTCTTTGTAGGTGGGAAAACCTGCAAAACTGGCACGGGGTCAAATACTTATTTTCCCCATTGTATAAATAATGATTCATTAATTCATTTTCTACACCAGCTCATTCCAATTAAGGGTCATGGAGAGCTGGAGCCTGTCCCAGTTGTCTTTGGATGAGAGTTGGGTACACCCCGGACAGGCTGACAGTTCAAACTGCAGGGTCAAATATAGATAAACACATTCACAGCTATGGTTAATTCAAACTTTCCAATTCACCTAACCTGCATGGTTTTGGAAGTGGGAAGAAGCCTGGAAGGAATCCATGCAAACACATGGAGACCACTGGAATTCCACACAGAAAGGACCCAGTGCGTTCTTGTTGTGAGGCAGCAGTGCTCGCCACTAAGCCACAGTGCTGCCCTATTAATAGTCATAACAATAACCTCATCTGAAGGGCATCTTTTGGGAATGTATGGAGTAAATGTGGTTTCCAACATGAAAGGGACTCTGATGGTCATCAAACAAAAGAGAATGAGGCAAAACTATCACTTGTTAACCAAAGAGGAAGGTGTTTTTGATGAAACCAGTAATGAGCTGGCTATGAATGAATGAATGAATTAATTTATTCGCACACACACACACACACACACACACACACACACACACACACACCACACACACACACACACACACACACACACACACACACCACACACACACACACTTAACAACACAACAACAAAAAAATCATGAATCAAAAACAAAATGAAAAACTCAAACAATTTCCCAGTTTGTGTGGCCGAAAGGATGTAGGCAGAAGGAAAGCTTCTAACACCCACCCCTTTTATACTTATATATACACTCAATACCTAGCATACTCTCTATGTCGCCTGTAAATAATTTCTGCAATTACAGGAAAATAGCCTTTTCTTAAACTCAGAGAAAATGTCTAAATCAGCATCTCTGTAGTGTGCAGTTTGGCCACGAGGACGGTTGTGGTTTTGCTAAGATTGGCACATGCTCAGGGGTGGATCCAAGGGTGGGGACAGAGGGGCACTAGCTCTATCTGTAATGGGATAGGTTACCCTTGTGAGACTTAAACCCCTGCATGATATCGCGGGATTTGACCGGGACAGCCTGCCATTGCACAACACAAACACAGCATC
This sequence comes from Thalassophryne amazonica, assembly GCF_902500255.1. NCBI lineage: Eukaryota > Metazoa > Chordata > Actinopteri > Batrachoidiformes > Batrachoididae > Thalassophryne > Thalassophryne amazonica. The sequence continues at coordinate 45,051,975 of NC_047118.1, forward strand.
ACTTCACACAGAAAGATGGTGTACTGTTTTGTTTTTGGCTGTAATCATCGAGGCAGTAGCGAAAAGTGAAGTTTTTTTCAGTTCCCTGTAGAGAAAGGAAACAAGGCAAATGGTAGAGGTTGTGCTGGTAAATTTTAGCAAGAATTAATGTGAATAATGATAATGGGCTGTCCCCGCAAAGCAGGATTATTGTGTCATATGCTCTTTCATTTAACCCCTTTATCGCCCACCCTCAAATGAGACTACTCTGCCCTACTGGTCCCTATAGTGTCTGGCCTCACATAATACCAATAAATTCTTATATATTGCAAATTTGTTTGATTCCCACTCCAGAGCAGAAGGTGGCAGTAATGAATGATTAAGCTGGATGCTAACCACAGTAACACAAGAAGAAGAAGATTATGATTAAGGCGGCTGGTTCCCACCTCCTCCACTAGTATGGAAAAGGAGGCGTATCATCTGCAGCAAGTTACTCTGTTTCATTGACTGAGTGCACTTTGCAGTGAGTGCTTCTGATTTGAAGAAGAAGAAGAACACTTATGTTGAAACTTGTTTGAAATAAATAAATCAAATTCAATAAATAAAACTTTACCAAAGTGAACAAAGGACAATTGTCAAATATATTCAAGGATGTACAGTGAGGCAAATAAGTATTTGATCCACTGTCAATTTTGTAAGGTTTCCCACCTAGAAAGAATGGATAGATCTTAGGTACACTTCAGCTGTGAGAGACAGAATCTAAAAAAAAAAATTAGAAAATCACATTGTATGATTTTTAAATGATTAATCTGCATTTTATTGCATGAAATAAGTATTTGATACAACAGAAAAACAGACCTTAATATTTGGTACGGAAACCTTTGCTTGCAATTACAGAGGTTAGACGTTTCCTGTAGTTAATTCAGCCACATGGGGTGTACAGCCAGTACATTCTGAGTGCTGGTCCCAAGCCTGAATAAATGAGGAGGTTTGCATCAGGAAGGGCATCCGGCATAAAATAAGCCAACCCAACCATGCAGGCTAAGAATCGAATTTCCAGACAGGATCAGTCGAGGCCCAGGTTAACAATGTCCCCTACTGGTGCTGTTTCCCAACAGGGTGCTGGCGGAAATTGGGCTACTGCTGGGCGAAGAAGAAGAGGAGGAGAACATGTCCACAGACAGCGGGAGAAGAGGAAAACTAGAAGGGTGGAAATGAGAGTGGGGACTTTGAATGTTGGCAGTATGACTGGTGAAGGGAGAGAGCTGGCTGATATGATGGAGAGGAGAAAGGTAGACATATTGTGTGTGCAAGAGACCAAGTGTAAGGGAAGAAAGAGCAGGAGCATCGGCAATGGGTTCAAGTTGTTGTATCATGGTGAGGGTAGGAAGAGAAATGGTGTTGGGGTCATTTTAAAGGGAGAGTATGTTATGCGTGTGTTGGAGGTTAAGTGAGTGTCTGACAGGGTGATGAGTGTGAAGTTGTAAATTGAAGGGGTGATGATGAATATCATCATACATATGCCCCACAGGTAGGTTGCGAGATGAAGGAAAAAGAAGAATTCTGGAGTGAGTTAGAAGAGGTGGTGCAGAGTGTACCCAAGCATGAAAGAGTGGTGATAGGAGCGGACTTCAATGGGCATGTTGGTGAAGGGAACAGAGGTGATGAGGAAGTAATGGGTAGATATGGTATCAAGGATAGGAATGTGGAAGGACAGATGGTTGGTGATTTTGCAAAAAGTATGGAAATGGCTGTGGTGAATACCAACTTTAGGAAAAGGGATTTGCACAGAGTGACATATAAGAGTGGAGGAAGGTGCCCACAGGTGGACTACATTCTATGTAGGAGATGCAAGCTCAGATAACTTTGAGACTGTAAGGTGGTGGCAGGAGAGAGTGTAGTTAGACAGCATAGGGTGGTGGTTTGTAGGATGACTTTAGAAGCAAAGAAAAAGAAGAGAGTGAAAGCGCAACAAGGGATCAGATGGTGGAAGCTGAAGGAGGAAGAATTTTGTGTGAAATTTAGTGAGCAGGTGAGAGAAGCACTGGGTGACCACCCTTTGGAAGTGGAGCTCAGTTTTCTCTGATGTGACTGAAATGTTCATTGATGCTGGTTCAGCCATTCGCAAAGTGCTGTTCCTCACATTTAAGAAAAACAGCTGAAATAGAAGTAACACATGCTCCAAAAGGTCTGGTGGCAGTTCCGGTGGGGGTGTTATGTCAAATTTTGATGAGAAAGTTCAAGAATCATGGGCAGACATGATTGAAGTTTTCTTTTTTTTGGTCACAGAAACTATCTGATATCACTTTCTGGATACATGAGGATAATTGTATCAGCTTTACTGGGGCACACAGCTGAGGCAACACTTTAACAATGTACTATGTGTTGTGGGCTGGGGTGTTTGGCTGGCTTGGTTTTTGTTTTCTGTTTCTCCCACCAGGTGGTATGCATTCAGGACTGAGTGGCTGAGCATTAGGACCTCACCCTGAACACCTGAGGCTTGTTTTCACATGCAGGTCATCAGGACTCACAGCTGTGGTGTATTTTGTCTTAATCAGAGATTGCTGCATTTAAACCTTGAATGCACAGTGTGTGATTGCCAGAGACTAGACCTTGTGAGCAGACGTGTGAGATCGACGTCAGGAGAACAATCTCACCATTACGGACGCAGAGACCGCTCCAGGTTTGACGCCACAGTCTGTGAAGGAGGATTGGGTGAGGTCTCACGCTCTTCAGCACACTTCCTGAGGTAATTCGGTTTTTGGTGACTTTTATGAAGTAATGACAGTGGATTTGGTGTCCCTCACACCTTGTGTTAGTGAGCTGTCACGTTATGCTAATTGTCTAATCAGCTTCTGTTGCAGTGGCGATTTGAACTGAGTTGTTCCCTGCCTGCAGGGTAAGAAGCTGATGTATAGATTTAAGCCAGGAAGTGTTTGCTGATTGCGTGCACCTTTGAGTTGTGTCTCTGTGTGGAGTTGGACTCACCTCATGTTTTCTTTCTTCACAGACTTGGTTTGTCGCGGCCACCTGGGGGGTGTCGGCGGGGTCCCTGGGTCCGAACTGCTGTGGCTCCGGACCGTTTGCGCTGTTGAGAGCGCGCCGTGTTTCCACCTCACCAGACCGTGGACTTTTTGGTTGTTTAGCACTGCACACTGTTATGTTTATTAAATTATGTTATCCTTTGAACCGTGCTCTGCTTATTTTATGCTGGGTCCTTTCAAACGCTGGGTCGGTGCTCCGACCGCGTCCGAAACATAACAGTAGTCTCTGGCCATTTAACAATGGACCAGCGGAAGCAGAGACGGTATTTTTGCCGGGAAGGCTGCAGCAGATGTTGGAGTTGATCCGGGATCAGTTGCGGGTGCTCTCCGCCCGGGTTGTGCGCGTTGGTGCGCGCATGGCGGAGTTTACAGCTTGGGTCGCGTCGCACCCCGCTGTTACGGCTGTAGCCCCGTCTCCTCCCGTGCAGCTGGCTCCGACGCCTGTTGTAGCAGCCCCGGTGGTATTTAGTTTGCACTTTAAGCTGTTTGTTATAACCTGCTGTTATTTACAGCAGTGTGAATGGGTTTTTACTCTGTTACCACAGGGATTTTCTTATTTGGCACTTTGGCTCCCTCTGTTGGTGACAGAGTCACATTACCGTTCAGGTTCAAAGGATGGAAAACAATGTTTTTCCATTCTTTGCACTTGACGACGTAGGCCAATGTTAGTTTTTTTTGTTATTGGTCTATTATCTGTTTCTTGTTTTAGTATGTGGTGTTTTTATCAGGGTTTAATTTGTTGTTTTTGTGGGTTTTAAAGCACTGTCTGTGGTCTGGTGGAGTTGAAAATGCAGGCTGTCTGGAGCATAGTTTGACCCAGGTGACTTTATGTTTGTCTGTTGGTCTTCTTTATTTCTTTTGGTTTCACCTCCCAGGGTTTGATGGGATGGTCTTCTGGGGGGTGATGGGGGGGTAATTGGGTTGTTTTTTTTTTTTTCTTTTTTTGTTTTTGTTGTTCCCTGTCTTCTCCTCCGGCCCCAGCCGTTTGAGCCGTAAGTTGTCGGCGTTGCTGGGGTGGTGCAGTTCAGTTATGCTGGGTGTTTCCCAGGTAACCTCTGCACCCGGGAGGGGAGGGGGGGGGTTTTGGGGTATTTATTTATTTTTTTTAATTCCCTTTACAACCTCCAGCCTTGGCGCACCTCTGTGCCGTTTGCCATTGGCGTTGCTGGGGTGGTGCAGTTCGGTTATGCTGGGCGTTTCCCAGGTAACCTCTGCACCCGGGTGGGGGGGTGTTTAGGGGTGTTTTTTGTTACTTCCCTGTTCCACCTCCGGCTTCAGCGCGCCTTTGAGCCGTACGCCATCGGCGTAGCTGAGGTTTGGGGCAGTGGAATATACCCGTGGCTGGTTTGAAAGTCGGAGGGGTGTCGCCGTCTTGTGCCGTACGCCATTACCGCTGTTCCACTCCTCCCGGTTGACTTTTGGGGTATAGTCATGGTTGGTGTCACTGGACGTACTTACAGTTTCCACTGCGCTGAGGGGGTGGGGTTGGGGTTGTTGTTTTGTTTGTATGTTTGTTTGTTTTTTCCGCCCTCAGGGTGTGACTGTGGTGTCCTCTGGGGGGGAAAGGGCTGTGGGTCCATCTAGCCATAGACGGCCGGGGCTGGGTCTGTTAGTCATGAGGGGGGGCGTCTCCTGGGGTTTGATGGAACGGTCCTCTGGGAGGCGCTGGGAGTCCCCGTGGGTGACTTTGATCCCAGAGGTACCGTCGCTGATGGTTATTACTCCTGGAGCTGGCGGGATGTCCCTCTGGTGGGTGTTGGTCCTACATGTCGTCCGGGGGGGGGGGGGGGGGGGGGGGAGTGTTAGCGTTTTTTTTTTTTTGTTTGCAAGCTTAAGTTTGGGTTGTGTTTTTTCTTTTCTCCTCTTACCCGGGGTTTTGATGGGACGGTCCTCTGGGGAGGGGGGGGTTGGTATGGTTGTTTGTGTTTGTCTTTTTTTTGTTTTATGGCTGAGCAGACTTTAACACATAGTCGGAAGAAGGCTGAGTGCACAGGTTCAAGAACTCCTGGCCAAAATTATGCAAAGTGAACAACTAAAGCAAGAGTCGACAGGAATGAACGCAAAGGTGGAGACTCTAACAGGTTTGCTAAATGAAACAGAGGGCAAGACCATTAAAATCTGCACTGGAGTGTCAGCTGCAGAGCAGTCTGCTGCAGACAGGCTCAGGGTGGGAAAGGATGAGCTCCAGGATGAGAGTGATGGTCTCGGCACGGAGTTCCCTGTTGACAGAGAAGAGGTGGCTGGAAGCGTGCGTTATCCAGCTGAGGGAAGAGCTGGAGAGGCTCAACATTGAGATGATCAATGACTGCATGAAGAAATTAACATTGCAGGTGGAGCAGCTGATGATGGAGCTGTCGTCAGAGCACAGTAACGCACAGCTCCTGGAGACGGGCCTTTCCCAGCTGGATCGTCAGCACAAGGAGCCGAAACTGAAGCTGCAGGAGGTGTTTTTTGTTCCCAGCCAACATTCCAGCCATGGTCCCTGGAGGGGGGCTTTGTTTTTTCTGGTCCAGGTCCGTGTGGTTGACAGGAGGCTGCCCGTGAAGGTGGGGTACTGTTGTGGGCTGGGGTGTTTGGCTGGCTTGGTTTTTGTTTTCTGTTTCTCCCACCAGGTGGTATGCATTCAGGACTGAGTGGCTGAGCATTAGGACCTCACCCTGAACACCTGAGGCTTGTTTTCACATGCAGCTCATCAGGACTCACAGCTGTGGTGTATTTTGTCTTAATCAGAGATTGCTGCATTTAAACCTTGAATGCACAGTGTGTGATTGCCAGAGACTCAACCTTGTGAGCAGACGTGTGAGATCGACGTCAGGAGAACAATCTCACCATTACGGACGCAGAGACCGCTCCAGGTTTGACGCCACAGTCTGTGAAGGAGGATTCAGCACACTTCCTGAGGTAATTCGGTTTTTGGTGACTTTTATGAAGTAATGACAGTGGATTTGGTGTCCCTCACACCTTGTGTTAGTGAGCTGTCACGTTATGCTAATTGTCTAATCAGCTTCTGCTGCAGTGGAGATTTGAACTGAGTTGTTCCGTGCCTGCAGGGTAAGAAGCTGATGTATAGATTTAAGCCAGGAAGTGTTTGCTGATTGCGTGCACCTTTGAGTTGTGTGTCTCTGTGTGGAGTTGGACTCACCATGTTTTCTTTCTTCACAGACTTGGTTTGTCGCGGTCACCTGGGGGGTGTCGGCGGGGTCCCTGGGTCCGAACTGCTGTGGCTCCGGACCGTTTACGCTGTTGAGAGCGCGCCGTGTTTCCACCTCACCAGACCGCGGACGTTTTGGTTGTTAGCACTGCACACTGTTATGTTTATTAAATTCTGTTATCCTTTGAACCGTGCTCTGCTTATTTTATGCTGGGTCCTTTCAAATGCTGGGTCGGTGCTCCGACCGCGTCCGAAACATACTATGGACTACCATACAATGGATTACCCTGGGTCTTGGATGGCAACTACTCAGCTAGACAACCAGTCCATGTCCACCTCTCGACCTCTAGAAAGTCAATATCTGTCTGCCACTGCCAAGTGAAATGTGATTATTCCCTTGGCCTTCTCCAGCCGCTGGGGTCCTCAACACTCAGGCAGCTGGCCACTAGATCGTGTGAAGACAAACGTGTCACATGAGCAAAATGTTTGAGCTGACATCTCTCAGCACAATGCCAGTGGTACTTCCCATTTTAAAGTCCTAATGCTGGTTTGATACAAAGTCACTCCAGCAGTACCCAAGCATCCTTAGAAGAGACTGAGTATCAATGAAGACATCTGTGTCCAAGTCTCACAATCACACACTAAGAGGAAGCACTAGAACCTGAATGTCTTGGGCCTTCCTTCTCCTGCAAAGATATCAGCATCGCCAAACACCTTTGTTCTAAGGCCTAAAAGCTCTTCTGAGGCATTTCTTGATCTCAAAGGTTGAGTGTCACTGCAGAGATAAGTGAAAGTTTATCACTTTTACCAAATAAAGACACACCAAGTCCATTAATTAATCTTTTTGCTCTAAAACAACAAACAAAATACATTTTTGTAGCATTTTAACATTTAACCAGTATATATTTACAACACATACTTCAATGTTTCTTTGTATATTTTATTTTCTGCATACACTCACAAATATTTAACCCTAACTTTAAGATTTATGTAATTTTATTAGATGACAAATTCCCATTTACTTTTGTTTAGATAATTTTAATACAAACCTACCAAATAAACCTTACATGATGCATATTCATTACTTTAATAAATCCTATTTATTCGAAATGCATAATCCTCAGCTTTATGCATTTGGTATTAATAAAATCTAATTACTCTAAATCAATAATGACAGTATTTATTTAAAATACATATATTGTTTGAATTGCATAATAATTATGTTACCTATGCCATTTATCTTGTATAGGTAACATAATTATTATGCAATTCAAACAATATACTTTATGTATTTTAAATAAATGCTGTCATTATTATTATTGATTTAGAGTAATTATATTTTATTCGTACTAAATACATAAAGCTGAGGATTATGCATTTCAAATGAATAGGATTTATTACAGTAATGAATATGCATCATGTAAGGTTTATTTGGTAGGTTTGTATTAAAATTATCTAAAAAAGTAAATGGGAATTTGTCATGTAATAAAATTACATAAATCTTAAAAGTTAGGGTTAAATATTTCTGTGAGTGTATAATCTCCTTGTACACACGTATGGGATTTGAACCACACACTAAATATGGTATTTGAGTTTCTCATCCTTATTTTCTTTTTTCCCTCTTCAATGCCTTCATGCCACTGAGGATTTTCAAGATGAGCAGTTCTTCAGGCCAGGATACTATAACAGTGAACCAAAGAAAAATACAGACCGATGAGCCAGGATTTAATAATCACGCCCTATTTTTATCCAAAGCATTTTTCAGTACCATGTGTGCATAAATTTTATCACGGCTGCACCTGGTGGGAGGCTGTTCCCTCTGCCAGTATTAACCCTCTAAGCGGCACCAGATCTTATTCTTCTTTTTCTTTTAAATAATATATTTAAATAGTGCTAAAATGGATTTAACTTTGTAATCCACCTTTAAGTCTTAATCAGCAACAACAGGCTGCAACAGAGAAGCCCATCTCAACTTCACTAAATGTGACAGAATTTACCTTACAGTTTTTTACAACCGCTATGACCCGTTTGTCAGAACCTTAAACACTTTTTCAAAAATGTTAACGCACATCACTCCTGAAACACACAATTCCCCAAATAGGTAAATTCATGCTCAAATTCACACAGTGTAAATAAACTCAGACACACACTTCCAAAATACAATAATACACTAACACAGTTCACCAAAGCACTGACACAGAAACAACAGAAACATTTAGTCAGTCACAGCACAGTGTCATTAAAAACACAGACAACTGATGGAATAACACAAACTGAATCACTTTGCATGTGTCAAATCTATTTTTTTCTTTTTTCATTTTTTTTAATTTTATTTTTTACAATCAACAGATTATTGTATTGATCATACATGTGAATTAATGTTTGTGATGGAGTTCTTCATTTTTCATTTGTTGGGCATGAATTTTGTTCCATTTTTGTACAACACTCAGCACAAAACACGACCCATGTCAGAGCAGCGTTGCAGAATGTTTGTGAGGGAAGAAGACAGTAAATGACAGGATTTGCAGTTAAACACTTTACTGTATTGCAAAAATGAAAATGATTTACAGTACAATAAAGAAGAAAAAAAAATCAGCATTTAGCTGTCATTCATTACTGCATTGTCAAATACACAAAAAGAAAAAGGAGCAGAAACAATGACTAAAAGAGGAAGAAAACAAAAAGCTAATCTACTCGGTCGTCAGCACTGGGCCGCATATTTTCATCGACATCACACCTGATGTCTTCTCCAGCCAGGCATCTTGGGAAGTATCTTTTTGCATGCATTATCCAGCCCTGAGCCCCACCACCCATTCTAACTCCCCTTCTACCTCTACCTCTAGGCATTTTTCTCACTTGTTTTTTGCAAGACCGCCACCTTGTCCCTTGTCTTGTCTTTTTGTTCTTTTCCCTCACAAGATCCACCTATAAATATAGGTGATGTGATTGAAAAAAGCCCAGCACCTGAGCTGGGTGAGATGGGAATTGTGATCAATGTAATCTTCAATCCATTAGTTTTGAACATGAGGTTTTCTGTTGTGACAAACCGTGTTAAGGCAATTGAAACTTCACCAGTTAACATGAATTTTTCGAACCGTGTCCACTTCGATGTGCCTCACAGGTTTGAAACAATTTGATCAAACAAAGCGCCAGTCTCTCAACAACATCTCAGACAAAGGAATTCCAACGAGGGGGCTGGACCACACCTCCCACAAGGCGTGCTCACAGGCGAATAACATCACCGACAGGTGTGGAAAAACTCACGCATGCGCATGAGGGTTCAAGCATGTCTGACGTACAAACATATGAATGAAATCCATATAGTTTTTGAAAAAAATAAAAAGGACCTATACTTTATGGACAGACCTCGTACTGTTGTGGTCATGATTGAGCTTGTGTGTAAAAAGGAGTTGAAACTAATTTTAAAAGGTTAACACAGACTCCACAAAGCAACTGTAGAACATTTTCATGAAGACACCATCTACATTATAATTCCTAAGTTTTCGCAGAAAGTGCATTCTGTTGTGAAAAGTGTAGGAACACGGACCCACAACAGGGGGTGCAAATGAACGGGCAATGGAATAAGCCAAATATAACAATTTAATGTTGTGAATGTGCACAACAGAGCAACAGACAACACAATTGAGATAAACAGTCAAATTAGTTACGGTGATGTGTGAGCAGGCTCGAGGATAGAAGACGCCCGTCCAGAAAAGAGCTGGATCCCACACGCCTTCCACTCCACCGGACCTGAAGCAATCCTGGAGCCAATAAGCACTGGGTCCCCAGGTGGCTACTGCCTCCGGCTGTCAGATCGGGTACTGCTGGCAGGAAGAACAGACAGGTGATGGTGGGTGCGTGAACACCCAGCAAACAGTTCAACATAAAGGTGGAAAGCACCTCCACCTCTCAATCACAACTCTCACGGAGCTCGTACAGATCCTGAAGTCACACTAAACAGAGTCTGCAAACTCAGAATTAATGTCAGTCAAGCACAGAAGTAAAGACGTTACCACTGTATGGCACCAAAAGGCTGAGACGTTTACTTGTTCGGTAGACGATTTCTCGGCAGTGAGGTGAAGATGCTGCCCGGCTCTTATGGAGGTGTGGATGATGATGATGAGTGACAGCTGGCGTTGTTGATGAGTGACAGCTGCCACTCCCGGTTGCTCCGGCGCCCTCACGTGCCTGAAGCCCGCACTTCAGGCAGGGCGCCCTCTGGTGGTGGGCCAGCAGTACCTCCTCTTCAGCGGCCCACACAACACATTCTTTGATGAGCCTTACTGCATACTGCATTAACCTGCAATTCAAAGGATAATTTATTGTCAGTTTGGGTGCCCAGATACTTATAATTCTCAACAATATCTATGGGCTTCCCATCAATGGACATTTGATTCAGAACAGGTGGTGTTTTCCTGAAATCAATGTTATCAGTGGAGGAGGCAATGCCTCAGACAGTGTCTGTAAACAGGTAAAAGGTGAGTCAGGATTGCCATCTATAACTGGCTTCAGCATTTCCTATTGGTCACGGTTGATGTCAATATTGAGAACAGCTGCTTCTGATTAGCTAGCAGGTGATATTAATTTGCGAATGTGAGGAGAGCTAACACCTGTGTCTTCCTGGTAAATCCTGTGCTTCACTCCATGAACGGTTATGGGAACACATGAGAACTATAATAATCCAGCAAACCAAGGTTGTGAAGTGATTAACTTAAATAGTGACATGTAATGAGGAGACGAGAGACAAATTTGGTGATTCTGATGTAGCACAGCTGTAGGATCACCAAGTGACAGGGCCATCCCTACAAACAGACAGACAGACTGAAAAACATAGTGAAATATCAACCTGCAAGAAACCCAGGGTGAGTATAACCTAAACCCTAAATAAGATACTCAACCACCTGTGGCGTTAACAAAAGGAGAACTCAACCAAAGATCTGTGCCAGAAAAACAAAACAGAACTCAAAAATGCAAAAGTATAAAACAAAGGTAAAGTGACAAAAATCAACACCATCTAACCAACAGGACATCACACAGGGACAAGGGGTGGAACATATACAATGATGGAAAATAAATATGATCCACTGTCGATTTTGCAAGTTTTCCCACCTACAAAGAATGGAGAGGTCTGTAATTTTTATCATAGGTACACTTCAACTGTGAGAGACAGAATCTAAAAAAAATCCAGAAAGTCACATTGTATGATTTTAAAATAATTTATTTGTATTTTATTGCATGAAAAAAGTATTTGATGCAATAGAAAAACAGACCATAATATTTGGTACAGAAACCTTTGTTTGCAGTTACAGAGGTCAGACGTTTCCTTTAGTTCTTGACCAAGTTTGGACACTACAGCAGGGATTTTGGTTCACTCCTCCATACAGATCTTCTCCAGATCTTACAGGTTTCAAGTTTCAGCTCCGTCCAAAGATTTTCTATTGAGTTCTTGTCTGGAGACTGGCTCGGCCACTCCAGGACCTTGACATGCTTCTTACGGAACCACTCCTTAGTTGCCCTGGCTGTGTGTTTGGGGTCATTGTCATCCTGGAAGACCCAGCCATGACTCATCTTCAATGTTCTGACTGAGGAAAGGAGGTTGTTTGCCAAAATCTCGCGAATCATGAACCCATCCATCCTCCCTTCAATATGTCCCCTTTGCAGAAAAGCACCCCCCAAAATGACGTTTCCACCCCCATGCTTCAAGGTTGGGATGGTGTTCTTGGTGTTGTTCTCATCTTCCAATCACAGTGAGTGGAGTTGATACCAAAAACCTCTATTTTGGTCTCATCTGACCACATGACCTTCTCCCGTGTCTCCTGTGGATTATCCAGATGGTCACTGGCGAACTTCAAACGGGCCTGGACATGGGCTGGCTTGAGCAGGGGGACCTTGCTGCCCTGCAGGATTTTAAACCATGACGGTGTAGTGTGTTACTAATGTAATCTTTGCAACTGTGGTTCCAGCTCTCTTCAGGTCATTGACCAGGTCCTCCCGTGTAGTTGTGGGATGATTCCTTACTTTTCTCAGAATCATTCTTACCCCATGAGGTGAGATCTTCCACCTCTCTTCTGTGGAACCAGCTCCCAATTCAGATCAGGGAGACAGACACCCTCTCTACTTTTAAGATTAGGCTTAAAACTTTCCTTTTTGCTAAAGCTTATAGTTAGGGCTGGATCAGGTGACCCTGAACCATCCCTTAGTTATTCTGCTATAGACTTAGACTGCTGGGGGGTTCCCATGATGCACTGAGTGTTTCTTTCTCTTTTTGCTCTGTATGCACCACTCTGCATTTAATCATTAGTGATTGATCTCTGCTCCCCTCCACAGCATGTCTTTTTCCTGGTTCTCTCCCTCAGCCCCAACCAGTCCCAGCAGAAGACTGCCCCTCCCTGAGCCTGGTTCTGCTGGAGGTTTCTTCCTGTTAAAAGGGAGTTTTTCCTTCCCACTGTTGCCAAGTGCTTGCTCACAGGGGGTCGTTTTGACCGTTGGGGTTTTTCCGTAATTATTGTATGGCCTTGCCTTACAATATAAGGCGCCTTGGGGCAACTGTTTGTTGTGATTTGGCGCTATATAAATAAAAGATCTTGCATGGAGCCCCAGACCGAGGAAGCTCGACGGTCATCTTTCTTCCATTTTCTAATAATTACGACAACAATTGTTGTCTTCTCATCAAGCTGCTTGCCTATTGTCCCGTAGCCCATCTCAGCCTTGTGCAGGTCTACAATTTTGTCCCTGGTGTCCTTAGACAGCTCTTTGGTCTTGGCCATGGTGGACAGGTTGGAGTGTGATTAATTGAGTGTGTGGACAGGTGTCTTTTACACAGGTAACAAGTTCAAACAGGTGCAATTAATACAGGAAAGAGTACAGAATAGGAGGGCTTCTTAAAGAAAAGCTAAAAGGTCTGTGAGAATAAGAATTCATGCTGGTTGGTAGGAGATCAAATACTTATTTCGTACGATATAATGCAAATTAATTCTTTAAATATCATACATTGTGATTTTCTGGATTTTTTTTTTAGATTTTGTTTCTCACAGTTGAAGTGTACCTACGATAAAAGTTACAGACCTCCATCCTTTGTAGGTGGGAAAACTTGCAAAATTGACAATGTTTCAAAAACTTATTTTCTCCACTGTATATCTGCCCATTTGCTCCACTGGAGAGAGGGGGGAAACAGTTCATAGATCCTGGAAAATAATAGCCCATCTACATTGCTTTTTAATGATTATGCTACTTGAAATTCTCCCAAAGCGTATGTATCATAGCCTCTGACAGCCAAGTCCAGCTCCTGGTCTTTCTGTGGCAGAACTCTTTCAACTGACAAGGAAAAGGGGCAAAACCAGATAGCTTTGGGCAGGTGAGGCCCATCAACCTTGGTTGGTAGCTCACATAGGGGAAGGTAAATCCAAAAGGACAACTCCTCGAACATCTCAATGTATTTCTCTGTTAGCGGTGGGAGGAGGAAGAACTTCCTCAGGATATGTGAAATTGCAACATCATCACCCTGTATAAGAACAAAGGAGATCACAGTGACTGTAACAACTACTGTGGATCTTCTTGCTGTGCATTGTTGGGAAAGTATTTGCCCAAGTGAACCTTGTGAGCCATGATGGCCTCTTCAAAGTCCTTGCAAGGATTAGAAAACAGTTCAGTGGACCATCATCATCAACTCCATTTGACATTAAGAGTGGAGTCGAGCAAGGGTGTGTACTGCCCCCATCTTCTTTGGTATCATTGCAGTCATGCTTCAGGAGGCCTTCAGAACATCAAATAATGCAATTCATCTCCATATTCAATTTATTTCATATGTAGCGCCAAATCACAACAAAGTTGCCTCAAGACGCTCCATATTAGATGGAAAACTTTACAACTTGTCCACACTGAGGGCAAAGATGAAGAAATGTTCTTATCAGAGGTACAGTTGTGTTCAGAATAATAGTAGTGCTATGTGACTAAAAAGATTAATCCAGGTTCTGAGTATATTTCTTATTGTTACATGGGAAACAAGATACCAGTAGATTCAGTAGATTCTCACAAATCCAACAAGACCAAACATTCATGATATGCACACTCTTAAGGCTATGAAATTGGGCTATTAGTAAAAAAAGTAGAAAAGGGGGTGTTCACAATAATAGTAGCATCTGCTGTTGATGCTACAAACTCAAAACTATTATGTTCAAACTGCTTTTTTAGCAATCCTGTGAATCACTATTTAGTTATATAACCACAGTTTTTCATGATTTCTTCACATCTGCGAGGCATTAATTTTGTTGGTTTGGAACCAAGATTTTGCTCATTTACTAGTGTCCTTGGGGTCATTGTCTTGTTGAAACACCCATTTCAAGGACATGTCCTCTTCAGCATAAGGCAACATGACCTCTTCAAGCATTTTGACATATCCAAACTGATCCATGATACCTGGTATGCGATATATAGGCCCAACACCATAGTAGAAGAAACATGCCCATATCATGATGCTTGCACCACCATGCTTCACTGTCTTCACTGTGAACTGTGGCTTGAATTCAGAGTTTGGGGGTCGTCTCACAAACTGTCTGCGGCCCTCGGACCCAAAAAGAACAATTTTACTCTCATCAGTCCACAAAATATTCCTCTATTTCTCTTTAAGCCAGTTCTTTGGCAAATTGTAACCTCTTCTGCACGTCTTTTATTTAACAGAGGGACTTTGTGGGGGATTCTTGCAAATAAATTAGCTTCACACAGGCATCTTCTAACTGTCACAGCACTTACAGGTAACTCCAGACTGTCTTTGATCATCCTGGAGCTGATCAGTGAGTGAGCCTTTGTCATTCTGGTTATTCTTATATCCATTTCGATGGTTGTTTTCCGTTTTCTTCCACGCGTCTCTGGTTTTTTGTCCAATTTAAACCATTGGAGATCATAGTAGATGAATAGCCTATAATTTTTTGCACCTGTGTATAAGTTTTCCCCTCTCCAATCAACTTTTTAATCAAACTACGCTGTTCTTCTGAACAATGTCTTGAACATCCCATTTCCCTCAGGCTTTCAAAGAGGAAAAACATGTTCAACAGGTGCAGGCTTCATCCTTAAGTAGGGGACACCTGATTCACACCTGTTTGTTCCACAAAATTGCCGAACTCACTGACTGAATGCCACACTACTATTATTGTGAACACCCCTTTTCTACTTTTTTTTTTTACTAATAGCCCAATTTCATAGCCTTAAGAGTGTGCATATCATGAATGCTTGGTCTTGTTGGATTTGTGAGAATCTACTGAATCTACTGGTACCTTGTTTCCCATGTAACAATAAGAAATATACTCAAAACCTGGATTAATCTTTTTAGTCACATAGCACTACTATTATTCTGAACACTACTGTATACTATTTTCAGATGATGCAGGCTTGACAGCTCACAAGAAGGAACATCTTCAGAATCTTCTGAGCTGTTTCTCCCAAGGTTGTGAGGACTTCAGACTGACAATCAATCTTAAGAAAACAAACATCATGCACCAGGCCACCAGCAGCCCACCAACCATCACCATACAATTATCAGCTTGATGTGGTGAAGGAGTTTACCTGTCTTGACTCAACAGTAACTTACGACCTCTGTATGGACTCCGAAGTCAGAGATTTTTGGCATCATATGTACATACCATGTAACAAACAGAGAGTGTGCTGCTGCACCTAACATCTTCACCCTTCTACGTACAGTGCATTCAGAAAGTATTCACAGTGTTTTGCTTTTTCCACATTTTGTTTTGTTACAGCCTTATTGTAGAGAAGCTTCAATCTTCGACTGGACTGGGTTGCTTGACGCGAGGACGTTTCGCTTCAACTCGCATAAGCTTCCTCAGCTAAAATTCTGACTTCTGTCTTGACTCTTGTAGAGAAGAATAAACAGAAGCCACAAAAGCTGAAGTTTTAAACCTAACCAGACCCCTCCTAAGGAGAGGCAGACTGCTGTGGGCTAGTGACTAAACAATAGCTCTAATTAGCACCTATTGTGCTCTAGTTCAGTGATTTTCAACCTTTTTTAAGCTGCGGCACCCTTCTTATATTTACAAAATCCTGCGGCACACCACTGTCATGTGTCACGTGCCACGCACCACTAACTCGACTGTCTCTACACGGTGCGTTAGCACGTTAGCAACACGTGCGGTACAGATATGACGTAACATAGTATACTACAGTCATGGAGCTGTATATAAGAACTAGAGAGCGCAGTCCCATTACTGCACACTAAACGAAAACGTCCCTTCATGGACAGCAACATGACGTCTCCTAACCGGGCAAAATATTGATGAAGTACCCGGATGTTAATGCATTTTCAATGGAGATCCGCGACTGGACACACTCAGAAAAATGCTCGCAAAATACGTGTTAAAATGCCATTTTGTCCTGGATATCAAGCCAGTAAAATTAAATTACATTAAATTATGTCAGGAAAGTATTAAACTTACTCTGACACACATACATTCTCAAATATTAGTGTTGAAAGTTACACGGATCTGTGCTCTTCAAGCTACGCTGCTCGGCTGAGCTGCTGCTGTGTTCAACGCAGCGCGGCTCCTAAAACCATTACAATACATTTATATATATTATATTTTTACACAATTATCCTTTATTGACCGAGTTTCATTCATAAAGTCAGCAGTGTGTGTGTGCACATCTCTGTGTGTGTGGCAGCACAGCGCGGGTCATTAATCTCATTATTTTAAGGTGCAAAAAAAAAAAAAACTCCCCAGTCTTGTCGAACAATTTTTAGTCACTAACGACAAGAATTTTAACTAGACATTGGTCTAGCAGTGGAAAATATCAACTAGACATAAGTGAAACTAATGATCCGTGTCATCGGGCGACACAGGTACGGCAGGAGACATACAGCTGTTTATCATCCAAATATCACGGTCAAAGTGACAACAATAACCAAAACCACTTACTTATGGAAGGAAATATTGTCTTCCTTGTTCCTCCGTTTGTGACTTTGTCAACATGCGCAGCTTTCCGGCATATTCCACCTGTTTCTTGACGAGACTAAGTGAACTTCTATGCACACAAATCACTAACTTGCCCGGAATTAAAATGGCGATCACGCCTCCTTGTCGGCACACAACTCAGCGCCACTGCACGATTTGCTGCCATCTACTGGAATAAAAGAGCATTACACCATCTGCCACACTATTACAGCACATACACCCGATAATGGTGATATTTGATAATTGCCCACGGCACCCCTGACGATCGAGCACGGCACCCTAGGGTGCCGCGGCACCCCGGTTGAGAATCACTGCTCTAGTTAGCACCCTCCTAATGACAGGGCAGCTGTCCCTCCTAATGATGGAACGGATGCCTCTCCTGATGGCTCCCTTGTCAGGTCCGTTGCCCGAACTGGACCTGGCACTTAAACTGTGCCTGAGATCGTATCCTGCAAAACACAGTTTCTCAAAGCACAATCACATAAAAAGAGACAACATTAGACAGAGATCTCTTTTGTGAGCTTTGCGCAAAGGGGAGAAGCTTCGGAGAGAGCGTACAAACCTAAGACCAACCTTGCTTTCCCTGCTCCTCTCCGCCGCCTCACCCCGGCGCTTGCTCTTTTATTGGAAAAGAAAAAAAAACATAAACAATACAACGTAGCATTAGGGTACATTGCCTTTGGGGAAGGGAGGGGTGAACGGTTGCTTGTGAGTTACGGTTTCCTGTGAAACATGCTTGTTTCTTTCACAGAAAGAAGGGAGTAAGCAGTTAAGTTTCGATGTCAACAGAGTCCTGAAACAACCTTTAGTTCATCACTGTGGCTGAGCAATCATTTAGCTTAAATGCAGCATATATGAATGAGTACATAATTATTATGATTGAATGAGTAAATGAAGTATAAAAGAATATAATTCAGACAATAATAAATGTAGAATCCTTTAACAAGTCAGCTAAGACACATATTCTTTCAGTCTTGTGGCTGGTTTCACTCCCACATCACACAGATAACAGATAGTTGATACAGTTCATTTCACAAGAAGCAGAAACTTAACTCAGACTACTTTTGATTACATTGAATATCATGTAAGCAGGCAATGATTAATTAAATAAATGGTAACAAGTCATAAAATCCCCATCATCCCTTGACGACTCTCCTGATGACGTGAATGACTCATTACCATAAACAAAAGACTGAAACTGCTTTGACCTGAGTACCCCTTAAAGTAAACTGGGATTTTGTGCTGTCTGAAGATCCTCTGTAGTTTTTCCCCTACTCCTGCTAAATAAGGGAGAGACACTCATCTTCTTCTTGTCTCCTGTCTATCTGGTATCTTTGTTCTCTGGGACTTCTGCACTTTGTTCAGGGACCATCGTGGGTACCCACATACTGTGAGGGCTTTCCGGACCAGTTGTTGTTCTTTAGCCCTTCCCTCTGCAGTTGTGGGCACCTGTAGGGCTCTGTGTTGAAGAGTCCTGATCACCCCGAGCTTGTGTTCAAGGGGGTGGTTTGAGCCAAAGAGCAGATATTGGTGAGTGTGAGTGGGTTTTCTGTAAAAGTTTTTGCCCTCAAAATTCTACTCACAACACCCTATAATGACAACATGAAATTTTTTTTCTGAAACTTTTGCAAATATATTAAAAATAAAAAACTAAGTAGTCGCATGTACATAAGTATTCACACCCTTTGCAACCATCAGCAATTACAGCCTCAAGTCTCCTTGAATATGATTTGCTCACCTACATATCTTTGGACAGTTTTGCCCATTCCTCTTTGCAGCACCTTTCAAGCATCATCATGTTGGATGGGGAGCATCGATGCACAACCATTTTCAGATCTCTCCAAAGATTTTCAGTCGGATTCAGGTCTAGGCTCTGGCTGGGCCACTCAAGGACATTCACAGAGTTGTCCACTCCCTTGATATCTTGGCTGTGTGCTTAGGGTCATTTTCCTGCTGAAAGATGAACTGTCACCCCAAGAGTGCTCTGGAGCAGGTTTTCATCCAGGATGTCTCTGTACATTGCTGCATTCATCTTTTCTTCAATCCTGAGTAGTCTCCCAGTTCCTGCTGCTGATAAAACATCCCCATAGCATAATTGTGCCATCACCATGCTTCACTGTAGGATGGTGCCTGCTTTCCTCCAAAAATGAAGCCTGGTATTTATGCAAAAGAGTTCTGTCTTTGTCTCATCAGACCAGAGAATTTTGTTTCTCATGGTCTGAGAGTCCTTCATGTGCCTTTTTGGCAAACTCCAGGCAGCCTGCCATGTGCCTTTTACTAAGGAGTGGCTTCCATCTGGCCACTCTACCATACAAGCCTGAATGGTGGATTGCTGCAGAGATGATGTCCTTTTGGAAAGTTCTCCTCTCTACACAGAGGAATGCTGGAGCTCTGACAGAGTCACCATTGGGTTCTTGGTCACAATCGCTCAGTTTAGACAGTGGCCAGCTCTATGAAATGTCCTAAGGATCCGAACTTCTTCCATTTATGGATGATGGAGGCCACTGTGCTTATTGGGACCTTCAAAGCAGCAGATATGTTTCTGTAACATTCCCCTGATTTGTGCCTCGAGACAATCTTGTCTCTGGGGTCTACAGACAATTCCTTTGACTTTATACTTGGTTTGTGCATTGACATACACTGTCAACTGTGAGACCTTATGTGTAGACAGGTGTGTGCATTTCCAAATCATGTCCAATCAACTGAAGATCTTGCCCAGGAACTGACAGGACAGGAACTGAATCACAATCACAAATGGAGGAAAAGAAACTATAGCTTGTGGTAGAAGAACAAAGAGCAAGACGCAAAACCAGCCTACAAGCTCCGACTGCAGACACCACCTTTAAGTGCCCAGAGGCAGGGACTGCCACTCCCGCATTGGCTTACACAGCCACAACCGGCGCTGCTCCAGTGCCAACTGATCATGACTCCCAAGGTGCAGATCCATTCCACTCATGGCTAACAGATGCAAATATAATCAAATTACATTTCTTCTTTTTAAAAAAATCCTCTTTGTATGAAAAGGATTTAAAATGTCCCATGTGAGAACATAATGAGCAGCTACATGCAAAATGACTGGACCTGCAGGAAAACAATACAAATTCTATCAGAAAGAATATGAGGGGCAGCAGTGAGGAAAAACAAAACTTTGTAAAAACTGACACAGTTATTGCATTTCTTCTCTGAAGATAAACAACTCTGCTGCAGAGATCTGTCTGCAAAGATAAATATGTTTCAGTGACTGCTCACTTGTATAAATGTCAGTTTCTCTCCTTCCATCTTTTGTGGCCCTGAAGACCCTGTAGAACTCGTTACAAAAAAAAAAAAAAAAAAAAAATCAAGTTCAGCCTGGTGATGCATTGTAAGTACAATCTGAGGCAGATCCTCCAAGCACTTCACAATAATACTTCACATGCTTCCATACATAATAATGTCAGTGTGCCGCCATGTACAGAACCTAACTGCTCACTGGGAGCAACCTGGGTATTAAGAACCTTCTTCAATGGTACCTTATTGCCTGACAGAGAATCAAACCTACCAAAATCCATTAAGAAATTGCAATACTATATCTTCATTTTTTGACAGACCTGAATGTGACATTTTGAGTTGATGTGAACAATCAAACATAGGTGGTCTTGTTTGTCATTAGTTTAAGCTTTCGAAATGAAAGAAACTGGTAAGCTAGCCAATTTCAAGCCACGAGCAATTTCAAAGCCATACATACATACAACCCCTGGCAATAATTATGGAATCACCGGCCTCGGAGGATGTTCATTCAGTTGTATAATTTTGTAGAAAAAAAGCAGATCACAGACATGACACAAAACTAAAGTCATTTCAAATGGCAACTTTCTGGCTTTAAGAAACACTATAAGAAATCAGGAAAAATAATTGTGGCAGTCAGTAACGGTTACTTTTTTAGACCAAGCAGAGGGGAAAAAATATGGACTCACTCAATTCTGAGGAATAAATTATGGAATCACCCTGTACATTTTCATCCCCAAAACTAACACCTGCATCAAATCAGATCTGCTCATTAGTCTGCATCTAAAAAGGAGTGATCACACCTTGGAGAGCTGTTGCACCAAGTGGACTGACATGAATCATGGCTCCAACACGAGAGATGTCAATTGAAACAAAGGAGAGGATTATCAAACTCTTAAAAGAGGGTAAATCATCACACAATGTTGCAAAAGATGTTGGTTGTTCACAGTCAGCTGTGTCTAAACTCTGGGCCAAATACAAACAACATGGGAAGGTTGTTAAAGGCAAACATACTGGTAGACCAAGGAAGACATCAAGCGTCAAGACAGAAACTTAAAGCAATATGTCTCAAAAGTCGAAAATGCACAACAAACAAATGAGGAACGAATGGGAGGAAACTGGAGTCAACGTCTGTGACCGATTTACATACAGAAAAGCTAAACGAAAGCCATCATTAACACCTAAACAGAAAAAAACAAGGTTACAATGGGCTAAGGAAAAGCAATCGTGGACTGTGGATGACTGGATGAAAGTCATATTCAGTGATGAATCTCGAATCTGCATTGGGCAAGGTGATGATGCTGGAACTTTTGTTTGGTGCCGTTCCAGTGAGATTTATAAAGATGACTGCCTGTAGAGAACATGTAAATTTCCACAGTCATTGATGATATGGGGCTGCATGTCAGGTAAAGGCACTGGGGAGATGGCTGTCATTACATCATCAATAAATGCACAATTTTACATTGATATTTTGGACACTATTCTTATCCCATCAATTGAAAGGATGTTTGGGGATGATGACATCATTCAAGATGATAATGCATCTTGCCATAGAGCAAAAACTGTGAAAACATTCCTTGCAAAAAGACACATAGGGTCAATGTCATGGCCTGCAAATAGTCCGGATCTCAATCCAATTGAAAATCTTTGGTGGAAGTTGAAGAAAATGGTCCATGACAAGGCTCCAACCTGCAAAGCTGATCTGGCAACAGCAATCAGAGAAAGTTGGAGCCAGACTGGTGAAGAGTACTGTTTGTCACTCATTAAGTCCATGCCTCAGAGACTGCAAGATGTTATAAAAGCCAGAGGTGGTGCAACAAAATACTAGTGATGTGTTGGAGCGTTCTTTTGTTTTTCATGATTCCATAATTTTTTCCTCAGAATTGAGTGAGTCCATATTTTTTTTCCCTCTGCTTGGTCTAAAAAAGTAACCGTTACTGACTGCCACATTTTTTTTTTCCTGATTTCTTATAGTGTTTCTTAAAGCCAGAAAGTTGCCATTTGAAATGACTTTAGTTTTGTGTCATGTCTGTGATCTGCTTTTTTTCTACAAAATTAAACAACTGACTGAACATCCTCCGAGGCCGGTGATTCCATAATTTTTGCCAGGGTTGCATATGTTGTTAAGAAACAAATGATGCCTGCTCCTCCATTCCCTGCATTAAGCACAGACAACCACAGAATGCAAAACAATATATGCACAAGCAAAACATATGCAGTTTTATTGCTGATCTGGTGCATCAAATATAACAAAATTTTAATCACTTTATCTTCATTATATGCCCTTTTAATCTGGAGATGATCAATTTAATAGCCTTTCTTGTTTTTCAGTAATTGTTTGAACAACCTGGAGGTGATGGACCAGTTTATGTACACTCAACAAAAATATAAGCGCAACACTTTTGGTTTTGCTCCCATTTTGTATGAGATGAACTCAAAGATCTAAAACTTTTTCCACATGCACAATATCACCATTTCCCTCAAATATTGTTCACAAACCAGTCTAAATCTGTGATAGTGAGCACTTCTCCTTTGCTGAGATAATCCATCCCACCTCACAGGTGTGCCATATCAAGATGCTGATTAGACACCATGATTAGTGCACAGGTGTGCCTTAGACTGCCAACAATAAAAGGCCACTCTGAACGGTGCAGTTTTATCACACAGCACAATGCCACAGATGTCGCAAGATTTGAGGGAGCGTGCAGTTGGCATGCTGACAGCAGGAATGTCTACCAGAGCTGTTGCTCGTGTATTGAATGTTCATTTCTCTACCATAAGCCGTCTCCAAAGGTGTTTCAGAGAATTTGGCAGTACATCCAACCAGCCTCACAACCGCAGACCACGTGTAACCACACCGGCCCAGGACCTCCACATCCAGCATGTTCACCTCCAAGATCGTCTGAGACCAGCCACTCGGACAGCTGCTGAAACAATCGGTTTGCATAACCAAAGAATTTCTGCACAAAATGTCAAAAACCGTCTCAGGGAAGCTCATCTGCATGCTCGTCGTCCTCATCGAGGTCTCGACCTGACTCCAGTTTGTCGTCGTAACCGACTTGAGTGGGCAAATGCTCACATTCGCTGGCGGTTGGCACGTTGGAGAGGTGTTCTCTTCATGGATGAATCCCGGTTCACACTGTTCAGGGCAGATGGCAGACAGCGTGTGTGGCATCGTGTGGGTGAGCGGGTTTCTGATGTCAATGTTGTGGATCGAGTGGCCCATGGTGGCGGTTGGGTTATGGTATGGGCAGGCGTCTGTTATGGACCAAGAACACAGGTGCATTTTATTGATGGCATTTTGAATGCACAGAGATACCGTGACTAGATCTTGAGGCCCATTGTTGTGCCATACATCCAAGAACATCACCTCATGTTGCAGCAGGTTAATGCACGGCCCCATGTTGCAAGGATCTGTACACAATTCTTGGAAGCTGAAAATGTCCCAGTTCTTGCATGGCCAGCATACTCACCGGACATGTCACCCATTGAGCATGTTTGGGATGCTCTGGACCAGTGTATACGACAGTGTGTACCAGTCCCTGCCAATATCCAGCAACTTCGCACAGCCATTGAAGAGGAGTGGACCAACATTCCACAGGCCACAATTGACAACCTGATCAACTCTATGCGAAGGAGATGTGTTGCACTGCATGAGGCAAATGGTGGTCACACCAGATACTGACTGGTATCCCCCCCAATAAAACAAAACTGCACCTTTCAGAGTGGCCTTTTATTGTGGGCAGTCTAAGGCACACCTGTGCACTAATCATGGTGTCTAATCAGCATCTTGATATGGCACACCTGTGAGGTAGGATGGATTATCTCAGCAAAGGAGAAGTGCTCACTATCACAGATTTAGACTGGTTTGTGAACAATATTTGAGGGAAATGGTGATATTGTGTATGTGGAAAAAGTTTTAGATCTTTGAGTTCATCTCATACAAAATGGGAGCAAAACCAAAAGTGTTGCGTTTATATTTTTGTTGAGGCATCTTATAAGGTACATGCCCAGGCTGTTCACAAAACTTAGGAAAATGTTAAGTTGCTCAAATTGAGCCCATAACAGTTTGAAAACTTGTTAAATTGTGTTGCCCAATAAATGCACTTAAGTTGAATAACTTCAAAACATCTGTGCAGGGGTTTTTTTTTTCTTTCATGACAATCATTTTAATTTTCTCAGCTTTTTTCCCCTCAGGAAATGTTTCAGCTCAGAAGTCCTTATAATTTCAATACAATGGAACAACTGGCAAATTTCTAATAAAACAAGTAGATCACCCAAGACAGTGGAGTAAAATGAAAGTACCTCTAAAAATTATTTTTAAAAAAATGGAATTTGGGAACATAAATGAAAACACTTTACTGTATCACCCAATTTAGGAGCTTCACAGAGCTTTTAGACTCAGCAGCTTGTTGCTTTACAGCCCATCTCTCATCCCTGAGTCAGGAAGACCCTTCAAGAAAAAACAAACAAACAAATCCTGATCATAAACACACTGCATGCAACACCAAATCCCTGACGGAACAAATTTGTGACTATCCGGGAAAGAAAGTTAATCAGCAAGCAGATGAACATTCAGATAGTCTTCAGGGGCCGGTGATGCCCAAATGCAGAGCGAACACTCATTAAAAAAAAAAAATAAATAATAATCTGAGTCTTATTTTTTCCCCAGCAGCATCCTTGTTTTTCCATAAGTGTTTTTATTTTGCATGAATTTTTCTGAGAGCGATCGGGCCCCAGAACCAACAATCACTGCCTCATAACCCGACTCATGTACTGTAACCAGGCCCTCGGGTCCTGATACGTGTCAAAACCCCACAATGTGCTGCACCTTTTTGCTGCTATGACCTAATATGTTTTACAGAAACAGAAAATGGGACCAAGAGAGGAAAAAAAAAACAAAAAGTAATTTCTCAGGTTTCTGACCAAAACCATATAAAAGCCCTCAAGGTGATGATGGTATCATTTTGTGGAAATGTAGATGGAAACAGATTTAGCTGATGTTCTATAGTGTGACATCTATATAGCAGTAAAACAGACCCCCTGACTGGCAGCATACAGTTAAAACAGCACCCCCTGTTGTGTGGGCCGCTGAAGAGGAGGTACTGCTGGCCCACCACCACCAGATGGCGCCCTGCTTGAAGTGCGGGCTTCAAGCATGAGAGGGCGTCATAGCAACCGGGAGTGACAGCTGTCACTCGTCATCAGCACCAGCTGTCACTCATCCACATCACCACCACCATAAAGGCTGGACTGCAACTCCACCTCCCCGCCGAGAAATCAGCCATCAGAAGATGTAATTTTCTCTGCTGACTTAAAACATTGAGTAATAATCTGAACTTCTTTGCAGCCGTTTTCCTGTGGTGTTTCCTTATCTGTGGGATTGGCGTAAAGTATGATCAGCGACGGCTTCGCTTCACACTCCAACCAGATAAGTGGTTAGACAGGAGCTGCACGAGTGTGTGATTGGAGGTGGAGGTGCTCCCTCCCAAAAGAATACAGACTGTGGGATTACTGAGTGTGCGAACTCACACTCATCAACACTGTTTCTGTTCTCTGCCAGCAGTACCAGGTCTCACAGCTGGAGACGGTGACCACCTGGGGACACAGGACTTGGCGGCTCCGTTGTTCTTCAGATCCGTTGGTGGTGAGGGCCGTGTGGGATCCGGCTCGGCTCAGGACGGATGTCTCCTATTCTCAAGCCTGCCCACACGTCACTCAAATCTGTAATTCGGTGGTACCTAAACTGTGATTGTCTATATTTTGTTGTGCACTACAACATTAAATTGTTACTGTTTGGCTTATCCATTGCCCGTTCATTTAACGCCCCCTGTTGTGGGTCCGTGTTCCTACACCTTCACAACACCCCCTCAATCAAAAACCAGATAATTGAATGAGAGCTAGATATGAAAGAAATAACAGCACAATATAAAAGCCAGAAAAGAGACTCTTGGCTCCAATCAAAAGCTATGAGTTAGAAAAAGGATTGAATCAAGATAGCATTTGGAGCCTATTAAAAACAACCAAAAATCAAATGGGCACTTGAGATGCAGAGAACAAATCCTTCAAACACACACGACCCTCACTCAAAACACGAGGAGTAATGTGTTCATGTTAACTCATTCATTTATGTGTGATTAATTCAATAATCACACATAAATCAAATAAGTTATTGATACATTATATAATTCAGTGTAGATACTGAACACCTTTAATAAATGATTATGAAACTAATCAGTTAACGCTTAACTGTTAATACTTATTACTACTTATTGCCAAGGTTTCCTCTGGGTGCTCTGATTAAATGAAGTTACATTAACAAACATGAACACGATTAATAAATGATTACTAAACTAATCAGTTAACTCCTAATTAACTGTTAATACTTATTACACTAACTAGCATGAACATCATTTATAAATTATTACTAAACATTAATTAACTCTGAGTTTACTGTTAGTTAATACATTTTGCTTCATTAAATAACTTGACCATTACTAATAAATGATTATGAAACATTAGATAACTGTTAGATTGCTGTTAGTTAATGCGTTTTGCTTCATTAACGAACACAAGAGCAACAAATACATGCTTACTAAACACTTCAGTTAACTCCTTAGTTTACTGTTATGAATTTTCTTCATTAACTAACATGAACGCCGCTAATAAATGATTACTAAACATATCAGTTAACTCTTAGTTTACTGTTAGTTAATGAATTTTGCTTCATTAAGTAACATGAATGCCGCTAATAAATGATTACTAAATGCATGACATAACTCTTAGTTAATGGAGCAAAATTCATTAACTAACAGTAAACTAACACGAACACAGCTAATATATGCTTACTAAACATATAAGTTAATTCTTAGTTTACGGGTAGTTAATGCATATTGCTTCATTAACTAACACGAACGCCACTAATAAATGATTACTAAATGCATTACATAACTCTTAGTTTATGGTTAGTTAATGCATATAGCTTCATTAACTAACACAAATGCCACTAATAAATGATTACTAAATGCATTACATAACTCTTAGTTTATGGTTAGTTAATGCATATAGCTTCATTAACTAACACAAATGCCACTAATAAATGATTACTAGATCCATTATGTAACTCTTACTTTATGGTTAGTTAATGCATATTGCTTCATTAACTAACACGAACGCCACTAATAAATGATTACTAAATGCATTACGTAACTCTTAGTTTATGGTTAGTTAATGCATATTGCTTCATTAACTAACACGGACGCCACTAATAAATAATTACTAAATGCATTACGTAACTCTTAGTTTATGGTTAGTTAATGCATATTGCTTCATTAACTAACACGGACGCCACTAATAAATAATTACTAAATGCATTACGTAACTCTTAGTTATGGTTAGTTAATGCATATTGCTTCATTAACTAACACGGACGCCACTAATAAATAATTACTAAATGCATTACGTAACTCTTAGTTTATGGTTAGTTAATGCATATTGCTTCATTAACTAACACGGACGCCACTAATAAATAATTACTAAATGCATTACGTAACTCTTAGTTTATGGTTAGTTAATGCATATTGCTTCATTAACTAACACGGACGCCACTAATAAATAATTACTAAATGCATTACGTAACTCTTAGTTTATGGTTAGTTAATGCATATTGCTTCATTAACTAACACGGACGCCACTAATAAATAATTACTAAATGCATTACGTAACTCTTAGTTTATGGTTAGTTAATGCATATTGCTTCATTAACTAACACGGACGCCACTAATAAATGATTACTAAATGCATTACGTAACTCTTAGTTTATGGTTAGTTAATGCATATTGCTTCATTAACTAACACGGACGCCACTAATAAATAATTACTAAATGCATTACGTAACTCTTAGTTTATGGTTAGTTAATGCATATTGCTTCATTAACTAACACGGACGCCACTAATAAATAATTACTAAATGCATTACGTAACTCTTAGTTTATGGTTAGTTAATGCATATTGCTTCATTAACTAACACGGACGCCACTAATAAATAATTACTAAATGCATTACGTAACTCTTAGTTTATGGTTAGTTAATGCATATTGCTTCATTAACTAACACGGACGCCACTAATAAATAATTACTAAATGCATTACGTAACTCTTAGTTTATGGTTAGTTAATGCATATTGCTTCATTAACTAACACGGACGCCACTAATAAATAATTACTAAATGCATTACGTAACTCTTAGTTTATGGTTAGTTAATGCATATTGCTTCATTAACTAACACGGACGCCACTAATAAATAATTACTAAATGCATTACGTAACTCTTAGTTTATGGTTAGTTAATGCATATTGCTTCATTAACTAACACGGACGCCACTAATAAATAATTACTAAATGCATTACGTAACTCTTAGTTTATGGTTAGTTAATGCACATTGCTTCATTAACTAACATGAACACCACTAATAAATGATTATTAAACACATTATACAGCTCTTAGATTACTGTTAGTTAATGAATATTGATTCATTAACTAACAGAAACGCCACTAATAAGTGATCATAAAACACATTAGATAGCTGTTAGATTACAGTTAGTAATGCATATTGCTTCAATAACTAAGGCAACTAATGAATGATTACTAAACACATTAGACAACTTTTAGTTTACTATTAGTTAATGCATATTGCTTCATTAACAATTATAATAAGATGAAGGGTACATTAATTGCTAATCAAAAAACAACAACAACAAAAAAAAACAAGTAATACTAGAAGCACTCAGAGAGTGCAAACCTCCGCCAAGGCCATGGGGTCACTGACGCCATAACATCTACACGTCGTGGAATCATTGAACCTAAAAAAGTCTAACAATGATGTTTGCTCAGTAGTAAAAAAAGTTTCATCTGCTGTGACTGGATAGCATGTATCCTTAGCGCTTGGCATCACAGTTTATTGCAACTTGCACCTTTCCCAGAAGCTACTGTCATCTGAGCACTGATATTGATATTGCATGTGCTTATAGACAAAACAAATAAGAGACAAAATTCAATTTATTATTCAACTAAAATGCAAATATATGAATTTTTTAACATTTATGAAACACTTCTCTAAATAAATAACAGTAAATTCTGAAATAGAAATATCTTTTAAGTGTTGCATGTGTCACTGACCCTAAAGAGATTCCCTCCTTGGCACAGTGATCTATTCAACAATTCAGTGTTACAACCAAAACTATGATACATACAGTTTTCTTTCCTTTATATTTGACATCCTTGACCATGAAAACATACCATTAGAACTTGGAATCACTTTTATGTCTTTATTAGTTCAAAAGTTCATTCATTCATTCATCTTCTACCGCTTAGTCCAATTAAGGGTTGTGGGGGGCTGGAGCCTATCCCAGCAGTCATAGAGCGCGAGGTGGGGTACACCCAGGACAGGAGGCCAGTCTGTCACAGGGCCACAAACAGACAAACAAACACAGACACACCCACACACACACACTCCTACGGACAATTTTAAAGATTCCAATCCACCTAACCTGCATGTCTTTGGATGTGGGAGGAAACTGGAGCACCCGGAGGAAACCCACGCAAACACGGGGAGAACATGCAAACTACACAAAGAAAGGCCATGGGAATTGAACCCATGATCATCTCGCTGTGAGGCAACAGTGCTAACCACTAAGCCACCGTGCTGTTAGTTCAAAAGTTATTGTATAAAAACGATTTTTCGGTAATGGCGGTTTTCTTCTGGATCTAGCTCCATAACATTTGAAGCTACATCAAATCTGATGACACCTTACTGAATCAGTACAGATTCAGCTACAATTTGGTGTTAGTTGTGCATCTCTAGCTTCATTTGTCACCTCACACTGACACATTTTCTATTTTCCCTATATTTTTGCATATTCTGGATCACCAGATCCGGAATCCGGATCCGATCATCACCAACTTTGTTGTTTGATAGAACATTTGACTATGTTACACCCTAATTTTTTTTAAGCCTTTCTGCCTTGTTTTTGTGGAGTTAGAAACTAGAATGTCAAAATTCCCCCTATCCCGCAATGGTGAAGAATCCTTTAAAAAATTCCTGGATCCGGATCATGATCTGGATCACCACTAAAATTTAATCACTTGTTCCTCTTGTCATTTCCAACCACTTCACAAAATTTAATCAAAATCCGTTCAAAGCTTTTTGAGTTATCCTGCTGACAAACAGACAGACAAACAAACAAACGCGACCGAAAACATAACCTCCTTGGCGGAGGTAACAAAAAATGCATTCTTACCTCACCATTTCAATGTTGTCGCAGAAATCAAGAGTCATTAGACCAGGCAGCGTTTTCCCAATTGTCCATTATCCAAATTTGGTGAGCTCATGCCCACTGTGGAGAACAGGTGGACAAATGGGATAAGGAGTTGTGCTATCAATCTGTAGACCTAAATTTGATTCCATGTTCCATAACCTGTCTGTATCCTTGGACAAAAGATTTCATCTGCATTGTCTCAGTCCATCCAGCTGTAAACTGGTACTAGACTTTGCTTGGGAAGTAACTTGTGATGGACTGGGTTCCCATTCAGGGGGAGTCACAGACACTCATCAGCTCAGTGCTACTGAATCTGGAGATAAACCCCAGCACCAACAAATGTAACCCGCAGCGCATGTGCAATTTAATTTGATAAGGTGTCTTCTGCAAATTCATACAACGCACCTACAAACAGATGTGTTGCAAAGCTCCACAAAACAAAGGAAGCACTCATGTAACAAAAAGGTTTCTACACGAAGGACATTAACTGACCGACTGCTCAGTTCATTGCAGTGTTGTGTTGGCTGTAGCTGGGTGCCAGAGCTGACTTTATTGGTAATTTTACTTTTAAGCCTGTTACATTTTTGCATTTTATATTTAATTTGCAAAGCATCGAACAGTAGAAGTTAGTAGAAGTCCTCAGGGTGAAAACCTTTTGTGTGTGTGTGTGTGTGTGTGTGGTTGTGTTGTGGCATTTTTTGAGTGTATCAGGTAAATTTGCAGCAGACACACTTTCAAATTAAACTGATTCATGTGTATATTTGTATTCCCTCTGTCCTCAAGACATTTTTTTGATGTAACTCCCTGCAGATGAACTGATGCCGGTCTTTTTTTGCATTTGCTGGCATTTTCTTCATGTGGATGTGTTGTGGCTTCTCTGGGCCATCGTGCATAATATCTCAGACAGAATCAGAGATCTGACCGTGATAAAAGTGGGAATGATAAAATATATCTGCACCCAGCCTTCAAACATTTAACTACAGACATACCGACTAGTGGGAGGTCATGCAATGTAGTTCACATACTTGAAAGTTGAAGAGAGGTTGTGCATCTTAATTTCATGCAGCGTTCAAAATCTGAATTTTTCCGGTCTAATTTTGCCCAAGTGATGTTGTTTTGTAACTGCCCTGAGGCTTATGTTATTCCTCATTAGTTATGTGATTAAAAAGGCTCTAATTAAAAACAAGCAATGCTTGAAGTGACTCATTATCTTAAAAAAAATAAGAACTAATATAGGATCATCTCCAATTTAACCCACAAGTGTTGAAACGGCATCTACAATATTCATTTGTGCCGAGGAGAGACGCCAGGCTGATGTTACTACTAGTAGTAAAAAGTTTGGTTGCTAGGATACGATGGCTGGAGTGAGATGTAGCAGGAGAGAGGATGGTGTGAGGAGAGGCTGCAGAATCAGATGGCGCTGTGAGTGAATGCTCATCAGACATGGAGGAAGGAGAGAAAAGGGGCTGACAAAAGCACGGTGGATAAATCGAGAGAAAAACAGAACAGTGAAGGATACAAAATGAGGGAGAGGCAGGTTGTGAGGGGACCAGGTGAAGAGGGATAACCACACATGAGCTGTAGCTGCAAGGAAAAGTCTTTGGGAACACGTAGACGCGATGCCAAGTCTGTGTGGGAAAACTCCAGGGAGTGAGATGTTATTACCCATCGTTACTGTCCCAGCAAATGTGTCAGAAGAAATGTATAGTCTGAAAGAGATGCGGGATGAAAGAACATACACACAGCGAGAGTGATGGAACGGCCAAACAGCAGAGACAGAGCGAGCGAACTAACCAGAGAATCAAAATGCTTCAATCAGAAGACAGAGCAGATTGTGATATTCCCATGGCCTCTCTGAAAGTCACAGAAACCAAACCAGACAGCAGGCTGCTTAACACGCAGCATCAGACCCTCTTCTGACATCTGACAAAACACAGCCCAGTGGAGGCTTGGATGGATGGATGGATGGATGGATGGATGTGCACACGCACACCCACCCGCACATTTAGCCACAGACTCCTCTTCATAGTTACAGCTCGGAATCCAAAATGAGGATAAATATTTGATAAGGAATGCCTTGTGTGGAATTTGCAGACAAATCACGTCCCGTGCTGCGTCCATGGAAAAATATCAGTCTTTAACAGAGGATCTAGGTCAAATACAGTGTAGCTTCTTGTAGTGGCAAACAGCTGAGGGTGGACCACTCAGTGTGGACAGGTGCACTCACACCTCTGCTGATGTAAACAAACAAACATTCACTTTGCAGAGATGTCCTTCTGAGTGATACAAGGTTGGAGTCTATTCCAGGTGAGGAAACATGCCGGTACTTGATTGACAATCATCATCTGCAGTGTAGAGGATTTGCACCTGCTTACTTTTTAAATGTTTTAAAATCGGGGATACAAAGATCTCACTTGGCGATATTGATGTACTCAATTATGTTCAAACTCGGCAAGTGGAAGTCATATTTACATCATTTATTGTCTCCACCTGTAGGAGTAAAATACTCGGATAATCGAGTCTCATACAGACCCTGTGGTGCTTATCCCCGGGTAGGGACCATAACATAAAGTGGACGAAAGTCCAAGTATCACCATGTATGGGACCAACCCAGTCTCATGTTTTTTTTGTTTTTTTTTGTGCTCCCATCACGAAATTATTCAAATTTTTGTGACAGGGTTTTTTTTTAAACTCACTAACTATTACTAACCCTACTCCTTCCCCCAACCCTAACCATAACCACCCCGACCCCCCCCCCCCCCCCCCCGCTTCACTTTTAATTTTGTGCAGCTGTCACGGAATGTATTAAAATGAATTTGTGCTCCCGTTATGAAAATGTGGCGCTTTTCATGACAATATCACGAACCAATAGATTAATGTATATTTCGTGCTGCTGAATCATGACATGCCGTGAGATATGGTAGCATGGAACACCAGTCCCCCCCCCTTCCCCCCCAAAAACACACACTTTTGTTATTCTTTTTGTCATTCTAACCTAAACCCTGTTCTGAATGCTTATTACCAAATGCCTGTTGTGCATGGATATTTTGTAGACACATGAAATATTGTGCATACGTTTTTAGCCTGGTACGGAGGAGGCTAATCTCATTTTAGTTGACAAAATGTCAGAGTCTTACCTCAAAAATAAAGGTGGCTATCATGTACCACCACTTGATGGAGGAGGGAGGAAGGAAAGAAGGAATGAGAGACTTACGGTGAGAGGGGGTGCTCTGGGACCAGAATAGTGCATTGGAGATGTCTACGTATGCCGAGGTCGGGAGCACTTCTCCTCTGTTATGGCGGACTTGGCAATGTTTGTAGCAGATGGACCAACCTGGAAGTAAATAAAACTGTCACGCCCCGGAGGCTTTTCTTGGTAATGGCACTTGCAAGGCCACTATGACCGTGAAAATCATTGATTAACATAAAACGGCTAATCTACAAGTTTATCTGTCGGTGTGAAATGGAGATTAGACGGATAATGTTAGGTGATTAACCTTAGTCGACTAAGAAAGCTAAGTAGACTCAAAGATTAGACTGCTTTATGAAACCGGACCCTGGTCTAGAGCAAGTATATATATATATATATATATATACAGTGAGGAAAATAAGTATTTGAACACCCTGTAAGTTCTCCCACTTAGAAATCATGGAGGGGTCTGAAATTTTCATCTTAGGTGCACGTCCACTGTGAGAGACATAATCTAAAAAAAAAAAAAAAAAAAAAACATTCCGGAAATCACAATGTATGATTTTTTAATAATTTATTTGTATGTTACTGCTGCAAATAAGTATTTGAACACCTGTGAAAATCAGTGTTAATATTTGGTACAGTAGCCTTTGTTTGCAATTACAGAGGTCAAACGTCTCCTGTAGTTTTTCACCAGGTTTTCACACACTGCAGCAGGGATTTTGGTCCACTCCTCCATACAGATCTTCTCCAAATCTTTCAGGTTTGGAGTTTCAGCTCCCTCCAAAGATTTTCTATTGAGTTCAGGTCTGGAGACTGGCCAGGCCACTCCAGGACCTTGAAATGCTTCTTACGGAGCCCCTCCTTAGTTGCCCTGGCTGTGTGTTTGGGGTCATTGTCATGCTGGAAGACCCAGCCATGACGCATTTTCAATGCTTTTACTGAGGGAAGGAGGAATGTTTGCCAAAATCTCACAGTACATGACCTCATCCATCCTCCCTTCAATACAGTGCAGTCGTCTTGTCCCCTTTGCAGAAGAGCACCCCCAGAGTATGATGTTTCCACCCTAATGCTTCACGGTTGGGATGGTTTTCTTGGGGTTGTTCTCATCCTCTAAACATGGTAAGTGGAGTTGATTCCAAAAAGCTCTATTCTGGTCTCATCTGACCACATGACCTTCTCCCATGCCTCCTCTGGATCATCCAGATGGTCACTGGTGAACTTCAAACAGGCCTGGACATGTGCTGGATTGAGCAGGGGGACCTTGCTGCCCTGCAGGATTTTAAACCATGACAGCATCATGTGTTACTAATGTAATCTTTGTGACTGTGGTCCCAGCTCTCTTCAGGTCTTTGGCCAGGTCCTCCTGTGTAGTTCTGAGCTTTCTCAGAATCATCCTTACCCCACAAAGTGAGATCTTGCATGGAATCCCAGACTGAGGGAGATTGACAGTCATCTTGTGTTTGTTCCACTTTCTAATAAATAATCATAACAGTTGTTGTCTTCTTCCAAGCTGCTTGCCTGTTGTCCTGTAGTCCATCCCGGCTTTGTGCAGGTCTACGGTTTTGTCCCTGGTGTCCTTAGACAGCTCTTTGGTCTTGGCTATGGTGGACAGGTTGGAGTGTGATTGATTGAGTGTGTGAACAGGTGTCTTTTATACAGATAACAAGTTCAAACAGGTGCAATTAATACAGGTAAAGAGTGTAGAATAAGAGGGCTTCTTAAAGAAAAATTAACAGGTCTGTGTGAGCCAGAATTTTTGATGGTTGGTAGGTGTTTAAGTACTTATTTGCAGCAGTAACATACAAATAAATTATTAAAAAAATCATACATTGTGATTTCTGGATTTTTTTTTTTTTTTTAGATTATGTTTCTGATGAAAATTTCAGACCCCTCCATGATTTCTAAGTGGGAGAACTTGCAAAATTGCAGGGTGTTCAAATACTTATTTTCCTCACTGTATATATTTGGAAAATTGTAAGAAACAGGTACGTAAATGCACCACAGCAAATGTTATCTGTGTAGTTGAATAAAATGATGTGGCTGGAAGCATGGTCTTTCTAAAATAACATGACTTTTCTGGCTCCTATAGATGCTGCTGTGGTGTTACTGTGTAGCTAATCTGCAGTCATCATGTCAAATTCATTTTGCAGATTCTGTTGGCTTTATATTTAGTTTTGCTATTTATTAATTTAGTTTGAGATTGTTAGATTTTTTTTTCTTTTTTTGCATATGCTAGCTTCACATGCAATTATCTTTACAGTGTTAGTTATCAATTCAAATTAGCAGTTGTACGTCCGGGAAAGTATAAGGAGCAAGAGGTTTGTGACATTTGGGGCAAGAATTGAGACTGCCACAGAGTTGAAGAAAGTGTGAGTACAAGGAGTGCAGCATCAGATGAGGAAAGCAGTGGCAAAGGCTAAAGTAAAGGTATGTGGTGAACTGCACGTGAAGGCTAAAGGAGAAAAGGGGTCAGAGACAGAGGGATTATGCTGGAAAGCATGTTTAGCAGAATGACAAACAATGCAGATGAAAAAAATGTACTATCAAGCAAAGATAGTTTTGAAAAGGTGGAGGGAGAACTTTGAGGAGTGGATGAATGAAGAAAATAAGAACAAGAGAAGGTTGGATGATGTGCAGAGAGGGAATCTATAAGTGAGATAAATTAGTAAAGATAAAGTGGAGACAGCTCTGAAGAGGATAAAGAGTGGAATGGCAGTTGGCCCAGATGGCATACCAGTGGGGGCATGAAGATGTTGAGGATAGATGGCAGTGAAGTTTTTTCCAGCTTGTTAAACAAAATCTAGGAAAGTGAGAGTATGCTTGAGGAGTGGAGGAGACATGTACTGGCACTGATTATTAAGAATAAGGGTGATGTGCAGAGCTGCAGCAAATACAGAAGCATAAAGTTGATCAGCCACAGCATGAAGTTATGAGAAAGAGCAGTGAACGCTAGGCTGAGAAGAGGGGTGAAGGACTGTGAGCAGCAATATGGTTTCATGCCAAGAAACAGCAATACAGATGCAGTGTTTGATTTGTGTGTGCAAATGGAGAAGTCTAGAGAAGCAGCTGCATTGTATGTTTGTTGCTTTACAGTAAAAGTATGACAGGGTGCTGAAAGAGGAGTTGTGGTCTTGTATGAGGATGTCAGGAGTGGAAGAGAAGTATAGTATATGAGGGTGTATAGGATATATATGGGACAGTGTGATCTCAAGTGGAGGTGAGACTGTATCAAGGATTAGTTCTGAGCCATTTGTTGTTTTTAATGGTGATGAACAGGTAGACATATGAAATCGCAGGAGACTACATGAATTGCAATATTTTCAGATGACTGTAATCGGTAGTCAGAGTAAGGAGCAGGTTGAGGCAAGATATGTCTAAAGTCTAGAGAGGTGGAGCCAGTGGTGAGCACAGTTTTGCTAACCGCTAAGTAGCAAAGCTACATTTTCATTAGCGGATTAGCGTTTCAGCTAACTTTGAAAACCATCAGCGGACCAATTAGCATCTGCTAAATTTAGTTTCGCTAACTTTCAGTCTGCTAACATTTTTTTTTTTTGCTGATAAAGTGAGCAAATTTAGCGGTCAAAAACATTTGTAAACCCTAAAATCATACATGTTAGTTCCTGTTTATGAACGCAGAGCTAGCTAACACTTCTGGATCACAGGTCAAAGCACACAAGCGCTGCTGTTTTTGCAACATAGAGCCGAAAGAAGTTACACTGTGGACAAAAACAGTATGTAAGTAGCTGAAAAGTCAGTATTTTTATTTATTTATTTTCGTGCATTTGTTTTGTGTTTAGGGTTGCCAACTCTCTGAAAAATAAATAAGGGACACCTCACTGGCAGGGCTGACCGGCCCATAGAAATATAGACTGGAATGGACGTGCGCGCCTCTATCTATTAGCGTCACTCAGGACAGGAAGGCGCCATTACTAAGGGTGGAAATGTGCAGCTCATCAATAATAAACTGACCGCTTTTTTTGCACTAGCATCACTATTTCTTAATGGATTTTAATAAATTTAGGCTTGTTTCAAAGCCCAAATGCACCTATGCATGTGTGGGTTAAAAAAAAAACTTTTATGTAAAATGCAGAAATTTGGGGAAATTACGACAAACTGTGCTGCTTTTCTCGCTCTATTGTCGCTATTTGTTAACAGATTTTAATAAACGTAGGCTTGTTTTAAAGCCCTTTCATTGCTCTAATTAACTCATACATGTCTAGGTAGAAAAAAATGTTTTATGTAAAGTGTGGAAATTTGTGGAAAATATTCCATTCTGTTCATTTACTGTGAATTTTTTTTTCCTGTCATAATTCTCGATGGATTTTTATAAATGAAGCCTTGTAAGTTGTATTCATGCTAATTAAAAGGTCTAACGAACCCATACATGTCTGGATAAAAAAATCCTTATGTATTAAAATATTAATCTGAAGTATGCCTTGACATTGTGCACATTTACCTTGCTGCTTTTTCCACTGTAATATTACTGCTAGTGTTTTAATGACAACAACATATATATGATTTTTACTAACATTTTATTACAAGTAGATATAAAGCCATTCAGAATGTATGACTTTTGACCCTCAGTCAGGGTAAATAGTACCTCCTCCATCACCTCCAACCACACTGTTAAAATTGAAATGCCTCCTGTGACCACATGTACATATCATATTAAACAACAGCTGCAAGTATATATATAGACATAAATATATTTAAACATTTTTGTTTCTGCATGTGAACGCAGCTTAATGAAAAGAACTTATGGCGTTGAGTTATAGTCTCAGTATATTGACATTAAATTGCGGCATAACGACTTTAAAATAGACATTTATTTTACATAATTACATTAAGGCTATTGTACAGTTAATTTTAGTATTGGAGAATTTGTTTTTGTGGTTCATGCAATTGATGGTGAAGCACTGGCTGCCTTTTTTTCTCCTCATATCGCTTCTGTTTAACAGGATCATGGTCTCTCTCCACGCCGCTAGTCATGTGACGTCCATTCCAGTCTCTATTTCCATGGACCAGCCAACTGATCATTGCCTTCACCCTTCCCAGCGTGTGTGTGAAACGATTTTTAACCATTTGACTATTGACTTGACCCTGAATTTAAGTAGATGCACACATGCATTTGTTATGATATGAACATGCGGAAAACAAATTATTACTTAGCAATTTATTTTTAGTGCAAAATAAATTTTCACTTACAATTTCAATATGAGCATCCTGGCCTGCTTCAAAGTATAAAAAAAATATGTCTTTAAAAATAAATTTTTCTCTGTCGTGTTATTGTTATAAAAGTGTATAAATTAACAAAAAAAATATATATATAATCCAAAACAATGTAAGAGTGAAAGTCTGAAAAAGTAAACAATACTTACAATATTTATAGCTGTTGTCGCGCACCTTTTCCACCCAGCCATTTTCCTTTTCCCATTTGCCCATGTATTTTTGCTTTTTTTTTGTTTTGTTTTTTCGAGGAGGAGTAACGACGTTACAGACTTTGCTGTTCGTAGGCGTATCTGCAATACCAGTGTCGGTGTCTGTGTCGGTATCAGACATGCTGCTACGGTCGTCTGACGACCGTCGTCGGCTCGTAATTCTCGTCTGGGATCTTCTTGCGAGCAGATGTCCCTCGACCAATGAGATAAGAGTGATTCTGTATCGTCAACTTGTGTCTGTCAGCTCATTGGTGAAGAGGAGAGAGGCAGGGATCAAATTTATCGTAAGTTTCCATATAAAGCGCCAGTCAATTCCATTGACATTTTACAGACTTTTTGATTCTCACAGAAATACGGGACAAATTGCGTCCCGTTTCAGGTCAATACGGAACGCACACTTTTATTTCCAAATAAGGGACGATTCCGTTTTTCAAGGGACGGTTGGCAACCCTATTTGTGTTTGTGAACACAATACAGGTGAGATGTAGCTCTGTTACTGGTTTATAAATATATAATATAGAGATAAACTGTGACTTCTAATACTGCAGTTTACTGCTTTTGATAAAGATGATGACAGTGTTTGGAGTATTATTTTTCAGCGGTTTATCAGTTTAGCATTCTAAAAGTTTTCAGTTAGGGGTTTAATGGTCTTCTAAGCTAACTTTTCGGTTAGCTGTGCCAACTACTGGGTGGAGATATACTATGGAGAGAAGGGGAGTGAAATTCAGAAGGAGCAAGATGGAATATATGTGCAGGAATGAGATGGAGGCTGGACGAATGGCATAATTGCAAGGAGTAGAGGTAAGGAATGTAGAAGAGTAATGGAGAGTGTGGTAAAAAGGAGTAGAGAGAGTGCAGGTAGGGCGGAGTGGGTGGAGAATAGTGACAGGAGAGATGTGATTGAAGGGTATCTGCAAGAGTGAAAGGAAACATTTACAAGATATAAGTGAGACTAGCAATGATTGTATGCCAAATGACTTGGACACTGTAGCGCTGAAAGTGGCAGAGTCAAAGATGCTGTAATTTTCCATGGGAGTAAAAATATTACACAGGATTAGCAATGAGGATATTAGAGGGACAGTGCAGGTAGGACAGTTTTGTTGCAAAAGTCAGAGGTGACAATGAGATGGGTTGGACTTGGGCAAAGGAGGAATGCTGGGAATATCAGGAGAAGGATGCTGAGGATGGACCTGGCAGGCAGGAGAAAACCAAAAAGGAAGTTTATGGATGTGATGAGGAAAGTCATGTCAGTGGCTGGTGTTGCAGAAGATCCAGAAAACAGGGTGAGATAGAAATGGATGAGCTGCTGTGGTGACTCTGATTGGGAGCAGCTGAAAGAAAATTGGATGCAAGGTGTGTAAAACGAAATACTCCATTATTTTACATGAATCTGAGCAAGTGTTATATTTTCCACCTCAGTGATGCTGGGGCAGCTCATGTTCTCCACCAGCTCAAGGAAGCAATAACAGTCGCAGTGAATGATATTTACAGATGATTTACAGTTGATGTTCCCATTTGTGAAGTAATACCTGATCTAAATGAGATGTTCCTGCAGTTCTTCATGATGGCATTGTCTATAAATGCTGTTGGTTCATTCCTCCATTCAGCTCCAATGGATCACAGATTTGGGACACCACTGTAATTTAAGTTCTATATATTTATTAGAGTTATATTTTGAAAAAAAAAACAATCAAGAAGAACCTAGAAACCATCTTTGTTCTCAAAACATGAAACACAACATCACTGCAAATTGAGAAAAATCATTCAATCAAACAAGCAACTGATGATGAACACTTTGTTGGTGCAGATCCACATTGGATGTCAACAATTTCCATAGGTCACCCATTTTATGGTTGTCTCATTCCAATTGTTACATAAGCAACAGTGGCCTCTAGTGGCAGCCTGGACCATGGGATTAGCAACAAGGCTTCATGAGCAACTTGTAGGACTGTCTGTCTCTACATTATGGTCATTGTGTATAAAAAGTTGCCAAGATGGCACAAAATAGGAGGTTCACTGGTCAGGGCAAGTCATTCTGTTGGTACACAAGGATCCTCTGAAGAGACCTTGTACCAAAGACAACCAGTCATTACCTCTGATTACTGACTGGTGTCCAAGTCTCACAACCAAGACAGGAAACATGATGACCCTAAAGACTTGGATGCTTGTTCTTCTGCAGAGATATCCAAACAGCAACATCATGACTCTATAACAGGGGTGGGCAGTCATGTGCCATGAAGGGCCAAGACACTGCAGGTTTCCCTTTCTACCATTCACCTCAGCAGGTGAT
Source organism: Thalassophryne amazonica (assembly GCF_902500255.1). Taxonomy (NCBI): domain Eukaryota; kingdom Metazoa; phylum Chordata; class Actinopteri; order Batrachoidiformes; family Batrachoididae; genus Thalassophryne; species Thalassophryne amazonica. The sequence continues at coordinate 45,093,608 of NC_047118.1, forward strand.
TTCATTGATGATCAGGTGTTTATGTTCAAGGGAGAAGCTCATCAGCAAACCCAGCAGCTGAGGTGACTGGTTGCAAGTAAAACCTGCACTGTCTTGGCCCTCATTGCCCACCGCTGGTCTATAAGCTCTTCAGGCATCAAAAGCTGAGGACCCAGAGATATGTATGTCACTGTCACTGCGAATGTCTCTGCAAGTTCAACAGTTTCACTGCTGATCCTCTGATCCTCACTGTATCTATCAGGACCTAAAATTGCAGAACTGAATATGAAGTACTGTAGTTTTTTATGGAGTTTGCTGCAGATCCACTCACTCACTGACTGATTGCATTAATCATATGTTTGCTGAGCTAACTGCAGGGAACATGTCACAGAACGTAATTTTTACATTCTGAAATAACAGAAATAATTTTGTAAATCTGGATTCCACTGGGGACACTGAATTCTTCACTTCAGTGTTCCAGAATTTTAAAATCAGTGGTAATCTTAGTTGGCTGATATCTCACTTTAGAAGGAGCTGTTTTGAATTATGGCAGAACCACAACACCAGCGACACTGAGCCATGAGGTTTTCGGTCTCCTTGCACTGGTTGCCTGCTTTGTCTTTTGTACAAAACAGAATTGAGTGTAAAGCAGGAAGTCGATGCAAAGTGGCTATTTTTTAATAGGTTCGGAGAAAAGTGAAATTTTGTTAACTCGTACAAAATGAGTGACCTATTCCCTTTGAAATCTCCAGACGTTGCACTCTTTTACTGTTTCTTTCCAGAAATATCAGATTTTTTTTTTAGCTCTTATCATGAGCTCATATTTTTTTCTTTATCATCAAAAGCGTTCCCCATCAACTGAATAATTTATCTTCTCACAGGATGAACTTTTCCATAATAATCATCTTTTGCCGGGATTTATTCAGGAACATCCATCCTACTGAGAACCGTTCAAAGAATTACTGTAATTTCTCATCTGTGTGATACACAATAAATTCAAACACCATACAGTGTAGATATACAAATCCTTATGGTCCGTGTGGCACTTTGGACTCAAAGTGTGATCCATAACTGTACTGCTCGTGATATATTGTTTTGAGTTCAGTCAGTGGAGCTGAGCTGAGATCAGTTTGTCGCAGTTAAGATCTCGTCAGTGATGCACATCTCTTTTTACGTTCCATTCTGCTCAGTTTATCTCAGTTTTAGTTCAGCTTGGCAGTGTGAAATAGACGTGAACAGATTTGGTCTCTGCTCCTGTGGCGCTGCCGTTTCACATCTTTTTTATCCTCTACTTCAGGAGCCATTGGTTCACTGAAGAGACAAGAAGAAGGAAAGGAGGTAATTAGTACATAACTTACCCGCCGTGTGGAATAAAAACAAAATAGTGGCTCAGGTTTCAGACCTCATGCAAAAGAAATCACACCAAAGAAGAAGGGGGGAAAAAGCCACAACGTGCATAACAGATGAAAATAACCGATAACATAGAGGCAAAACCTAAAATTGTCCCATTTAAAAAATTAATTTTTTTTCCTTGAGTGTGTAGTGGGTTCACATTGGAAAATTATTACACACAAAGACATCAGTATGTCTGCTAAATTAGTTTTATTTGTACCCTGTTCAATACCCACAGTATTATCATCACTAGTGCATTTTTCTGATTTTGTACAAAATAATTCAGGAATGTGTGAGCAGACTTTCACTGAATTATGCAGGAATACTTCTTGGATGAGTATCTCCAGATGATTATATTTTGGAGACGACTGGTTCAAGATTAAGTTCAAAGTAATCAAAAATATCATCTGAAAAACACAGTTATAGGATATCTTCGGAACACCAACAACACACAACCGATACGGGTTGAGACGACCCAAAGCTTATATTGAACAGATAATCCTTTGTCATTATGTGGTTTAAGTCAACGGCTCCCAATCCTGGTACTCAGGAAATCCTAACCTGCACTCTATCTGCTCTACTCACATCTGAATGGCTCAGTTAGGTATCTGTTATCAACTGATTGGTTCTGCACACCTAAATGAGCTAATGAGCTTTTGGCAGAGCAGAGAGATGAAAAATCTGCAGGTTTGGGATCTCTGAGGAGCAGGTTTGGAAACAACTGGTATAAGTGACATTATGATGCAGATATCATGTTGCACCGAAAAACACATTTCCTGCAACCAGAATGGTGAGATTAAAAATGCCTGTTTTACTGGCCACTACCACTCCTTTTATGTCTTGAAATTACGATCATACTCTTAAGATGGGCAGCACGGTGGTTAGTGGTTAGCACTGTTGCCTCACAGCGAGAAGGTCATGGGTTCAATTCCCACTTGTGGCCTTTTTGTGTGGAGTTTGCGTCTTTTCCCCGTGTTTGCGTGGGTTCTCTCCGGATGCTCCGGCTTCCTCCCACGTGATTAGGTGGATTGGATATTGTCCGTAGGTGTGCGTGTGGGTGTGAATGTGTTTGTTTGTCTATATGTGGCCCTGTGTTTATATGTGGCCCGCCTCACGCTCTATGATTGCTGGGATAGGCTCCAGCCCCCCTCAACCCTTAATTGGAGTTAACGGTTGAAGATGAATGAGTGAGTTGAGTGACTCCTAAGATGCAGTATGTGCATGCACAAGGTTTGCATCAACACACTGACCTTTCCTTTATTTATTTAATAGCCTTTTTTTAAATTGTCATGGAAATGGAAAAAAAATATATTCTGGTCAGATGAAGATTTGAACCAAGGATTCTCCAGCTCAAGCTTGAGCCTCCAAACCATCACCACCCCAAAGTGTGCTTCGTTTACAATTAACTTCTACATTTGAATCTGGCAGCTACAATGTTTGGTATTCAACAGTGAACAATTTTACAACAGTGTTGTGTAACTGTGTGTTCATACAAAATTCTTTGGCTTGGACGAGCTTCAGGTTGGCTGGCATCCTGTACAAGCCTGCACCCCCATAGAACTACCATCCTCCAGCCATCTTGATTGGCCAGACTGTGCTAAAGTCTGTTGAACAATTCACCCTATCTGGGCTGTATCATTTCTTTTGATGACAAAACAGATGAAGAGGTAGACCATCAACTGGCCAAGGGAATTTGTGCACTAGACAGACTCTTCAAATGTGTATGAAGCAACATGTCTTTCAAGAAAGAAAACAAAATAATGGTCTACAAAAGTACAGTGCTTACAACTCTCTTGGCACAGCGACTCTGTTGACTTATTGCTTTGATGAACACCTTCAAAATTGCTCAGCGTTGCCTCCACACCATTATTAAAATTTTTTGTAGTGATTTCAACACAAACATTTAGGTCTGTGAAACTGCTAAATTCAACAGCATTGAGGCTATGTTCAGAAAAATTCAACTGTGATGGATTTGGTCATGTATCCAGAATGGCTGACCATCAAATCCCTAAAATTGTACTGTTTGCTGAGCTGTTCAGTGGTCACCACGATAGAAGAGTTCTGCCAAAATCCTCATTTAAAAAGACCCTTTTCTCCTGTGGTATAGACCAACATAAATGGATAATCATGACACAGTCACCCTCTGCACACTGTCATCAGCAACCAGATGAGCCTCTTCAGCCACAAACTGCTCCTTCCCAAGTGCAGGATCAACAGACTGAAAAACTCCTCACTCAGGGGGAGGAGGAGTAACAGGAAGACAGAGGACGGGAAGGAGAGGAACAGTAATAGCCAGTAAACCAGTAGCGATCAGTATGTCTGGTATTTATATTTGTGTATTTATATTTACAAATTGTTACATCTGTCAAGGATGTAATAAAATCATCCTTGTTTATTTATTTATTTGTCTGCCTGTCTGTTAGCAGGATTACGTGAAAACTACTGCATTGATTTTGATGAAATTTTCACCACAGATAGATATTAGGCCATGGAAGAACCCATTATCCCTTTGGCTCGGTATGACATGTTTTTAGACTTTTTATCTATTGATGTTTTAACTTATCTTGCTTTTATTTTATTTTGGGGCCGTCCTTGTTGTTCTTTTAACTTTTTTGCATTGTCGTCGCTTTGTCTAGTACTGTGTTTTGTTGTGTGTTTACCAAACGAGATGACTCACTGTAAACAAATTTTACCTAAGGGTGTAAGAATAAACTGAATCTGAATATGAATTCAATTTTGGAGGTGATCCGGATTCTGGATTAAGTTTCAGTTTATATAGGCCTTAAGGATTGCTGTTAGCAGGATCACACCAAAACTACTGCACAGATTTTGATGAAATTTTCACCACCGATAGATATTAGGCCATGGAAGACTCCATTAAACTTTGGAGGTGATCCAGATTCTGCATCAACTTTCACTTTATATACACTTTTGAAGGATTACATCAAAACTACTTCAAGGATTCTCACCCAATTTTCACCATGGATTGATATTATGGGTTGGAAGGCTCCATTAAATTGTGGAGGTGATCCGGATCTGAATCTGGATTCTGGCTCAAGATTTCACTTAATATATGCTTTGAAGGATTACGTCAAATCTACTTCACGGATTCTCACCAAAATTTCACCACAGATAGATATTAGGGCATGGAAAACTCCACTGAATTTTGGAGGTGATCCAGATTGGCGGATGTCAGAAATTTCTGTTTACTCTTGTTTTTACTTTCACTTTTGATAATCTCTGTGCTTCTTACCCTGTGTGCTGCTGTACAATGCTGCTGGAAACTCAATTTGCCTGAGAGAGTCGTCCCAAGGGGTAATACAATTCTATATAATCTAATCTAATCAGACAGAGGACCATGGCATTAAATAGTGCCCCAACCCACCACATTTCATTTAATACAATTCTATATAATCTAATCTAATCAGACAGAGGACCATGGCATTAAATAGTGCCCCAACCCACCACATTTCATGAGTCAAATCTTGTCTTGACTGCTAATTGTCTGTGACAGAAGCAGCAATGTAATATCAACCCAACCAAGCTGGTACTTTGACCAAGACTTTTCCCTTCAGTACTGTGGTAGAAGCAGTGTAACACACATCGGTCGTATGAGCCACCAAAGAGGCTGCAACAGAAGAGAAGCATCTTCTTAATTGTTCCAAGAGTACAAAATGGAAAAACACAATAATAATTTGCATGCTTAATTCCAAACAGTTGACCATAAAATAATTTGTATTCTGTATTAAACATTTTACATTAAATTTTATTGTGCAGTTGGGACACATCATGCAACATCATCAAATATTTTGGAGCGTAAATATTTTCATGGGTTCAATGCGCTGGATTGGGTCCAAATTTCACTCACCCTAATCTGGACTGCATCAGATCGCATTCTGTTGTGTTGATTCTGTCAAATTTGTAATATCCAAATGGATCTGAGACAGCATGTCAGCTCACATGTCAGTATTTTTGCCTGTTTTTTATTTTCACTGCAGCCTAATTTGTCTTTTCCCCCCAAGCAAACCACCACCATCTGAAAAAGTCCCAGTGAAGCAAAGCTGAACTTTGCTGGTGCTGCTTTTTAATCAGATAAAAATCTAAATTTGTATTCAGAGCATATGCCAAGACTGTTTAGAAAGATTTCCGGTGATAAAAGAGTGCTGACTGGTCACTGGCTGTTGAGCTTTTATCACTAGATGTGCTGAAAGTTTGCTCAGTCAGTCAGTGTTTGAGGTCAGCTTGGTGAAAAGTTGCTGCTAATAGAGCACAGAACAGGTAACAGATCCACTGTGCTGTGTGTGTGTGTGCGCGCAGTGCTGTCATAGACAAGAGATTCTTACTGGTTCACACTCAGCAAGAATCAGCATGAATAAAGCCAAATTAGGCTGAATGGGAGAAAAAGCCAAACACAGAGTCACAGTCTGGAGGTACAGACATTCGGACAGCTGTGTATCAATGCCGTACGGCCACTTAGAATGTGGGCAGCTCCCGCCTCGAGTGATTTGTGCACACCCATGCGTATGCGCACAATCGCAGTCCAAATGCAGTTGGAAAACAGTATGAGGACACAGAATGCTGTAAGAATGCAATAAGATCATAAATAAAGTGCACTGACTGCTGGGCGAATGCAGTCAATTGCCACCTGATGCCAACAAGTCTGGATGGCAAAGGAGCCCCTTGCCCAAGACCTGGCGATACTGGATATCGAAATACAACCAACGTATGGCCTGGATTCATGTCATATGTGTCAAAGCTGTGAAACGCACGTCGTCACTCACTCACACATCCACTCACTCACTGCCTCACTCTCTCACCCCCTCCCTCGTGCACACTGACCTTCCAGCGGGACTCTGTGCTGGCAGAATGAACATGTATGCCCCACATGACGGACACCCTGCACTGTGCGACGGGACACAGCGCGGTGATGTATTGATTTGGGGCACACGGAGGGGCTGTGCATCACGCTGTCCAGGTCCGCAAGCTGACACATCATATTGGGTATATATTTTGTGGTGGATGAGGCATTTGTGAGCAGATGTTGCCACCTCATGGCGCAGCCAGGATGAGAGGGAGCTCATCACAGGCTGCAGCTCCCGGCTGGTGTTTGCCCTGTGTTGCGAGACACATCTGGAGCATTCCAAAGTGAGTTTTTGTTTTTATTTACATCGTAATGTCCTGGCGAAACAGCTGCACCATCAGTCCTCCTACAGAGTGACATGGTGTGTATGTCATAATATGTGTATTACAGCTGTGACACTCAGATCAGCTGCGCTGCGGCGTGCCAGCACGATGCAGCACTTCTGCACGTGGTGTTACAGCTATGATGATCATGATATTTCACATACATTATCTAACCCATGAGAGGGAATGACAATATATCTGTAATGTAAGGTTTACTATGGATATAACACCCCTTCAGAAGCGAAGTGCAGCTCTGTGGCTCTAAGACGCTTTGACTCGCAGTGACACACAGTGATTTCGGTGTGGTTGCGCAATGTTCATGTCAAGTGCACATAATGATTGCGTGCCACAGACTCAGACTTTGCACATAATATGTTCTTAGCACACCAAATGGGATGCACCAGGGTGCTGGCCAGCTCAGATAGCTGTTGGAGGCTTTCAAATGTGCCCTGACTTTGCTCAAATGATGATCAACTTTTTATTTGGGTGGCATTCGGCCTCTAGTGTGACAGCGGTATAAGGCAAAAGCCGGTAAATGGCTACCAATCAATTATAATCTCATTTTAAACCTCCACCTTCACCATCTGAGGTACTTTGGCTCTGATCCACATTCAGGATCAGTCACATATACTGAGACTGGGTGTGACGCTTGTTAAATCTGTATTTTACATGGAATGATTGTTTTATCATTTATTAAAATGACTGATTAGATACACTCATCACCAAGACTGTGAGATGTATCCCAAAGTCCCCATTCTGATTGTTCCAAAGGGTATTACTTACCTTCAACTTTTAATTTTAAAGGATATTTGCAGAGTTGGTTATCATTTTAATTTTAGCTATTCCAATACATATTCAGATTTTTGATTCCCATTCTTATTGATTCCCTATTTCCACTCCAAAAACAAGAGAAGAGATCAGTTATTTAGATAACAAAAATGTCTATTCTATTAATCACTAAGCTAACCAAATATCAACCAAATTTATTTGTACTGTATTTTCTAAACACATATAATTACAACAGAACAAAACTGAAACAACAGATGCAGGTCAATCGAGAGCAGTTAATTCAACTGATTGTCATTTTAGATTTGTTCGATGTATCTTGTGTATCTAAACAATAATGACTAATAGTTCTGGCTGTTGCATGTTCACAGAAATTGTCCTATGTAGCCTCAAGCTTGTAACAGTATACCATGGACAAAGACTGGTGACACTGTGTGTGTGTGTGTGTGTGTGTGTGTGTGTGTGTGTGTGTGTGTGTGTGTGTGTGTGTGTGTGTGTGTGTGTGTGTGTGTGTGTGTGTGTGTGTGTGTGTGTGTGTGTAACAGAACTACCTCAGCATCTGACACTAAGTTGACAAATGAGTAACTACAGATTTTTAACACATTTTCTTTTATCTGTATAAAAAGAATTGTTGACACATTACTAAGTTACAGTAGATATATAATTTGCAGTTAAAATTTTCAGTTGTATCAATGAGAACTTTGTAATAATTTGGGGTAATCAAATAATTTGAAGTCTAAAATGTGTTACTGATACACAATGAAGGACAATTTAATTTAGCTGTTAACAGGAAAAAAAAATGCCCAGTCTGACTAAATACAAAATCGGGGTTTAATTTGTGTCAAGGGCAGCATGGTGGTTTAGTGGTTAGCACTGTTGCTTCAAAGCAAGAAGGTCCTAGGATCACTTCCCACATGGTCCTTTCAACCCAATCTCACACCATTTTGTGATGGGATCATGAAAAGTAAATTAATCTATGGTTCATGCCTGTGTCACAAAAAGCGTTGTATTTTCATGAAGAAATGTGGGGTGACAGGCGGGGATGTGTGTGTCTTATGGTTAGGGGAAGGGAGAGGGTTAGGTTAGGGTTAGGGGATGGGGTAGAGTTACAAATAGTAAAATAAAAAAACCATGTCACAAAAATGTGACTTGTTTCATGACAGGAGCACAAAACAACAACAACAACAACAACAAAAAAAAACGTGAGACAGGCCTGTCCTTTCTGTATGTGTGGAGTTTGCATGTTCTTCCTGTGTTTGCGTGAGCTCCCTCCAGGTCCGCCAGCTCCCTCCCACTTCCAAAGACATGCATGTTAGGTGAACCAGAAATGTTAAATTGACCGTAGGGGTGTGTGTCGGTGGCTTAGTGCTTAGCACTGTTGCCTCACAGCAAGGTCATGGGTTCGATTCCCGCCTGTGGCATTTCTGTGTGCAGTTTGCATGTTCTCCCCGTGTTTGCGTGGGTTTTTCTCCGGGGTTAAGTGAATTAGAAACTTTAGAATTGTCCAGATCTCGACTGCAAAAGAGATCTCGACTAACTCGACTTTTGAAATAACCTGGTTAAATATGTGGCCCTGTGATAGACTGGCATCCTGCACAGGGTGTACACGGCCTCTCACACTATGACTTTTGGGATAGGCTCCATCCCAGAAGTCATAGGATGGGAAGGTGATGGTCTAGTGGTTAGGTATTGGGCTTGAGACCAGAGGATCCCTCGGTTCAAACCCCAGCCTGACCGGAAAATCATTAAGGGCCCTTGGGCAAGGTCCTTAATCCCCAAGTTGCTCCTGGTGTGTAGTGAGCACCATGCATGGCAGCAGCCTGACATCGGTGTGTGAGTGTGTTTGTTGTGAATGGGTGAATGTGAGGCATAATTATAAAGCGCTTTGAGCGTCTGATGCAGGTGGAAAAGTGCTATATAAATGCAGTCCATTATTCATTTATTACCCCCCTGTGACCTCTGATTGGAGTAAATGGAAATAGAAAATGAATGAATGAATTTGAGAGATACATCCATTTTCTATACCCGCTTACTCCAATCAAGGTTCACGGGGGAGCTGGAGCCTATACCAGGAGTAATAGGGTGTGATGTGGAGTCACCTTGGACAGGACGTCGGTCTATGGCAGGACTGTTTGAAAGATACAGTGTCTTTCAAATAATTTGACACAAAAATAAAAAAAAATGTATTTCCAGCAGTTCCAAAGACAGCATGAATGTGCAGGCAACCAAGCAGCAATCATGCTCAGCGAATCTTTTCTTGATCAGTATGAAGGCTGTACAGAACACACATTAAGGTTTCTATTTAGGTATATTATTTTATAAATATATTGTTTTTGAGAAACAGGCAAGAGAGACACAGATGAACACAAAATCATGTTCGAAGGTGGCGATTAAAAAAACGTGCACCTGCATGTGTGTGTGTGTGTGTGTGTGTGTGTGCAAGGAAGAGAAATAAGGGAAATACAACACATTCAATGTAGAGGACAAAGAAAGGAGAAAGAAACAATAAAAAAAACACTGCCCAACAGAGAAATCTATTCATTTATCTCCCTCCAGGAATTCTTTCATTACCAGTGGCTCTGCTTTGAGTTCTTTATCCTTCACTACAGTCTTTTCAGACATTTCAAATATCTGTGTCTGAGAGCTTCCAAACTTTTGCTGTACATCATTTTATATGAATGTCATCTCTCTGGCCTGCACTTTGATCAGCTGCCTTTGTATCTTTCATGTCGTGTTTGGCTGCTGTTCCCACAGTTGAAGGTTTGGAAGTGAAGAGCAAACACAGCTCAGGGCTGCTTCATCGTTTATTTCAGCGTTTGCTGCAGTTCGTGATGCGACAGTCTCCATTAACCTCCAGCCAAATACTTGACAATGAACGCTGGCTAGTATCTGCAACATTATCTCTGCGTCTATACTTTTACAACAACTGATGGATGCGCAATGCTGTAGAGGGTGAAGGTTCTGACTCACTCAGACAGGCTGCTGTTAAATCATATTAGCACTGATGAACTTCGTTTAGTGCTGTCTCAGACATGGTACATTGAAAAGTTAGGCATTTCCATGTAGGATTATAGTCTCCCTCATCTTTATCCATGTGAAAGAATTAATATTATCTGTCTTCTCCGCAATTGACATCTTCCACCAGTTAGGAGATGGGTGCATCAACATTTCCAAGTCACAAACACGTGCTGGCCTTCAATCGCACCAAATCATTAAGAAATACAAACAGTGTGGGACTGTATGGTGAACCTCTCTGGAGGAGGCAGTTCTCAAAAATTGAGTGATTAGGGAAGAAGATCAGTGAGGGAAGCCATCTATGACAGCCATGACAATGCTTAAAGCTATAGGGCCTTCTCAAATTTCACAAACTGAGAAAATTTAGGTTCTACCGAAATCCAAGCATTATAATGTTGGTTTATTTTTGTACATGTTGCCAAAATTACAGCTCATTTTAATGAAGAGGCCATATTTATTGGGTTGGAAATTCCATAGTGAATGTTGTCTTTTCCTTTATCGCTGTCATGCAGACGGACTACAGGAGGAAGCACGTGTGGACATGCATAAGGCTTTGAGATGGCCAATGATTTCTTGTAAATCACTTTTAAATCTACTAAATGTTGGTCATAGCATCTGATCTCTTGAGATGCTATTCAAGAGATTTCTCAGGGGGAGAAATTCAAGAAGTTCAAATTTTAAGCTATTGCATTACAGCATGGTTTGCTAATTGCTCTGAAAACAACAAGGAATCCATCAGACGAGTCATAAGAACGGCAGAAAAGATCACTGGTCTCCCTCTGCCCTCTTTGCATGATATTTTTAGGACTCGCTGCCTCCACTGAGCAAGCAGTATTCTGCAAGATGGAACATACCCCTCACACCACCTTTTTCTTTGCGTCCATCCGGCAGGCATTATCAGACCTTCAAAGCCAACATCACAAGGCTAAAAAACAGCTTCTTTCCTAGAGCCGTTACAGAACTGAACAGACATGCCCAGCTCCAGTCAGAACAATTGTATTATTCTAATTAGAACAAGGGGGACATGTGTAATGTTTGTATTTTATTTAACTATTTTTAACTTTTAGGTATATTTATTAATGGTCAAGGTCAAGGTCAAGTTTATTTATAAAGCACATTTACAAACAGTCAACACTGCCCCAAAGTGCTGTACAATAAAAGGAATTAAAATTATATTAGTTAAATACAAGAACAAAATAATCAACAAAACAATAAAAGATGTGGCAGTATTCAGCTCATCTTGTGTTAAAAGCCAGTGCAAAAAGATGTGTCTTTAAAAGAGTCTTAAAAGAGTCAATTGAAGGAGCCAGTCGGACATTTAATGGCAGAGAGTTCCAGAGCTTGGGCCACGCAACAGCAAAGGCTCTGTCTCCCCTGGTCTTCAGCTTAGACCTGGGACAGACCAGTAAACTCTGGTCCGTGGAGTGGAGGGCTCTTCCTGGAGTGTGCAATGACAGCATATCAGATAAATAGAATGGGGCTTGACCATGAATTGATTTAAAAACAAGCAACAAAATCTTAAAATCAATTCTAAAAGCAACAGGTAACCAGTGCAGTGAAGATAAAACAGGAGAAATGTGTTGGTGCCGTTTGGCTCCAGTGAGCAGACGCGCAGCTGCATTTTGCACCATGTGGAGGCGATACAGAGACGACTGATTAAGACCAACACACAGAGAATTGCAGTAATGTTAATGTTAATGTTGGATTGTTTTTTTTTTTTAATCTATTTAAGGGTTTTTATTAAAGTTGGGTATTTTAAATGTTAATTGATGTTTTAGAGGGATATGTACAATATGGGACATGTGCAGCATGGGATAAGTGCAATATGGGACAATGATAATGTGGGATCAGTGCAATATGAGTTATGTTTTTTGGGGACAGTGCAATATGAGACAAATGTCTAACTGGAATGGTGTAATTTAGAGGTCTCTGAGCTCGCCCCCCCAATCTCCTGATGTTCTTAATACTTATTGAAGTATGTGTGTGGGTACGTTATGTGTGAGGGTGGGCATTGTTTTTGAGGATGCACAAGTTTTCTGTGCAATGACAATAAAGGTGATTCTGATTCTGAAATTTTAAATTGTTTCCAGACAGCATGAATTTTGATCATATTGGCAATATCATATTATGAATTCCTTAACTAAATGCTAATGAATAAAATTGTAGTGATCCCAAAGAAAATTATTTTAATGACTTATATCTTAAAAAACCCAGTGGCATTATACCTTTAAGAAGTTACAGCCTTTTGTAACTGATTGGAAAGACATCAACCCAACTTATCTGAAGAAAACAGGAAAAAATGTGTTTTTTTTGTGTTATTCAAAAGGATGTCAATATGTACAGTAGTGTTCAGAATAATAGTAGTGCTTTGTGACTAAAAAGATTAATCCAGGTTTTGAGTATATTTCTTATTGTTACATGGGAAACAAGGTACCAGTAGATTCAGTAGATTCTCACAAATCCAACAAGACCAAGCATTCATGACATGCACACTCTTAAGTCTATGAAATTGGGCTATTAGTAAAAAAAAAAGTAGAAAAGGGGGTGTTCACAATAATAGTCGAGTGGCATTCAGTCAGTGAGTTTGTCAATTTTGTGGAACAAACAAGTGTGACTCAGGTGTCCCCTATGTAAGGATGAAGCCAGCACCTGTTGAACATGCTTTTCTCTTTGAAAGCCTGAGGGAAATGGGACGTTCAAGACATTGTTCAGAAGAACAGTGTAGTTTGATTAAAAAGTTGATTGGAGAGAGGAAAACGTATACGCAGGTGCACAATATTGTAGGCTGTTCATCTACAATGATCTCCAATGCTTTAAAATGGACAAAAAAAAAAAACAAGAGACGCATGGAAGAAAATGGAAAACAACCATCAAAATGGATAGAAGAATAACCAGAATGGCAAAGGCTCATCCACTGATCAGCTCCAGGATGATCAAAGACAAGTGTAAGTGCTGTGACAGTTAGAAGACGCCTGTGTGAAGCTAATTTATTTGCAAGAATCCCCCACAAAGTCCCTCTGTTAAATAAAAGACGTGCAGAAGAGGCTACAATTTGCCAAAGAACACATCAACTGGCCTAAAGAGAAATGGAGGAATATTTTGTGGACTGATGAGAGTAAAATTATTCTTTCTGGTTTCAAGGGCTGCAGACAGTTTGTGAGACAACCCCCAAACTCTGAATTCAAGCCACAGTTCACAGTGAAGACAGTGAAGCATGGTGGTGCAAGCATCATGATATGGGCATGTTTCTCCTACTATGGTGTTGGGCCTATATATCGCATACCAGGTATCATGGATAAGTTTAGATATGTCAAAATACTTGAAGAGGTCATGTTGCCTTATGCTGAAGAGGACATGTCCTTGAAATGGGTGTTTCAACAAGACAATGACCCCAAGCACACTAGTAAACGAGCAAAATCTTGGTTCCAAACCAACAAAATTAATGCCTCGCAGATGTGAAGAAATCATGAAAAACTGTGGTTATACAACTAAATACTAGTTTAGTGATTCACAGGATTGCTAAAAAAGCAGTTTGAACATAATAGTTTTGAGTTTGTAGTGTCAACAGCAGATGCTACTATTATTGTGAACACCCCCTTTTCTACTTTTTTTTTACTAATAGCCCAATTTCATAGCCTTAAGAGTGTGCATATCATGAATGCTTGGTCTTGTTGGATTTGTGAGAATCTACTGAATCTACTGGTACCTTGTTTCCCATGTAACAATAAGAAATATACTCAAAACCTGGATTCATCTTTTTAGTCACATAGCACTACTATTATTCTGCACACTACTGTATGTGTCCAATTATTTTGAATTTGTTGACTTTGTTTTTATTGACCGTAATTTGGATCATGTTGTTGACATTTGTTTCCACTGTGAGTTTAAAGAGCACATTTCTGAGGTTTATTTTTTACTTTAAGAAAGCTGATCATTTATTTAAAAAGTTGATGTGACAACAACACTGTTAAAAAAGTATATGATGCAGTTGACCATGGTATTTTGTTGGAGAGAAGCAAAATTATTTTGGTATTTCTGAAATGGTTCTTTCATGGCTGAGATCTTATTTGTCAGGTAGAATGCACTATGTTCATTATAATGGCATAGCATCTGATTTCTCAGCTATGAAATTTTGGATACCTCAGGGTTCTGTTTTGTGTCCACTATTGTTTGTTGTTGTTGCTGTATGTTGCACCTCTTGACCAGAATATTTGGAGTCATGGAATCAAATTCCACTGTTACGCTGACGACCTCCAGAAGTATATGCCATTCTCTGTAACAAATATCTCTCAGATTGCAAAACTGGAGGCTTGTGTGGTTGGAGTAAAAAACTGCATGCCTGCACATTTGTTGATTTTTGAATGCAGTGAACACTGAGATGAGCATTGTTGGCCCTGCCAGACTGAGACATCTTTCTGACCAATTAACATTGTCACTTCGTGATTGCTTGATTCATCAAAGTGAAAAAATTAAAAAGACGGCCCATTTTCATTTGCTTAATATTGCAATGATCACACCTCTCCTCCCTGTGCTTCACACCTTTGTGTCTTCCAGAATTGGTTATTGTGATGTTTAATTTTCTGGATTGCTATATAAGCATATGAGATGTCTACAAATGGTACAGAATACTGCTGCCAGTATTCACACCCATGAAGTGATAATGGGCTCGGATAATGGGCTTTTAACAGCCTTGTCCTCACCACAAACATGCCTCTAAAATCTTTGTTTGTCCTCGTAGTAACTCGTACACAAACTGCCCCACTCTGTTGTTGCTAAATTTTGAACTTCTTGAAATTAGTACCACGCTCAGAGATGAGCCTTGTTAGCTGAATATTCTGCCTCTAAGAGACTCTATTCTCCCACGATTGTTGCATACATCCTCTTATACCAAAAAACAAAACAAAAAAAAAAACAGACATGCTGCATGGCTTATTCACTGTTCATTATTTGGTGGGACCAGGGCATAAATAATGGAAATGTGGAGATATGCTCTGGAGAGCAGTGGAATGAAAGTCAGTAGGACCAAGACTGAGTACATGTGTGTGAATGAGAGGGAGCCCAGTGGAATAGTGCAGTTACAAGGAGTAGAAGTGGTGAAAGAAGATGAGTTTAAATACTTGGGTTCAACTGTCCAAAGCAATTGAGAGTGTGGTAGAGAGGTGAAGAAAAGAGAGCAGGCAGGGTGGAGTGGGTGGAGAAAGGTGGCAGGAGTGATTTGTGACTGAAGAATATAAGCAAAAGTGAATAGGAGAGTTTACAAGACAGTAGTGAGACCAGCTATGTTGTACGGCTTAGAGACGGTAGCACTAACAAAAAGACAGCAGACAGAGCTGGAGGTGGCAGAGCTGAAGATGTTGAGATTCTCTTTGGGAGTGACGAGAATGGACAGGATTAGGAATGAGCATATCAGAGGGACAGCTCAGGTGGGACAGTTTGGAGACAAAATCAGAGAGGCGAGACTGAGATGATTTGGACATGTGCAGAGGAGGGACCCAGGCTATATAGGGAGAAGGGTGCTGAGGATGGAGCCACCAGGCAGGAGGAGAAGAGGGAGGCCAAAGAGGAGGTTTATGGATGTGCTGAGGGAGGACATGCAGGTGTGACAGAAGAAGTTACAGAGGACAGGGTGAGATGGAAACGATTGATCTGCTACAGCGACCCCTAATGGAAGCAGCTGAAAGAATAATAATAATAAGAATGCAGTGTTCAGGACAAACCAGATGTCAAGAGACTTGAGACTTGGACTCATGGCAACAGAGTTGAGACTTGACTTGGACTTGCAAAAATGACTTGTGAACATCTCTGCTCTGATATGGGGATCTTTGTTTCATGGTTTTCTGGAGTTAAGTTCAGCACTTTGATGATTTTTGTCTTCATTTGAAGTGCTTTTAAATTAAATTATTATCATTAAGGTTCGCATACTTTCTCGTTAATATGGCAGTACCGCTGTTTTTATTGTACACACACACACACACACACACACACACACACACACACACACACCACACACACACACACACACACACACACACACACACACACACACACACACACACACACAGAGAGAGAAAAACAAACAATAACTTCATGCCTGCCTCCAGAACATCAAATAGCCCCAAGCTATTGTTTAAACTAATGACATTATTACAAAGTTTTGTTTATTTCAGTTTTATTTAGGACCTCATTATCACAAGCTCCTCATCCTCTTTCCTGTCTCTCTTTTCCTCCTTGTCCATTTGTAAAGTCCAATATTTTTGTAGGCTGAGCAATTTCAGACAGCGTAGAGAAACTCCTGTCAGGGTTGTGCATTGTAACAAGCTGTTATCAAAGGGAAGCGGAGGCCGTGCAATCCATTTGATGTTGCAGAGAGCATCACGGGCTCGACCAGATCGATAAAGATATTTGGAGCACACAAGAGCTTGTGGAGTGTATTTTCTCTTGAAAGATACAAGGACTCCTACGCTCTCTGCATAACACTTCCATATTCATTGTGATATATACATACACACACACACACACACACACATGCACACACAAAGAGTTGTTTTCATGTGTTCTTTTATGACCCAACCAGCTCCTACACGAACACAGTTTCACATCTGCACAAACACAATGCACTCCTATACAGATTTTTTTTTAAATTTTATTTTCACGTGTGTTATCCTTCTTTTGTTTCTTACAGATCACCTTCTCAACTTCACTTTCTTTTTAGAGGACAGTGCTGGAAAAACCCCCAACAAAACCCAACACTGAGTAAGCCATCATTTCCTATTTGAGGATGCTCTCTCTCTCTCTCTCTCTCTCTCTCTTTCTCTCTCTCTCTCTCAGTTGTCCGAGATGGAACCTAGTTAGGTGAAGCTCTCAACATTCTTGAACTGGGCATCACTGATGGAGAAGCTTGGTGCAGCTGCTGCAGGGACACTACGTAGAACCTCAGTCTTCCTGGAGTTGACAACAAGGCCAGCACGATGAGAGGTCTCTGTGATAATGTCAAGAGACCTCTGCAGGCCAACAGCTGAATGGCTTGAGAGGGCTGCATCATCTGTGTACTGTAGATCAAAAATCAGCTCTGAAGATATCAGCCATTTTCACCTGAAGGCAACAGAGGTTGAAGTGGCTTCCATCTAGTCTGTACTTGATACTGACCCTGTCCGCAGGATGAAGTTGGTGGCGAGAAATAAGGGTCACCGACACGAGGAACAGGTTGAAGATCACAGGGGCAAGGATGCAGCCATGCTTGATGCCAACACTGATACTGAAGCTGGAGGACTGTGTCTTACCGACAGTAACACTGGCAGACATGCCTGTGTGAAAATCTTTTTGCACGGCCAGAAAAGTGGGAGTGTGGGCAAACTTGCGCAGAATGTTCCACAGAAGGTCATGGTTGACAGTGCCAAAGGCCTTGGTGAGGTCAATGAAGGCCAACTAGAGATCTTGATGTTGTTCTCCACATTTTTCTTAAAGCAGTCGAGTGACAAAAATCATGTCAATAGTGCTTCGCTTCTGCCCAAATCCATATTGAGACTCAGGGAGAACTATGTTGACGACACTGTCAAGAAGACGGGCGAGCATGACTCTTGCAAGAACCTTGCCAGCTATAGAGAGGAGAGATGTGCTACGAGTATTTGAGGAAGCTTTAATCATTAGCTGAATCACTTATATCCAGTGGGGGGCACTGTTCCGCTAACTGCTAATTAGCAAAACTAACTTTTTCATTATTGGACAAAAGGTAAGCTTCAACGGCCCAAATTGAGGCACACCAGGAATCAGAAAAAGTAGCGGTTTCTGGAATGGCCACTTGAGGTAGGCTCTAAAAAGTATCAGGTTCCCATAGAAGCTCATGATAAAATGCAGAAATAAACATGTTTATAGCCTGCTACAAAAAAAAAAAAAAAGATTTTGTTCCCTATAGCATGACAATTGTACATGAGTGAATTCTGTTATAACTTATTAGTTTAAGACATTTTAAGCCATAAAGTTATGCATAATTAGGGGCATGGCTTCTTCAAATGACAACTTGTGTTGGCCCTGAGCCAAGAGCTCAGACTCTGACATCAGTTGCTCAGTGGCTGCTAACTGTGGCTCCTAGCTACTGTCGAGGACCACATCTTTCTTTTTTGATAATTTTATTACAAATATCTGCAATAATATGGCCTTGATGTTGCTGTCAGTACAAGAGTGGGTTGCAAACTCTTAACAACCCCGTCCCAAGATAGAGAATGAAAATATCACAAAAAGGAGCTCGTTGTCCCTTTGTGAAGCAGATTCACTGAAACACATTTAGATGAAGTGGCGGAAATACCGACTTCCCACTAGTCCTGGGGTCCACGAGTCCTAGAGCGAGTATTAAGGAGAGCATGTTGATGTTGTTTTTACATTCATTGTGGGCTATATGTTACACTAAATTAGTAATGTTACAAAAGTGTGACAATTAAAAAAAAAAGATTAAATTATGGTGAATTACCACTATTTGCTGATTTTCATTTCAACAGATTTATAGACAACAGTCAATAGAATAATAATACGCTTTATTTTTGTCAATTCAACAAAACTGGATCTGGTTTGTTAGCTATTTGAAAGTATTACATTTATTTGTGAACTTCAAAATGAATTTGGGGTTGTAATATACACCATCAAATAATATAAAGAAGTTAGGACTAGTGGACCATAGGACTAGTAGGCCACTTGCTCATATTGTCCTCATATCTGAATGCATTTGATTAAAGCTCTAATCCTCCACATACTATATATAAATTCATCTACTTTACTAAAAGTCTGAATTAGCTTAATCGAAATAGTGGTTTATCACATTTGCGCCACCACAGTTACTTTTTCATTTAGCAGATAAGTAGTTATCGCCACTAACTTTTTGGTTAGCTGGTCCCATCACTACATAAAGCCCATCTTTATAACTACAGAGAGAAGGTAGCTTGGTGAATTAGAGTCTGACTACAAATATGTAGACCTGGGTTTGACACTTTATCCCAGTCCACCCAGCTGTAAACGGGTACCAGCCGTGGCTGGGGAAGTAACCTATGATCCACTGGTGTCCCGTCAAACAGGAGTCGCAGAATCTCATCTGCTTCATGCTACGAAATTCAGTGATAAGCACCTGCATTGGCTTTAAGAAATTTATGACATCCTGCGATTGGTTCCGTATTTCACCTTCCGACCTTGAATATTTCCACAAGTGCATTATTTCAGCCAAGAAAATTCACCATGTGCATAGCTCTGGCTTTTTCAAATTTTACAGAGTGTCCATGAATATCACTGTCCATGAATATCACAAACAGGATTGGTGACAAGGCGCAGCTTGGCAGAGGCCAACCCCCACCGGAAATAAGTCTGACTCCCTGCGGAGCATCCGAACACAGCTCTCACTTTGTGAGTACAGAGTATCAGCAGGGATACTGTAAAAAACAGGCCAGATGGAAGGGAATTCACCTTTTATTACAAATGGTTATGAAGGCAGATGTGCAGCTAACACAGGTGCTCTGCTCGAACTAACAAAATTATTCCACTGATACTTTTTTGTGTTAGGCTCTCCTGGACCATTTTTTCAACAAGTCAAAAAAACAAACAAACAAACAAAAACCCCAAATGCAAAACAATACACATTAGTGTGTGCCAATGTGACTTTATGATATTGCGAACACTTTGTTCTGAGGCA
This sequence comes from Thalassophryne amazonica, assembly GCF_902500255.1. Lineage (NCBI taxonomy): Eukaryota > Metazoa > Chordata > Actinopteri > Batrachoidiformes > Batrachoididae > Thalassophryne > Thalassophryne amazonica. Next base: position 45,113,634 of record NC_047118.1, read on the forward strand.
ATGAAAATGAAAGTATGAAAAAAGATGGAAAATAGCTGTATGGCTGAAATCTGTGCTCATTGCTTCCATTTCCACACTGCACAGCAATGGAGTTGCAGCTTTTTTTGGCTGATCTACATCGGTTGCCTTGGTTATGTGTTTACAAATATCACATTCAAACTGGCCTTATATATCTGTTTACCCATGTCACAAATCATGAAGTTAATTCTTATTTAAGGCTGCAAAGTCAGCTGACATACAGGCCAGTTAAAAAACTCGCTCTACTTACACAACCTGATCTCACGTTAAGTTCACAATGGCACCACAAAAAGTGATTTAATATGTTTTTGATACCATCATGAAACTGAGTAGATTTTTGAGTTGGTATCATGAAATTTGGGGTAACACAAATTGGGTATGGTTAGGGTTCGGGTAAAATTAGTGAGTGACGTGTGACTGTGTCACAAAAGAGTAATACATTTTGTGACGGTATCAAAAATGTGACACTGGGGTGAGTTTACACTCACTATCGGATTCATTTAGTTTCTCTCTACCCTTCCAACCTCCTACTTAGGCAGTTCAGGAGCTTGTTTGGTTGGTTGCAGGAAAGACTGTTCATGTGTTTAGCTAAATGATTGGGATTAGATCACTCTGCAGAGTCCTCGATGCTTCTTGGATTCTTTGGGCAATCTTTAGATCCATCAAAGAGCAACAATCACAGGCGCTTTACATCAATGGGCTCACAACACAGGTACACCTTGTTTGCTTGAACATGTCCTCGTTCCTCTCTCAGAAACATGCAGTTGTTATAGTATGTTGCTGACAACGCATGAAACACTCACTGATGTAGTTGATTGAACAGCATAGCCACATTATTTTCCAAAACAAGCAAAATGTAAGTGAACTGAAAATGATCAGTTTCAATTAAACTAAATAGAACTAAATACTCATGAAAAATAAAACTTTATCTCAGGGAGCTTCAGTGGGCGCTTGGAAAAAATTGGAGCTCATCTCTTCACCCGCCACAATATGTTTCACTTTTGTCCGCTTTCTCGATATTACGGGCTATGTGCCTCACACACTCTGGTTGAAAGAGAATAACAGGTGATACACTGACTGGTTATTATTATTGTATCCATGCTTCGGAATGCCCAGAGCGTTCCACGTGATATTCTGATATACAGTGTTGTGTGGGCCGCTGAAGAGGAGGTACTGCTGGTCCACCACCACCAGATGGCGCCCTGCTTGGAGTGCGGGCTTCAAGCACGAGAGGGCGCCGGAGCCACTGGGAGTGACAGCTGTCACTCATCCTCAGCACCAGCTGTCACTCATTCATCTCATCACCATCACCATAAAGGCCGGACTGCAACTCCACCTCCTCGCCGAGAAATCAGCTACCATTCAGGTACTTTCTCTGCTGACTCAAAACGTTGAGTAATAATCTGAACTTCTTTTGCAGCCGTTATCCTGTGGTGTGTCCTTATCTGTGGGATTGGCGTTTGGTGTGATCAGCGACGGCTTCGCTTCACACTCCAATCAGATAAGTGGTTAGACAGGAGCTGCACGAGTGTGTGATTGGAGGTGGAGGTGCTCCCTCCTTTACTGAACACTGACTGTGGGATTACTGAGTGTGCGAACTCACACTCATCAGGACTGTCTCTGTTTTCTGCCAGCAGTACCGGGTCTGACTGCTGAAGACAGCGGCCACCTGGGGCGCAGGGCTTGGCGGCTCCGGTGTTCTTCAGCTCCGTTGGTGGTGGAAGCTGTGTGGGGATCCAGCTCTTCTCTCGCCAGGCGTCTTCTATCGTCGAGCCTGCCCACACGTCACCTGGTGTATGATTGACAGTCCACCATATTGTTATTGTCTGTATGTCGTTGTGCGATTCACAACATTAAATTGTTACTTTTGGCTTATCCATTGTCTGTTCATTAACGCCCCCTGTTGTGGGTCCGTGTCACGACACTTTCACAACAATACAGTACCTTGTGCGTAACTCTTATGCAGCTGTGTGGCGAATTAAACTGATGTCACTGTCATGCAAGTACAACTGATTAAAAAACACTGCGTGCATGTGTAGAATAATTAATGAATTAAAAAAAAATCCCCATGCAAAACAATAGTTATTGTGGGTCCCTCAGTAGATTTACAGAACTCAGGAAAGACCAGCATGCTCACAGATGATGACATCACAGGGAAGAAGTGGACGCAACAAGACGAATCATGAAAACTCATTATTTTTTGCTTTTTTTACAACCTGTTGGGGCTACACAATTAATTTAATTTAGGGTAGGTGTTTAATCAACTTTAATAAAAAATGTATTTAGAGCGAGCGTTTAAGTAACGTTCATTAAAAAAGGGGGTGGGCGGATGCTTGGTGGGGGGGAACTACAGGCTACAATGTACTCAGGACTAATCAACACAGAAAGTCCCTTTCACCAGGCCTGCGTAGTGTTGCATTGGCTGTGTATCTAGTATGCAGGAATGATTGCATAAGTTGCACGTGGGGGGGGGAGTTGCACGCAGGGGGGAGAAGCTTGGCTCCATGATGCTGTTTTTACAGACTGCTTGGACACACAGATGGATTTGATACCCTGGAAAAAGTCAGAATACATTATTTCTATGAGTTAATGGACTTTATTTAACGTGCCACAATCGTGAGAGAACTTGAGGAGGTGAAAGTGAGCTGCAGCCAGCCATCACGCGCAATCTGTCCGTGAGGAGTTCCTGGCTGTGGACATGCGCTCTCACTGGTGATCCGTCTGTGCCTCTTCTTCCATGGTTTTGAAGCTTCACTGCCAGCAAAGTCCATCGGGATGAAAAAAAATCTAGCAATGCAGGTATGTACTGATAAAAAAAACCTAAAAGGGTTTTTCGCCCTGGCATAGGGTTGTGTACAATTGCAGAGGCATAGTGTACAGTAGCGCAGTGCCGCACAGACTTACATACAGTAGCGAGCGGAGTGTTGTGTAGACTTGCATGGAACACTGAACCCGGTGCTCTTTGCCGAAAGTCCGCGAAAAAATTAAACATGTTTAATTTTTTGTGTCCATTTTGCGGACCCCTTTGCGTCCCTCAATGTAGTCCCACGTAGGGCTGCATGAGATTGGCGTCTTCGGTACACCACATTACACAACTCTATGTTGGCTCGGTGTGAAAGGGACTTAAATCCAAACCCTTTGTGCCCGTAGTGCCCAATTTTCCACCAAGCTGATGCGCCCTCTTCATAATAACTAGTGCTTGGACAAACCTCAAAATCTTTTTGCACCACACATACTGTGACAACATGGAAAGCAATAGAATGGGTTAAAATAACAACTTTTAAAAAATGAACTTGGACCAAAGAGATTATATATAAGCACTAGCGTCCACACTCCCAATGCTGCCCACTAAACGCGGATGTCCCTTCATGGACAGTGACATAACACCTCCTAACTGGGCAAAATATTGATGAAGTTCCTGGATGTTAATGCATTTTCAGTGGGGATTCGCGGCTGAACACACTCAGAGAAACACTCGCAAAATACGTGTTAAAATGCCATTCTGACCTGGATATCAAGCCAGTAAAATTAATTAACATTAAATCATGTCAGGAAAGTACTAAACTTACTCTGACACCCACACATTCCGAAATATTAGTGTTGAAAGTTATATGGATCTGCGCTGTTTAGCTGCTGCGCTGCTTTGACGTCCTGCAGCTGCTGCTGCGTTCAGTGCACTGCGGCTCCTAAAACCATTACAGTACATATATATATATATATATATATAAAAAATATTTTTACACAATTATCCTTTATTGACCGACCTTCATTCATGAAGTCAGTGGTGTGTGTGCACATCTCTGTGAGTGGTGTGTGTGTAAGTGAAGAGTTAATGGTTTGTGCCTGCGGACGACACAGAGACGGGCAGAAAACATCCACCTGTTTATCAACCAAATGTCACGGACAAAGTGACAAGAATAACCAAAACCACTTACTTATTGAAGGAAATATTGTCTCCCTTCTTCCTCAGTTTGTGGCTTTGCCAACGTGCGCAGCTTTCTGGCATATTCCACCTGTTTCTTGATGAGACTAATAGAACTTCAATGAGTGAGCTCAGTAAATTGCCCGGAATTAAAACGGTGACCACGCCTCCTTGCTAGGACATGGCTCAGTGCGAGTGTGGACTCTAGTTCTTATATATAAAACCTCTTTGACTTGGACTTGCAAAATACCACATCTCAAAATTTGGACACCTATTCTGCAAATTTTTTCAGTTTTTTTTTTTTTATATATTCTATCATCAGTAAAACACTGACTGTAGTATAGCTTCCTTTGTGAAGGTAAAGATATTGCATTTTGATCCATAGCAGAAGTAAACAATTTAAAGGCCGCTCTTGTAGTTACTTATGCTCCTCCGCTCACTTGCCTCTGTACTGTGGCCGGACAGCGCGGTTATTGGGGCAGTCCCGGCCTTGCTTGTTGAAGTTGATGTTGGTTCGGATGCAGCGTTGCAGCAGAGGCTGTGTGGGCCGCGTGTTGTCGCTCATGCTCAGGAAAATCTTGTACGGCTCGTTCTGGCTGAGGAGGCGCAGGGAGTGCATCTGTGAAGTGATAACCAAAAAGGAAAAGAAACTGTCTGACGGAATTTAAATTTAGCCCAATGTGTTCAGGTTGATGAATTAATTATTTTCCAGCTCAGCTCATCACAAGAGAAAATCAACTTAATTTGCAATTCTTCTAACAGCCACTAGGTGCTATAGGAAAACTCCAACTGCATGAAAGCTGAAAGGATAGACTGAACTCCTCTCAGGGGTTTCCTTGCAACAGCACATTGTCTCACTAGGTAACCACACCACTTTTAGTATGTGTAATGCCAGCAATTAAAAATAGCATTCAAAAAAATAAAAGCTCTACATGCATGGGTGACATTCCAAGAATGTGCCAAAGAATGCTGCTGATTTTAAAGGTTTACTGGCATGACCTCTTCTCAGTGTGTCTCAGGAAAGGTAATGAAGTGTTTTAAATCTCTTCCTTTACGGTTCTGTGGTCTGGAAAATGGTTACATTTTAGACAGCATATATGGTAACTGTGTATTTGGACCTTAAACATACAACTAGCCAGTATAGTTCTTTAACAGAGGAATTAAAAGATATAGGCCCTGACATGGAGATATTTATCTTTACATTGCTGTTAGCGAGTGCTGAATTTAGGACATGTTGGAAATACCATAAACCGGAGTCTGGCCCATATTAACGAGCCAACGTGTGGTTTTACAGTGTATGATTCATAAAGAGTGAAGAAACACCACCTCCCATTCGATTTGCCATAAGTAAATCCAGATGGTAATTTGGACTACAACAATATGTGCAATTTTCTATGTTCATGTTTGCTTGTTTGTTAGCAAAGATTACTAATGCACAGACGTAATGAAAAATTTGGTGAAACTCGGTCTTCCAGATCAGATTAATACTAACCAAACTAAACCCAGGTATAGTCTCGTCAAGACCAAAATAAACAATCGGGAATAAATTGGCCCAAGCTGTTTTTGGTTGATGGAAGAACAAAAATCAGATACAAGCCCAGAGTCCCATTTGTACCATTATGCTAGATTTCATAGCACGAAGCAGAAGAGTGACTACAGCCTCCCTCAATCGGGACGCCAGTCCGATGCAGGTTACTTCCATGGGCACTGACTGCTGGGTGGACTGAGGCAATGCACATGAAGTGTCTTGTCCAAAGACACAGGTAGCGTAACTGTGAATCAAACTCCATTCTAAATATTGGTAACTCCGTATCCACTGAGCAATCTGCTGCTGGTGTTTTAGTTTATATTTTCTGCTAGGCCAGACTATATCCCTGTTGTCCAGATTATAAATAAGCCTTGATTTCAGTATCCAGAGGGGTTAAAAATAACATGCATGCATCATTATCAATAACAATGTGCAGTCCGTTTAGGCCACACACAATGCACTGATGTTTCCCATTTTTTGATACATTTTCAATTCCTTTTTGTCTTGAGTTAGATATGTGGCGACATATAAAAGTGTATTTAGTGAATATATGCTGTCGAAATGAAATGAAATGAAAATACTGTATTTTTGATTGTTTTCTGAATCTGGCTCTATGTGTGTTGGGGGCATAATCTATTCTACAGGGGTACAAAAACCTCCTATCCTAATATAAATGGGACTAGGCCAGAATATACTCAGGTAACACAGGCTATCCCACTTTAAACCAGGGTATCGTGTGGAGAGGAGGTATATTTTGGATTTTGGGCTGTTACACTGGCCTGGAAGGGATGACAATAGATCCTGGGAAAAGGCAACTTCATTGAAAATATTTTGGGCCTCTGCAGAAATTTGCAAGTGGTCAGCTATATATATATATATATATATATATATAGAGAGAGAGAGAGAGAGAGAGAGAGAGAGAGAGAGAGAGAGAGAGAGAGAGAGAGAGAGAAGCCGAGGATGAAAGAAAAAAAAAAAACAGAATGAAGAAGAGACACATTTGAGAGTGATGACAGACAAATGAGAACAAAGGACAAGTGAGTTGGAGTGGGAGTGGGAGTAAATAAAATGTGAGTAAATGGCAGCTGGTGTGTGGGAGTTGAATTCTCTGATACATTCAGGTGAGTGCTGTGCTGGATTGTAATATGCGGCAGTGTCATGATTTGAATCCTGATTCAAAGAGTTTAATTCAGACATATGGATGTGTTTTCTGTGTCATTACTAGGATCCTGCTTGGCCAAGACCTCATATTGTAGAAATTTGTACCTGCATCACTGTGACTGAATCCAAATTAAAGTTTATGGTTCACTATCACTTCCTATAACTACATTCACAGTGCATAAAAGAAGTGTGCATACAGTTGACGAAGAGCAGGAATTTTCTTTTTTTTGGGGGGGGGGGGGGGGGGGTGCCTTAAGACAATATTGGAACATCTGGAAGGTTTTACACGCTCTGTGCTGTATTTTATTATATTACTGCTATAAAAGAGCCTCTTTTATCTAGTAAACCACTCAGGAACAGGCAAATGGATTTGGTATGAGGTTTTGAAGTCATAATTTGAAATTCAAAGCAGTTAATACTAAGCGTGGGCAACTAGGAACAAATTTCTGCACAATCAACAGAATGCATGTTGGTCTTGCCACATGCATTACTCAGGCTTCTCTTCGGCACATGGATGTATGTATAACTCCTTTGCTTGTGAATACCTGCATCTGTGTCACGTAGATGGGCTTGTTGATTAGTATCCATGTGGAGGTCTCGTAACAGGGAGGGATGGTGATGGAGCCCTCATAGGTGATGTAACGTGTGGTGTCAGGGTAAAGATCTGCGATGTTCAGGCCCATCAATAAGAATGCGTCATCTACAGAGAGACAGAGCAGAGGTGATGTTCACACCTGTTTATGAGACTGAGCCAAGACTCAGTGATTTAAGCTGCATTTACATTTTGACGGTACAAAACCCATCATATGGGTTGTCATAATCAGATTCCTGTCATCTGCAGTGGCACACTGTCGGTGATGAAGTAAGATGGAGTTATTTTTCAATGCTATCAACACAGACAATACTTTACTTCATTGAAAGGCATATGCGAGTTTTAGCAGTTTGAACAGCATTACATTAAAACAGCAAAATTTAGCTGTGATGATTGCTTAAAAAGTTAGCTTTTTGTGAGGATATAGATTAATTCCTCCCCTGTAATAGCGCACAAATTATTGATTAAAGCCAGATGACTCTCTGCACTTAAATAGTTAATCTCTTGCTGCCCATTTGCTCTCCTTGTTAGAGATAAAACAACATCTGAGTTGTCCTTGATACTACAGCAGGAGCTAAAAGTTGAAAATTGTTAACTTTTGATGGTCTGTACTGTTGTAGTGCACAGCTGCTGCGGTCAGAGGCAGTAATGGCAATACCTTCCGCCATCCCCTCATTGAAAACAACAGAACACCCAGTTTACCTTCTGCTGCTTACAGTCAACATGTGAACACAGCATTATTGTCATCTGAATATAGGTGACAGGGGGTTGTGACGAGTACCTTACAGAGATCTTCTGACCAAACTTACAATGCAACAGTCGAAATAGGCCTACATTACAAGTATATTTGTCTAATTTCTTGTAACTACATTGAATATAACATTCAATCACTTTAGCAAAATTTCAGTGAGATAAGGACTTGTTTTTCCAATAATAAATCTTAAAAGTTTTATGTGGAAAAAGTCTTGAAAACACATTTTGAGGAGCTGTTATTTGTGAAAGATGCAACAATTCAGAGATAAGGACTTGTTTTTCCAATAATAAATCTTAAAAGTTTTATGTGGGAAAAAGTCTTGAAAACACATTCTGAGGAGCTGTTATTTCTGAAAGCTGCAATACTTCAGAGTATTTGCAAAATATAACTCAAAATTTGTTTTCTCTGGATTACGGTTTCATCTAAAGAAAAAAAAAAAATCTGCCAGAAGAACAAGTAAAAATTCGCTTTTTGAAATCAAGGTACTGTCCACATCAAAACCTGGTTTGTCTCTTTTTGACACAAACTCTAATCATTGTATGGTTACATCCAAATCAAAGAGAAAGGATGATTCAACTGTCATACTTGTTGGAGGAAAGTCATTGCTGAAGCTTGATGTGGCAACAGAGGTACAGTGAAGGAGAGACCATGTGTAAATAACAAACTTCAACAGCTTTGCCACATCCACTTCAAGCACCCACGTCACATCCATCCCATTTCTGCAACTGCCACGCAAACCAGAGGATGTCATAATGACCACATCAGTCCGCAGGAAGCTGGCTTTTAGAAAGCGACCCATTTTAATAATCCAAAAGGGCAATTTAACTTTGCGACTATGAAAATAAACTTCATAATAACAACTATTTCGATCATAAGAACTGAAGTGTAGCATACATTCTGCTAGGAAGACTCAGATTTCAAAGCTTAGATTCAGATTCAACTACCTAATAACACCTGTAGCCTTTAACAGGAAGCAGCTGGTCCCGCTTTCAGTCATCAACTCACAACCAGTAGGAAACATGCACCATATTGCACCTAAAAAAACGTCAGTTTGAACTCACATCTCTGGTGCTTGCAGTTCCTGAACAGGATGCTACTTCCTCCACACCACCACTGCCATCACTTGGCTCCTGTGTGATGCTATGGGGTAAGCTACATCATTGCCTTCTTCTAATGGCAGGATCCAAGATCTACACATTTTTATGGTCCAACTAGATTTGTAATTAACTGTATGTGTTGTTGCTGCATGTTGCAGCATCCACTACAACATGGAGACCCCCTTGGGTCTTGCATGGTAACCACCTGGGCAGACAACCAGTCCATCCCAACGTCTTAAATGTCACCATCTCTCCCACAGCCAAGTGAAGTGTGGGTGTCCTTTTGGCCTTCTCCATCTACTGGGGGTCCTGAATAGTGATTATTCACAGAGAAAACTGCCAAATGGCCAATACAATACAAGGTTACAAAGTAGCTGTTTATGCAACACAGTCATTTCAGCAGTAACCAAGGGTCCTCTAAAGACACCTAGTACCACAGACATCCAGTTGTCACCTTAGGTCACTGATTAGCATCCAAGTCTCACAACCATACAGTAAGACAGGAAGCACGAGAACCCTAAAGACTTGCAGCTTTGTTCTCCTGCAAAGACACTGACATTGACAAACACCTCCGTGCCGGGACCTCATGATTCCATAAGCTCTTCCGAGACATCTCCCCATTTCAAAGGCAGAAGACTCAAAGACATGAATGTTACTGCTGAAATAAGAATGTCTCTACAAGTTCAACACTTTTGCTGCATACAGATACACTTTAGATGTCTTGGAAGTCACTGAAGCCCTGAATCTTATTCTTGATCCAGAACTATACCAGGTTATTCAAAATATGAGTGAAGATCATGATAATAAAGATCACAGGAGAGAGCTGCAATGGATGTTTTGCTCAGTATACACAACAAAAAACAGCAGGAAATATAGAAAATAACCATCACAACAAAGAAGGAAAATTAAACTAAGCATCAATTACATATCCCTGTATCACAAAAATGTGCAATGCTGATACCATTTTCACCAAGAAAACAGAAAACAGAAGAACAAAAAGTGCCTGTGACTCTTATTTTGTTGCCCGAGGTTCATGTTTCAAATTGTAAAATCCTAACCGCCTGTGGGTGTTATTCCTGAGCCCATTTGTTCTGCACCCAACACAGAGCTGAGAACAGTCTGAGAGATAGACAAATTTAATTATGTACAGATATGACAGTATGCAACGTTTATGCATTTTGCTTTTGTTGTGTTTGTACACATATGCAGCTCATGAAGTGCATTGGTATATAAATCTGTCTTGTTTGTTCTAATTAATAATAATGCTTAGCTTGGGAAAAAAGGAGACAAATCTATTTCTGCAGGAGACGTGTTAATGGGTCTGAGGCCCGTTAACATGGAGGAATCCTCCAGAGGGATATTCTGCACAGCAGAGATTGGAAAATAGGTTCTGGCAATGCAACACTGAGTCATGTGAAATCAAGATTGCTTGTTATTGTGTAATGTCAAGTGGAGCACAGAGTAGATTATGTGGAATCACTTGTCTCACAGAAAAAGAAAGGTGTGTGTGTGTTCGCGCCTGCCTTACGTTTGTAGTTGATTCTGGTGATGGTATCTCTGTTGAGCATGCGGTTCAGGAAGATGTTGGAGTTTTCAGAGAGCTGAGAGATGACAAAGGGTGCAAGAGATCAAATATTCATTACAAACCACAGTGTAAGATGTGCAGTAAAGTGCACGTACTGACCCAACAACTGAAAGCACTGCAGAAACTGTTGTTTCTGTCAAGGAGGTGGTGAGTGCATGTTGAATTTGATTGTTAACACAATTAATCAAAAACTCATTAAAGGTGATGAAAACGATGGGTCTGACCTCGAGCAGAGAGAACATAGAGAGGGCCAACTCCCACAAAATGATGTAATCTGGATGCCATTTTGATTGTGTGTAACTGGGGCAGCTTGGCTGCTGCAGTGGAGTGATGTTTTGTCAACAAAACTTCTCTGCACTATTTGACTTTAGAACACAAGGAACTACTATTATGTGTGGCAGTCAGTAACGGTTACGGTTATGTGGCAGTCAGTAACGGTTACTTTTTTAGACCAAGCAGAGGGAAAAAAATATGGACTCACTCAATTCTGAGGAATAAATTATGGAATCACCCTGTAAATTTTCATCCCCAAAACTAACACCTGCATCAAATCAGATCTGCTCGTTAGTCTCTATCTAAAAAGGAGTGATCACACCTTGGAGAGCTGTTGCACCAAGTGGACTGACATGAATCATGGCTCCAACACGAGATATGTCAATTGAAACAAAGGAGAGGATTATCAAACTCTTAAAAGAGGGTAAATCATCACGCAATTTTGCAAAAGATGTTGGTTGTTCACAGTCAGCTGTGTCTAAACTCTGGACCAAAGACAAACAACATGGGAAGGTTGTTAAAGGCAAACATACTGGTAGACCAAGGAAGACATCAAAGCATCAAGACAGAAAACTTAAAGCAATATGTCTCAAAAATCGAAAATGCACAACAAAACAAATGAGGAACGAATGGGAGGAAACTGGAGTCAACGTCTGTGAACGAACTGTAAGAAACCGCCTAAAGGAAATGGGATTTACATACAGAAAAGCTAAACGAAAGCCATCATTAATACTTAAACAGAAAAAAACAAGGTTACAATGGGCTAAGGAAAGCAATCGTGGACTGTGGATGACTGGATGAACGTCATATTCAGTGATGAATCTCGAATCTGCATTGGGCAAGGTTATGATGCTGGAACTTTTGTTTGGTGCCATTCCAATGAAATTTATAAAGATGACTGCCTGAAGAGAACATGTAAATTTCCACAGTCATTGATGATATGGGGCTGCATGTCAGGTAAAGGCACTGGGGAGATGGCTGTCATTACATCATCAATAAATGCACAAGTTTACGTTGATGTTTTGGACACTTTTTGTATCCCATCATTTGAAAGGATGTTTGGGGATGATGAAATCATTTTTCAAGATGATAATGCATCTTGCCATAGAGCAAAAACTGTGAAAACATTCCTTGCAAAAAGACACATAGGGTCAATGTCATGGCCTGCAAATAGTCCGGATCTTAATCCAATTGAAAATCTTTGGTGGAAGTTGAAGAAAATGGTCCATGACAAGGCTCCAACCTGCAAAGCTGATCTGGCAACAGCAATCAGAGAAAGTTGGAGCCAGATTGATGAAGAGTACTGTTTGTCACTCATTAAGTCCATGCCTCAGAGACTGCAAGCTGTTATAAAAGCCAGAGGTGGTGCAACAAAATACTAGTGATGTGTTGGAGCGTTCTTTTGTTTTCATGATTCCATAATTTTTTCCTCAGAATTGAGTGAGTCCATATTTTTTTCCCTCTACTTGGTCTAAAAAAGTAACTGTTACTGACTGCCACAATTTTTTTTTCCTGATTTCTTATAGTGTTTCTTAAAGCCAGAAAGTTGCCATTTGAAATGACTTTAGTTTTGTGTCAAGTCTGTGATCTGCTTTTTTTCTACAAAATTAAACAACTGAATGAACATCCTCCGAGGCTGGTGAGTCCATAATTTTTGCCAGGGGTTGTACATCTATCAACTGTTTCAGAAGACCATAACAGGTCCGTTTAACATAAAAAAGGTAAATATTACTCACAGACATATGCTCTTTAGGGTTTTAGTGGGGGAAAATTAAGATAAAGTGAAATAAAACAATGAATCAACAAAGCATTAGATCGAAGCACTGCTTTGATCTGCGACTCACTGCTTCAATTGGTTCAAGGCTCAAAGCAAAGCCGCGCTGCAGAAAAGTTGATTACAGACCCGCTGTAGGGTCTGTAATCAATGGAGAGAAATGATCATTTTCCTGACCAACACCTCCAAAAACAACGGCCACTCTGAAGGACCGATAAAGGGAGTCGTTAAGCAAAAAGGTCATTGATGTCGGTGGATCGAATCATTTCTTAACGATACCCTTTGGAAAGGAGTAGAATGCCACTTCCTTTGTTTGTTTTAGTGTACTTGGTGCAAATGATAGCCAAACACTCAGTTCCTTTAGATCTTGATGTTTTTCTGATGTTGCTGGTATGACAGTTATGATCCATGGTCATAAAAAAATGCACATAAACAGAAACTTTTGTTTCTAATACGACTCTAGAGTGACAAAAAGACTGCCATTGTGCATCTATAGCAACACCCAGTTACACACATTCAAAATGGCAGCCGGCTCTCAGCCAATTACAATGCAGCATATAGGAAGTCGGCCCTCTCTATGTTCTCTCTGCCTCGAAGGAGACAGTATTCAACTTTGGGGCGAATCACAATAAACAACAACTGAAAATAATCTACCAGAGAGTTTTTAATAACACCACCATTTTGAGCCTTTTCTGATGTACCATGACTGTAATAATCAGCCATAACTGACTCTGCATCTTATTTAACGTAAACGGTATGAGCTCATTAATGTCACCAAGGAGGTTGTGTTTTCAGCAGTTACTCCATTTGTGTCTCTGTGATTTAAAAAAGTCCTCACAAAATCTTGAGAAAGTGTGGTAGAATTATCAAAACTTATCAACTAGAAACATGATGAATCCCATCATGAAAGTGGATTACAGAATGGGACGCTTTGTCCAATGTGAGCAAAAATCCATTATACAAAATCTGGTATATACAGTGTTTATTACATGGAACACCATACAAAAACATTGGGACTTTTGCTTTTGTCCGGTGAGTGCAAATATCTGGTTTATATGGTGATTCTGGTGTTGAATGGGATATGGCTCTGGGTTCTCAATCTTAATTTTTCCCTTCAATAAGATGAGATGGGGCATTTTTTTAAAAATTATGAAAAGTTTATGACAATAATAATAATAATAATAATAATACAGGCAGCACAGTGACTTAGTGGTTAGTACTGTTGCCTCACAGCAAGACGGTCGTGGGATCACTTCCCATCTGTGGCCTTTCTGCGTGGAGTTTGCATGTTCTCCCCGTGTTTGCGTGGGGTCCGTCTGGGTGCTCCGACTTCCTCCCACATCTAAAATATGTGCGGGTTTGGTGAATTGGAAACTTTAAATTGACCACAGGTGTGAATGTCTCCTTTGATAGACTGGCATCTTGTCTAGGGTGTACCCCCACCTCATGCCCAATGACTGCTGGGAGGCTGCTCTCTAATAGATTCTGGCTCTGCACCCCAGGGTGACTGACCTCTTGGAAGCCCTACAAGACCTACCTATTCAAGACCTGGAGGCGACTAAAGATGGATGCCTTTTTAATTTCAATTAAGGACTCTGTTTTTGTTGATCTTCCGTTTTTTTTTTCCCCTTATTTCTTTGTTTGTTAAGAAATTCTTGTAAAATTTGTAAAAACCATGTAACTGGTAGAATGGCTTAAGCAGTGGGTCACCCCTGTGAGTCTGGTCTGCTTGAAATTTTTTCCTCATGATCAAAAGAGGGACTTTTTCCTTTCCACTGTCGCCTGTGTGCTCAGGGGGTTGGTAAGGTTAGACCTTACTCATGTGAAATGCCTTGAGGCCGCCTTGTTGTGATTTGGTCCTACATAAATAAAGTAAATTGAACTGAAATAAATTAAGGAAAGCTATGATTGGCTCCACACATGCACTGGTGCATGCACCACACTGTACATCAGCCCACTCTGATTCTTCTGCTGTGATGTTCTGCTTGCCATGGTCCATCTGTGTTGTGTCTCTTTTGCATTCTGTGGCTCAGTGTGAAGTAAAGGGAACATGTGCTCCTGCTTTTATGCTCCCTTGATTAAAGCTTGGTGGGACGTTCCTTCTTGGAGGTGATCTGACATCACTGACCACAGCTTGTGATCAGAGACGTTGCAGTGGATGTGGGCAGACTGTGTGCTATTGCTGTTACGTGATATGTGCCAACAATTGCTTTCTTGAATTGACAGCTTTCGTCAACAACTGGATGCTGTTGTGCATGTTCAGACTGCATGCTATGACATGCAATGTGTGTGGTCTGGTTGCCTACTGTAATTTCATCCTGATTGTCCAATCTGGCCCATGCCAACTGCTGCACGTTGCACCAGATCATCCCATATCACTTGCTTTTCTCAGTATTGATAGCCGATCAGCATCTACTATATCAGATTGCTCTCTATTGCTGGGTCATAATCGTTTT
Source organism: Thalassophryne amazonica (assembly GCF_902500255.1). Classification (NCBI taxonomy): domain Eukaryota; kingdom Metazoa; phylum Chordata; class Actinopteri; order Batrachoidiformes; family Batrachoididae; genus Thalassophryne; species Thalassophryne amazonica. The sequence continues at coordinate 45,128,794 of NC_047118.1, forward strand.
TTTTTTTTGTGAACATTTTCAAAACCTTCATGATGGGTTGCAACAGTATGTAACACCAGTATTACCACAGATTACTCGTGGTAGCATGCCTTGATTTGGTATCCGATTGCTTTTTAGCCACTATAGTAAATAATGACATGCCATTAATCAGCAATGGGAGGCCTGCTTGAAAGTGATTAATCATACCAAGGAGAAGAACCCCATGTAATTTTAGCTGTTGATTGGGATTCAAATGTGAAGTCTACAGCTTTTTAGACTTTAAACTAGTGAAAAATGCAAATTTTCAGTGACCAGACCTTCTTAAAAACTACAGCGTTAATACTGATGAAATCTGTCAGTCATAAATGTCGTCATAATGTCACAGGGATTCTTCGGTCTTGACACAGGTATGCACACGAGCCTTGCTTTGAGAAGTATTGCTCGTGGTTTGTAACTTAATTCCATTGAGGTTTGAGCATGATGAACTGACCTTTATGAAGATGGAGACAACAGCTATGCCGTGGGGGCTCCTAACCGCCTCACTGTAGTTAGCATACAAATCCTGGTTATAATGGATCAGCTGGACCTGAGAGACAGAGAGAGAGAGAGAGAGAGAGAGAGAGAGAGAGAGAGAGAGAGAGAGAGAGAGAGAGAGAGAGTGGTATATTTTCATCAATGTTACCCGATTTGTATATATATGTGTGTATGTGTATATGTACACACACACACACACACACACACACACACACACACACACACACACACACACACACACACACACATATATATAGTACTGTGCAAATGTTTAAGGCACATTTAATGCATCACAAAAGCATAAAAATTATGAAAACCTGACAAATATTCACAAATTAATTAAATGAGTGATGCAACTTTAATGATTATCAATATGAAAATTAGGTTCTATTTCCGTACAATTTTTTTGGTATATAAGTTGCACCAGAGTATAAGTTGCAGGACCTCAAAAATTATTTTAAGAAAACATAACTTAAAGTTTGAGTAATTGTGTTTAAGAATCATTTTTACATTGCATGATCATTGGCAACTGTTATTATGGAATAGAAAATATAGCTCACATATTCACTTTTGTTGGAGCTGCCTTTGTGTTGACATGGCAATAAAAAAAGGGGTGGAGGGAGGGGCATCAAACAGTATTTATTACAACTCTGGGATGCCTAAAACATTTGCACAGTATATATATATATATATATATATATATATATATATATATATATATATATATATATATATATATATATATATATACGAGGTCTATTAGAAAAGTATCCGACCTTATTATTTTTTTAAAAAACCATATGGATTTGAATCACGTGTGATTACATCAGCCAAGCTTGAACCCTCGTGGACATGCGAGAGTTTTTTTCACGCCTGTCGGTGACGTCATTCGCCTGTGAGCACGCCTTGTGGGAGGAGTGGTCCAGCCCCCTCGTCGGAATTCCTTTGTCTGAGAAGTTGCTGAGAGACTGGAGCTGTGCTTCATCAAAATTTTTTCCAAAACTGTGAGGCACATCCGAGTGGATACCATTTGACAAATTAAGCTGGTTTTCGGTGAAAATTTTAACGGCTGATGAGAGATTTTGGATTGTTTCTATCGCTGTAAGGACTTCCCACGGAGCGGGACGTCACGCAGCGCTCAGAGGCGACGTCGTCATCCTGTTTCAAGCTGAAAACCTCCAAATTTAAGCCTCTGGTGACCCAGGACATCGTGAGAGAACAGAGAACTTTCAGAAGAGGTCGGGGTCAGCAGTTTATCCGGACATTCCACTGTTAAAGGAGATTTTTTTAATGAAAGACGTGCGGACGGATTGGCACGTCAGTGGCGCGCCCGCCACAGGAAAAACACCTCCGTTGGAAGCCTTAAGGACAAGTTGGAACATGCCCTGCTGTTAAACAGTTTCTCAGATACTCACTCAACTGAAAGCCACCAAAAGCCGCCTGGATTTTACAAATGGTTATCAACACGGAGGTGTTTTTCCATATATATATATATATATATATATATATATATATATATATATATATATATATATGTAAATCAGAACCACTTCTTCATACCACTGCCACAGGAACATTACCCTATGACCCTAAATGAGGGTTGAAATGATTCTGACATCCTCCAGCGACCCCAGAGACATTGTTCAATCTTACGACCCTCTGCAGCTAACAATGGAGGACCCCACCCTGGAGGAGTATGTATGGGTTGTTCTGAATCAGTATTATTCCAGGCCAGTTGCCTCAAGCTGACTGACTGATCAGTTTAATTGATTGATCTCAGAAGTGAAGCAGAGTAGGTTCCGATTAGAACTTGGATGGGAGACCTCTGAGGAAGACCAAAGGCTGTGTGTTTCTGGCCAAATCTTGTGCCAGATCCCAGTCTGGATCTGCTGTGGTGACCTTGTACATACAGGGGCAACTGAAAGATGAACAGCAACTCGTGCTTTTTGGGGTCTGCTCAGTGAATTTTGTCTCACCAATGAGACTCCTCTGCCTCCAAAGCAGCTCTGCTTCTGATAATTGCAAAACCACAAACCCGAACTCACACAACAAAAGAGGCAGCACCATCAATAAATAAATAAAGTAATTAATCGCAGTTTTCCTTCAACATCTTTGTCTGTCTGGGCAGAGTGCACATATGCAAAACAAAGGACAGACTCAACTTTGATCGGCATCTATTTAAAGATGGGAAAGCACAGTGAATCTTCTTGAGCCTATATTCAGCAGGGACATCATTCTCATTTCCAATCTGACAACCAACTTTGAATTCATATCAAGGTGGATAACGAGCTTTGACAAGCCTGCTCACATATGAAGAGTTTATCCCATAATAAGAGCTGACAGAGCATAATTTACTTTGTGCACCGCGTGTATATCAAGTGTGCATGTGCATATCTCGTGTGCATGTGTCTGTCTAACGTGTGCACCTGTCTAATGTGTCTGTGTTCAGTTGAGACCACAATCATGTCCTCATTAATCATAATAAGCTTGCCAATTCCAATGTCAGGCCATCAGCAATGATCTTATTAGCCTATTAGTCTTCATTGTTCTGCTGCTTAAGTGGCTGCGGTAATGTTCAGTATGTTTATTTATTTATTTGTTTTTATGTCTGTTGTGAACATCTCTCACCTCTCCAGGAAAACCCTGTCCATTCAAGAGGTGCTCTGAACCCTGAGAGTCTTCGCTCCCAAAGTGAAGGCGCACTTCCTCCAGTCTGTAGCTGTAAGCCAGCGGGCCGCCAGAGATGTTCACGAGGTGAGCTTTATCTGGCCGCAGGGACACATGCTTCCCCGTGTTGTACATAGTGCCACCCATCTAAATGAAATGAGACAGAGGGAAAAACACTGAGGATAGTTGAAACTTTACTTCTATAATACCCCTGGTTGGGGAGTGCAAAAGATCACAGGGAATGCTCGAGGTATTGTCTGCTCTGAGATGATCAAAATTAAAAGTTCACCTACTAAATAAAGTCATGTTAACACATGTGACAATAAAAACTAAATTAAAAACATAATTTTCTTTGCGTGAACCAAAGAAAGAGAGAAAAACTGGAATGAATCATTTTATTGTGTGTGTGTGTGTGTGTGTGCGTGTGTGCTCAGCCTTTCTTTGGTACAAGTAGGGGGGCCTCGGAGTTACCGCTGATAATAGTGATAAATGCCCACTAGTGCGGGCAGCTTTTAGCTAAACATGGAGAGTTTGTTTTGGTGATGGAGGACAATTTGAAGGAGCTAATTGACGGTGCTAATTCTTCATATTATTTTTGGACTCCTATTTAAAGTTTGTGTTGGATTGTTGATGTCAGAGCAGCAGTGACGCACCAAAACTGGACAAATTTCTGATGTGTTTCCCTGGAGTGAAGAAGTACACAAAGTCTTTTTTTTTTTTGGAAGTACACAAAGTCGGTGCAGTGACTCACCAAAATATAAGTCCCTTTTCTGTTGTTTATAAATTGATATAATATCAAATGACAAGGATCTGTTTTAGCTGTTATATAAAACATGTAATAAATGAATGTTTTTACATTCTTTCAATGGAACGAATATTTAATTCAGTGAAAGCTGGAACACAACATTCAACAAAATGAAATATTTGTACCATTGAACTCATAAACATTCATTAATTGTATAGCTACTAATAGATTAAATCACTTTTTGTGATGACATCCTGAACTGGAGTGAGAACAGGTTGGATAATACCAATAAACAGACAACAATAATTAATTATACTGTATGGATTATATTAGAATGAAATGCCAACAATTAAAGGTGTGTATTAACATTTTCAAATGCTATAAAAGAAGAAAAAAAGAGAAACGAGAATAATTTGAATACAGATGCTACCACACGGATATTTCAGTTGCTTCAATTCCATCATGTTCCACTTTGAGTGAATTTGCCCCCTAAAATGTTCCTGTTCTGGTAACTTCCAGTGGTGATGGGCACAATTCAGCTAACCAGCTAACAGCTAATTAGCAAAAAACTTTTTCATTAGCAGATTAACATTTCAGCTAACTTTGAAAATCATTAGCATACCAGTTCGCTTCCATTAAATTTTGTTCCATTAATTTTAAGTTAGCTAACATTTTTTTTGTTTGTTTTTAAATAAAGTTTAACAGTAAAAAAACATTTGTAAATTCAAAACTCACACAGGTTTGTTCCTGTTGGAGATTATATTCAGCCGGTGAAATTGACACATTGTGCAAAAGTAAATGCCACCTCGTTCAGATGGAGAAGCAGGAGCTCAAGCCAGAGAAACACATTGATTATATTATTAAACTTATTTTCCGTGTATTTTGTGCATTTTCATTTCTATATATTTCTTATTTGATACATAATCTCTGTATGTGAAGAAATGTTGAATATAAACTACTGTCTGAGATCATTGGCTCATTTAATTGTTAATTATTTATGTACACCCAGTGGTGGGCACAGATAACCAAAAAATTTACTTTGATAACAGATAATCAGATAACTGAAAAGTTATTTTTGATAAAGTTCTCCTTTATCCAGTTCTCCAGTTCTCCTTTGCCTGCAGAGGATAGAGAGGTTTCTTCTTAAAGCAGCTCTTCTCTGTTTTGCAGAGGGTAGAACTATATGGAGCTAAATCAAGGCCAAACGTTTTGTAATCTGAAATTAAAAAAAGATTGAAAAAATACATTTTGAAACTGAAAATTCAATGTTTGTTCTTGAATTTTATAATCATTTAAAAAGTATTATAAAAATAAAAATAAGTGTAAGATATATATTTTTCAGTTTAAATAATTTTTTGATTCAGCTCTGTAATTTTTTTTGATCAAATAATTTATTTTCACTCATATTTCTTTTTTTCAGCTTCAGATCTTTTTTCCACTTTCAGGTCTTGTTTTTTCAGTTTCAAACTTTTGGCCCTGTTCTGGTGTGGGAGGGCATGACTTCGATTGAGAGGGGCGTGGAATTCTGTGCTAGGACCAATTTTATTCACTTTATACATGCTTCCCTTAGGCAGTATTATTAGACGGTATTGCTTAAATTTTCATTGTTACGCAGATGATACCCAGCTTTATCTATCCATGAAGCCAGAGGATACACACCAATTAGCTAAACTGCAGGATTGTCTTACAGACATAAAGACATGGATGACCTCTAATTTCCTGCTTTTAAACTCAGATAAAACTGAAGTTATTGTACTTGGCCCCACAAATCTTAGAAGCATGGTGTCTAACCAGATCGTTACTCTGGATGGCATTTCCCTGATCTCTAGTAATACTGTGAGAAATCTTGGAGTCATTTTTGATCAGGATATGTCATTCAAAGCGCATATCAAACAAATATGTAGGACTGCCTTTTTGCATTTACGCAATATCTCTAAAATCAGAAAGGTCTTGTCTCAGAGTGATGCTGAAAAACTAATTCATGCATTTATTTCCTCTAGGCTGGACTATTGGTTTCTTCCTGTTAAAAGGGAGTTTTTCCTTCCCACTGTTGCCAAGTGCTTGCTCATAGGGGGTCGTTTTGACCGTTGGGGTTTTTCATAATTATTGTATGGCCTTGCCTTACAATATGGAGCGCCTTGGGGCAACTGTTTGTTGTGATTTGGCGCTATATAAGAAAAAAGTTGATTGATTGATTGATTGATTGAATTGTGAGTGACAGGAGAGCAATCAGTCCTCACATGATGTTGCTTTCAGGAAATGTGGGTACTTTGATAGATAATGACTTAACACTTTCTCTCCACTGTATTGTCTTGATACCTGTAAATAAAGTGATGCTAAAGATGTCTATTACAAGTAATTCTAGACCACTCTTGGTCATTTTTGATGTTTAAAAACTGGAAAATATTGTAAGATTATATAAGATTGTAAAGTTTAACACCTATACCTAAAAAAAAGATGTGTCCCAAATCCACACAAGACCGTGAACGCAGCGTAGCATCGCCGCATCGCCACATGAAAATGAGGCGGGTCGCTCATTTTACAGGCTGCAGTGGAGTGTTACGAACTTTATAATTGACACACAGAGAGACCTGGCTCAGCAGATCTGAAGAAAGCTTTAATATGGCCACAACCAAGCAGACCGCCGGTAAATCCAAATCCAAAGCCGCCCGGAAGAGCGCTCCGGCTACCAGCGGTGTGAAGAAGCCTCGCCATTACAGGCCTGCCACTGTGGCACTCTGCCGCTACCAGAAATCCACCGAGCTGCTGATCCACAAGCTGCCGTTCCAGCACCTGATGAGAGAAATCGCTCAGGACTTGAAGACCAACTTTCGCTTTCAGAGCTCCGCTGTGATGTTCTTCAGGAGGCCGACGAGGCTGACCTGGTCGGCAGCTTGTGGATCAGCAGCTCGGTGGATTTCTGGTAGCGGCGGATCTCTCTCAGCGCCTCAGTGTCGGGCCTGTAACGGTGGGGCTTCTTCACACCGCCGGTAGCCGGAGCGCTATTCTGGGCGGTTTTGGATTTGGATTTACGGGCGGTCTGTTTGGTTTTGGTCATATTAAGCTTACGCTGTGAAACTGCCTGCCACTTTGTTACATCGTCATTAAAGTCACTATCCGGTACAACATACGGATCCACTGAACCAACTGCAACACATCGATCACAATAGACATCTTTATCTCAAGGGTTTAAAGCCTCGTAATAAGCTTTCATTCTCTCTGTTTTCTTTCATGCGCCAGCCGTGTAGTAAATAAACGATGGAGACGGGAGCAGAATCATTATCTATCAAAGTACCCACGTTTCCTGAATGCAACATCATGTGAGGACTGATTGCTCTGCTGTCACTCACAATTCCGCGTCCCTCTCAATCGAAGCCATGCCCTCCCACGCCAGAACGGGGCCAAAAGTTTGAAACTGAAAAAATAAGATCTGAAAGTGAAAAAAAGATCTGAAGGTGAAAAAAAGAAATATGAATGAAAAATTAATTATTTGATCAAAATAATTACTGCTGAATCAAAAATTTATTTAAACTGAAAAATATATCTTACACTTATTTTTATTTTAATAGTACTTTTTAAATGATTATAAAATTCAAGAACAAACACTGAATTTTCAGTTTAAAAATTTATTTTTTCAATCTTTTTTATTTTCAGATTACAAAACTTTTGGCCTTGATTTAGCTCCATAGAACTACACATCAGCTATGAAACATTTAACAGGTAGGTGCTCACCTGATTTTAAGTTTTATAAATATTTGTAGCTGTTCAGCTTTATTTACAACGTTATCGGTCTAAAAATTATCGGACTAAAATTTATCGCAAGATAATTAGTCCGATAATGGTTTTTAAAGTTATCTAAAAAGATAATCCGATAATGAATACATTATCTTCGATAATTATCGGTTATCGGATTATCGGAACTGTGCCCACCACTGTGTACACCTTGTTTCTAAAATTATTTTTGCATGCTAAACTGTTTTGTTATACTCCATGTTTACACTGCAACATATAATATATAGCTCTTTAAGTCTGATTTTTAAGGTTTTAGAGCAAAAAAACAAAACAAAACAAAAACAACCAACAAACCAAACAGCAAACAATCAAACAAGCTAAAGCTAAATTCACCATAGTAAAAGCTAGTGGTAAACAGTTCTGATAATTTCAGCTGAATGTTTTACTGGTTTATCCTATCACAGTACACTTTTCAGGTAATGGATTACAGGTTATCAAAGTTAATATTTCAGTTAGCTGTACCTACCATTGACTTCCAGGCAAAATGGTACAATTAACGTCAAGTAACCGATTCTCAATACCAGACATCAATGGCTCTGTGATTTTATAGATTGGGGTGCAAGGATTGGATGACTGTGGAAGCCTATGACTGTAATACACACAAAGCACATCCAAGAAGGACACATCCAGACTGGACAAGTTGATCAGGCAGGCTAGCGCCGTGGTTGGCATGAAGCTGGACTCTCTGGTGACGGTGGCAGAGAAGAGAACACTGGACAAACTGCTGGACATTATGGACGATGCCAGTCACCCTCTGCACACCGTCATCAGCAACCAGAAGAGGCTCTTCAGCCACAGACTGCTCCTTCCTAAAGTGCAGGACCAAAAGACTGAAAAAGTCCTTTGTCCCTCAGGCCATCAGACTGAACAACTCCTCACTCAGTTGGAGGAGGAGTAACAGGAAGACAGAGAATGGGAAGGAGAGGAGCAGTAGTCACCAGTAAACCAGCATTGGTCAGTATGTCTGGTATTTATATTCGTGTATTTATATTTGCAAACTGTTTTGCTTTTTTACTTTCACGTTTGATAGTCTGTGTGCTTCTTACCCTGTGTGCTGCTATACAATGCTGCTGGAACCTCAACTTCCCTGAGGGAGTCTTCCCAAGGGATCAATAAAGTTCTACCTAATCTAAATATGATTTCTTTCACCAAGGAAATTATAGTTTCACTTGTATCTGTTGGTTTCTGAATTTAGCAAAATTACAAAACGTTCACAAAACAGGACTAAAATTTAGTCAAACATGATTGTTCCTGAAAGTAAATTTGTCTTGGACCACAGAGTATGCAGAAAGTGCAAGGCTACATACACTGTACACAACAGCTATGTAACCTGACATACATTAGAGTACAAATATAACATTTAAATAATTAAATAAGACAAAATATGAGAAAAAGACCTCTTCACATCTTGACAAAGGTATGGATAAAGTAAAATATCACTTTAGCATCCAAATGAAAGAGTTGAGTTCAAATGGCGCTTTAAAAAAGCATGCACTGTTGCACGCCACTGTACAGTAGTGTTCAGAATAACAGCAGTGCTATGTGACTAAAAAGATTAATCCAGGTTTTGAGTATATTTCTTATTGTTACATGGGAAACAAGGTACCAGTAGATTCAGTAGATTCTCACAAATCCAACAAGACCAAGCATTCACGATATGCACACTCTTAAGGCTATGAAATTGGGCTATTAGTAAAAAAAAAAAAAGTAGATAAGGGGGTGTTCACAATAATAGTAGCATCTGCTGTTGACGCTACAAACTCAAAACTATTATGTTCAAACTGCTTTTTTAGCAATCCAGTGAATCACTAAACTAGATTTAGTTGTATAACCACATTAATTTTGTTTTGCTCGTTTACCAGTGTGCTTGGGGTCATTGTCTTGTTGAAACACCCATATCAAGGGCATGTCCTCTTCAGCATAAGGCAACATGACCTCTTCAAGTATTTTGACATATCCAAACTGATCCATGATACCTGGTATGTGATATATAGGCCCAACACCATAGTAGGAGAAACATGCCCATATCATGATGCTTGCACCACCATGCTTCACTATCTTCACTGTGAACTGTGGCTTGAATTCAGAGTTTGGGGGTCGTCTCACAAACTGTTTGCGGGCCTTTGACCCAAAAAGAACAATTTTACTCTCATCAGTCCACAAAATATTCCTCCATTTCTCTTTAGGCCAGTTGATGTGTTCTTTGGCAAATTGTAACCTCTTCTGCACGTCTTTTATTTAACAGAGGGACTTTGCGGGGGATTCTTGCAAATAAATTAGCTTCACACAGGCGTCTTCTAACTGTCACAGCACTTACAGGTAACTCCAGACTGTCTTTGATCATCCTGGAGCTGATCAATGGGTGAGCCTTTGCCTTTCTGGTTATTCTTCTATCCATTTTGATGGTTGTTTTCCATTTTCTTCCACATGTCTCTGGTTTTTTTGGTCCATTTTAAAGCATTGGAGATCATTGTAGATGAACAGCCTATAATTTTTTGCACCTGCGTATAAGTTTTCCCCTCTCCAATCAACTTTTTAATCAAACTACGCTGTTCTTCTGAACAATGTCTTGAATGTCCCATTTTCCTCAGGCTTTCAAAGAGAAAACCATGTTCAACAGGTGCTGGCTTCATCCTTAAATAGGGGACACCTGATTCACACCTGTTTGTTCCACAAAATTGACGAACTCACTGACTGAATGCCACACTACTATTATTGTGAACACCCCCTTTTCTACTTTTTTTACTAATAGCCCAATTTCATAGCCTTAAGAGTGTGCATATCATGAATGCTTGGTCTTGCTGGATTTGTGAGAATCTACTGAATCTACTGGTACCTTGTTTCCCATGTAACAATAAGAAATATACTCAAAACCTGGATTAATCTTTTTAGTCACATAGCACTACTATTATTCTGAACACTACTGTATCTACCAAGCTCAAGAACTGCCTTGGTATCCTGGAAGGAAACCACCAAAGTAAACCATAAGAAGATGAAGGAATATTCCACCATTGACTTCCTGGACTCACCATTGCTGATGAGACCGGCAACAGGAAACGGTCAGGGGAATGTCCATGTACCACCTGGGGAGGTGAGGACACACCTGTTGTCTGGCTGCATGGCTGCTATCAAGATCAAGGACTCAACACGGTTCCATAGTGTGGTGGATGTAGAGCCAATTAACACCAGCACTTTCTCCCAGACATGACTAGACTAATTTGCTGCATTCACCTATTCATTACCACTGTTTGTATATAATAAATGAGAATGCACTGAGCCTCATTGTAAATGCGCTGAGCCAGTGCTGCTGTTGTACGAAATTATTCCATTACTCATCAGCACAGAATGAATTCACAGATTAATCCTTTGAGAAAAACTGCATTATTTATTATTATTAAAAAAAACAAAAAAAAAAACAATTGAGAATCCGAAGCGTAAATTACCTTGTTCTTGACTGAATAAATGTATTCATGCTTAGGAAATAAAAGCAATGAAAAGCCTAAAGCTGCACATACAAGTCATTTTACTGAATGGTTTCCTTTTAAGAGCTTTGCTCAATGCACATTTGGAGGTTGTGCACATTTTGGGGTGAGCTCACTGCATTGGCTCCCATTACAAAAATATAAACATACTCTCAGTTAATAGAGTACAAGCAGGTTACGTCTGTTAGATGTATGGTCTTAGAAGACCATACCGGCATGAGGCAAATATTCAAAGCCTTCCTTCTTATTCCGTTGAGTAAATGATGGCTTCAAAGTATGTGGAGAGAAGAGAGACTGAAAAATAAGAGGGTTAAGACAGAGGACGAGGACTATAAAAAGGATATAGATAAAGACAAAAGCCAGAAGGGGAAGGTGGGACATAAAACAGGAAAGAAATTAACATTTTTAAAAGCAGGGATAGAATGAGGAAGGACACAAGAAAATGAGAACGGGAAGAGAAAACGGCATGACTGGATAAGTGATTACTTGAGAATGGACAGGGAGGAAAGTTGACAATATTAGAAACAGCATAGATATAATTGATGAAGTAGAGCTGTGATAGCTGAGTGGGTTAGGGACTTAATGAGGATTCCATGCCTTGGCTCAGAAGTGTGCACAGTGAGGTGGAATGAAAGAACACACATTTTTTTTTGGTGGTATTTCTCGAAATGCTGTGACTGAAGGGTAAACATATAGAAGCTTTCAGCTTAATTCCCACTTTGCTTCTAAAAGATACCATGGCATTGTTGTTCGCTTTGAAGTTTTTCAATGAATGTCAAAGGAATGCAAAATAGATTGCAGGTAAAAGGATGTCATCACCCACACATCCCAGAAATTATAACATCCAACCCAACACTAAGTGCATTGTAATGTCTCCAAGTCAGTAACCCATGTTACAAAAAAAAAAAAAAAAAAAAGCAAACAAATGGAAAGACATTTCTGGAGTCAGGAGGAGAAGTGTTACTAACTTATAAAATTATTCATGCATTAGCATCTTCCTACCTAGCTGACCTAATTATACTCTACGTACAAGCCCATGCTCTGTGTTCTCAGGGTGCAGACTACTTTGTATCCCTAAGGTTGGTTAAATAAAGTGGGCAGGCCACAGAGCCTTCTCTTATCGTACACCTGTCTTGTGGAATGATCTCCCTGCAAAGATAAAAGAGTCAGATTCCATAGAGACATTCAAGTCCAGACTAAAGACACATCATTCTCCCTGTTGTATGACAACCATACCGGTGTAATATGGAACTATGCTTCCTTTCCTTTTAAGTCAGATTATTGGCAACAGAACAGGCCTCAGCCTCACTACATACAAATTCTGGGTCTGTAAGTGAAGCTCAGGGCTAGCTACTGGCAACCAATTTAGTAATCTCTCTACTTCCCTGTCAATCTACTGTTGAATTAATGCCTGAAGTGCAGTTATTTCCAGCTAACTGATTCTGCTCTTTTTCTCTGTGTCTGAGGCACTGACTACACCAATGGTGGATGCTGGCCCTGCACCCTAGGGTGCTGGACTGACCTCAGGATAGGGATCGATCCAAATTTTTTCACTTCCGATCGGATCTGATCTCAATATCTGAATTTGGATATCTGCCAATACCAATACTTTTCCGATCCAATACCAGAGCTCTGTTTGCTTTAATATTATTATCATTATTGTTGATTTTATATGAGGATTTTCTTACAAAGGAGACCTGAAAGTTCAGCTACAATTTGCCAGAAAGTGTATCTAAGATGAAAGGCTAGATTTGATGTTTTGGTGAAAGAATTAAGTGCTTTTATTTTATAGACTTTTATAGCCTTATTTAAATAGACTTAATATAATTTAAATAGACTTGAGGAAAAAATTATGGAATCATGAAAAACAAAAGAACGCTCCAACACATCACTAGTATTTTGTTGCACCACCTCTGGCTTTTATAACAGCTTGCAGTCTCTGAGGCTTGGACTTAATGAGTGACAAACAGTACTCTTCATCAATCTGGCTCCAACTTTCTCTGATTACTGTTGCCAGATCAGCTTTGCAGGTTGGAGCCTTGTCATGGACCATTTTCTTCAACTTCCACCAAAGACTTTCAATTGGATTAAGATCCGGACTATTTGCAGGCCATGACATTGACCCTATGTGTCTTTTTGCAAGGAATGTTTTCACAGTTTTTGCTCTATGGCAAGATGCATTATCATCTTGAAAAATGATTTCATCATCCCCAAACATCCTTTCAATTGATGGGATAAGGAAAGTGTCCAAAATATCTACGTAAACTTGTGCATTTATTGATGATGTAATGACAGCCATCTCCCCAGTGCCTTTACCTGACATGCAGCCCCATATCATCAATGACTGTGGAAATTTACATGTTCTCTTCAGGCAGTCATCTTTATAAATCTCATTGGAACGGCACCAAACAAAAGTTCCAGCATCATCACCTTGCCCAATGCAGATTCGAGATTCATCACTGAATATGACTTTCATCCAGTCATCCACAGTCCACGATTGCTTTTCCTTAGCCCATTGTAACCTTGTTTTTTTTTCTGTTTAGGTGTTAATGATGGTTTTCGTTTAGCTTTTCTGTATGTAAATCCCATTTCCTTTAGGCGGTTTCTTACAGTTCGGTCACAGACATTGACTCCTGTTTCCTCCCATTCGTTCCTCATTTGTTTTGTTGTGCATTTCGGTTTTTGAGACATATTGCTTTAAGTTTTCTGTCTTGACGCTTTGATGTCTTCCTTGGTCTACCAGTATGTTTGCCTTTAACAACCTTCCCATGTTGTTTGTATTTGGTCCAGAGTTTAGACACAGCTGACTTTGAACAACCAACATCTTTTGCAACATTGCGTGATGATTTACCCTCTTTTAAGAGTTTGATAATCCTCTCCTTTGTTTCAATTGACATCTCTCGTGTTGGAGCCATGATTCATGTCAGTCCACTTGGTGCAACAGCTCTCAGATGTGATCACGCCTTTTTAGATGCAGGCTAACAAGCAGATCTGATTTGATGCAGGTGTTAGTTTTGGGGATGAAAATTTACAGGGTGATTCCATAATTTTTTCCTCAGAATTGAGTGAGTCCATATTTTTTTCCCTCTGCTTGGTCTAAAAAAGTAACCGTTACTGACTGCCACAATTTTTTTTTCCTGATTTCTTATAGTGTTTCTTAAAGCCAGAAAGTTGCCATTTGAAATGACTTTAGTTTTGTGTCATGTCTGTGATCTGCTTTTTTTCTACAAAATTAAACAACTGAATGAACATCCTCCGAGGCCGGTGATTCCATAATTTTTGCCAGGGGTTGTACAACCTGTAAAAAACATTGTGACTGTTAGAATGGCCTAAGCAGTGGGTCACTCCTGTCTGCTTGAGGTTTCATCCTCATTATCACTAGCAGGAGTTTTCCTTACCACTGTCACCTGTGTGCTTGCTCGGCGGATGGTAAGGTTAGACCTTAGTCATGTGAAGTGCCTTGAGGCAGCGCTGTTGTGATTTAGTGCTATATAAATAAAGTAAATTGAACTGAATTGTAAACTATGCTGGCACTATGACAGGTAAAAGGGAGAGAACTGGCTGATGTGATGGAAAGGAGAAAGGTAGATATCCTGTGAGTACAAGAGACAAGTTGGAATGGGAGTAAGGTTAGGTGCATCAGGGGTGATGTTAAACTATTCTATCATGATGTGGATAAGAGGTGAAGTGGTGTAGATGCAATCCAGTGTCTGCAAAGTGATGAGTGTGCAGCTTGAAATTAAAGGGTGATCATGAATGTCATCAGTGCATATGCCCTGCAAGAGAGGTTTGACATGAAGGACAAAGAAGACTTCAGGAGGGAGTTAGTTGAGGAGGTGGAGAATGTAGTGATGAAAGACCCAATGTAATTACTGCAACTATTACTATATAATTACCTTAATGCACAAAGTTGTCAAATTTGGTATATTTCATAATGATAGGTTGGTTAATTTTGTGCATACTGTCTGACAACAAAAACATCATGGCAGCCATGATAAAAAAAACAAAAGAAAAAAATGAATAACACATAACACACACGCACACACACACACACACACACACACACACACACACACACACACACACACACACACACACACACACACACACACACACACACACACACACTCGAACTGAAGCATTCACGGTAAAGTCACACTCATAATCCAGAAGAGGATAGATGAATACACAGGCAGAGAATGATGGTGTATGACCTAAAATTTCACAGGATGGAAAAACTTGGACATGATTTACCCATAAATTTTTGAATAAATTTGACAGTGGTTATCATTGTTCAACAATGATATAATGTACAAAGTCCACAGTGTTTGAAGTGGCTCTGTTGTAAACATTCTGACTGATAGAGGGTCCAAAAGTTTATAGGCTGAGGAAATATAGTGTATGGTTATGCATATCATTTTTGGAAGAATCTGGATAATGTATTTTCTACATTATAGTGTTGAAAGAACAATATCATTATCATTAGTATTTTATATGATTGTGTGTCTTTTTTTATTGTTTTTATTTATTTTACTTCCTTTACCTTTTTATGGTTTAATTTTTTTATTATTGTGTTTTAATCTTATTTCATTTTATTCTGCTTTTATTCTGCTTTTAAATGATGTTTGTGAAGCACCTTGAGGCGATTACTCGTGATTTGGCGCTATATCTTCTTCTTCTTTCGGCTGTTCCCGTTAGGGGTCGCCACAGCAGATCAATCGTTTCCATCTCACCCTGTCCTCTGTATCTTCCTCTGTCACACCAACCACCTGCATGTCCTCTCTCAGCACATCCATGAACCTCCTCTTTGGTCTCCTTCTCCTCCTGCCTGATGGCTCCATCCTCAGCATCCTTCTCCCTATATACCCTGGGTCCCTCCTCTGCACATGTCCAAACCATCTCAATCTCGCCTCTCTGACTTTGTCTCCAAACCGTCCCGCCTGAGCTGTCCCTCTGATATGTTCATTGCTAATCTTGTCCATTCTTGTCACTCCCAAAGAGAATCTCAACATCTTCAGCTCTGCCACCTCCAGCTCTGCCTCCTGTCTTTTTATTAGTGCCACTGTCTCTAAGCCATACAACATAGCTGGTCTCACTACTGTTTTGTAAACTTTCCCCTTCACTCTTGCTGATATTCTTCGGTCACAAATCACTCCTGCCACCTTTCTCCACCCACTCCACCCTGCCTGCACTCTCTTCTTCACCTCTCTACCACACTCTCCATTACTTTGAACAGTTGACCCCAAATATTTAAACTCATCTACTTTCACCACTTCTACTCCTTGTAACTGCACTATTCCACTGGGCTCCCTCTCATTCACACACATGTACTCAGTCTTGCTTCTACTGACTTTCATTCCCCTTCTCTCCAAAGCATATCTCCACTTCTCCAGACTAGACTCAACTTGCTCTCTACTCTCACTACAGATCACAATGTCATCTGCAAACATCATAGTCCATGGGGACTCCTGTCTGATCTCATCTGTCAACCTGTCATCACCACTGCAAACAAGAAAGGACTCAGAGCTGATCCTTGGTGTAATCCCACCTCCACCTTGAATGAGTCTGTCATTCCGACTGCGCATCTCACCGCTGTCACACTATTCTTGTACATGTACTGCACTACCCTAACATACTTCTCTGCCATTCCAGACTTCCTCATACAATGCCACAACTCTTCTCTTGGCACCCTATCATACGCTTTTTCTAAGTCCACAAACACACAATGTAACTCTTTCTGTCCTTCTCTGTACTTTTCCAACAGTATTCTCAGAGCAAACATTGCATCTGTAGTGCTCTTTCTCTGCATGAAACCATATTCCCTCCACCTTCTCAGCACACACTCCTCACTTGTCAGCACATTACCATGTGCATCTTTTACCACCCTAACCTGCTGCACATCCTTTCCAGCTCTGTCCCTTTGTCTGGCCAATCGGTACAAGTCCTTTTCTCCTTCCTTACTATTCAACTTCTTGTACAGCTCGCAATATGCCTTTTCCTTTGCTTTTGCCACTTCTCTTCTCGCCTTATGCCGCATCTCCTTGTACTCCTGTCTACTTTCTTCATCTCTCCGACTATCCCAAAACGTTTTCGCCAACCTCTTTCTCCTTATGCTTTCCTGGACCTCTTCATTCCACCACCAAGTCTCCTTGTCTTCCTTCCACTGTCCAGATGTCATACCCAGTACTGCCCTAGCTGTCTCCCTCACCACATCTGCAGTACTCTTCCAGTTGTCCAAAATTTCTTCCCCTCCAACTAGTGCTTCTCTCACCAGTCTTCCTCCTTCAGCTTCCACCATCTGATCCTTTGTTGAGCTCTCACTCTCTTCTTCTTCTTTACCTCTAAAGTCATCCTACAAACAACCATCCTATGCTGTCTAGTGACACTCTCTCCTGCTACCACCTTACAGTCTGTGATTTCTTTTGCATCTCCTATAAAGAATGTAGTCCACCTGTGTGCACCTTCCTCCACTCTTATATGTTACCCTGTGCTCCTCCCTTTTCTTAAAGTAGGTATTCACCACAGCCATTTCCATCCTTTTTGCAAAATCAACTACCATCTGTCCTTCCCCATTCCTATCCTTGATACCATATCTACCCATTACTTCCTCATCACCTCTGTTCCCTTCACCAACATGCCCATTGAAGTCTGCTCCTATCACCACTCTTTCATGCTCAGGCACACTCTCCACCACCTCATCTAACACACTCCAGAAATCTTCTTTCTCCTTCATCTCACAACCTACCTGTGGGGCATATGCACTGATGATATTCATCATCACCCCTTCAATTTCCAACTTCACACTCATCACCCTGTCAGACACTCGCTTAACCTCCAACACACTTTTAACATACTCTTCCTTTAAAATGACCCCAATACCATTTCTCTTCCTGTCCTCACCATGGTACAACAACTTGTACCCACCGCCGATGCTCCTGCTCTTACTTCCCTTCCACTTGGTCTCTTGCACACACAATATGTCTACCTTTCTCCTCTCCATCATATCAGCCAGCTCTCTCCCTTTACCAGTCATACTACCAACATTCAAAGTCCCCACTCTCATTTCCACCCTTCTAGTTTTCTTCTTCTCCCGCTGTTCGTGGCAACGTTTTCCTCCTCTTCTTCGTCGTCTTCGCCCAGCAGTAGCCCAATTTCCACCGGCACCCTGTTGGGCAATAGCACCGGTGGCGGACGTTGTTAACCCGGGCCGCGACCGATCCGGTATGGGAATTCGATTCTGAGTCTGCATAGTTGGGTTGGCTTGTTTTACGCCGGATGCCCTTCCTGACGCAACCCTCCTCATTTATCCGGGCTTGGGACTGGCACTCAGAATGTACTGGCTGCACACCCCATGTGGCTGAGCGCTATATAAATGAATAAATTCTTATTATTATATTATTAATGCGATGGATGGATGGATGGAAGCACAGACTGAGTGAGATTCCATATCCATGGTCATGGTGAGGCTGACAGGGGTTAAAAAAAATCTAAGCATGACCAAGTTTTTAAAATCATAATTTTATATATTATCTGTCTTTTTTCATTCTGTGTGTGTCGGGGTGGGGGTGGGGGAGATCAAGGTCGACTTGTTTCACACAGTGTTGGGAAGGTGTCGTAGCACGGACCCACAACAGGGGGCGCAAATGAACGGACAATGAGTAAGCCAAAAGGTAACAATTTAATGTTGTGACAATACACAACTAAATATACAGAAATTGCAAAGTCAATTAACACCAGGTGACGTGTGGGCAGGCTCGAAGATAGAAGACCCCGACGAGAGAGAGGCCGCGTCCCACACGGCCTCCACCACCAACGGTCTGAAGAACACCGGAGCCGCCAAGTCCCGAGTCCCCAGGTGACCTCTGTCTTCGGCTGTCGAACCCGGTACTGCTGGCAAAAAGCAGAGACAAGATGAATGAGTGTAAGTCCTTACACTCAGTGGTCTACAGTCTGTACACAGTCAGGAGGAGGACCTCCACCTCCGAATCACACACTCGTGCAGCTCCTTGTGTAACCACTTATCTGTAGCGCAGTCGTCGTCGTCACGCCACACGCCAATTCCCCAGATAAGGGCGAACACCACAGGATACCGGCTGCAACAGAAGTTCAGAATTCACTCAACGATATGAGTCAGCAGAGACGTTACCTCTCGGTAGTCGATTTCTCGGCGGGGAGGTGGAGTTGCAGTCCGGCTTAAATACTGGTGTAGATGAGTGACAGCTGTCACTTCCTCTGGGTCTGGCGCCCTCTCGTGCTTGGAGCCCGCACTCCAAGCAGGGCGCCCTCTGGTGGTGGTGGGCCAGCAGTACCTCCTCTTCAGCGGCCCACACAACACACAGAGGTCATTTATCAGGAAAAGAATAACTCAGTTTGTTCTCTTCTTTTTTTATTATGAGTTGAAATTGAAATTTAAAACACAGTTACAACAGCAATATTTGATGAATGTTACAAGAAATGTGTCCTTCCTTTTAGGACATCATACACATGCAGTTACGGTAATATGATTGGTGTTGGAAAAAAGCTTTTATATCTGTGGACCTGTGGCAAAATCCTATTATATTATCCTTAAAGGTCCACAGCAGTCACTGTAATGTCTGAGTTCATAATATAGAAGCATCATCCACATTATGTTACTTGCAGCCACTGACAAAACTAAAACACTGACAAAATATAACTCCAAAGTAGAAGTTAAAAGCAATTTCACCTGCCTTTCCTCACTGACTTCATTATATTCTGGTCTGGTTTCATTCTAAAATAAATTTTCTGAAACATAAAATCTTATTGGAAATGATAATCCATCACAGCACAAAATGTGACTGATCAGGTTTTTATCAAATGCACATATTTTAAATTTTATTGGCAGCAGAAAGTTGAGGAGTGAAGAAGTGCCACAAAATGTCATTATTCTGAATTTGAGGCTGCCAAAAAAGTTTTAACATGAGAGAAAAGAAGCAATGGGCTTTAAGCTTTTTTAGAAATGAAAGAAACTGAGAAACATGCTCATTTTAAGCTAAATGCGAATTCAACCACACCTGCTCCGAATTTAAAACATGCACCTGATGATAACAAACCTGTTTACATAAGATGTATTGCATTGGCATGACAGCTGTGGGGTGATTTGATTTTCATTTCAGCAGCCGCAAAGACAGACAGATGAATGAACTGTATGTAGACTGACATTATACTTGCAACAATAAATAATTAACACATTTTAATGCAATTTCTATGACTAGGTTAGAGGTCACGGATGAAAAAAAATTTTTTTTTTAAAACATTTCAGTGATTAAAAAAAACAACTCCTGACTGCTATCTAGATACAAGTTGACTTTCTGGTTATCATTTTTCCAAACGCTCATCAACGAAACACACAAAGAGTTCCATACAAAAATAATCCAAAAACGGAAAAGCTGTTAGTTCAGGTGGTGAGTCTATATGTAATTACGTATTTATAATTTTGACATTGTAACATGTTCAAATTAATGTGTACTTTTAAGCTAGGATCTCACGGAGCCGAAAATGCTGACAAACATTGCGAATTTTGGGTTTTGTCGGGGTTCGTAAAAGGTTGCAAAACAGTTTGCAAACATCACTGAGTTATGGGTAAAAAATAAAAAAAAGGTTTCTCCACAGAAGATCGGGAGTGGTGGAAATGCCATTTTCAAAGACAAAGGTGGAAAGCGAGGACTGGATGTAGCAGCACTGTAACAGAAACGCCGCTGATGTAAATACATATATGCACATGAGCCATTGTCATTCAGCAGTGCATCAGCAATGAATAGGCAAAGCATCTGGTGTGAAACAGGTATAAGAGTCTTCCTTGTAGCAAGCCCACACATGTCTACAGTGTGGCAGACAGGACCTATGGTATTAATTTCAATTTATTTTCAATTTATTAATTTATATAGCGCCAACTCACGACAAAGTCGCCCCAAGGTGCTTCACACAATTCACAACAACACAAATTAATCTAAAATCAAAATTAAAAGCAAGAAAAGCACAATAAAAAGATAAAACACAGAAGAATAAAAGGAAATTACAAAGCAAACACAAACAAATTAAATTAATGATAAGACAGTCTAAAAAAGTGGGTCTTCAGTATTGATTTAAAAGTCTCCACCGTGTCAAACTGCTGAATAACAGCAGGTAGATCGTTCCAAAGAGTCGGACCATGGTAGTAGAAGGCTCTATACCCCACAGACTTCTTGTTCATCCTCGGAACACACAGAAGCCCTACGCCCTGCGAACGCAAGGGCCTTGCAGGTACGTAGGGCTTAACCAAGTCTGCCAGGTAGGAAGGTGCCAGTCCATGAACAATTTTATAAAACTTTAAAATCCGATCTGGCAGAAACCGGTAGCCAATGAAGGGATGCCAGAATGGGAGTAATGTGGTCAAACCTTCTACTTTGTGTCAAAAGTCTGACAGCAGCATTCTGTACCAACTGAAGTCATCAAATGCTAGACTGCGGTAGGCCAGAAAATAAAACATTACAATAATCCAATCAGAACCTCCATGACCAGTAAAAAATCAAGGACCGAGATGTTGCCCGGTATGGCGGAGCCGGGGCCCCACCCTGGAGCCAGGCCTGGGGTTGGGGCTCGCACGCGAGCGCCTGGTAGTTGGGCCTTAGCCCATGGGGCCCGGCCGGGCTCAGCCCGAAAGAGCGACGTGGGCCTGCCCTCCTGTGGGTTCACCACCTGCAGAGGGGGCCATGGTGGTCGGGTGCAGAGAGGATTGGGTGGGGGTCGAGGGCAGGTGGCCCGGCGGCCCAGTCCATGCTCACAGCCCCTGGCTGTTGGGACGTGGATTGTCACCTTGCTGGGGGGGAAGGAGCCTGAGCTTGTGCGGGAGGTTGAGAGATACCGACTAGAGATAGTCAGGTTCACCTCCATGCACAGCTTGGGCTCTGGTACCCAACTCCTGGAGAGGGGCTGGACGCTTCATTTTTCTGGCGTTGCCCACGGGGCGAGGCGGAGAGCTGGGGTTGCATTGCTTATTGCTCCCCAACTCAGTCGCCATGTGTTGGAGTTCACTCCGGTGAACGAGAGGGTCGCATCCCTACGTCTTCGGGTTGGGGACAGGTCTCTCACCGTTGTCTCTGCCTACGGGCCGAGCAGCAGTGCAGAGTACCCGACCTTTCTGGAGTCCCTCGAAGGGGTACTAGATAGTGCTCCGACTGGGGACTCTATTGTTCTCCTGGGGGATTTCAACGCCCACATGGGCGGCGACAGTGAGACCTGGAGGGGGGTGATCGGGAAGCATGGCCTCCCCGATCTGAACACGAGTGGTGTTCGGTTGTTGGACTTAGTCACAGTTTGTCCATCACGAACACCATGTTCGAGCACAAGGGTGTCCGTAAGTGCACGTGGCACCAGGACACCCTGAGCCGGAGGTCGATGATTGACTTTGTAGTCGTATCATTTGACCTTCGGCCACATGTCTCGGACACTCGAGTGAAGAGAGGGGCAGAGCTGTCGACCGATCACCACCTGGTGGTGAGTCGGATCCGCTGGGAGGGGAGGAAGCCGGTCAGACCTGGCAGGCCCAAACGTATTGTGAGGGTCTGCTGGGAATGACTGGCGGAACCCTCTGTCAGCGAGGTCTTCAACTCCCACCTCCGGGAGAGCTTCTCCCAGATCCCGGGGGAGGTTGGAGACATGGAGTCCGAGTGGACCATGTTCTCCACCTCCATTGTCGATACGGCCGCTCGTAGCTGTGGTCACAAGGTCTCTGGTGCCTGTTGCGGCGGCGGTGGGTGGACACCGGAAGTAAGGGATGCCGTCAAGCTGAAGAAGGAGTCCTACTTATCTTTGTTGGTAGGTGGGACCCCAGAGGCAGCTGACAGGTACTAGCAGAACAAGCGTGCTGCAGCCCGTGTGGTCGCAGAGGCAAAATCTTGGGTCTGGGAGGAGTTCAGGGAGGCCATGGAGGAGGACTATCGGTCGGCCGCGAAGAGATTCTGGCAAACCATCCGACGCCTCAGGAGGCGGAAGCAGCTCTCCACCAGCACTGTTTACGGTGCGGGTGGGGAGCTGTTGACCCTGACTGGGGATGTTGTCGGGCGGTGGAAGGAGTACTTCGAGGATCTCCTCAATCCCATCGTCACGTCTTCCGAAGAGGAAGCAGAGACTGGGGACTCAGAGGCGGACTCATCCATTACCCAGGCCGAAGTCACCGAGGTGGTTAGAAAGCTCCTCGGTGGCAAGGCTCCTGGGGTGGATGAAATCCGTCCTGAGTACCTTAAGTCTCTGGATGTTGTGGGACTGTTTTGGCTGACACGCCTCTGCAACATCGTGTGGCGATCGGGGACAGTGCCTCTGGATTGGCAGACCGGGGTGGTGGTCCCTCTGTTTAAGAAGGGGGACCGGAGGGTGTGTTCCAACTATAGGGGGATCACACTGCTCAGCCTCCCCGGTAAGGTCTATTCCAGAGTACTGGAGAGGAGAATTCAACTGATGGTCGAACCTCTGATTCAGGAGGAGCAGTGTGGTTTTCATCCTGGTCGCAGCACACTGGACCAGCTCTACACGCTCCATCAGGTGCTCGAGGGTTCATGGGAGTTCGCCAAACCAGTCCACATGTGTATTGTGGATCTGGAGAAGGCGTTCGACCGTGTCCCTCGGGGCACCCTGTGGGGAGTGCTCCGGGAGTACGGGGTCCGGGATCCTTTGCTAAGGGCTATCTGGTCCCTGTACGACCGCAGCAGGACCTTGGTTCGCATTGCTGGTAGTAAGTCAAACCTGTTTCCAGTGCACGTTGGCCTTCGCCAGGGCTGCCCTTTGTCACCGGTTCTGTTCATTATTTTTATGGACAGAATTTCTAGGTGCAGCCAGGGTGTAGAGGGGGTCTGGTTTGGGAACCACAGAATCTCGTCTCTGCTGTTTGCGGACGATGTGGTTCTGTTGGCTTCGTCAAATCAGGACCTTCAGCGTGCACTGGGGCAGTTTGCAGCCGAGTGTGAAGCGTCCGGGATGAGAATCAGCACCTCCAAATCCGAGGCCATGGTTCTCGACCGGAAAAAGGCGCTTTGCCCTCTTCAGGTCGGTGGAGTGTCCTTGCCTCAAGTGGAGGAGTTTAAGTATCTCGGGGTCTTGTTCACGAGTGAGGGACAGATGGAGCGTGAGATCGATAGACGGATCGGTGCAGCATCTGCAGTGATGTGGTTGCTGTATCGGACCGTCGTGGTGAAGAGAGAGCTGAGTAGGGCAAAGCTCTCGATTTACCGATCGATCTACGTTCCGATCCTCACCTATGGTTATGAGATTTGGCTCATGACCGAAAGAACGAGATCGCGAATACAAGTGGCCGAGATGAGTTTCCTCCGCAGGGTGGCTGTCTCTGTGGAGTGATGTTTTCTGAAAGCAGACTGATGTGGCTCAAAAAGATCATTCTCAGTAAGATGGTCTACAAGCTGCTGTGAAACCACTTTTTCCAGAATTTTAGAACAGAAAGACAGATTTGATATTGGCCTGTAATTACTCAATACACCAGGGTCAAGCCCAGATTTCTTAAGCAATGGTTTAATCACTGCAGATTTAAAACACCCAGGAACAGAACGAGAGGTTAATGAAAGATTAACAATTTCCAACACAGTAGGCCCAAGAACGGGACACAGGTCCTTAAACAATTTTGTTGGTATAGGATCAAAAAGGCAGGTTGTGCTTTTTGTAGATGTCACAAGCTTTGCTAGCGCGTCTACTGAAATAGTATCAAATTCTGTAAATCTAGGTGTCACCTCATTATTAACACCCACCTCCACAGCAGGGTGCAGAGATTGAGCCAAAGCATGTTTAGATATGCTCAATCTAATGTTTTCTATTTTCTTCTCAAAGTACTCCAAGAAGTCTTGAGCTATGAACGGAGAAGGACTAACAGGTGACTGACCATGAATAAGAAATGCTACAGTATCAAACAAAAATTTTTTAGTTGTGCTTATTTTTATTGATCAAATCCGAATAGTAAGCCTGCTTTGTAGTCCATAGTGCATGCTTATACTCTGCAACTGCATCATGCCATGCAGAGTGGAACACCTCTAATTTAGAGCTACGCTACTTCCATTCCAGACCTCTAGCCTTGTGCCTGAGGTCCCGCAAGTAACCATTAAACCAAGGCGACTGCACTTTGGGAAGGGAAGGCCTTAATAAAGGAGGCGCAATCTCATCAAGTGTAGTTTTGAGTACCAAATTCAAACCATCCACTAGACTGTCCACTGATTGAGCATTCTGCAAAGTTGAAGCTAAAAGACCAGGAAATCTGGCTTCAAGTTCAGTCCTAGTTGAAGGTATAATGCATCGCCGCAGTAATAGGCCAGGTTTTTGCTCCACTAAACGCGGTAATGCAAATGTAAACTTAATAAGTGAATGGTCAGAGACCACCTGTTGTGTGGGCCACCAGAAGAGGAGGTACTGCTGGCCCACCACCACCAGATGGTGCCCTGCCTGGAGTGCGCGCTTCAGGCACGAGAGGGCGCAGTCACCATGGACACAGCCGGGAGTGACAGCTGTCACTCATTATCTCACAACAGCTGTCACTCATCTGCACTTCATCTTGCCACTCCATAAAGACCAGACTTCATCTCCACCTCGCTGCCGAGATATCGTCTACCTTAGGAGGTAATTTGTTCTCAGCCATTGTTTTGTCTACCACAGACAGTGTTTGCTTGTGCTATTTTTGCAGTAGGTTTTGTGAGTGCTTGCAGCTGGAGGCTGGGTTTGGACTGACGTCTTCACTCCAAACCTTTGATAAGTACACATACTACTGCACGTGCCAGCTTTCTGAATGAGAGGTGGAGGTGGAATTTCCACCATTGTTGTTACTGGGTGTTCACACACCCACATCTGATTGTCTCTGCTCCTCGCCAGCAGTACCAGATCCGACACGCGGAGACGGTGGCCATCTGGGGTTTTCGGGACTTGGCGGCTCCAGTATTCTCCAGGTTCGGTGGCGGAGGAAATCGTGTGGTTCCGGTTCTTCTCAGGACAGACGTCCTCTATCCTCGAGCCTGCCCACACG
Organism: Thalassophryne amazonica; assembly: GCF_902500255.1. NCBI lineage: Eukaryota > Metazoa > Chordata > Actinopteri > Batrachoidiformes > Batrachoididae > Thalassophryne > Thalassophryne amazonica. Next base: position 45,155,003 of record NC_047118.1, read on the forward strand.
TCACCTTTGTTAATTGACTATTGTACACATTCTGTAATCTGCTGTGTTTGGTTGTGCTTTTCACAACAGTAAAGTGTTCATATTTGACTCTTTCATTGTCCGTTCATTTACGCCCCCTGTTGTGGGTCCGTGTCACTACACTTTCACAACACCACCGATGCAATGGGCAGTATACCAGCATTCATGACAGCAACAGCTCGTATCAAAACCAAATCCAGGGTATTACCACTAATATGTGTTGAGCCCTGAATACACTGCTGAAATCCCAATGCATCTACAATCTCCATAAATTATTTATAGAGGGGATCACAGGGCCGAGTATTAAATAAGCAAAACAAAGCTTTATGGATTGGTCTTTCATGTCACTCAACCATTATGTACTCATTTTATTCTCATTCGATACCCTTTTAAACTGGTGAGTTACAGGATGATAGCATTTATTGTTTTTGAGTTATGGTGTGAACAAACTGGAGGGGATAGACTCATCTAGCTATTCACTCACTGCATTTAACAGAGTACTGGGCCATAGAAGAAGCATGCCCTACAGAAGCCCTGAGACCCACTGGTACTGGTGTGTACACACTAGATGGGGAGGTCCGTCCATCACATTTACTTCCCTGGACAAGGCCGGGGTACTACCCATTTAATGTCTCATTAAATGGGTAGTAGTGTTATGTTATGTAGTAGTGAGTATTGTGATATAGTGAGGAATCTTGGGGTAATTTCTGATCCTATGTTCTCTTTTGACCTCCACATCAGGGACATCACAAGGACTGCTTTCTTCCATCTGCGAAATATAGCGAAGATTCACCCCATCCTGTCTATGGCTGATGCTGAGACCCTGATACATGCTTTTGTTTCTTCTAGATTGGATTATTGCAATGTCCTATTTTCAGGATTACTGCAGTTCAGCATTGGGGGTCTCCAAGTGGTTCAGAATGCTGCTGCCAGACTTCTGACATGAAGCAGAAAATTTGACCACATTACACCCATTCTGGCATCTCTTCACTGGCATCCTGTTTCTGTGAGAGCAGATTTTAAGGTTCTCCTACTAGCTTATAAAATTGTTCACGGACTGGCACCTTCCTACCTGGCTGACTTAATAAAACCCTACGTTCCGGCCCAGGCTTTACCCTCGCAGGATGCAGGACTATTTTGTGTTCTTAGAGTGAATTAAAAAGTCTGCGAGGCAATGAGCTTTCTCTTATCAGGCCCCCTTTCTGTGGTAGTCTTCCAGTGTTTATAAAGCAGTCAGATTTTGTGGACACTTTTAAAGCCAGATTGAAGATGCACTTGTTCTCCATTTCATTTAGTTAGCATAACTGTTACTATGCGTTTTATTTTTGTTTTTATTTCTTTTAATATTCATATTTCATTTTCTCTTTTAATTATTTTTTTAAATTGTGCCTTTAATATTTTCATTTATTTTAATTTGTTTTTGGGTTGTTCCTGTGAAGCGCTTTGGGGCGATGCTATTGTGAGATGGCGCTCTACAAACTGAATAAACTGAATTGAATTGTACATGTTGGTAACTCCTGTTCCACTGAGTTACATATTCTGCAATATACAAATATAAACTAAATAAAACTGGTGAATCAGTTTCAGATAATTGCCCCCAAATAGGTATAACGCACATATGAAACAGTTTTGACAAACTTTGATGGCAATTTCGAATGAGGCACTGTTGGAACAACAACAACACTTTCACAAATATTTCATGCTCAAACACCAAAATGACTGGTGTTTTATTAAAAGATTAAAAATACACTTTTATAATCAGAAACAAAGTGATCAATACAGAGTCCAAGAGGAGACAGTTCATCAAATGCACAATTAGACATGCAGTAGGACCAAGAAATAACAGTGGACTAACAGCACCGCCACAGAGGAAAAATAATGAGGACAAGAAAACATTAAAACAAATTTAATGGGAAAGAAAATGACATGAATAAAACAACTTAATGATTGAGATAGAGAAATGGGTTGGAGAGTCTGAGAAAGTGTGACAGAAATATGAGCAGAGAAATGGGTTAAAAAGAGTTTCAGCTCCTCAGAGAAACAGTAGCGGACAGAAAATGTTAATATTTAAAAGAGGCGACGTTATCAGTCCCACCTGAGCCTGAGCTGTAATAGGCCACTGCATAATGTATGTAACTCAATGAGCACAGAGAGAGAGAGAAAAAAAAGGTTTCTGCTCCGTCCTTATCTATTACAAACAAGCTCTCTGGCTATCCTCTGTTGAAACTCTGAGCTTAATTATCACGCTGGAGGACGGCGAGTCGAAAGCTCTGCTTTCCTTGCTCTTTCTCAACGTTATTCTGTGAGAGGCCGAGGATTTCGAACACTCTCACCCTCAGGGATCTCAGCGAGGCAGCTATGATACAGAGACAGGAAAGTAAAGGGCAGAGGGCTCATACACCAGACTGATTTACAGATTAAAGCTCAACAGTAGCATTTGTTGTACTTCTGTCATGATATTTAGTCATCCTATAACCTCAGCAGGGTGAAAGGTCACACACCTGCAGATTAAAACCATAGACTCTCTCTCTCTCTCTCTCTCTCTCTCTCTCTCTCTCTCTCTCTCTCTCTCTCTCTCTCTCTCTCTCTCTCTCTCTCTCTCTATATATATATATATATATATATCATATATATATCCTGAACAATCCCTGTGTGACATCACCCATAGTGTTTCTATAGAGACCTGGAAGAGCCATTTTGAAGCTCAAAAAGTGCTGCTCTGGGTGCCGACTTCATGACAAACCCACGAATGGACCCTGTGTGACCTGGGTGGGATGTATGAAGCCTGAACATGCCTCAATCTTACAGCTACCAAACAAGCTAAGCTAGCAGGCTAGCATTTGTTCAAGTGTTTATTAACATATTTTTGAGGACTAGGCAGTGGTTTTCATCATGGTTTGCTTGGGTGCATTAAAAATTATGACCCACTTATTTCCTCACCAATTGTGGATTAAACAGACACAGTGCCTTCAAGCTACAGATAACTGCTAAAAGTGACAATGCACTTAGCATATAAAATTAAGTAATATGAAAATTTCACTTGATGGAAATACTGCAGCATCGACATCTTAGATGATCCTTTAGGATAATTAACCACACATAAAGCCATATTATTAGATGGTTTACAGATGATTTAAAAATTTGTTTTTATTATGACAAATATTTGTTATAAAATGCTCAGAACTGACAGACATGGTTCTCTCCAACAATTAGCAGCTACAACTAGTGGAGTGCCGAGCTCAGCTTAGCTCAGCAGCACATAGGAACTGTGATTCAAAGAGACCATGCCCCTACTTATGCAAAACGTTATGGCATAAAATATCTTAAACTAAGGAGTTAGAAAAAAAAAAATCACCCCTGTACAGTTGTCATGGAGGGAAGAACTACCTGTAGAGATCAAAACCATTTTTTTAATTTATTTTTTTATTTCTGCTCGAAATTTGGACATTTTAACATCGGCTTCTATGTGAACCTGCTCCTTTTTGGAGCCTGCCTCATGCGACCAGTCAAGGAATTGCAACTTACTCTTCTTCCTGTTGTGCCTCATTTTGTACGGCCAGATTTTACCACTTGATTAAAACTAGTCCTTGCTGATGACGTGGTTTTGACGCAAATGTTGAGAGATGATATGCAGCTGGGATACAATGCAAGCTGCACTGTATCCCAGCTGCACATGATGCAGTGATGCAGAATGCATTTAGCTTGGTTGCAGGTTGCATACTGTCAGGTTGCAGGAAGGCGAGGTTTCAGATATTCCAGGCACAATACAAAAGCCTGATCCAAAGATTTTTGAACTTGCAAAGGAGAGGAGCGTTCAACCTGACAGGATCAGCAGAACCAATGAGATGGAGATACATTTTTGGGAGTATGTGCTGGTGTCATGTATCGCCACATGCACTACACCATGGAATCTCCTTGGGTTCTGGATGGCAGCCATCCAGGCAAGCATCCCCATCTGTAGAATGTAAACATCCAACTGCTGCAGCCAGATGAAGCATGCGTGACCCCTTGGCCCTGAGGCACATATGCCCTGGGTCATGCATACAGAAAGTCATAGTTGTCACTTCCTCACAATGCAAGTGATATTTGTCATCTGTCTCCCCAAATAACCTCTTGTTTAACACAGTCATTCGAGCAGTACCCAAGGATCCTCCGAAGACCAAATACCAAAGGCTTCTAGTCGTTGCTGTTGGTCTAAATAGCATCAAAGTCTTGCAACCATACAGCAAGACAGTATGCACTAGGACCTTCTTTCTTCTGCAAAGAAATGATCATTATCAAATACTTCCATCCAGTGAACTCATGACTTAATAAACTCTTCACAAGCCTCTCTCGATATCAAAGGCAGAGGACCCAGAGACATGAATATCACTGCCTTGATAAGTGATCATCTCTACAAATTCAACACTTTCACCGCATGCAGATACACTTCTGATGGCAGAATCCAGGAAATCACAGAAAGACTGGATCCCGGTCTTGATGCTGGGCAGTCAAATCCAGCAAACCCAGACACTCTGATTTCTCACTCAGCTTCTCAAGACCTTCTCTTATTTATTTATTTATTTATTTATAGCAATGACAGCACTTTTGACCAATATGAAGCACTTTACAATAAGTCCATTTAATAATGTATTACTGTAATAAAACAATATAAAAAAACACAAAACAATTGTGGGCCTGTCTCATATTGTTTTCTATATGTTTATTATAGATAATTAATTCCACATAAGAACATGTGAGACAGTTTAACTTTTAAGATGGTCTCCAGTCAGTTTAACAGTCCTTTGAAGCAATCAACATTAAATCACAATGTAAGACAGTCTGACCTGCAAATTTGCAATTCTTCTATATCACCTCTGTATCAGATCAGAGTGTCAGGGCAATGTGCCCCAAGGTTGAGTAGTTTGACATTCAGTATCTTGCTCAAGGTCATTTCCAACAAATATAAAAATGTATCAGTTAATAGACATCCTCACCTCTTCAACAATTTTGATATTGTTGTAACACACACTCACTCACCAGCCACTTTATTAGGTACATGTTACTAGTACTGCCTTAACTCTATATGGTATAGACTCACCATTGTTCACAGATTTTAGTCCATACTGACATGACAGTATCATGTGATTGCCGGACTAATACAGCAACACCACCACCCTGAATGAATCCATATTTCCTGTTGTTTACACTAAATTGTGATCATACCACCTGAATGTCTTCTGGAACTCAAGACTCATCAGACCAGACAGCATTTTTCCAATCTCCCATTGCCACGCTCACTGTGAAGAGTAGGTGGACAGACGTTGTGCTACCAATATGTAAACCTAGATTCAATTCCAGGTCCTACTATCTGTGTGTGTGTCCTTGGACAAGAAACTTCATCTGCATTGTCTCAGTCTACCTAGCTGTAAATGGGTATCAGTGTCACAGACTGAACGGTCTCCCCTACAAATTGCCCCCCCCCCGTCTTCACTGCGCATGTGTCATTTTGGAGCATCAGCAGCGATTCACCGATTATCGCCTCGTTTCTGCTTAAAACTGCCTAATTTTTACTTAAAACTGTCTTTAGAATTATTTAAGAGGTTTTACTTTGTCATCTGATGGCTGTCAAGTGTCAGACTCAGAGAGACAGTCTCAGACCTGCTGCTGTGGCCCTCTGATCCATCTCCCCTGTCTTTCATGATGAAATAATGCTGAATTTATGTTGAAATGATTGTTGTACCAAAGCTTCAGATATCTGTCGCTGAGATAGATGACGACTGGAGTGCAGGTTGAAGCAGAAACGATGCAATAATCATGAATTGCTGCCGACTCTCCAAAATGACGCATGCACAGTGAAGGCTTGGAGACCAATTTTTAGGGGATGGCGTTAGGTCAGTGACACCGGCCTTGGGTGGGGTAGTAACCTAGAGCAGAAGCATGGGCACCAACAGGCCTCAGGTCTTATTATACCTTAACTCTTCTTCATGTCCACTGTAACCTTAAGTTTCTTTTTCTTACCTGACAGGAGTGCCACACGCATGTCATCTTCTGTTGCTGTAGTCCATCTAGTTCAAGGTTTGATGTGTGCACACATCAGTTGTAACGAGTGGTTATTTGAGTTGCTGTTATTTTCTATCAGCTTGAACCAGTCTGGTCATTCTTCTCTGACCTCTGCCATCAACACTGCATTCATGCCGAGGGTACTGCCACCCACTGAATGTTTCTTCTTTTGATAGACTAATCAAGTCCTCTCTTTAAGGGCAGTTGAACAGGTGTACCTAATGAAATGGCCAGTGACTGTCTAGATGTCAATATGGAATAAAAAGTGTTTGTCTGACTGAACAGACAGTTTTCAGTCTTCACCAGGTTTGGGGATAAAACTGTAAAATGCAATCAGGTGCTGCTTCAGGTAAAGCCATAACAACCCAAAGCACTTTAATTCTTTTCGAAGGAAACAATTCTGATACATGAAGAATCTGCATTCAATCTCCACAAACTCACCACATGAATGCTGAGATGCCTCTTACATAAACTGCAGCTAATGCGTGTGCTCTGCTCCTTTTATCCTTCACACTGACTTGTGAAAAAACTGTCTTGTACACCTGTTGCTACAACTATTTGCGCACACCAGAGGCTGAAAGACAGAGTGTACCCTGTGAGAGCCCATTGGATCCCTTGTGCGGCAGGTGTCAGCCAAATTCTAGGTGACACACACGAACATCTAACACCGCTTGCTTGGCACTTAGAAAATGTGTGGCCATTCGCGCTGTCAGCATGAAAACAGTCAGCAGACAATCACTTTCAAGAGGGATGTGAAATTTGTCTAAGTGCCCCCACGACTGTGAAGTTGCCAAATATGTGGCGTGCAATGTGGTGTGGCAGAGGGTGGGCTTCCCCCACAACACGTGTGTGTGTTCCGCGCACTCCCCCCCAACACATGGTGTGCGTGTGGTTTGCGCCCCCCGCAGGCGAAGCACCTCTCATCTAATCACAGAGTGACACCTTGGTCTGTGTGGTGAATGGACAAGGGGCATGGCTGGCTGCTAACAGCAGTGGCTGTTGACATCTCTGGTCCTGGACTTCACAGCTACAGAATATGTACCATGTTCTGACAGACATGTGCATGTGTGTGTGTGCTTGCTGTCCTCACGTGGAAATACAAAAAAACATATACTGCTTTTGCGACAGGCTGAGGAGCAGGCACAGCACGCACACTGACAGGCTGCGCCAGGTGATATGGACTGTCAGATCATAACAGGCAGCGGGCGATCTGAATGTCACGTTACCCACATTTTGTTCCACATGATGCAATGTCTGTGCTGCGGCGCACCATCCACAAGACACGCGGGCCGGACATGCATGTGGGGCCGGCTGGACATGCCGCCATAGTGAGGAAATGGAAGACCACAGGCATAGCACTGGTTAAGGCCCGAAGTGGCAGACCAAGAAAAATTTCAGATAAGCTCAAGCACAGGATGGTGAGAACAGTCATACTCAACCCACAGACCTACTCCAAAGACCTACAACATGATCTTGCTGCAGATAGTGTCTCTGTGCATCGTTCAACTATACAGCGCACTTTGCACAAGGAGATGCTCTATGGAGAGTAATGCAGAGGAAGCCTTTTCTGGGTACACACGACAAACAGTCGCTTGAGGTATGCTAAAGCACATTTGGAGAAGCCAGCTTCATTTTGGAACAAGGTGCTGTGGACTGATGAAACTAAAATTGAGTAATTTGGACATAACAAGGGGCGGCATGCATGGCAGAAAAAGAACACAGCATTCCAAGAAAAACGCTTGCTACCTAGAGTAAAATTTGGAGGTGGTTCCATCATGCTGTGGGGCTGTGTGGCCAGTGCAGGTACTGGGAATCTTGTTAAAGTTGAGCATTGGATTCCAGTCAATATCAGCAGATTCTTGAGAACAATGTTCATGAATCAGTGACAAAGTTGTAGTTGTGCCGGGGCTGGATCTTTCAGCAAAACAACAACCCTAAACACGGCTTAAAATCTACTAAGGCATTCATGCAGAGGAACAAGTACAACATTCTGGAATGGCCATCTCAGTCCCCAGACCTGAATATTATTGAAAATCTGTGGTGTGACTTTAAGTGGGCCGTCCATGCTCAGAAACCAACAAATCTGACTGAACTGGAGATGTTTTGTAAAGAAGAATGGTCCAAAATACCTTCAACCAGAATCCGGACTCTCATTGGAAGCTATAGGAAGCGTTTAGAGATTGTTATTTCTGCCACAGAAGGATCTACTAAATATTGATGTATTTTTTTCTGTTGGGGTGCCCAAATTTATGCACCTGCCTAATTTTGTTTAAAGAATTATTGCACACTTTCTGTAAATCCTATAAACTTCATTTCACTTCTGAAATATCACTGTGTTTGTCTGCTATATGATATATTTAACTGAAATTGCTGATCCAAACAACCAATGATTTATAAAAGAAAATCATAGAAATCATTAGGAATGCCCAAACCTTTACATACAACTATATGTGTGTTTAATACACAACTATGGGGACAGTCTGGAGTGTGCACAATGTTGCCAAGGTGCAACAGGTCTTCCATTCACATATTAATTCCCTCTAACCAGTATTCAAAATCATGTTCTCCATGTTCCAACCCTTCACACTATGGACCACAAACTGCAAGATCACCAGAAGACACAAGTCTCCTAATCATTTCAACAACAAAAAGAAAGGTGTTTGCTGATCATAGCTTCAGTGTAGTTGGTCCAAAGTAAAGTCAAGTTACTCTATGAGCCAGTCATCAATTTTGACCTAATCGGTACCACATAAGGTGACGAAACACCTCAGTGTAGCATCCCTACACAACAAAAATGTATGATAGCCATGCCAGGTGGTAGCTGTAGCCAGCTAGTGGTCAATAAAGAATTACACAGAGGTCAAAATGTAAAAAATGCTTCAATCATCATTTATCTGGAAAACGACCAAAGGTTTGGTACACTGGTGGTCAATCAGCCAAGCAGACAAAATTGGAAGAAGCAGGCAGGAACGTGGTCCAAAAAACAAGCAGATTTCTCAAACACGGCAGGCAGGGGCTGAGACTAATGCGAGGTCGATACACGGGTAGACAAAAGAACAAGACTGTGGAAGGCTGGTAAGTGAATGTGGAAATTCAACAAACTGGCAGTGTGGGCGCAAACACAAAAAGAACCAGTGGTAATTAGGGAACAAGACACAGGTGTGGGAGAACAATCTGGAAAGGGGGTGTGGCAAACAGAAGGGACAGGACACACCCACACCAAACCCTGAACACCCAGCCCAGTCTCACGTTTTTTTTTTTTTGTGCTCCCATGACAAAATGAGTTAAATTTTCGTGACAGGGTTTTTTTTAACTCACTATTACTAACCCTACTCCTACCCACGACCCTAACCTTAACCATAACCTAATCTTACTATTTCCCCTCACCCTAACCAAAACCACCCGACCCCCCCCCCCCACTTCACTTTAAATTTCATGCAGCCATCACAGAATGAATTCAAATGAATTCATGCTGCCGTGACAAAAATGAGGCACTTTTCGTCACAATATCACGAACCAATAGATTCATGTATATTTCGTGCTGCTGAATCACGACTTGCCATGAGACCAGGTTGGAACACCAGACAAGAGAGTGCAGTAAGACAAAAGCAAAGTGAACAGGGCCCAACTCAATGGTGAACCTAAAACCACCGTGATCTAAACAAAATGCCAAAACCACGAATGAACAACTGCAGTTCCAATAAATAAGAAATAAAATAAAGAAGACTTACTATGAAAGAACAAAGAAGTAACCAGAAAACAAATGTAAGGACTGAAAAGACATCAACAACAAAAATAAAGGCTCAGATAAACTAGACTGGAATTCACACGTGGCCACAGTAAAATAAACTTATTATTCAACATATGAGAAAAACAAAACAAACAGGTGATTCAACCATGGAAATAGAGACTGGAATGGACGTCACGTGACTAGCAGCATGATGCATGGCGGCCATTACTAAGGGTGGAGAGAGCGCCTTGAGCCAGTTAAACAGAAGCGAAATGAGAGGAAAAAGGCAGCCAGTGCTTCACCATCAACTGCACCAACTACAAAAGCAAATTCTCGAATACTAAAATGAACTGTACAATAGCCTTAATGTAATTATGTAAAACAAGTGTCTATTTTAAAGTCGTTATGTCGCAATTTAATATCGATATACTGAGACTATAACTCAACGCCTAAGTTCTTTTCATTAAGCTGCGTTCACATGCATACAGATATGGAAACAAAAATGTTTAAATATATTTATGTCTATATATACTTGCAGTTGTTTAATATGATATGCACATGGTGGTCACAGGCGGCATTTAAATTTTAACTGTGTGGTTGGAGGGGATGGAGGAGGTACTTTTTACCCTGACTGAGGGTCAAAAGTCATAAATTCTGAATGGCTTTATATATACTTGTAATAAAATGTTAGTAAAAATCATATATGTTGTTGTCATTAAAAGACTAGCAATAATATTACAGTGGAAAAAGCAGCAAGGTAAATGACCACAATGGCAAGGCATACTTCAGATTTATATTATAATACATAAGGATTTTTTATCCAGACATGTAGGGGTTCGTTAGAGCTTTTAATCAGCTTGAATACAATTTACAAGGCTTCATTTATAAAAATCCAATGAGAATTATGACAGCAAAAAAAAAAAAAAAAAAAATCACAGTAAATGAACAGAATGGCATATTTTCCCCACATTTCCACGCTTTACATAAAACATTTTTTTTTTCTACCCAGACATGTATGGGTTCATTAGAAAGAGCAATTAAAGGGCTTTAAAACAAGCATACTTTTATTAAAACCTGTTAACAAATAGCAACAATAGAGAGAGAAAAGCAGCACAGTTTGTCATAATTTCCCCAAATTTCTGCATTTTACATAAAAGTTTTTTTTTCACCCAAACATGCATTGGAAAGAGCTTTCAAATGGTTTTAAAACAAGCCTACATTTATTAAAACCTGTTAACAAACAGCAACAATAGAGAGAGAAAAGCAGCACAGTTTGTCATAATTTCCCCAAATTTCTGCATTTTACATAAAAGTTTTTTTTTCACCCAAACATGCATTGGAAAGAGCTTTCAAATGGTTTTAAAACAAGCCTACTTTTATTAAAACCTGTTAACAAATAGCAACAATAGAGAGAGAAAAGCAGCACAGTTTGTCATAATTTCCAAAAATTTCTGCATTTTACATAAAAGTTTTTTTTTCACCCAAACATGCATTGGAAAGAGCTTTCAAATGGTTTTAAAACAAGCCTACATTTATTAAAATCTGTTAAGAAATAGCGATGCTAGTGCAAAAAAAAGCGGTCAGTTTATTATTTATTATCTGCACATTTCCACCCTTAGTAATGGCGCCTTCCTGTCCTGAGCGAAGCTAATAGATTGAGGCGCGCACGTCCATTCCAGGACTATATTTCCATGGATTCAACTAACACAATGGAACACAAATGGAAAAAATAAAGGCTGGACACAAACTACAATGGAACTTGACTCATGACTAAAGTATGATAAACAGAAAATACATGATAAACAGAAAAAAACCAGTGACCTCAATATAAGAAACAGAAAATCAAAGACAGAGGATCAAAGACAGATAAAAATGAGTCCAGATCATAACAAGAGCCCAGAATGGGCTGAATCATGACACACAACCATACAGTAAGTCAGGCAGCACCAGGCCCATGAGGACTTGGACCTTCATTCACCTGCAACGACATCGGCATCGCCAAACACCTCTGTCTAGTGACCTCCTGATTCCACAAGCTCTTCCCAAGCGCCTCTGGATCTCAAAGGCCCAAAACACACATCCAAATTCAGCTTTTATAAAAACTGAGGCTGATATATATTCCTTCAGTCAGAAGTGTAAAGGCAGCCGTACGTGATGAATCATGCAGAAAAACACACTGTATTGAAGTGTGTGTGGAGCACCTGTGTTAGGCACGTTCATTTTGTGACATTAGACCGCAATGCAGCAGTTGTAGCATGTTCAAAGCTTTTGGAATGCACCAATGCCATTTTTTCCATAAAGCCTCACAACATGCATTGCATGGTGTTACACAGATGATATTACAAGCAATGAGACACATCCACAGGCTTGTAGGTACGTGTGCACCCACCCACCCATCCACACACACACACACACACACACACACACACACACACACACACACACACACACACACACACACTTGCAACTGAGCAAAACAGGAGCAGCCAATTACACAGATATAATGACACAGAAACCCAAATAAGAGAAGAGATGACGGAAAACAAGTTGTGCACTTATAAATGTGCACACATGAAGATATCCGTGGAGCACCAGATGCTGCAGAGACAACAAAATAAAAAAGTATTGCCCCCTAAGTCTGACTACATCACAGTGACACACAATTCCCACAGTTTGATTAATTTGTGCACAAGATAAATATTAAATATTTTTAGCAGTACATGGGCTAAGTCACTGGAAAAAGCACATTTCATTCTGACCACACAAAAATCTGTTCTGCGGTTAATGCATGTATTTCCATGTTTGTTACTATCCACATAGGGTGTTATTTTATATACCATTTTGGCGTGACAACATGGCATTTTGGCTCAGTGCAGATGCTTATCATGTGCACAAGAACAAATCAAATGTTGGGAAATAATTATATCTTTAAACACAGAGCAGGATTTGGAGTGCTAAATAAAATGGGGCCTCATCAACATATTTATTTATTTATTTTTATTTAATATTTATTTCATTCATTTAAAAGAAAAAAACAGAATAGCAGAAATAACAAAACTTTACAAACCCTTGAATGAAAAGGAGCAGATTGGAAGAACAAGTCTCATTTCTCAAACTCAGGGGGGAAAATAAGTCGGAACACAGCAGTACGCCGTACCGGGAAGAGATATACAGTCCTGTACAGCCAGTATGCAGGGGTACGCCTTGGAAGAGCAACTTTCACCCTTGCACACAGCGTGAGACCTTTCAATTTTCAAGCGAATTTCTCCAAAATAAATGTAAATTTGATGACCACATGAAAATCATCAACAGGATGTGCCGCCCATGACGTGTTGAAGAAGTAGGTTTTAGTGCACTGAATAAACGTTATCGTTTGTGTGTTCAAATAAAAAGCTTCAGCAGGACCCCAGAAGCAATCAAAAAGCCTGCACTAGCATTACTCTGTACCACCAGCAGGTGGCAGTGCATTTTCCCTTTCTCTGTTGATGTTCTGATGTTATTTCCCAAAAATGTTGACACTTTACATGAAAATAAATGTTTTACCATAAATTATATTACGTGTGTAACATCATACATCACGCAGAATTTAAGAATCTCAAAGTCAGAAAAGAGCAGACTGTAAACTGTTAAGTACATTTTTTTGAGTAGGACAGTTCCTGCAAGAAACTAATCTTATTTTCACTCCTGCTCAAACTTAGGGCCCCTTCACATACAGTGGTGGGTACACGTCCGCTAACTGCTAATTATCGAAGATAATGTTTTCATTATCGGATTAGCTTTTCAGATAACTCTGAAAACCAGCATCGGACCAATTATCTTCCAATAAGTTATGGTCAGATCATTTTTAGCCCGTTAACATTTTTGCAGATAGTAGATGCACAGTTTTATCCTCTACAAACAGAGAAGAACTGCTTCTAAAAGAAATCACTCCATCCTCTAAAGACAAAAGAAAACCGGTCATAGAAAAGAAGAAGAAGAAGAAAAAAAAGCTCATTTCTTTTGACCCCATACAATGTCACCCAAATCATCCAGAGGCATACAGTTTTAACTTATGGTTAAAATTTTAACCAAACTAATTTTGGACAAGTTATTTAAAGTTAGTTTTATAAAGTGAAAATATCAGATATATGTTTTAGTTTTAAAGACATGCCCGTATATAGAGGGGGTTCAGGGGGTTCAACCGAACCCCCCCCCCCCCCCCCGAGAATTCTGCTGATTTTTTCTGATCTGGATATCAACGTTATGTATTTTCTTTTCATTGATCATAAGCAACAAGCACTAACTGTTACACAGCTATTATCACACACCCTCAAGTTTCAATTTCCTCTGCCAGAGTAATCCCTTAAGTGATGAAAGGGGAAACTGATAGATAAACTTTTCCCATGGGGGTTGAGAATTTTTGCTCCCTGGTCCCTATCCTCCTCTGATATCAAACAGATTAGTAGGCTTGTAAATACCCATGTAGACACACAATTACACTTGTCTGGTTCGTAAAAACATGTTTGTATGTATAAGCTGAGAAATAAAGGGAGCTTCTCCTTCCTGTTGCAAATAATGTAAAGGTGCAAATTTGTCTGTGGATGTGGGAGGAAACTGGAGCACCTGGAAGAAACCCACGCAAACACGGGGAGAACATGCAAACTCCACACAGAAAGGCCACAGGCGGGAATTGAACCCAGTGCTAACCACTAAGCCACCGTGCCGCCCCTGATCCAAACTGTAAATACAAGGTTTCCACAGTACTTTTACCAAACGGTTGCCAGTACACAAATTTATACTCTCAAAAAGGTCTGACACAATTTTAATACGAGGTCTGTTAGAAAAGTAGCTGACCTTTTTGTTTTTTTCAAAAACCATATGGATTTGAATCACGTGTGATTGCATCAGCCAAGCTTGAACCTTCGTGCGCATGCGTGAGTTTTTTCACGCCTGTCGGTTGCGTCATTCACCTGTGAGCAGGCTTTGTGTGAGCAGTGGTCCACCCCTCTCGTCGGATTTTTATTGCGAATAAATGTCTGAACGATTTGGAGCTTTGCTGCATCAATTTTTTCCAGAAACTGTGAGAGACCTCCAAAATTCAAATGGCTTTGAGGGACGATTTTATGGGGATTACACAGATTATACAGTGCTCCAGCCGGTTTAAAGACCGCCCACAGCTGCTGAGAGCGCCGATCGACAGGCTGAAACAACCAGATCATTTCCAACGTGAAGGCTTTGTTGATCCGGGACGTCGTCTGACTTACACAAAAATGGCAGGAGACGTGGACATTAGTACTTTTTCGGCACATTCCACTGTTACAGGAGTTTTTTCATGGAAAGAAAAGCGGAGGGACGCGCCACCGTGCCGCTCATGGCGCGGCACAAAACCACCTCCGTGTTGGTCTCACAGGACGGCTTTCAGGTGGCTTTCAGACGGCTGTCCACCGCTGGACTGATAGTATTGCACACCGGGCATTTGCCCGGTGGCCTGATGGCCTACTGGCCTGCTGATTTTTTTTTTTTTTACGAAGTAAAGCGAGCTGTGAGCTTTTCATCCGCGTTTTTTGTTTGGTTGTTTGTTTGTTTTTTTGTAGCAGCTACAACTCGTCCTCACCTCTTAAAGCGTGGTGATAACAGCACACCTGCACTGAGCTTTACAAAGACATTTTTATGCTTTTTTCCTCCTTTATTTAGAGCTAAGCTGAGCCGCTCCGTATCTGCACGTTAAAAACAGCTGATCCTCCGCGACGCGTCAACAACTAACACTATTTTCCACTCAAATGCACATAAACTCTCTTTCTGAGGACCACATGATGTGAAAACACAATAAAACTTTCTTACCTGTAAATCTGGTCATGTTTTCTGCATAAATAAATGTTATCCATTCTTTGTGCTCAAACGCCAAAGCAGGGGCGAATCCAGATGGAATGGGGGTGTGGGGCAAGGATGTCCCCCCTCACAATACCCCTAGATTAAAGGTCCAGTTTTGAAGCCTTTTTTTACTACAACTACTAATACTACTTAAAATAATAATAATTTCGACAAGTAAAATGTTTAGAGAAAATTTAAATGTTAGAAAAATGTTAGAAAGAATTTAATAGTTACATTTATTAACAATGTAGGTTAGAAATTACAAGTTTTACTGTTACAGTGCTGTCAACAGTTAAATATGAGGTCAAGAAAGAGGCCTTTATTTTACTTTTTATAAAACAAGTATATATTTTCATTGAAGTCAAGAAAGGGTGACTATAAAGTGAGTTTTGGCAAAACAAGTATCATTGTCATGTTGAGGTGACAGAGGGTTGTTGTGGGCAGCTGGGGAAAGTAACTAAAAAGTAACTAGTAATCTAACTTAGTTACTTTTACAGTTGAGTAAGCAGTAAAGTAACTATGTTACTTTTTCAAGGAGTAATCAGTAATCAGTAATTGGATTACTTTTTCAAAGTAACTGTGGCAACACTGGATACTGGTATATAAACCCTCCTATTGGTGCATAAACTGGTAGACCGGCCCTTTAGTCATGATTGATTGTGGCCTGGACCAATGAGGTGAGGGGCAGGCCAATTACCCCTCCATCTCGGGCCTCATTTGGGCTACACAGTGCGCCAGTGCCGGACAGAGCGATAACGAGCGATATGGATGGTGGCAAGAAGAGGAAAGGTGGCGCTGAAAGAGCCAGGGATCAGAAGAGAGTAGCCCTTCAGTCAGATGCTGCAAAATGTCTTAAAATAACAGACATGTTTGCTTTGCGTGGACTCGGAGCATCCACATCTGCGGCAGGCAGCCTCAGCAAGTGGCGGAGAAGAAGTTCAACAGGTGGACGAGGCGGGGACCACTACGGCCATGACGGTAAGTGAAGGTTAACTTCAGCTATTAATTGATGAACAGCAACCTAACTTGTTCATAAATCAGACATCTGTGTGTGAGAGACATTCTGATCTTCTGGTCCGAAGTAAAGTGCTGTCTAACTGGGTCACTCAGATATGAATTAAGGTTGGATATAATTTTCATTCGCGCTACTCTGCCAGTCACGTAACCTAGCCTAGCAATGTAACCTGTGCAAATGGTGTGCATGGCTAGCTACCATGCTGCCACTGCCAGGTTGTTTCTTTATTCTTTATTCTATTTGTGTGACGGTCGTGCGTCGGTCATACGAAGTATGCTGTTTTGCACAGTCTGTGGTGCGGTGGCATGGTATAACGGCGTCCCTGTCTAAAATGTATTTTCCCAAGTCCTGGCATAATTTCACACACCTAACATTTACTTTAAATTGAGAGTCATTCTCTAAGTTGATTAGCAACACAAATTGGTAATAAAAGAAATCCTTGATGTTACTTGTAGCTTGTAGTGAGATAGACAACTGTCTCCATCTTGTGGCCTTTTTGTGTATTGCAGTTTCAAAAGTTCAACCTTTGTATCCAGTCAATGGTCCAGTCATCCAGTCATTTCTTGCTTTATATGATGAATTGTATCATACAAGTAATGATATATTATTTATAGCATAGCCTACAGTATTTATATAACAAATGTTTTTATATAATTTCTATTTCTAAATTTAAGTAACAAGGCTGAATGAAATGACGGCTTATTATGTCTAAAAAGTAATGTGACCTACTGTCAATAGATCGTACTTTTGATAAGCCTATGATAACTGTATTTCAGGAGAACTTTTCATAATGCTTCTTATAGTGTTAAAATGTATGTGTCTCCTGGTGCACATTGATCGGTTAAGGGACCAAAAAAAAAAAAAAAAACCCACACTGTCACAGCGGGCTTAATTTTTTTCCCCTTCGATACCTGGTGGTGGCCTGGTCTGAAAAATTTCCCCAGTCCAGCCCTGCGGCTGTCGGTGGGTTTTCAGTCGTGTGACTAACTGAGAAATTGTGGATGAGCCTGGACATGCCAGAACATGTCCTGTGAGGCTTCATCACGGCATTGCTTTGTGCCATGCGGCACCGCCACGACACGCGGAATTCCTCCGCTCCTCTTTCCATGACAAAAACTCCTGTAACAGTGGAATGTGCCGTTCATTTCCAAACTGGACGCTGTGTTTTATCCAGGACGTCCTCTGACTAGCACAGGAATTGCGGAAGACGTGGACATCAGCACTTTTTCGGCACATTGAGACAGACATGCAGAGGAATTCCGCGCGTCGCGGTGGAGCCGCATGGCGCAAAGCAACGCCATGATGAAGCCTCACAGGACATGTTCTGGCATGTCCAGCCTCATCCACAATTTCTCGGTTAGTCATACGACTGAAAACCCACCGACAGCCGTCTGAAAGCCATCTCAAAGCCATCCTGTGAGACCAACACGGAGTGTTGTATGGCTGGGGGGCCTGGCTGCCTTTTTGTTTCTGTCTTTTGTTTTTCTTTCCAGGTGGCTTGCATTTGGGACTGAGTGGCTGTGTTGCTGAGGTTATCAGGACCTCACCCTGATCACCTGCGGCTCGTCAGGACTCACAGCTGAGGTGCATCTATATGGATTGGAACATGGTGGCATTTAAGACTGGAGTATACAGTGTGTATTTGCCAGAGACTCGACCTTGTGACCAGACGGGTGAGATCGTCGTCTCGGGAGCCATCTCATCATCAGTGGATGCAGAGAACGTCCAGGGTTTGATGCACGGTCTGTGAAAGAGGAGGGGGTGAGGTCTCACGCTCGTCAGCACACTTCCTGAGGTACGTTAGATTTTGTGACTAACATTTATACAGTCAGTAAATGTGGTGTCCCTCACACCTTATTATATTGAGCTGTACGTTAGTCATGTATCGGCTTCCACTGCAGTGGAGTTTTGTGAACTGGGTGTTCCATGCCTGCAGGTTGGGAAGCTGATTAGTAATCAAGCCAGGAAGTGTTTGCTGTTTGTACACCTTTAAGTGTTCTCTCTGTGTGTAGAGTGTGGACTCACATAATGGTTCCTTCTTTCACAGACTCGGTTTGTTGCGGCCACCTGGGGGGGTCCTTGGGTCCGAACAGCTTCTGGCTACGGACCGTTAGCGCTGCTGGGAGCGCACCACGCCAGACCGCACTTTCTTTTGTTGTTTTTTGTATCACTGTTATGTATTAAATTCAGTTAGCCTTTGTACCGTGCTCTGCTTATTTCATACTGGGTCCTTCAAACGCTGGTCGGTTCTCCGAGCTGCGTCCGACACATAACAGTAGTCTCTGGCCAAACATCACGGACCCAGCGGTAGCAGAGACGGTAACGCGCCGGGAAGGCGGCGGCAGACGTTCAGTAGTTATCCGGATCAGTTGCGGGTGCTCTCCGCCCGGATGGTGCGTGTTTGAGACCCATTGCTGAATACTGATTTGTGCTCTCTTGCAGCCGTGTTCCTGTGTTGTGCCTTATCCGTGGGTCGTGGTGGAGTGTGACTGGCGACGGCTTCGCGTCACGCTCCGACCGGATAAGAGGTTTAAACGGGAGCTGCAAGAGTGTGTCTGTAATGGGTGCACGCGCACGGCGGAGCTCTGTGGCACGGGTCGCTGAGCTTCCTGTGTTACAGTTGTAGCCCCGTTTCCCCGGATAAAGATAACTACTGCGTCTGTTGTATCAGCTCCGGCGTTATTTAGTTGAGCACATTTTGGTTGTGTTGCACACAGCTGCGCACGGAGATGCAGCTCGTTTGTTTTCTGTCACCAAAGGGGGTTTTTTCATTTTTAGCACTTTGGCTCCCTCTTTTGGTGACTTAGTCACATTACCGTTAAGCTCTTAAGTTAGAACAGGTGTGTTCGATTTGTTTGAGCTTAACGGTATACGTCACTGATTTGTTTTGTGTTAGTTCATTTCGTGTGGGTGTTTTTTGAGTTGGTTTTTGTGTGGGATTTATTTTTTTTTTCCACTGTTTGTGTCTGGGGTTGTGACCCTGCAGCCTGTCTAAGAAGGAAAAAAACAAACAAAGGACCCAAACAACTGTATGTTGGTCTGTTAGTCTTTCTTTTTATTTCTTTTTGTTTCACCTCCCCAGGGTTTGATGGGACGGTCCCCTGGGGGGTGATGGGGTGGTACTTGGGTTTTTTTTTTCCTTTTTTTTGTTTCTTTTTGTTATGCCCTCTCTTCTCCTCTGACTCCAGCCGGGTGAGCCGTAGTGTCGGCGTTGCTGGAGGGGTGCAGTTTGGTTGTGCTGGGCATTTCCCAGGTAGCCTCTGCACCCGGGAGGGGGGGGGGGGTTTGGGGTATTTTCTTTTTCTTCCCTCTCTTCTCCTCTGGCTCCAGCCGGGTGAGCCGTAGTGTCGGCGTTGCTGGAGTGGTGCAGTTTGGTTATACTGGGCATTTCCCGGGTAACCTCTGCACCTGGGGGGGGGGTGTTTTTTGATTCCCTGTTCCACCTCCGGCTTCAGCACGCCTTTGGCCATCTGCCATCGGCGTGGCTGAGGTTTGGGGCAGTGGGATATACCCGCAGCTAGTGGCTGGTGTAGAAGTCGGAGGAGTGGCGCCGTTTTGTGCTGTTTGCCATAACCGCTGTTCCACTCCTTCCGGTTGGCTTCTGGGGTATAGTCACGGTTGGTGACACTGGACGTGCTTCCAGTTTCCACTGCGCCAAGGGGGTGGGGTTGGGGTTGTTTTGTTTGTATGTTTTTTTTTCCTCTCTTCTTGTTTTTCTCCCCAGTTTCCGCCCTCAGGGTTTGACTGTGGTGTCCTCTGGGGGGGAAAGGGCTGTGGGTCCATCTAGCCATAGACGGCCGGGGCTGGGTCCGTTGGTCATGAGGGGAGGGATCTCCTGGGGTTGACGAGTGGTCCTCTGGGAGGCGCTGGGAGTCCCCGTGGGTGACGTTGGATCCCAGAGGGACCTCGGCTGTGGTTATTACTCCTGGAGCTGGCGGGAAGTCCTCTGGGGGGTGTTGGTCCCTACATGTTGTTTGGGGGGGGGGGGGTGTTTTAGCGCTTTTATTTGTAAGCTTAAGTTTGGGGTTTTTCTTTTCTCCTCATCCCGGGGTTTGATAGGACGGTCCCCTGGGGAGGGGGGGGGGGGGGTGGTTTGGTTGTTTGTGTTTGTCTTTTTTGTTTTATGACTAATGACCGCACATGGTTGGATAAAGGCTGACCGCACAGGTTTAAGAACTCCTGGCCACACCTGTGCTAAGTGACTGACTGAATATAGGCAAGGATGCAGCCAGAGGAGAGGACATCAACCATTCTGTTGGAAGACGAATGCAGATGCGGTTTCCAGCCATGGTCCCTGGAGGGGGGTGTTTCTCCTGGGCCAGGTTTGTGTGGTCGCCGGGAGGCTTCCCGTGAGGGTGGGGTACTGTTGTATGGCTGGGGGGCCTGGCTGCCTTTTTGTTTCTGTCTTTTGTTTTTCCTTCCAGGTGGCTTGCATTTGGGACTGAGTGGCTGTGTTGCTGAGGTTATCAGGACCTCACCCTGATCACCTGCGGCTCGTCAGGACTCACAGCTGAGGTGCATCTATATGGATTGGAACATGGTGGCATTTAAGACTGGAGTATACAGTGTGTATTTGCCAGAGACTCAACCTTGTGACCAGACGGGTGAGATCGTCGTCTCGGGAGCCATCTCATCATCAGTGGATGCAGAGAACGTCCAGGGTTTGATGCACGGTCTGTGAAAGAGGAGGGGGTGAGGTCTCACGCTCGTCAGCACACTTCCTGAGGTACGTTAGATTTTGTGACTAACATTTATACAGTCAGTAAATGTGGTGTCCCTCACACCTTATTATATTGAGCTGTACGTTAGTCATGTATCGGCTTCCACTGCAGTGGAGTTTTGTGAACTGGGTGTTCCATGCCTGCAGGTTGGGAAGCTGATTAGTAATCAAGCCAGGAAGTGTTTGCTGTTTGTACACCTTTAAGTGTTCTCTCTGTGTGTAGAGTGTGGACTCACATAATGGTTCCTTCTTTCACAGACTCGGTTTGTTGCGGCCACCTGGGGGGTGTCGGCGGGGTCCTTGGGTCCGAACAGCTTCTGGCTACGGACCGTTAGCGCTGCTGGGAGCGCACCACGCCAGACCGCACTTTCTTTTGTTGTTTTTTGTATCACTGTTATGTATTAAATTCAGTTAGCCTTTGTACCGTGCTCTGCTTATTTCATACTGGGTCCTTCAAACGCTGGTTGGTTCTCCGAGCTGCGTCCGACACATAACACGGAGGTGGTTTTGTGCCGCACCATGAGCGGCTCCGTGGCGCATCCGTCCGCTTTTCTTTCCATGAAAAAAACTCCTGTAACAGTGGAATGTGCCGAAAAAGTACTGATGTCCACGTCTCCTGCCATTTTTTGTGTAAGTCAGACGACGTCCCGGATCAACAAAGCCTTCACGTTGGAAAAGATCTGGTTGTTTCAGCCTGTCGATTGGCGCTCGGAGCGCAGCGCGCTCTCAGCAGCTGTAGGCGGTCTTTAAACTGGCTGGAGCACTCCTTAATCTGTGTAATCCCCATAAAATCGTCCCTCAAAGCCATTTGAATTTTCCGAATGGTGTCCACCTGGAGGTCTCTCACAGTTTCTGGAAACAATTGATGCAGCAAAGCTCCAAATCGTTCAGACATTTATTCGCAATAAAAATCCGACGAGAGGGGTGGACCAGTGCTCACACAAAGCCTGCTCACAGGCGAATGACGCAACCGACAGGCGTGAAAAAACTCACGCATGCGCACGAAGGTTCAAGCTTGGCTGATGCAATCACATATGATTCAAATCCATATGGTTTTTGAAAAAAATAAAAAGGTCGACTACTTTTCTAACAGACCTCGTATTTGTTACACTAATACAAGTAGCAGGCATTATTTACCACAGAGCCTAGATCATAGTCTGAATGATTTTTAATCAGCCTGTGTAGTACAGGACAGTGCTATAGCCTCAGAAATATATCCAGAAAAGTTTCATAAGAGTCCAGTCATACTTTTCTGATGACCCAGGAAGTATGTGTGACAGATAGAAGTACCTTATTATAATAAACACCAGAGTATACGCAAGTCGCACCTGTCAAAAAAAATGCCTCTTGAAGAGGAAAAAACACATAACACTGTTGTGTGTTGGGGGGTGTGGCTGGATATTTTGGTGTTCTTTTCTTTTCTTTGCTCTCCAGGTGGCATGGGAACTGATTTGTCTGTGGAGAAGGTGCTGGCTGAAGAATCCTTCACCCTCATCAACATCATGTGCAGCACCTGTGAATGGTGCTCACATGCAACCTTAAAGACTTTCAGCTGAAGCAGATAATTGGATGGCGTTCTGCATTTAAGTCATGTGTGATTCAAGCAGAACTGCCGGGAACTCGACCTTGTGATGTTCGTTTGTGAGACGCTGAGGACCGCGCCTGGGTTTGACACATCGAGCCTGTGAAGCAAGGAAGGGTGAGGGACACATGCTGTCAGCACACATCAAAGGTGATTAAGTGTTTGACTAATTGTTGATAGTAACTTGGTATTTTGTTACGCAGTATACTTGAATTGTGATGAGAATTGTGCAGCTCGCTTCTCACTGCTGTGGCATGCGGACAAGTGGTCCTCCACCTGTTGTGAGAAGCTGCTCATTTGCATAAGGCTTAAAATACAGACCTGCATGTGTAGCTGATAGTGTGTGTCTTTTGAAGGATATTAGTTGTAACTGCTAACTTACCTCACCTCTTCTTTGCTTCGCAGAGAGTCGGTTTGTCGTGTCCACCTGGGGGGTGTTTGGCGGTGGTAGTGGGTCCAGGAGCGCCGGGCTTCGATCCTTTTGGGCGCTGGAGAGCGTGCCAGCCTTCACTCCACCAGAAGGACGCTATATCTGTTTTTACACTTTTTATGCACCAGCGGGTGAAATAAATATATTGTTTTTGGAACCGCTTTTCTGGTTATTTGTAGCGCTGGGTTCCGTCTGACGCAGGTCCGCTCCTCAACCCGCATCGACACATAACAAACACCCCCAATCGCACTTAGTACGAATGTGCACGAGCCAAGCCGAATCAGGTGGAATGTCAAAAAAAAAAAAAAAAAAAAAAACAAGATTCGTGCCACATCTGGGAGAGAATAAGAATTGCAGAGGACAGCCATCCGAGCACCCAGAATGTGCTCCGATCTGCCCTGACTGATTCGTGCACACGCCGTGCACATGAGCCTCTGAACGCAGCACAAATGTAGGCTGAACACAGTAAGAGTACCTGGACAGCTGCCAGATTGCTGTAAGAACAATAAGAATGTACTTACAAGCCGTATGACTGCGGTCCGATAGAATATAATCCAGCAGCACTCGAGGTGCACTCAAGGTGCACTCGTGGTGTGTTCAGGCACATTTGGGACATTCAGCCAGGGTTCGACATGGTGCAAACATCTCTAACGTTCCCCCAAATGCGATGAGGATGTCATGAATGCTGTTTTCACGCTGATTTAGAATGCAGTCAGACTGCAGTCAGATGGCACTTTGACTGCCTTTCGATATTTTTCCCCTTCGACTCCGCCTCAATTGTTTTGATTGTTTGATTGTTTCTAATTACTGTCATTATTAATAATGGATACATGATTTTTTGCACCTGTAGAAAAAAAAAGCCTCTTGGAGAGGAAAAAAGATATGAATCGCACTATTTTTTTCTGTATTTTCAACTGTTTACTTTGGAATTTTGTGCATTATTGTAGTTTACTTTTTTTAAATTACTGCCATATAGCAGTACCTCAACCAGTCCTCATAATACAGCCATATGCTAACAGAAAACATTTTCAGCATGTTTTAGCTAGTGCTACTCAGTGCAACTGCAAGTCCAAAGTGACAGAATTACTATGCCCAATCGTATCTATGCACAGCCTAGTAGACGGGCAAACAGAGGGGCTTCCTGACATGTATTTATTTGAAGCCAGTGACAGTAGTTGGCATTGTTTCTGTTTATCTTTGCAAAAGCTTTGTCAAAACCTTGTAACTGTTAGAATGGCTTAAGCAGAGGGTCACCCCTCTGAGTCTGGTCTGCTTGAGGTTTCTTCCTCAATATCATCAGAGGGAGTGTTTCTTTTCCACTGTTGCCCTTTGTGCTTGCTGTAGGGGTTGGTAAGGTTAGACCTCACTCATGTGAAGCTCCTTGAGGCAGCTTTGTTGTGATTTGGCGCTATATAAATGAAATAAAGAGCAGCAACAGTTTTTTTATGTTAACAACCAACCTGAAGCTTGAATTACATGAAGACGAATTGGAGATGGAAAGAATTTTCAAAGCTGTGACTGCAGCTCTTGAAACTGGTAGTGAGTGTAAACACACATTAAATGTAAAGGTTCACACGCTACAAAGCTGACAAACACCACAAAGGCTTTGCTTCAGATAACTTTATTGCTTTCAATTTTCAAATCAAACCTTTTTGTTATTGCACAAACACATCTCTTAGGACTATAGCACTCAAAAGCTCTTCAAGTTAAAGTTCATGTCAGACCAAATGGATAATGTCAGTGCAACAGAACTATTAATTGCACACAGAGAGAAGAGCATAATTTGTGATGTTGTCTTGAAGCTCAAACTCATATTCTCATTTTGCTCTCTGGATATTATTTGATGCAGCTTCAAATTGAAATTTAATTAATAAATCCAAATTGTCTTTGGGCTGGTTAATGAGAGATTGTTGTCACAGATCCCATTACTGTGTGACTGAGTGGGTGTGCGCATGTGTTTGTGTGTCTGTGCCTTTGCGTAATGGAGTCAGTCCACGAGATAGGATATGACTAATGAACTGTCACTTTCTCAACACACACAACAGAGTCACATGCATGCACACACGCGTGCACACGCATAGTCCAATCTATTATTAAAATGTCAGCCTGCTGCAGAGCACTCAGTCTTTGCAAAGACCGTCGTTTGTCATATTTGGAGGTCTCATCGCACCTTTCTGTAGCATCTCTTTGCTACAAATGTGAAGGTCGCGCCGTCACTGCGTCTGATGTAAATGAGGTTGATGGCCTTTTCAGAGCAGCCCTGCCACAAGTTGGCACATTATGGACTGTAGAAGTGATATTATTGTTGGTAAGTTTCACAGCAACCATTTGAACATGTTATCTGCTTTTACAATGTGATTAAGAGGATTCTTCAAGCAGAGGAATGATGTGACCCTTTGAAAGGATAATGGATGGTGAAATGTGTCAAACCAGAGCTGCAAATCTGATGAATTGTAAATCATTTCTTACTTTTCAATCTGTAAAAGCATTATATTTCTGTTCACATACTATTTCATTGCTCACATTTAATTAAGTAAATACATATTTTTTAGACTGTAAGTTGCGTTTTTGTTTGTTTCTTTTCTTTTCTTTTTTTTTAAGTACAGTAGTGTTCGGAATAATAGTAGTGCTATGTGACTAAAAAGATTAATCCAGGTTTTGAGTATATTTCTTATTGTTACATGGGAAACAAGGTACCAGTAGATTCAGTAGATTCTCACAAATCCAACAAGACCAAGCATTCATAATATGCACACTCTTAATGCTATGAAATTGGGCTATTAGTATTGGGCTATTAGCTATTACTGTTACATGTTTCCCATGTAACAATAAGAAATACGAGGTCTATTAGAAAAGTATCCGACCTTATTATTTTTTTCAAAAACCATATGGATTTGAATCACGTCTGATTACATCAGACATGCTTGAACCCTCGTGGGCATGCGAGAGTTTTTTCACGCCTGTCGGTTACGTCATTCGCCTGTGGGCAGTCTTTGAGTGAGGAGTCGTCCACCCGCTCGTCGATTTTTTTCATTGTTTAGGAATGGCTCAGAGACTGTTGCTTTGTTTGATAAAAATTTTTTCAAAACTGTAAGGCACAACTGAGTGGACACCATTCAATAAATTCAGCTGGTTTTCGGTAAAAATTTTAATGGCTGATGAGAGATTTTGGTCTGGTAGTGTCGCTTTAAGGACGGTCCACGGCGCCTGACGGCGATCTGCGCTTCCACAAAACTTCCACATTTCAGGCTCGGTTGACGCAGTAAGTCGTCAGAGAACAGAGAACTTTCAGAAGAAGTCGGCATGAGGAGTTTATTCGGACATTCCATTGTTAACGGTCATTTTGTAATGAAAGAACGTGCGGGCAGAGTCGCATGTCGGGCTGGACCCGACCGCGGGGGGTCGCGACAGGAAAAACACCTCCGTTGGAAATCTTAACGGGCAAGTTGGAACATGCCCAAGCTGTTAAACAATTTCTCAGTTACTCACTTGTTGAAAGCCATTAAAAGCCGCCTGAATTCTACAAATGGTTTTCAACACGGAGGTGTTTTTCCTGTCGCGGCGCACACAGATTTGCCGAGTCGTCACGGAAACGACTCGGCGAATTTGCGCGTACGTCTTTCATTAAAAAAATGTCCTTAAACAGTGGAATGTCCGCATAAATTCCTCATGCCGGCCTCTTCTGAATCTTCTCTGTTCTCTCACGATGTCCTGGGTGAATTAAGCCTTAAATTAGGATGTTTTCAGCTCGAAACATTCCGACGACAGCGCCTGGAAGTGCTGCAGGACGTCCCGCTCCGTGGGAAGTCCTTACACCGACAGAAACACCCCATAATCTCTCATCAGCCGTTAAACTTTTCACAGAAAACCAGCTTAATTTCTCGAATAGTGTCCACTCGGATATTCCTCACAGGTCCAGAAAAAATTTTGATAAAGCAACGCGCGCCGTCTCGAGCAGCGTGTGAAACAAAGGAATTCAGCCGAGAGGGCGGGACCACATCTCACTCAAGGCCTGCCCACAGGGAAATGACGTCACCGACACGCGTGAAAAAACTCACGCATGCGCACGAGGGTTCAAGCATGATTGGTGTAATCGCATATCATTCAAATCCATATAGTTAAAAAAAAAAAAAAAGGGTCGGTTTATTATCTAAGAGACCTCGTATACTCAAAACCTGGATTAATCTTTTTAGTCACATAGCACTACTATTATTCCGAACACTACTGTATGAGAGGTCCTGCAACTTAAACTTAGGTGTGATTTATATACAGAAAAAGCACATATTCCTGCAAAATAATAATAATAATAATAATAATAATAATCATAATGATTATTTTAATATATGGCTTTCACAGGAATCAAAGCATGAAACAAAATCAACTTCAACAATAAAATAATACATGTTAATAATAAAAACACACTACAACAATCCACAAACATCTCAAATGAAAGAGCTGATTTAACCCCCACCCCCCCATAAATAAATTAATAAAATCGAAAGGGCTTACATTTTTATTGTCGTTTCCAACATTGCAGACCAGCAATCCATGTCCATTTCATGATTTATTTTGTCCAAACTGCATCAAATAACATCCAATATGTTGTTCAATGTAATGTTATTTGTCCATAGCTCTAGGGTGCCCAAACTTTTTCAACAGAGATCTACTTTTAAAGTTGACAGTGTATCAAGATCTAACAAGCCATATCGAAAGCCATAGCATAGCTGCAATTTATTGTGCAATATAATAAAATAATATAATAATACAATTTCCTGGTACAAAGTTAAAGTTTTAACAATAATAATGCATTACTGAAGTAAATGTGCATGGTGCAATGAATAAGCACAAGTAAGACTGGCCTGTAACAACACAACAAACAAATCAAATTACACAACACCTAATTAAAGTTGGAAAAGTTATTCCCTACCTTAGTGGGACTTCTGGCACTGGGAGGAGGCAAGAAATAAGAAAAGCTAAATCCAACAGCTGTGCATATTTAGCATGTTTGGAATGTCTTAGAAATTCTTTAATTTCAGGTAAAACTTCAGAAAACCCTTCCAGAAATTTACCTCTGCAGAGCCACCTAACATCTGTGTGCAGCAGTCCTCCAGCTGCACACGAAATAACAAAAAATAAATAAATAAAAATAAAACCCCAAACACTAATAAATTAATAAAAATACTGACTTTTGAACTATTTACATACAGTTTTTATCACAGTGTAACTTATTTTGGGTCTTTAAACTGTTATGTTGCTTCAAAAATGTTTTTTACTCATTTTCGTTTTTTCTCCTCTGCATCCTGCACCATAGAAGAAGAAGAAGAAGAAGAAGAAGAAGAAGAGCCGTCTTCTTCTTTTATGGCATTTTACGATAGCCGGCATCCTCATTGGTGCATTGCTGCCACCTTCTGCATCAATCCATTATAGCAGCACTGTCCATTACAGCAGCAGTGTCGTGCGATTGACAGAAACTCAGCTGGCGATTGATGAGACAACTGCGATCGACTGGTTGGGCACGCCAGATCTAGCTTATTTTTAGAATTTAAAATGCCATACGTTAAGTAGCAACACAGGCTATGTTATGCACATGCGGTCCCCTGAGCTTCTGTATGTTGTTAAGCTTGACCTCAGGACAATGCTGGGTTACAATGTGAGTTCCACATACAGAAAACAGACGGATCATATTTGTATTGCCCGCTTGATAAATGCGGTGTTTTTATATGGCGTGTGGTTTTATTTTTTTAAAATACGTCCATGTCCTTTCTGATATCAGGCAGTTTCCCGCAGGTTTCACAGGACAGCGATGGTAGCTCAGTGGTAAAGTTTCTGACTAAAAATCAGAGCTTTTGGAAGGCACAGGTTCAATTCCTGTGGGAGGCATATAATTTTTATTTTTATTTTCAACCACATCACATAGCTACTGTGAAAAGCTGCTCTGTTCCCGCGTGCACGGAACCGTCGCAGCATGTATTTTAAAAATTATTTATTTTTTCTTCACAGCAGCTGTGCGACGTGGTTACACATCATGCAGCTGGTGGCACTGTGTTCCTGCATGCATGAACCATCGCACCATTGGCCCGACGTTTCATAGTGTGCTCATACAAGCTCTACCACTGTGAGTCGCCCTGGAGTTGTACGTATTCGCACTATGTGTGAAGAACCCCTAAGGAATGTACTAAACTTTTTCCAGTTTTGTAATTTCTGCACAGTCTCCTTCACTAACTCAATTTATTGACCACCATTGTTTTCTGATTCTTTAACAGCAGTTATGCTCTGAAATTCAAATAACACTGTCACAAGCTCACACAACCCAGCAAAGAGGATTTTGTGAATGTAGTCAACGTAGAGATGCCTTCCTTCTCTGTTTGTCTCTCAGAACACGTGGTTTAGAAGTTAAGTGTGGTTTGAAATTATCTTTGTTGGTTATTTAATTTTGAAAGCCTCATTCTGGTGGCCACCAAGACCACCACTGCTTATTCTCCATTTTGCACAGGATAAAGCCAATTTAACACCAAATTTGCATGCAGAATATCTCTGCTTGTTAAACTTGTACATTGGGTCCTGTGTGGATTTGGCACATTTGTTTCCTCCTGGTAGAGATTGGACAAGACTCTCTGTATCTTCTGTTGTCTCCAAACCATTTTGCTGACTGTGGCAACTTGCAAAAAAATCAGGTCCATAAATTTTAGACATTCACAAGGTTATTTTTGCTGTCTACCACAGCGTATTGTAGAACAGCTCAGTTGACACTTCATTTGCATAGTTTCAGTCCATCCAGTTGTACACTCACCAACCACTTTATTAGGTACACATTTCTAATACCATGGTTAAACCCCCATTTGTTTTCAAAACTGCCTTTATTCTTCATGGCATGGATTCAACAAGGTGTTGGAAACAGCCATCAGAGATGGTCCATACTGACATGATGGCATCGCGCAGTCGCCCATTCAACCAGTCTACCAATTCTCCTTTGACCTTTGACATCAAGACATTTTCATCCACACAACTGCCACTCATTATCTTCTTTTTTCAGACCATTCTCTGTAAAGCCTAGAGATGGTTGTGTGTGAAAATCCCAGTAGATCAGCAGTTTCTGAAATACTCAGACCAGCCCATCTGGCGCCAACAACCATGCCACGTTCAGTCAGCAAAATCCCCTTTCTTCCCCATTCTTATGCTCAGCTTGAACTTCAGCAAGTTGTCTTCACCAAATCTAGATGCCTAAATGCACTGAGTTGCTGCCATGTGATTGGCTCATTAGCTATTTGTGTTAACAAACAATTGAACATGTGTACCTAATAAAGTGGCCGGTGAGTGTACATAAGATGAGATCCTTTATTAGTCCCATGATGGGGAAATTTGAGATATCACGGCAGCAAAAGGATAGCTACAGAACAATTGTGAAGAGCATGCTAAGCAATAGGTAAGAAAAAATAAGTACAGTGGTCCCTCGCTATAACGCGGTTCACCTTTCGCGGCCTCGCAGTTTCGCGGATTTTTTAGTCCAGGTTTTTTTTTCTTTTTTTAGTCCAGTTTTTCTTTTTTTTACAGCGCATTGTGTTCTGCGTCCTCATCAAGTAGGCCGGTCGGCATCACCGCGAAGGGAGAGCACAATACGCGTCGCGTATTGTGCTCTGTGTGTGTCTGCTTATAGGAATCTTCTCGCCCAGAAGAAAAAAGAGCACCAACAACTACCCATAACTGTGTTCTTCACTCAGAAAAAGACACCTGCACTGAGGTGTCACTCAGTGGAAAAAAGACGCGATCGCAGAGCGGCGGCACGACGAAGAGGCGCGGTCAGAGGAACTGTGAAATACTGGTGAGTCACTATTAATAATTTCTTACGTGTCCAAACTCGTAGGTTGATCGTTAAAATTAAATTTGTTAGTTCTAAAAGCCATCATAATTATTTATAGGAAAACGTTCTATTTTTTTCTACTAAGGTTTGAACTTTGAGTGTTTAGACAGGAGAGAAAAGTGAGAAAATGTTAATGCCTGTTTGAGAAAAGTGTATAAAGTGTGTAGTGAGGGGTTTTACAGCCTTAAATCATCTATAATAATTGTAAAAAATAACGCTGACTACTTCGCGGATTTCGCCTATCATGGGTTATTTTTAGAACGTAACTCCCGCGATAAACAAGGGACCACTGTACCAAAAAACACGGAACGCAAGTACTGTGCAAAAATAACAACAATATATACAGTAAATACACCATTAAAAAGCAGAAAATAAAACTCAACAGTTAAAATGAATGTATGGTAATGTTGCACACGATATTGCATATACATGTGGGTATATGGGCATTTGGGCCTTGGCTGGGAAAGTACCTATACTGGACTGGTATCCAGTCCAAAGGGAGTTGGAGACTCATTCTCTTCATGCTGTGGAATCCAGAGATAAGAGCTGGTATCAATGGGCCTCAGGGCCTACATAGGACTCATAGCATATTGGAGTCAAAAGCAAACTGGATGTAAACAGTAAATTTGAGATCCCCAAGTTAGGTAAATGGTTTAATTAGTGTCAACTGTTACATTAAGCAGTAAAATGAAGTCCAAAGAGTTGATAGTGCCAGTGAGGCAAACTTTAACTTACCAGAAAAATTGAAGAGAGAAATAAGCAACATTGGGTGTAGCCAAATCTGCTACTATTTGGCGCAGTCTTAAAAACATTAAAAATAATACAATGTTAAAATCCCCTTGACTGCATGACCACTGTGTTCTTTATAATTTGCGATTGTTTATTTAATTATTAAGAGCCTGTTGTCTTATGTACAATTTGTACATGTTCAGTAAAGCCCCTCAATCAATCAATCAATCAATCAAAAAAATATTTACATTTTAATGGCACTTGCAGGAGGCTGTGTGTGTTTACATGAGCTTTTGACAAGAGCGAAAGTTGTGCAAATCAAAAAATATTTGTAGATCACCCTCTGTGCATTTGCAGGTATTAATAAGACAAATTTAACCCATAGCAAGTTAGCGTTGCGTTAGCAGATGTTAGTGCAGATACTAACATCTGCTAAATGTCTTGTAAATGACTCCAGAGGTGTTATCAAGTTACAAAAACAGCATTTTCAGTTTTAAAAATGTTTTTTTCTCGCTAGCTTGTACATAATATATGACACAGAGGACATATTTACACACAAACAAACCTGAGTTTTGCACCTAGCTACCAGCCTGTGACATTACCATGCTCACATCAGCGAAATGCCTTGTAAATAAGTTCAGAGGTGTAATTTTGTTCCACAAATGGTGGTTCTGGTTTTGGAAGTGTTTATCCCTAGCTAGCTTTTACATAACATATGAGAGACATGTATGTAAACACACAAAACAAAGTGGTTTTGGAGAGAGCATCCACTAGCCTGCTTCTGGCATAGGCAATGCACATTACGCCTGCGTTCGGCGGGCATTTTGTAACCTGATATGGTGGGAATTCCCACTGGTCACGCCTTGCAACGCCACGAATAGCCTGGAGTGGCTCGCCTATGCCGGAAGCAGGCTACGCCACGAACGTGAGACAACGTGACCAAAACAGAAAAACATGGTGGCTTCCTTGTTGGGGGATGGTGCTGTTGATGATTTGACTCCTGTAAAGCCAAAATTTACGAAAGGGATTTGTTTTGCATGTCAAAAACATGCAAAGGACCACGTGCTCAACGGGGGAAAGTCCCTGACGTCATAGGTTATGCACCAATTAGAGCTCAGAGCTCTCAACCAATCACAGTAGGGGAGGGGACCCGCGGTACCTGGCTCTTTTGAGCCACTCCAGGCTAAGCATCCACTGACGTCATGGTGCAGCTCTACTCTGATTGGCTGTCGCCCCCGCCACTCAAAAACAAAACGGAACAGATTGAAACAGAATGTGACATTTAACCTCTTAAAATACCTCTTAAATACATCAAGGTTAACCACCTATGAGCTTGTCCAAGATCTGTGACCCAAGAATTTTTCCTGTGAATTTCAAGAATCTGGCAGTGATAGGACTGGATTTATGAGACAGACGGATGGACAGATGGACGGACTGATGGATAGACGAAAAGCTTTCGCAGTACCCGATGACCATATATGATGGGCTTGGGTACAAAAACAAAACAAACAAACCAAAACCCTCTGATTTCAGAAGCACTGTAACGTCGAGACCATGTGTTGTGGGTGACACTTAAATTCTTTTCTTGTTGATTTCAAAAATAAAAAAAAAATACTCTGTAGAAGTTGCCATATTTGTGTTAAACTCAGCAATTTAAAGAACACCTCACCTGAGTAAATGCTTAGGTTTTACATTTACATTTAATGTAAAACCATGACAAAACCTCAAAAACAAACAAATAACTATAGTAATAATAATCATCAAACCCTGAAAAAATGTGTATTTCTGGAACAACATCCCTGAACTAACAAAACAAAACCCACTTTGTACCAGAAAGAAGAGTCAAGAAGGAAGTTATTATAATCCACCTCATCTGTGAAGCGTGGTGTAAGTCGTGTTCTCGTGGTGTGGGAAATGCGTGGCCTCTGCCAAAGCGGAAATGTTTTTGGGCTCATTTTACTTAATGTTCATGTGTCTCTCTGCAAAATAACTCTAAACATTATAGAAGAATTTAATATTGGTGAAGAGGTTGGTCTTGCATCTGGGAACAAGCGATTAGATTTTACAGTTGAGCTGGATCTTCTAATCATAATGAACAAACAACAAAAGCAAAACATGGAATTATTACATAATGTGTCCCAGTGGATTCAGTGTTATTTGTAGTTTGAAACAGTATGCCCACGTGAACACTTCAGCGCAGCCAAGGAGAAACCAAAGATCATTAGTAAATACTTGGGATGTATATACTTTGAGTTACATTTTTACGACTGCACTGCTGGTGTCTTCACTCATGCGCAGGCAGCTGCTCATATTTTGTTCACCACTGGAGGGCAGTGCTGCATACAGCATCAGAAGGCACAGCACAGAAGAAGTCCAAATACAAATACAACTGCAGACTGAGTTTATTTTTAAAAAGTTGAGAAACCTTCGCCAAGTAAATTTTGAAGTAAAGCCCATGTTAATTTAATTCAACCAGGTTAGTCCCATTGAGATCAAGACCTCTTTTGCAAGGGAGACCTGGACAATTATAAAGTTTCCAATTCACCTAATTTGCATGTTTTTAAATGTGGGAGGAAACCAGAGCACCTGGAGGAAACCCACAGAAACACTGGGAGAACATGGACAGGTGGGAATCGAACCCATTACCTTCTTGCTGTGAGGCAACAGTGCTAACCACTAATCCACCACAGTGCACGAATATTAAGTGACTTAATTTGAGTTTTACTGCTATGGTTACTTGAGGAAAGTGAGAAATTACTCCTCCCCCCAAACTTTTTTTTTAAGTTAATTGAAACATGTTACAATTTGTCATTTATCATAGGAATGTACCCTATAACATTGATCTTTGTATCACAGTAAGTCCATACTTTCTGATCTGAAGTTTGAAGTGATGGCATTCTCCGTTAAGCCCCCATAAAAAAACAAACAAACAAACAAACAAAAAAAACCCCACTAGTTTATCATCCTTGACAACAGAAAAAAAGTCATGCGGGAGGGCGATTTTTATTTTTTATTTCTTAGAAACAGGCAGTGGGGGGCACACTTCAGCTAATCTGATAACAGATAACACTATGTAACACAATTTTTGTTCCTGGCTTCTAAGTGTTATATTTCAACTGCTTATGTCTAAAGTCTATGGAAAAATGACTACATTCAGCACAAATTTTGATTTTTTTTTTTTTTTTAATGTTCTAGAAAATTCTAAAACTTTCTTGAAATTTCTAGATAATTCTGGAAACTTCGAGAAAATTCTGGACAGTTCTAGCAGTTATAGAATATTCTAGAAGACTACTCAGTAGTAGTGAAGGCGAATCGAGAATATTCTTGAAAACAGACAAATTTCAAAATATCATTGTCCTGATCACAGAAGCAAAGTTTCTGTGGAATAACAGCTATTTTCTATTTATTTACGGCATAACAGGTTAGGAAAACACACTGTGTAACCAGGAACAAAACAAAAATAAAAATTTGTTACATAGTGTAATTATTGAAGCTAATGTTTTTGCTAGCAGATTAGCTTTTCAGATAAGTTTTAAAACCATCATCGGACCAATTATCTTCCGATAAATTTAGTTTTGATAACTTTCAGTCCGATAACATTTTTTTTCTGGTAAAGTGAGCAAAGCTTAACTGTCCAAAATGTTTGTAAACCCTAAAATCAAACATTTTCATCTGTCTGTTGTGTATTTGTGACAGACTGGCTGGCTGTTGCTTGCTGATGATGTCATCATTAATCACAAGACGTGATTGGCTGGTCGACGCAGGGAGCATTGTGGTTAGTGTAGTTCAGGTTCACTTTGTACATTACACTGTTACCATCCGCTCGACACAAACAAAACGGACTAATTTTAACATTATTTTATTTTATTTCTTTGTGGCTTTAATCTCCAAGACTCAGTGGGGAGAGGAGCTCTCATGGAGCAGCTGTGTGTACAGAGGGACTTTTCTTCACTGTTTAGACACTGTTTTGGATTAAAAAACGGACGTCTTATTTCTTCAGATGAACCTCACTGAAACTAACAGGTAAGAATTTATATTTACGAAGTTAGTTTGTGTATACAATGCCGAAATAAACTGTGACTTCTAATACTGTGTTTTTACTACTTTTGAAAGATGATGACAGTGTTTGGGGTTTCATTTTTATTTGTTTATTTTTTGTGCATTTTTATGTGTTTGTGATCCTTGAATTTACCCAGCAGCCAATGCGGTGCTTAAAGTGAAACTGGTTTATCAGAAGCCAATAGTGTAATCTGATGTGGCTGCGTCCGAATCAATACTAAAAGTTATCGGCTGTCGGTTATCTGTAATAAAGATACATTTTTTAGCAGTTCATCGGTTTAATAAATGGAGCGTCAACTTTACCTAAATTCTGGGTCTTTTAGTGAAGCTTAGGGCTAGTGGCCGGCGATCACCTGAGTATTTCTTTTGTTTTTCTTGTTGATTAATGCTGGCAAATTATACAGTATTTTTGTCTTTCTGATGCCTGATTCTGTTTTTTTCTCTCTGTTTAAGGTGCAGCTCCATCCAGAGATGGGAGTTGTATTTGTGTTGGTGACCCTCCTGTCCTATGCACCAACAGCATTTTTTGTATATTGTCCGTGAATTGTTCTGTAATTTATGTTTGTAGCATGGCCCAAGCAGAGGGTCACCCCTTTGAGTCTGGTCTGCTTGAGGTTTCTTCCTCAGAGGGAGTTTTTCCTTACCACTGTTGCTCTGGAGGTTGGTAAGGTTAGACCTTACCTGTGTGAGCGCCTTGAGGCAACTCTGTTATGATTTGGTGCTATATAAATGAAAATAAATTGAAACTGAAAAATTTAAAATTTAGCGTCATAAAAGATAACTTTTCAGTTATCGGATTAATGGTTATCGAAGCTACCTTTCTGGTTAGCTGTGCCCACCACTGGAAACAGGTACACACAACATCATTGCAAACCTGGAAAATGACACATACAGCACCTGCATACCAATAAATCTTGTTTCCATGTTGAATACAGTCAGTGTACTGCAAGCTAGTAGTGTGATAAACATACATACTGTGTGTGAGTGAGACGCAACAACAGACTGTGGTTGTCAAAGACAACAAGCCGCAAGTTCCAGGCCTGGCTCGGTAAACTTCGTCTGTCTTCTGCCAAAGCATACTCGCCACCTAGCAGACGTGCTGGTTCCTGCACCAGCTGTACCACCGTCAATGAAATTGGCAAAAGAAAAAAAATTAATTAAAAGTTGATACGGGCTGATTTTGCGGGCGGGGATGATAAACAAAATTTTTTGTTTGTTCTTTTTTTTTTAATGGGGCCTAATGCAAATTACTCCTCAAAATGACTGAAATTTCCACTTTTTTTTTGAAGATGGCGCTGTCGATGCAGCTGCCTGTTACTTCAGCTCTGCCCCCTCTTTTCCTACTTTCGCTATTTTTAATAATTTTTAATAGTGCTTTATTGTTTTTATTTGCAGTGGGTGGTACCCTGTGCAAGTGTGCACATGGGAAACCCACTTTTGTAACTCTTGTGATTAGTTTTCTGCTTTTTTTTTTGGCACTTTTTGAGGCAGCGCGGGGAAACCCCTTTGTCTCTGGCTCTGGACATCCCATTGTTTACACCCAGGATCAGCTACTTGGACTAAGAGACTCTATGTACAGTGGACCAGGTCCCCACTATGCTGAGCACTTGGACATACCTGCAGACATACGAAGGAGACGGAGAGGCTGCAGGGGTGGCCGGACGAAGCGGAGAAGGACTTATATTCCGTCTGTGGTCATGTGGAATATAAGGTCTCTCCGCAACAAGACCGAGGAGCTAGCAGCACTAACCCATTTCCAGAGGCTGGATAAAAGCTGCAGTCTCATGTGCTTCATGGAGACGTGGTTGGATGAACATGTACCGGACTCTGTTATTAACATGGACGGCTTCACACTTATCTGTGCGGACAGGACGTTGGCAGAGAGCGGGAAGAAAAGAGTAGGGTGGCTCGCGTTTATGTGAGTGAGAGATGGTGCAACGCAGCTCATGTTCATGTGAAGGATCAGATCTGCTCCTCGGACGTGGAGCTACTCGCGGTGAGCATGACGCCGTACTATCTCCCACAGGAGTTTGGAAGTGTGATTGCGCTCTGCGCGTATATTCCTCCCTCTGCAGATGCCACCGCTGCCTGTGAGCAGATTCACAGCACAGTGATGCGACTGCAGACACAACACCCCAGCGCGCTCCTCCTCATCACCAGGGACTTTAACCACACCTCCCTCTCCGCCACCCTCCCCACGTTCACCCAGTATGTCACGTGTAAAACCAGGGACAATAGAATGCTGAACCTTTTTATGCTAATGTGGAGGACACTTACACCTCCACCCCCTCCCCCCACTCGGATGCTCGGATCACAACCTCGTCTACTTGCTCCCCCAATACACACCCAGGGTGAGAAGACAGCCAGTGCAGAAAAGGTCAGTGAAACTCTGGACTGAAGAGGCCACTGAGAGGCTGAGGGACTGTTTTAGAATGACAGACTGGAGCATGTTTCAAAACTCTCACGGTGAAGACATCAACGGCCTGACCCAGTGTGCCACTGACTACGTGGACGTCTGTGTGGAGAGCACTGTGCCCACCCGGAGGTTACGGTGCTTTCCCAACAACCACCCCTGGGTGACCCCCGAGCTGAAGGTCCTGATGAACCAGAAGAAGAGGGCTTTCAACTCGGGAGACAGAGAGGAGCAGCGTAGTCCAACAGGAACTCCAGTGGAGGATTTGGGCAGCAAGGAAGGAGTATGGAAGGATGATGGAGGAGCAGCTGGCCCGGAACAACGTCAGAGACGTGTGGAGATGCCTCAAGACCACCACTGGATTTGGGCAGGGTGCCAGCAGGACTGCAGATGGAGATTCTCGGTTTGCAGAGGAGCTAAACAGATACTTTAACTGTTATGGCTCCTCCACACCTGCCCCCCCCCCCATTCCGCCTGCTCCCAGCTCTCCACACGTCTCCAGCAGCCAGCCCTCCAGTCCCTCTGACCCCCCACCTTCTTCCCCGTGGTCACCTCCACTGCACCCCAGACTTTGTCCCTCCTCTCCCCGGACTGTATTCAGCACCAGCCCACCTCAGCTCATACCTCAGCTCCCCCCTCACTGTGGCTCCGACTGAAGTGAGAGGCCAGCTCCTGCGGCTGAAGCAGAGGAAAGCAGCAGGACCTGGTGGGATCTCCCCGAGGCTGCTGGTGAGGACCTGTGCAGATGAGCTCTGTGAGGTCCTCAGCCACATCTTTAACAAGAGCCTCAGCCTGGGAGTGGTCCCCACCCTGTGGAAGACCTCCTGTGTTGTCCCGGTTCCCAAAGCACCACACGCCAAGGAACCAGCCCACTACACACCAGTTGCCCTGACCTCCCACCTCATGAAGACCATGGAGCGGCTCGTCCTGTCTCACCTCCACACTGTGGTGAGCGACATCCTGGACCCGCTGCAGTTCGCCTACAGGCCCAACATCGCTGTCATCTACCTGCTGCAACGGGTGCTCACCCACCTGGAGACCGGCAGGAGTGCTGTGAGAGTCATGTTCTTTGATTTCTCCAGCGCTTTCAACACCATCAGACCGGTGCTGCTGTAGGGGAAGGTGGAGGACACAGGTATGGATGGACATCTCGCCGCCTGGACCATCGACTACCTCACTGACTGCCTGCAGTACGTGCGGCTGCGCGGCTGTCAGTTTGAGGTGGTAAGGTGCACCACCGGGGCCCCCCAGGGCCTCTCCTCTTCACCCTTTACACCTCGGACTTCACCTACAACACGAACAGCTGCCATCTCCAGAAGTTCTCTGATGACTCTGCCATTGTGGGTCGTGTGTCTGAGGGGAACGAGCTGGAGTACCGGTCGGTCATCACAGACTTTGTGGACTGGTGTGAGCGCAACCACTTGTGTCTCAACACCAGTAAGATGAAGGAGATGGTGATCAGGAGGAAACCACCTCACCCACCGGTGAACATCCAGGGGGAGGACATAGAGACCGTGGAAAGTTTCAAATACCTGGGTGTTCACCTCAACAACAAACTGGACTGGACTCACAACACTGATGCCCTGTACAAGAAAGGCCAGAGTCGCCTCCATCTCCTG
Organism: Thalassophryne amazonica; assembly: GCF_902500255.1. NCBI lineage: Eukaryota > Metazoa > Chordata > Actinopteri > Batrachoidiformes > Batrachoididae > Thalassophryne > Thalassophryne amazonica. The sequence continues at coordinate 45,195,068 of NC_047118.1, forward strand.
AGGAGACTGAGATCCTTTGGAGTGAGCAGGCCTCTGCTTAAGACCTTCTATGACTCTGTTGTAGCCTCTGCTCTCCTCTATGCTGTCGTCTGTTGGGCCCTGGGCAGCACAGCGTGGGAGAGAAAGAGACTGAATAAGCTGGTCAGAAAGTCCAGCTCTGTCCTGGGCTGTCCTCTGGACTCTCTGGAGGAGGTGGCTGAGAAGAGGGTGTTTGCCAAGTTCAAATCCATCATGGACAACTCCTCTCACCCTCTGCACCAGACTGTAGTGGAGCTGAGCAGCTCCTTCAGTGACAGACTGAGGCACCCTCAGTGCAAGAAGGAACGATACCGCATGTCGTTCCTCCCTGCTGCTGTCAGACTGTACAATAACACTGTGAAATAACCATATGCAATATGTCCACAAATCACGTGCAATATTAATATGTCCACAAATCATGTGCAATAACAATTATGTCCACAAATCACGTGCAATATTAATATGTCCACAAATCATGTGCAATAACAATTATGTCCACAAATCACATGCAATATTAATATGTCCACAAATCATGTGCAATAACAACTTGTTTACAAATTCCAGCACTAATGTCGCCTTATCACATCTAAATTCCACTTCACATATTGTAAATAAGATGCTCCTATTTTTTAATTCCAATCATGTTTATATATATATATATATATTCTATTTCTACCTTATTTTCTTATTTTATTGTATTGTACAAGTCAACAGCGTCCTTGCACACGCTGTTTGATGCACATTTTCCTCTACTCGCACTCATCTTGTGTGTTTTTTAAGAGCTGACATAACATGTGAATTTCTCCACTATGAGATCAATAAAGTCTTATCTTATCTTATCTTAATGCTGTAAGGAAGAGCAGTCACCAAAATGGTGCTTAGCAAGAATTCAGGGAGTGCTCACATCATGTGCCACTACGCTAAGTAGATAACTGTGATCACAAAGTGATAACCCCCGGTGTTGGAGGAATTGTACTTGTAACATTTACAGATACACAGTAAAATCACCAGTGTAATACTAACACTGACAGTGTTAAATTAACACTGCCAGTGTACATACGGTCCTACTCTGGCCAGAGTGGGACCATGTGTTTATTGGCAGTGTTAATTTAACACTGGTGATTTTATTGTGTAGATGCAAATTTTTATTTGCAAGGGTATAATAACGTCTGTAGGTGCATGTGCAGGTGTGAATGTGTTTGTTTATATGTGGCCCTGTGACACACTGGTGTCCTGTCCAGGTTGTACCCTACTTCACGCCCTATGACTGCTGGAATAGGCTCCTGCCCCCTGTGACCCTTGATTGGAGTAAGCGGTTGAAGATGAGTGAGTGAGTGAGTATATAATAACTTGGTACCAGTGCTTAAAGTGAAATAGGTAAAAATCCCCACAATGACAAATCATAGACTCCTCACAATAGATCCTCTGGTTTTTATCCGAGGCCCGCAAATATGGCTATCCGTCTGTCTGTCTGTCTGTGCTCAACATAAGTCCAGTCTAATGCCACAGTCTTCAGATTCATAGAGAACATTCTTGGGACACAGACCTTGGACAAGTTCCAAGATGGCTAACCTTGACATATGTTAAGGTATTTTAAGAGGTTAAAAGTCACATTCTGTTTCAAACTGTTCTGTTTTGTTTTTGAGTGGCGGGAATGACGTGCAGCCAGTACATTGTGAGTGCGGGTCCCAAGCCCGGATAAATGAGGAGGGTTGCGTCAGGAAGGGCATCCGGAGTAAAACAAGCCAACCCAACTATGCAGACTAAGAATCGATCGGTTTCCATACCATACCGGATCGGTCGCGACCAGGGTTAACAACGGGCTGCTTAACAATTGGGCTACTTTTGAAGAGCTGATGAATAAAGTAAATGAGCGAGAGAAAAGGCTGGATGATGTGGTGAGAATAAATCAGGAAGTACAAGGGATTAGTAAGGAAGAAGTGAGGGCTGCTATGAAGAGGATGAAGAGTGGAAAGCCAGTTTGTCCAGATGACATTCCAGTGGAGGCATGGAAATGTCTAGGAGAGATGGCAGTAGAGTTTCTAACCAGATTGTTTAATAAAATCTTGGAAAGTAAGAGAATACCTGAGGAGTGGAGATGAAGAGTGCTGGTTCCTATTTTCAAGAACAAGGGTGATGTGCAGAGCTGCAGTAACTACAGAGGCATAAAGTTGATCAGCCACAGCATGAAGTTATGGGAAAGAGTAGTAGAAGCTAGGCTTAGAAAACAGGTGAAGATCTGTGAGCAGCATTATGGTTTCATGCAGAGAAAGAGCACTACAGATGCAATGTTTGCTCTGAGAATACTGTTGGAGAAGTACAGAGAAGGCCAGAAAGAGGTACATTGTGTGTTTGTGAACTTAGAAAAAGGTTATGATAGGGTGCCAAGAGAAGAGCTGTGGTATTGTATGAGGAAGTCTGGAGTAGAAGAGAAGTACGTTAGGGGAGTGCAGGACATGTACAAGAATAGTGTGACAGCGGTGAGATGCGCAGTCAGAATGACAGACTCATTCAACATGGAGGTGGGATTATACCAAGGATCAGCTCTGAGTCCTTTCTTGTTTGCAGTGGTGATGGACAGGTTGACAGATGAGATCAGACAGGAGTCCCCATGGGCTATGATGTTTGCAGATGACATTGTGATCTGTAGTGAGAGTAGAGCACAAGTTGAGTCTAGTCTGGAGAGGTGGAGATATGCTTTGGAGAGAAGGGGAATGAAAGTCAGTAGAAGCAAGACTGAGTACATGTGTGTGAATGAGAGGGAGCCCAGTGGAATAGTGCAGTTACAAGGAGTAGAAGTGCTGAAAGTAGATGAGTTTAAATATTTGGGGTCAACTGTTCAAAGTCATGGAAAGTGTGGTAGAGAGGTGAAGAAGAGAATGCAGGCAGGGTGCAGTGGGTGGAGAAAGGTGGCAGGAGTGATTTGTGACCAAAGAATATCAGCAAGAGTGAAGAGGAAAGTTTACAAGACAGTAGTGAGACCAGCTATGTTGTATGGCTTAGAGACGGTGGCACTAACAAAAAGACAGGAGGTAGGGCTGGAGGTGGCAGAGCTGAAGATGTTGAGATTCTCTTTGGGAGTGACAAGAATGGACAAGATTAGGAACGAACATATCAGAGGGACAGCTCAGGTGGGACGGTTTGGAGACAAAGTCAGAGAGGTGAGATTGAGATGGTTTGGACAGGTGCAGAGGAGGGACCCAGGGTATATAGGGAGAAGGATGCTGAGGATGAAGCCACCAGGCAGGAGGAAAAGAGGGAGGCCAAAGAGGAGGTTTATGGATGTGCTGAGGGAGGACATGCAGGTGGTTGGCGTGACAGAGGAAGATACAGATGACAGGGTGAGATGGAAACGATTGATCCGCTGTAGCGACCCCTAACGGGAACAGCCGAAAAGACAAAGAAGAGGGAATGACCACCAATCAGATGAGAGCTGCACCGTGACGTTAGTGGATGCTCTCTCCAAAACCACTTTGTTTTGTGTGTTTATATATATGTCTCTCATATATTAAGTAAAAGCTAGTGAGAAATAAACACTTCTAAAACTGAAAACACAGTTTTTGGAACCTAATGACACCTCTGAACATATTTACATGACATTTCACGGACGTTAGCTTGCTGATGTAACAGGCTGGTAGTTAGCTGCAAAAGTCTGTTTCGTTTGTATGTAAATATTTCCTATTTGTCATATTATGTAAAATCTAGCAAGAAATTAACACTTCTAAAACTGAAAACACTGTTTCTGTAACCTGATAACAACTCATTTACAAGACATTTTACGGCATTAGCGTGCACGCTAACTTCCGCTAACTCAAAGATAACTTACTATTGGAGTTAAATTTGTCACATTAATACCAGCAAATGCACAGACGGTGATCTACAAATATTCCTTGATTTGCACAAATTCCGCTCTTGTCAAAAGCTTATATGCTTACACGCAAGGCCTCCTGTAAATGCCATTAAAACGTAAATATTGTTTTTGATTGATTGATTGATAGAGGGGCTTTATTGAACATGTACAAATTGTACGTAAGACAATAAGATCTTGATAATTAATTAAACAGCTGCAAATTATATAGAACACAATGCTCATATGACTGAGGTTATATTAGCATTGCACTATTTTTATACTACATTGCAAGATGCAGGCAACAACAACAAATGATAGAACAACAGTTATGATTGGTTAGTTTATTCACCAAAAGTACACTTTACACGAATCACTGCCAAAGTGTAATTTTTATGTCTGCATTACACTACACATTACACCAAGACCTTGTTGTAATCCAGGAACTAAAAACATGGAAATGTCATAAAAAAAAAAAACGGCACCATATGGTTAAATATTGAAAAGGGGCCAACACTGACAGCTGGTGGAAAGCAAACACAAACATGGAGCATTTCACTTTTTAACAGAATGTTGGCACTGGCCACAGTTTTATGTTGAAGTGCCAAATATTAAAATCATATGAAGTCCAGAGATCCTCCAATTTGTTCCAAAATGTTGATTTTGTCTGCATACTTAAAGTAATAATAATAATAATAATAATAATACATATTATATACTGTAGGACTTATAAACATGAAAAACTATTTTGTCTTAAAAATGTTAGTTTTAGAGAATTTTTAAACAGAATTTCACATCAGTATGTAAGCAGTCGAATTCCACTGAAGTTTTTATTCTAGACTGAAGATTTTTGTGTTCTTGACTGCCTATAGCCAATGATGTTGAGAAATTAGTATTTTTGTGAATCAATTTTTTTTTTTTTTTTGCATTTCCCAATTTATACTGTGTTTTGATAGTTTGGTGCTTTGTCTTTTACTGTTTATGTGAAGCATTCTGTATTGTTTAAACATGCTATCTATGTAGTCAAATAAATTATTATTATTATGTATCACCTTTCATTATATGGCTGCGATGCTACGTGCGCTCTGATTGGCTGATTTCCAGTCTGATATTTTCCCACATCAGACCGGTTACCATGACAATCAGTACAGAATGCTTATCCCATTTGTTATACCCCCGACACACATAGCTGGAATCACGCAGAATGGCGTCAGAATTATGAATTGGTGCACAGCCGAAAAGCGCTCTGACATCCATCTGCGGAAGTCCACACAGTTGGTCAAAATCGGCCGATGGCTCCGAGTGTGATGCACATGTTCAAAACCCTCCGAGCGCCGTTGTGATTGGACACCTATCTGACAACGGTCCATGTGTAATCTGACAACCATCTGACCACAATTTACATACTCTAATGACGGCAAAATGGGATCCAAAAAGATATGAGGGAACTTCAAGATGGATCTGGCATGGCAAAGCCTGCCAGTATGACCTGTACGTGCCACATATAATAATGAATTATTATCATGTACAGTCAATATGAACAGCAGCTATCAAACCAAAAGCACCATGCAGTTGCGCGCATGCCACCACAAATCTAAATAGACTGTTATATGCACAATAGACCTTACAGTACAAATATTTGTCTATGCCTTCCCATGGGCAACGTAAATAATGTAAACTACTGTCTCCATCATAACTGTATATAACACAGGCAGCTGCGCCTGTCTGTGCTACTCAGTAACGCATCATTGCACACATCAGGCTCGGAGCTGAACGGATCTCACCACTGTAATAAATGATCACCTAACTCTGTAGGCGATATGACATGGAACTGTTGGGCCAGGCCGTTACACCATTAATAAATATGAATCTCACCTCCAACAGCGGTCCAGGAATGTTTCACCGCATGGACGTGGACATGAAGCTGGGACAGCAGCCTGCGGTTAGAATCTTGTCACCCAAAATAAAAAAATTAATCCCATACGGTAATCCATCCATCACGGTGTCCAGAGTTGCGTTGTGCTCCTGAAGTGAGCAAACAAGAAGAAAGAAATTAAAGTTCCCTGGAAAGGCGCTGTGTCTGACAGGGGACAGCATGGCCCAGTGCCAGCAAACTTTGAGTGAAGCTGTCCAGTTGCATGTGCGTGCCTAGTGGCACACACAGACACATGGCTTAGTGATAATTGCAGCCCCACAGAGCGCACATGCACCACGCACACACGCGCACTCACGAGCACGTGCGCATGAGGAAAACAGCGCTCCAGTTCCGTGTTTGTCATCCAGATGTTTGGACAACGGGCAGTCTTCAGCGCCTTTTATGGCTGTCTGACTGCAGTCTGTGTCATCCACCTGTTGTCCACATACGCTTTGGATTCCATCGTGCAGGTGTCGACATGTTACTCCGGATACATTCTGACAGGGCTGCCCATGTGTCTTTTCCTCCTGACTGCGTCGGATTATGGCAATATTCAGTGTCGGGAATGGTTCCTCCACAGTCTTGCTATATGTGACAGAGGCTTTATAAAGCAGAAATCTAAAAACACGATTACAAAAACCAAGTCGAACATGAACGTACTCCATAAATATCTGAACAGCATTGGAAAAAACACACAGATTGAAAGCTTACCAGCTAACGACTGGACCATCTGTTAGCAAGTTCTTCATGGAGGTGAAGAAAGCAAACAGGTCTGACTACGAGCCCAAAGCAGTCAGCAGCTTTCATATATGGGTGATACCTTAAGCGCCGGTCACAAACCACCGTGCGTTTTCTTTTTTCGCTGTAGGTTTTCTGCGGATGCCACGGCCACTACGCTTTTGTGAAAACGTACGGAGGCAGTAGCAAGAGGAGAGAGGGAGTACGTTCAACACACGTCTGTAGGAGTGTAATGATAAAGAGAGTTGACAATAAAGCAGTGTGTGTGTGTGTGTGTGTGTGTGTGGGGTCAGCTTTTCTTTTGATGTGTGTGTTATGAGCGGGACAGGAGCAGCAGGTGTTTTTCGGCGTCGGCGATGCATGAGCATGTCCAGCCTGCAGCGGTCAGTTGTACGAGTGTTTACTTGCCTCGAATAGTTACAACTAGTTATCAGACTGAAGCTGTGGAGTGTCTGTGTTACTGAAGTTTGGAAATAAAGTCAAAGTTCAAGTGAGAAGCTGCGTCGTGCATGCACGTCTGTCGGCCTCCCCACATCAGAGTTAGTGAAAAGTCACACAAGGTGTGAAACACTGATAGAGGAATATATTCACTACACTTGATTACCAGCTTTTAAAATTTCAACGTAATGCTAATGTTATGTGTCGGACGCAGCTCGGAGAACCGACCAGCGTTTGAAGGACCCAGTATGAAATAAGCAGAGCACGGTACAAAGGCTAACTGAATTTAATACATAACAGTGATGTGATACAAAACAACAAAAGAGTGTGCGGTCTGGCGTGGTGGTGATACGGTGCGCTCCCAGCAGCGCTAACGGTCCGGAGCCAGAAGCCGTTCGGACCCAAGGACCCTGCCGACACCCCCCAGGTGGCCACAACAAACCGAGTCTGTGAAAGAAGGAACCATTATGTGAGTCCACACTCTACACACAGAGAGACCACTCAAAGGTGTACATAAACAGCAAACACTTCCTGGCTTAATTACTAATCAGCTTCCCAACCTGCAGGCATGGAACATCCAGTTCACAAAACTCCACTGCAGTGGAAGCCGATACATGACTAACGTACAGCTCAATATAATAAGGTGTGAGGGACACCACATTTACTGACTGTATAAACGTTAGTCACAAAATCTAACGTACCTCAGGAAGTGTGCTGACGAGCGTGAGACCTCACCCCCTCCTCTTTCACAGACCGTGCATCAAACCCTGGACGTTCTCTGCATCCACTGATGATGAGATGGCTCCCGAGACGACGATCTCACCCGTCTGGTCACAAGGTCGAGTCTCTGGCAAATACACACTGTATACTCCAGTCTTAAATGCCACCATGTTCCAATCCATATAGATGCACCACAGCTGTGAGTCCTGATGAGCCGCAGGTGATCAGGGTGAGGTCCTGATAACCTCAGCAACACAGCCACTCAGTCCCAAATGCAAGCCACCTGGAAGGAAAAACAAACGACAGAAACAAAAAGGCAGCCAGGCCCCCCAGCCATACAACAGCTAATTTATATATGTGTATCACAATCTTCAAGATCTGATACCTACAATTTAATTCCATAGTATGTGGTGAGCAGTGTTGGGGAAAGTAACTTTGGAAAGTTACTTCATTAGTTAATCTATACAGTTATATTTTACAGTTACGTCTTACATTTACTTCATTAGCAGCTGCGGACACCTTGTCGGCAGCTGCTGAATGTAATTAATAAAGTTACTCATAATCTAATTTGGTTATTTTTAAGATTTAGTACTCAGAAAAGTAACTATTAGTTACTTTGCTGATTAGTTACTTTTCTGATTGCTCAATCTTACAAGTAACCAAGTTAGATTACTCGTTACCTTATCAGTTACATTACTTATTAGTTGCAAGTTTTCTGCAGATTCTAATAAAGTAATTGCATAAAGCTGCTAATGAAGTAACTGCATAAAGCACCTGTACAAAGCAACTAAAAAAGTAACTAAAAAAGTAACTTGTCAAAGTTACTTTCCACAACACTGGTAGTGAGTTGCCTACTGCCTCCGTACGGATTTGGTTAATTAAATAGTAACTGAATGAAAATGTGCTGCTTTGAATCCGTATTGAGGCAGTGCTCACAACGTGTGTCATCTGTACTGCTGGAGAAAGTTAACTAACTGCTAACTGTAATCCTTCAAAGCCTATATAAAGAGAAATATTGATCCAAAATCTGGATCCGGACCCAGATCACCTCCAAAATTCAGTGGAGTCTTCCATGGCCTAATATCTATCTGTGCTGCAAATTTGGTGAGAATCTGTGAAGTAGTTTTGACGTAATTCTGCTAATGGTAATCCTTCAAAGCCTATATAAATTGAAGCTTAATCCAGAATCTGGATCACCTCCAAAATTTAGTGGAGTCTTCCATGGCCTAATATCTATCTGTGGTGCAAATTTGGTGAGAATCTGTGAAGTAGTTTTGACGTAATCCTGCTAACTGTAATCCTTCAAAGCCTATATAAAGAGACGTATTGATCCAGAATCTGGATCCAGATCACCTCCAAAATTCAGTGGAGTCTTCCATGGCCTAATATCTATTTATCCTGCAAATTTGGTGAGAATCTGTGAAGTAGTTTTGACGTAACCCTGCTAACGATAATCCTTCAAAGCCTATATAAAGTGAAACTTGATTCAGAATCCGGATCTGGAGCACCTCCAAAATTTAATGGAGTCTTCCATGGCCTAATATCTATCTGTGGTTTTGACATAATCCTGCTAACAGAGAGACAGACAGATAAATAAATAAACGCCAATGATTTTATTACATCCTTGGCAGATGTAATTATTTCGCTGTTGCAATTTACATAAAAATGTAATGTTTGAAGTTTTTGAGAAGCAGTTCTGAATAAGTGTTCTATAATGATACCAAGGTTATAACTGAGTCTGGTAATGTCAGTTACGACACTTGCTCACCTTTTTTATAGCATCTATTGATTTGTAGTTATGCCTGATGTCCATGCCCTGGTGTTTAAATGAAATATAGTAAATTTTGTGCCATTTAAAATATGGCATGTAGCCTTTTTGGATGTGTTCTTGTTTGCTTAGAGGGCCTCCCTGCTCCAGCACAACCAACTCAAATCCTCTTCCCATGACCATGTGAGCTCCCGTAAATCACCCGCATCTCATCTGCTGCAGTGTCAAATTAAGACATTGTTCCAGGGCTTGGAAAATGGTGATGATAATGATGATGAAGATCACTGTGACAGGTAAGCGAGGAACAGACAGTCGCCCCTAAGGAGGAATTATTTTGTGCTCTTTATGGCTCTAGTACAAGAATAAAACAATAGTCTTTGCATGCAACTTCTGCACAGCATAAAATTAACGATAAAACAAATTAATGTGGGTCAAGGCTGGAATTCTGCAGCCCAAATCATCACGTCCACCTCTGCAGAGAAATAAATGTTTGAGCAGTTGTGCAAATATCACATTTATGTCAATGAGATACCAAATTACGTGAGAGTGCTTCAACTCTGTGCACAACTTAATTTAAGTGCGTATGTGAATAATATGTGCAAAAATAGCAAGGATTACTGTAAAAAAAAGTTAGTGACTGCAGCCTGTGAATTTCCAAACAACAAAGAAATCTGTTGCTGCCAGCAGGAGCCAACACGGCCAATCTGCTGTGCAACCGCTCCGAGGAAACTCGCTTGCAAGAAGATGGCTCGAGTCACTGGATAACACACTGGATGCATCGGATGCACAAGCAAAGGTGTCTAATTCTGTTTTCTAATTTTCACGTTATGTGTACACCCACAAGGTCTACAGTCTTACATACTAAAGCAAGCTGCTCAGAATCTTTGACTTTGTGTCTTCCTGTTGGCCTTGAAACAATCTCACTCCTTTACCTTGGAGAGCTCTTTTTTCTCACAAGCATTACACACTTGCTTTTGATCTCTCTCTCTCTCTCTCTCTCTCTCTCTCTCTCTCTCTCTCTCTCTCTCTCTCTCTCTCTCTCTCTCTCTCTCTCTCTCTCTCTCTCTCTTCACACACACACACACATCAGGACAGATGGCCATGCTACGTGTTCTCGCTCAGCAGATGCACAGGAGCATTAATCATGAAACAAGACTCAAACACAAGATTTAACTCTCATTACAGTTGTGCAGCTTCCTGTGAAGCCACAATTCACTTTTCCCTTTGAAATTCAACTGCAGTTGCATGAACTGTTTCATGATGTCTTCAACCAGTTTTTATGAACAATCAAATAAAAAGATTTGAGTGCACACACACACACACACACACACACACACACACACACACACACACACACACACACACACACACACACACACACACACACACACACACACTTTTCTATTGGATTCCAGGATGGTTGGTCTGCTTTGCTTGCCAGTTGATACCCAGGGATGTTCTCCAGAACTTGATGAGGTGTTATTCATTCATTACCATCTAGTTGGAGCATGTCAATGACATCCCCTGATCATTCATGCTAGACAGGTCAAGACCAGGAAAAAACAATGCCAGTCAAGGCTTTCTCAATGGATTCTGGTCGTTTGAGACATGCTCTTTAAAATAAGCTCTGGGGCCATCTTGAATTTTGCCTCAAATTCAGTATGGCAGCCAAAATTCCAATATGGCCACCACAATACCTAAAATGTTATCTGAAAGAACCTTATCAGGTGAAATGCAGATTTTGTGCCACTAATTTGTGATGATAATAGCCAGTGAACATGAGCCAGTTGGCTGGCATGCCCCAACAGAATGCCATTTGTGTTTAAACCCAATATGGCTAACGGTGACCACTACCTCAGTAGTTTTAACTGTACTCCACAGGTGTCTTGAGTTTCCATGTATAGCTGGTGGATGTAGCTCCATGTGGTTAAGTGTGCTTGTTTTCACTGCAGAAGGTTCCTGGTCCCACCCTAGCGCATCCTCCAATATGGCATCTGGCGTAAAACTTGTGCCAAATCAACATGGAGATCCACCTCGGTTCTCTGGTGGCAACCCAGAGTGAAAACAACTTACATATACAAGGTCCATCCAAAAAGTATCCAACCTTATTTTATCCTAATGAAACAAATGCATTGTGCGAGTTGTCATTTGCACATGCATGAATTTTTTCACATCTGTAGAGCGCATGAGTCAGAAGCAGCAAGCCTTAGATTGAAGACATCCACTGAGCACCTGTTGGATTTTCATTTGCTGTAACATGAAGGAACGACTTGAGGCCATCCACAAGCTGAAATGACCAGAATGACCATCATGTCATCCCTTGCTTGCCTCTACTGGTGGTTGGCTCTCACTGCGGTATTGTATCACTTCCTGTTCCGGAGCACAGCGGTGTTTTTCTGTATCTGTTAGCTGTTTAATCTGCGCAGTTAGATTGATCTAGTTATCTAGATTACGATTTGTTTCCCAGTGTAATCTTTACGTGCCTTAACTAAAGCACTCCTTCTGATGAATCACCTCTAAATTATTTACACATTATTCACTTTGCGTGTTTTTAGGAATCCGCTAGGTTAGCGTAGCTACTAGCTCTTAGCCGATTTAGCATGGCGGCTTCTCCTGTCTCTCCCGCACTTTTCTGCTCTGGGTGTGAAATGTTTAGTTATTCCTTGGCCTCCTTTAGCAGTAACGGTACTTGTAATAAGTGTAGCTTATTCGTAGCTTTGGAGGCCAGGCTGGGCGAATTGGAGACTCGGCTCCGCACCGTGGAAAATTCTACAGCTAGCCAGGCCCCTGTAGTCGGTGCGGACCAAGGTAGCTTAGCCGCCGTTAGTTCCCCCCTGGCAGATCCCGAGCAGCCGGGAAAGCAGGCTGACTGGGTGACTGTGAGGAGGAAGCATAGCCCTAAACAGAAGCCCCGTGTACACCGCCAACCCGTTCACATCTGTAACCGTTTTTCCCCGCTCGACGACACACCCGCCGAGGATCAAACTCTGGTTATTGGCGACTCTGTTTTGAGAAATGTGAAGTTAGCGACACCAGCAACCATAGTCAATTGTCTTCCGGGGGCCAGAGCAGGCGACACTGAAGGAAATTTGAAACTGCTGGCTAAGGCTAAGCGTAAATTTGGTAAGATTGTAATTCACGTCGGCAGTAATGACACCCGGTTACGCCAATCGGAGGTCACTAAAATTAACATTAAATCGGTGTGTAACTTTGCAAAAACAATGTCGGACTCTGTAGTTTTCTCTGGGCCCCTCCCCAATCAGACCGGGAGTGACATGTTTAGCCGCATGTTCTCCTTGAATTGCTGGCTGTCTGAGTGGTGTCCAAAAAATGAGGTGGGCTTCATAGATAATTGGCAAAGCTTCTGGGGAAAACCTGGTCTTGTTAGGAGAGATGGCATCCATCCCACTTTGGATGGAGCAGCTCTCATTTCTAGAAATCTGGCCAATTTTCTTAAATCTTCCAAACCGTGACTATCCAGGGTTGGGACCAGGAAGCAGAGTTGTAGTCTTACACACCTCTCTGCAGCTTCTCTCCCCCTGCCATCCCCTCATTACCCCATCCCCGTAGAGACGGTGCCTGCTCCCAGACCACCAATAACCAGCAAAAATCTATTTAAGCATAAAAATTCAAAAAGAAAAAATAATATAGCACCTTCAACTGCACCACAGACTAAAACAGTTAAATGTGGTCTATTAAACATTAGGTCTCTCTCTTCTAAGTCCCTGTTGGTAAATGATATAATAATTGATCAACATATTGATTTATTCTGCTTAACAGAAACCTGGTTACAGCAGGATGAATATGTTAGTTTAAATGAGTCAACACCCCCGAGTCACACTAACTGTCAGAATGCTCGTAGCACGGGCCGGGGCGGAGGATTAGCAGCAATCTTCCATTCCAGCTTATTAATTAATCAAAAACCCAGACAGAGCTTTAATTCATTTGAAAGCTTGTCTCTTAGTCTTGTCCATCCAAATTGGAAGTCCCAAAAACCAGTTTTATTTGTTATTATCTATCGTCCACCTGGTCGTTACTGTGAGTTTCTCTGTGAATTTTCAGACCTTTTGTCTGACTTAGTGCTTAGCTCAGATAAGATAATTATAGTGGGGGATTTTAACATCCACACAGATGCTGAGAATGACAGCCTCAACACTGCATTTAATCTATTATTAGACTCTATTGGCTTTGCTCAAAAAGTAAATGAGTCCACCCACCACTTTAATCATATCTTAGATCTTGTTCTGACTTATGGTATGGAAATAGAAGACTTAACAGTATTCCCTGAAAACTCCCTTCTGTCTGATCATTTCTTAATAACATTTACATTTACTCTGATGGACTACCCAGCAGTGGGGAATAAGTTTCATTACACTAGAAGTCTTTCAGAAAGCACTGTAACTAGGTTTAAGGATATGATTCCTTCTTTATGTTCTCTAATGCCATATACCAACACAGAGCAGAGTAGCTACCTAAACTCTGTAAGGGAGATAGAGTATCTCGTCAATAGTTTTACATCCTCATTGAAGACAACTTTGGATGCTGTAGCTCCTCTGAAAAAGAGAGCTTTAAATCAGAAGTGTCTGACTCCGTGGTATAACTCACAAACTCGTAGCTTAAAGCAGATAACCCGTAAGTTGGAGAGGAAATGGCGTCTCACTAATTTAGAAGATCTTCACTTAGCCTGGAAAAAGAGTCTGTTGCTCTATAAAAAAGCCCTCCGTAAAGCTAGGACATCTTTCTACTCATCACTAATTGAAGAAAATAAGAACAACCCCAGGTTTCTTTTCAGCACTGTAGCCAGGCTGACAAAGAGTCAGAGCTCTATTGAGCTGAGTATTCCATTAACTTTAACTAGTAATGACTTCATGACTTTCTTTGCTAACAAAATTTTAACTATTAGAGAAAAAATTACTCATAACCATCCCAAAGACGTATCGTTATCTTTGGCTGCTTTCAGTGATGCCGGTATTTGGTTAGACTCTTTCTCTCCGATTGTTCTGTCTGAGTTATTTTCATTAGTTACTTCATCCAAACCATCAACATGTTTATTAGACCCCATTCCTACCAGGCTGCTCAAGGAAGCCCTACCATTATTTAATGCTTCGATCTTAAATATGATCAATCTATCTTTGTTAGTTGGCTATGTACCACAGGCTTTTAAGGTGGCAGTAATTAAACCATTACTTAAAAAGCCATCACTTGACCCAGCTATCTTAGCTAATTATAGGCCAATCTCCAACCTTCCTTTTCTCTCAAAAATTCTTGAAAGGGTAGTTGTAAAACAGCTAACTGATCATCTGCAGAGGAATGGTCTATTTGAAGAGTTTCAGTCAGGTTTTAGAATTCATCATAGTACAGAAACAGCATTAGTGAAGGTTACAAATGATCTTCTTATGGCCTCGGACAGTGGACTCATCTCTGTGCTTGTTCTGTTAGACCTCAGTGCTGCTTTTGATACTGTTGACCATAAAATTTTATTACAGAGATTAGAGCATGCCATAGGTATTAAAGGCACTGCGCTGCGGTGGTTTGAATCATATTTGTCTAATAGATTACAATTTGTTCATGTAAATGGGGAATCTTCTTCACAGACTAAAGTTAATTATGGAGTTCCACAAGGTTCTGTGCTAGGACCAATTTTATTCACTTTATACATGCTTCCCTTAGGCAGTATTATTAGACAGTATTGCTTAAATTTTCGTTGTTACGCAGATGATACCCAGCTTTATCTATCCATGAAGCCAGAGGACACACACCAATTAGCTAAACTGCAGGATTGTCTTACAGACATAAAGACATGGATGACCTCTAATTTCCTGCTTTTAAACTCAGATAAAACTGAAGTTATTGTACTTGGCCCCACAAATCTTAGAAGCATGGTGTCTAACCAGATCCTTACTCTGGATGGCATTACCCTGACCTCTAGTAATACTGTGAGAAATCTTGGAGTCATTTTTGATCAGGATTATGTCATTCAAAGCGCATATTAAACAAATATGTAGGACTGCTTTTTTGCATTTACGCAATATCTCTAAAATCAGAAAGGTCTTGTCTCAGAGTGATGCTGAAAAACGAATTCATGCATTTATTTCCTCTAGGCTGGACTATTGTAATTCATTATTATCAGGTTGTCCTAAAAGTTCCCTAAAAAGCCTTCAGTTAATTCAAAATGCTGCAGCTAGAGTACTGATGGGGACTAGAAGGAGAGAGCATATCTCACCCATACTGGCCTCTCTTCATTGGCTTCCTGTTAATTCTAGAATAGAATTTAAAATTCTTCTTCTTACTTATAAGGCTTTGAATAATCAGGTCCCATCTTATCTTAGGGACCTCGTAGTACCATATCACCCCAATAGAGCGCTTCGCTCTCAGACTGCAGGCTTACTTGTAGTTCCTAGGGTTTGTAAGAGTAGAATGGGAGGCAGAGCCTTCAGCTTTCAGGCTCCTCTCCTGTGGAACCAGCTCCCAATTCAGATCAGGGAGACAGACACCCTCTCTACTTTTAAGATTAGGCTTAAAACTTTCCTTTTTGCTAAAGCTTATAGTTAGGGCTGGATCAGGTGACCCTGAACCATCCCTTAGTTATGCTGCTATAGACGTAGACTGCTGGGGGGTTCCCATGATGCACTGTTTCTTTCTCTTTTTGCTCTGTATGCACCACTCTGCATTTAATCATTAGTGATCGATCTCTGCTCCCCTCCACAGCATGTCTTTTTCCCGGTTCTCTCCCTCAGCCCCAACCAGTCCCAGCAGAAGACTGCCCCTCCCTGAGCCTGGTTCTGCTGGAGGTTTCTTCCTGTTAAAAGGGAGTTTTTCCTTCCCACTGTAGCCAAGTGCTTGCTCACAGGGGGTCGTTTTGACCGTTGGGGTTTTACATAATTATTGTATGGCCTTGCCTTACAATATAAAGCGCCTTGGGGCAACTGTTTGTTGTGATTTGGCGCTATATAAAAAAAATTGATTGATTGATTGATTGATGTCACCATATAAGGCCTTGCAGAGGAAGTGGGGAATAGTACACATTTGGTACATTCCATTTTGATGGAGGATTTGGCATGGGGAGACAATGCAATGGTATCTGGAAGTCTCACAGCAGCTCCTTCTGCTTAGCTGATTCATGGTTTCCTGGACAAACACAACACTCCTGTGATTCACCAGGCTACCTACTGTCTCTCACAAGCTTCTCCCAGTGGTTCTGCCATTGATGGAAGCATTCTGTTAATCACTTGTCATTTCAGTTTGTGGATAGCCTCAAGTCATTCCATCATGTTACACAAATGAAGTGAAGTGCACTGAACATCTAAGGTTTGTTACTCTTGACTAATGCAAATGAGAACAAATTCACAGATGCGCATGAATGTTCCTTACACCTCCTTACCAAATGACAACTCACATGCTTCATTTGTTTCTATGGGATAATATAAGGTTTGACACTTCATATGTAGTACTTATATTTTTTCTTAAAAAAAAAAGAAATCAACCACCTACAACATTGTTAACTGCTTGTTGTTAAAAATTAGATTTCATTTCATTTACATAGCGCCAAATCACAGCAAAGCTGCCTCAAGGTGTTTTACATAAGTAAGGTGTAACCTTACCAACCCCTAGAGCAGGGATCTTCAACTCCAGTCCTCAAGGGCCGGTGTCCTGCAACTTTTAGATGTGTCTCTGCTTCAACACACCTGAATCAATTAATGAGGTCATGAGCAGCACTCTGGAGAACTTGACTGCATACTGAGGAGGAAATTCAGCCATTTGATTCAAGTGTGTTGGACCAGGGACACATCTAAAAGGTGCAGGACACCAGCCCTTGAGGACTGGAGTTGAAGACCCCTGCCTTAGAGCAAGCACACAGGCGACAATGGTAAGGAAAAACTCCCTCTGATGATATTGAGGAAGAAACCTCAAGCAGTCCAGACTCAAAGGGGTGACCCACTGCTTAGGTCATACTAATAAAAATGGGAGATACACTTCCATCCCCAGATCTAAAATACAGTGACTGCATTGATTCATGAGACTTGATTTATGAAATGCACTTTTGCAAATGTTAGGGCCCCTTCACACATAACACGACATTGGGCCAAAGACGCAGAAACCGGAAGAAAATCCGCGAACAAAAAATGAAATGGGGAACCACGAAACATTCCACCTGCTGTTGGGAGGGACACACAGTAGGACAGGTGTGCACGATACCGCAGCCACGATTTCGTGCATGCTTGTGTTTGCACGAAAACAGTGCAAGCACGTAGAAAGTCGTGCACACAGCAGTGGAGCAAAAAATGTAAAATACACCACAATTTATAATACTTAATTCCTGTTATAAAGAGCAGCTTTAGCCTCTTTAGTACACCAGGGAGTATTGAAATGATGTGGATTACTATTCTTCCTTTTATGTTTTACATGAATTATCTGATGCGGTCCTCTCATGAAGACATCAGCCAGGCTCCCGTCTCATGAAGACATCAGCCGGGCTCCCATCTCATGAAGACATCAGCTGGGCTCTCCTTTCATGAAGAGCTGGGCTCCCATGTCATGAACACATCAGCCGGCATGGCGTGTCCAGCGCGCAGTGATCTGCTGGTGATTGCGTTGCAAATGTGATATGTGTTTTAATTATTACAATGTGGGGAAATCCCGCAGTGACACGTGCCTTGCAGTGATTTTAAGCATGGCACGATATTCACCAGCGTGGCGGTGTGCTGACGCAGTAGTCAACTGAAGCGATATGTTTTAATTTATTCCCATGCATAAAGCTATGCGGTGTTTCCCAGCTGTGACTTGCAAGCATAAATATCTGAACATCTGCCAGTCACAGGGACATGCCCCCTTTGTCTGCAGACGTCGTCAGCTCACAGAAAAAAAGGCTCACTCTCTGTTCCTTTATTCTGTGATTTGTATTTTATGTATGTTTGTATTAGTTTTTTTGTCCTGCATCTCTCTGATGTCTGTGTTTTAAACCCGTTTATGCCCAGATTTTTTTTTTTGTAAGTTTAAAAGTTGCATTAGTACCTTTGATATTTTTTATTGTGAGTAGAAAATGACAGTGATACACTTTTTGCAGATCTTCTGCAACTTCTACATTCATAACATAACTTTTCTTTGGTACACATATCATAGCTGGTGAATAGTGAATTTTCTGCATCCACAACAGATTGGTGCATTGGTGTCAGCTTTGTGTGGCTTTGTTAAATCCCCAAAGAAGCAGAACTAGAATCCTGCTGTGTTTCTCACGTCTGTGTTTGAATGCGTCTTATGCAGCTTAGTAGTCTTTGATCACATTGTGCATCATAACCATCACAGGAGAACTTCAGCGGAAATAAACTAAATTAAAGCATGACTGTTGTTTTAAACAGCTTCTGAAGCCATTAAGTTGACACATAAGCAGAACACAGTTCATCAAGCAGTCGTGAGGAAATCCAATTTGAATTGCCAATAAGCTTGTTGCTGCAGAAGTATTGAAATTCTGTCACTGTGATAAAAATGGAAGCACACAGCCAGCAATAAAATATGTGTGTGCTAAAGCCACCCCACAGGACAGGTCCAGTTAAGCCAGTTGAAGTAAGCAACATGGAATGCTGATTTGATGCATGGCTGGATTACAGGCCCCCAGAGCCTGACTGTGAGCCCGGTCCTTTTGAAACCATTTTGAAAAGGAGTCCCTGTGGAACCAAAATGTGCTAAAACCTTTGAAAACATAAAGTCAGACGCTGGTGATTCTATAACCACCTTAGATCAATCTAATACTCACTAATACACAAATAATAGATTGGAAACTTCACAATGAAAAGATTATGTTTAATTACTTGCAATTTAAATTGACATCTGTATCTGTGTAAAAGACACTAACCACCAGTCTAACCTTTAAAAATGCAGAGTAATGCTCTTATAAATGTTTTGAGCATTCCACATCTCATGCATCTTCCATTTCTAAAGAATCTAGCTTTTTTAACCATATGTTTATAGTTAACAGTGAACATATGTCAGTGTTATGCCTTGTTTTTGCCCATCCCAGTGTGGGATGTTTGTGTGATTAATGAAAACAGCTGCTTTGTAAGCTGTGTGTGGTCCGTCTGACATCTTGAAAGTGAAATGGCAGAGGACGTGTTGTAGGAACGAGGTGCTCTAAATGATCTCCTTTAACCTCTGCATTGTATTTTCTCCCTCTGGGTGCAAGCTCCAGACGGGAGGCAGGCACTCTAACCACGAGGCTAATATCTATGGGCTCTAGCGACTGCTACTAGAGCATCTTTTGGTTTTGGGGAGTGAGGTTTATGGACTTCAACTGCACAGTGACTCCTGCTGGTCCTGTCACACTCACAAGCTTTGATGCTTTGTGTGCCGATATGTTCCCTCACCAGAAAACCTCTCACTTCCATCACCTACTGAATAGTATGCCATTTACATAGTAATAACTAAGGTTCCATGACAGATCACAGTCATTCATTCATTTGCTATACATCCAATTAAGGGTTACAGTTGGCTGGAGCCTATCCCAGCAGTCATAGGGCAGGAGGTGGTGTACACTCTGGACAGGATACCAGTCTGTCAAAGGGCCACATAGAAACAAACAAACACATGTGCACTCATCTACGGTCAATTTTGTGTCATCAATTCACCTAACCTGCAGGTCTTTGGAAGTGGAAGGAAGCTAGAGTATCTGGGGGGGGTACGAAAACATGGGGAGAACATGCACACTCCACACAGCACAGAAAGGCCCCAGGGGGAAGCGATCCCATGACCTTCTTGCTTTGAGGCAAGTGTGCTAACCACTAAGCCACCGTGCTGCTCCAGATCACAATCAGATTGGTTTAATTCATGTTACACCCTGAATGTACAAATTAAGTCACTAAATACAACCTTTTTGTGTTCTGTTTTCACATCATGTACTGTGTAAATAGCAAAGTAGGTTTGGACACGCCTGAAATAAACTTGTGCCATGCACTTTAGAAAGTGCATTACAGATCGCCAAGCTACAGCCCATAGTTTTTTTTATTTCCTCCTTATTAGTATTGGTAGGACATTTCTGCCAGAACTCCCCCAAAACCAAATGAGGTCATCTCCTTAATAAGGATGATCTATGTTATGAATATTAAGTGTTTGTATTGATTCTGATGCAAATATCACAGTGATATACCTCTTACACAATCTACTACGCTTGAGGTACCCATAATGTGAATAAGAACCTTCTGCTACTCAGCACTAGTTTGACATAACAAAAATCCATATTTCACTCACTCACTCACTCACTCACTCACTCACTCACTCACTCACTCACTCACTCACTCACTCACTCACTCACTCACTCACTCACTCACTCACTCACTCACTCACTCACTCACTCACCAGCAGGAAAACCATAATTAAGATAATCTAATTAGTGTGCAAATACCATGGACAAAGTCAAGTTGCAGCATGTAGTCCTCAAGATGTGCCATGGTGTCAATATAAACTTTAAGTTCTTGTCACACAGCACTACCGAAGGATACCGAAGCCAAAAAAAACAAGAAATCTGGACTTGCGCTGACTTTCAGAGACATCGTTTAACCATCATCCAGCTTCGTTCCTGCTGCTGGCGCTCGAACTGCTAAAAAATGTGAACGAATCCAGATAACAACCTCAATTCCTCCGTATTCTGTTTTGCTTTCTGTGTGACGGTTCTTCGGCGTTTGAGTAGTTCCCGTACCGTCAGCGTTCTGTTTGGTTGTCATCCAACTTCATCCAACCTCCCAAGTCCGATGTTTTGCATGAACATTGACAATATCTGAACGGATCAATAAGTAAAGGTGTGACGAGCTGAACGTGACTCGTCCACGTGTGTGACAAAAAGCAACGTTTTCATACAGAAACAATAGCAGCAAGAACGTTTTATCAACTACTTTAACTATTTACGCATGTTCCCGCTGTCTGTGGTGCACAGCCATTTGTGGCGCACAGTAGCTGTGTACACACGCACGTTCCAGCCGCTGTGCGCACACGGTGTGAAGACAAACCTGCTGTCAAGACAACTAGATCCCACCCCTGCAGGTGCTGTGCAGAGCACAGGCTGGCTGCAGAAATTATCACAGGCTGGCACTCAGTCTGATACCCGCTGTCAAGTCACTTCATCATGAATGTTTCTTTTTGATTTTCTTCAAAAGCGTCAAGGTCGCCGTTCACTTAGTTTCTCTTTTGTTAGTTCCAGTTTTGATTTGTTCTTTTATGGGCTCTGGATTCGCAGCATTTTTGGTGATGGGAGAAGTGCCGGCTCATTTGTCCACTTCTCCACGATTTGTGATTTTTTTCCTTCGTTCAGCTATTGTCGTGTGCCGTGTGACCGGGCCCTTACATAGCTTATCACGAGTGAGATATCGACACACCTAAAGAATTCAACTCCCCTCATTGGTACACAAACATCACCACAACACTCGTTGCATCTAATCGAGTGTGGTTCGAACTCCCATTCTGCCGGAAGAATGGTCCGCCCCTAAAAATCGGTCTGCCTTTTGCATCTCCACATGCGTCATTTCGGACCACAGCAGCACGTCTGAGACGGAGTTTCTTCGCCCAAAGCGATCAAATGGATTAATGGCATTATTAACCATCAGATGATAAAAGTAAAAACCTTTTAAATCATTTGAAAGTCAGTTTTAAGCAGAAACAAAGTGAAATTCTGTGAAATTCTGTGCAGTGAATGCATCAGCTAGCTGCTCATTAAGTTGCGGCGCTCTGATCGCTTCCGTCGCCTTTTATGATGAAATAATGCTGAATTTATGTGGAAATGATTGTTGTAATACAGCTTCGGATATCTGTCGTTGAGATAGATGATGACTGGTGTGCAGTTTGGAGCAGAAATGAGGTGTTAATCTGTGAACCTCGTCATCAGGAGGGACCAATTTTTAGGGGGACCGTTCGGTCTGCGACACCGGGATTTGGCCTCATTCGTGCTAAGTCTGATGGGGGGCATTAATAAATGCACTATCAATTGTGCAAAAAAGTCTTAGTAAATAACCTGTAAAACTGTTTCCACCGCAATACAAACTTTTGTAATTCAGCACTCGTTATCTGAGATCTTAGTAAATCAGGCCCTAAATGTTTAGCTGTTTTGTTCATAAGAATACAGAATACAAATGTGTAAGATGAGACATTAAAAACACTTCTACCCGACAGAGAGAGGAAGTCTGATACAGGCCCTGAGACTTGGTGCTTATCTGTAGATACCGTTAATACAATAAGAGAAGATAAGACACACTTTAAAAACTGCAACAAATTAAACCACGAAGGGAACCGCAACACTTGTATTAACACAAAGTGCATGCAAATGTGCTCTGGTAGTATTTCAGTAATCTAGATATTTCATTAGCCCAGGCGACCTACATCCTGTCATGTTGAAGATTAGTACAGTCTGAGCTTCCGCTGTCACTCATCTCACCCTTGTCTGAACCAAAGTGTGTCACATGATTACTAATTGACACTTTACTCTCTGGAAACCAGATGGAGCTCAACCTGTAGTACGTCTTAGCCCAAAGCGCAACACAACTCACACCAACCTGTGTACAAGAACAACATAACAGCGTCGATTTACCCCCCCTCTCTTTAATGCATAAACATTTTTCATTATCTTTTCAGATACAGGTCGAAATAAGAAGCAGCCACGGCTTCTCAAAGCAGAGAAAATGCCAACATAATCATAATCAAACTAAGCGCCACAAAAACAAACAAAAGCTAAATTTGATGTTTTCTGTCAACTCCCAGAACAATACAATCTTTTATGTTATGTGAAAACTGTTCACAGAGCCGTTAATACACTTTCAACACCCACTGTACTGTGCAAAAACAAGCAGATTCTTAATTTACAAATGAGTGTTTATGAAATGTTTTACCAGTAGTAGAGCTATAAAGACACAGTAATGCAAAGACAGTAAATACCTCAATATTCTACTGTTTTTTATACCTACAACAGGGCTGTGAAATGAAAACTGTGACATCCGAGGAAAATTTTCAGGGGTCTCGGGCCCTGTGGGAGCCCAGAAACCAAATACATTTTTTATCTAATGATACATTTTCAGCATCTCCTGGAACAAAAAGTCTCAAAATTAGTGCATATGACCCCGTATTCAACCTTTCATTTAAACTGTCAATGATCATGTTGAAATAACAGAATATGACGTGGAAGTAGGACCTGGAATGATTTTCCTTTTAATTGTAAACCAAATTATGCATTAACCGAGAACAATTAAACTACATGAAATTCATGATGACTGAAAAGGCTGTTAAAGCATTTGAAAAACCACAGCAAAAGCTTGGAGAATATTTTGAAAATCATGGTAAAATGTCAATAACATACCTTATACGAGGGTAGGCTGAAAAGTTCTAAGGCTCCCCATGAAGGAGTAATGCATTAACTGCATTATAGTGAGCTAGAACTTTTCAGCCTACCCTCGTAGTAAAAAAGCCACTTACTTGTATTCTCATGTAAATACATTCAAAGCCACAGTCTTTTTTCCTCCAATGAAAGAAAGTCTAGATTAATGAAAAAAGTCACATAATCTTGTCTAAAATCCTGTAAGAACTGCACAATGTTTATTTTCCAGAGAGAGGTGACAGGAGGATTAGGTTGGAGACAAATGCAAGGCTCAAGGTCACAGCTCAGTTTACAAAAAGGTTTTAATGTGCAGGCAAGCAAAGGTCGGTACACAGAAAGGCAGTCCAACACACACAGCAGCAGTACCAAGATCATCAGGCGAGTCGTGGTCGGAAAAAATGGGCAGGAGGTCGAAAACACACTGAAGCAGGCAGATCTAGGAAACACGAGAACAAGAGCTGGGATGATGGCACAAGGCGCAACAAACTGGCAAACAAACACCACCACCTGTGAGCTAATAAAGCCACAGGTGCCAATCAGCAAATTACAGACAGGTGTGCTCGGTGAGATCCAGAAGAGGGGCGTGGCCAGAGAGAGAGAGAGAGAGGGAGAGAGAGAGAGAGAGAGAGAACCACAGACAGACCCCAATGCCAAAATCACAAGCACAGAAAAAAAAAACAATAAAAGCAAGATGGAAATAAAAACAAACCAGCAAACCCCGCAACTGACCAGATAAAACATCAGGCCCTGACAGTACCCCCACCCCCACGGCCGACCCCCGACAGCCTAGGAGAGGCAGGGTGAGAGGCATGAAAGTCCCGGATGAGCCCAGGATCCAAAATAAACCGGGAGGGAACCCACGACCGCTCCTCGGGGCCATAACCCTCCCAATCGACCAGATACTGGACACCCCGCCCACAACGACGGGAAGCCAGGAGCTGGCGCACAGCAAAAACCGGGCCACCATCCATGTACCGGGCAGGAGGCGGGGGAACGGCAGGAGGGCACAGAGCACTAGACCGGACTGGCTTGACGTGACTAACATGAAACGTGGGGTGGACACGCATGGACCGGGGGAGGCGGAGCCGGACGGAAACAGGGTTGACGATCCTGGTAACCGGAAAGGGACCAACGAACCGGGGAGTCAGTTTCCTAGGAGTTCCCCGAAGGGTTAAGGTACGCGTGGACAGCCACACTTTCTGCCCAAGGGTGTACGGCGGCGCGGCGGACCTCCGGCGATCCGCAGTGGTCTTGTAAACAGCAGAGGAGCATAACAGTGCGCGTCTAGCCCGCTCCCAGGTTCATTGCCAACGGAGGATAAGACTGAGGGCCGAGGGTACAGAAGAGGTATTACTGACCGTGGGAAAAATCGAAGGCTGATGACCATAAACAACCTGGAAAGGGGAGTAACCGGAGGACGCCGAGGGCAAACTATTGTGGGCGAATTCAATCCAGGGGAGTTGTGAGGACCACGAAGCTGGATGTTGGGAAGCGAGGATACGAAGACCCTTTTCTAATTCCTGGTTGCAACGTTCTGTCTGCCCATTGGCTTGTGGATGGTAACCCGAGGTTAAACTCGACATGACCCCGAGGAGACGGCAAAACTCCCTCCAGAAATGGGACACAAACTGCGGACCATGGTCAGATACAACATCCTGAGGAAATCCATGTAACTTAAAGATGTGAGACAGCATGACCTCGGCTGTCTCCTTAGCAGATAGAAGGCGTGGCAAAGGGATGAAATGACCCATTTTAGACAATCGATCGACAACAGTTAGAACCACCGTGTTTCCCTTGGAAGATGGAAGACCCGTAACAAAATCTATGGAGATATGTGACCAAGGACGTTTTGGAACCGGAAGTGGTAACAAGGGCTCCGCGGGTGGACGGTTAGATGACTTTTGTGTAGCACATACATGACAGGCATTGACGTATTCTGCCACGTCCGTGGTTAGCCCTGACCACCAAAAGCGCTGTTGTATCACTGATAGTTTTTTTGATTCCCGGATGGCAGAATAAGCGGCTGTCGTGACACCATCTTATAACCTCCCCCCTGAGCTCCTTGGGGACATAAAGGCAGTCAGGTGGACAGCCGGAGGGGATAGGTCCCTTGCCTGTAGCTGACTTAACTTTAGACTCAATGTCCCATATGAGCGCGGACACGAAACAGGTTGCAGGTAAGATGGTGCCCGGTTCAGTGGACACGTCACCGGAATCCCCCTGCCGTGATAAGGCATTGGGTTTCCCGTTCTTAGAGCCTGGTCGGTAGGACAATAAAAAATTGAAGCGACTGAAGAAAATTGCCCATCTAGCCTGGCGGGAATTAAGCTGTTTGGCCGTACGCAAGTACTCCAAATTTTTATGGTCAGTGTAAACCAAAAACGGTATCTGTGCCCCCTCCAACCAGTGCCGCCACTCCTCTAAGGCCACTTTTACCGCCAACAGTTCGCGGTCGCCGATACCATAATTCCGCTCTGCAGGAGACAGTTTTTTGGATAAGTAGGCACATGGGTGCAACCTACCATCGGATGGACTTCTCTGAGAGAGAACGGCTCCAACCCCAACGTTGGAGGCATCGACTTCCACCACGAACTGCCGAGCTGGGTCAGGGAGGAGTATCATGGCGGCCGTCGTAAAACGATGCTTTAAGGCTCTGAACGCTTCCTCACATTCTGGGGTCCAGAAGTACGGATGGAGTGATGAAGTAGCTACATGCAGTGGCGCCGCAATGGTACTGAAACTTCGGATAAACTTACGATAGAAGTTTGCGAACCCCAAAAACCGTTGGACTTCTTTGCGTGATACGGGTGTGGGCCAATCCCATACTGCCGCCACTTTCTCAGGATCCATTCTTATTTCCCCCTTTGATATAACAAAGCCCAAAAAGGACACGCTAGATCTATGAAATTCGCACTTCTCCGCTTTCACAAAAAGCTCATTCTTCAGGAGAGTTTGTAAAATGGTTCGTACATGACACTTGTGTGAGGCCAAATCTGGGGAAAAAATGAGGATGTCATCCAGATAAACAAAGACAAATTTATTTAGGAATTCGCATAGCACGTCGTTCACCAAATTTTGAAAAACGGCTGGAGCATTTGTGAGGCCAAAAAGCATGACCAGATATTCGTAATGGCCGGATGGGGTATTAAAAGCTGTTTTCCATTCGTCCCCCTGTCTGATCCTGACCAGATGATATGCATTGCGCAAATCCAACTTTGTAAACACTGTAGCTCCCTCCAACAACTCAAACGCAGAGGTAATGAGTGGTAGTGGATAACGGTTCTTTACGGTAACGTCATTTAGACCTCGGTAATCAATACAGGGATGGAGTGACTTATCCTTCTTCTCTACAAAGAAGAACCCCACCCCCGCAGGTGAAAATGAATGACAGATTATACCAGCTGCCAGGGACTCCCGTATGTATTCATCCATCGCGTGGCGTTCAGGTGCCGACAGAGAAAAAAGTTTCCCACGGGGCGGACTCGCGCCGGGGAGAAGCTCAATGGCACAATCAAATCGCGATGACGAGGCAAAGATTTGGCTCTCGCCTTGCTAAATACGGCAGCTAAGTCGTGATAACAATCGGGTACCCCCGTGAGATCCAGATTAGCACCCTGCAGCGTAGGTGTGGGTTTTAATAGACATGAGAAATTACAGGTGGGGCTGCAGGACGTGATTTCGCCCCTAACCCAATCAAAATTTGGACAGTGTCGTTGAAGCCAGGGGTGCCCCAAGATTAGCGAGTGAGTCATATTGTCTAAAACATGGAAACTGATAGATTCTGAATGTATTTGAGAAATCAACAATTTGACAGGCTGTGTGCAATGAGTTATTTGACCCAGGACATGGCCGTGCACAGCACGTACCACCAGAGGCCGCGAAATCTTAAATAGTTTCAGGTGGAGGTACCTGGCGAGAGAAGACAGAATTAGGTTGGCATCTGAACCAGAATCAATAAAAGCAGAAACTGCAATGGTGGTGTGATCAGAGATTAATTTGGCTGGGATTATTTTCTGTGTTGAAACAGGGGAGATTGAATTAAGACTCACCCGCACTTCCGCCCTTGACCGCGCGGTGGCACCCCTGGCCTGACATTCAGCTAACAAATGTCCAGCTTGTCCACAATAGTAACAGAGACCGTCCACACAGCTGCACTGTCGCTCGGCTGGAGTCAGGCGCATGCGCCCGAGTTGATCGGCTCCTCTGTGTGGTGTTATGTCGGCTCTGTCCGGGCATGTGTGGAGGAGGTGGAGCGGCCAGGAAGCGTGTGGGGTTGAAAGTCTGGCTGGTGGCTTCCACGGCGAGGACGGTCTTGTAGTCGACGGTCTGTGCGGATGGCGAGCGTGATCAGGTTGTCCAAATCTTCTGGCAGATTTAGGGCCACATCAAGGAGTGCAGCCGGGTTCCATTCACTCTTGGCTGCCAGTATGCGGAAATCAACTGCATAGTCTGCGACTCGACGACTGCCCTGCTTCAGTTTTATCAGGGACCGAGCTGCTTCACGTCCCGGTGCCGTGTGTTGGAACACTTGCTCGAGGGCTCTTGTGACTGCCGGGAGAGGAGCGCAGGCGGGAGATTGACGTCCCCACTCGGCCATTGCCCAGGCTGCTGCTCATCTGGACAGGTGAGTAATGATGTAAGCGATTTTTGATCGGTCTGTCGGGAACATGGAAGCCATGAGTTCAAAGTGCAACTCACACTGGGTGATGAACGGTCTGACATCTCCGGAATCCCCTGAAAAGCGCTCAGGATGGGATAACTGGTTGCAGATAACTGCCGCTGCTGCAGATGGCGGCCGGGCAGCTGACAGCCCCGGTGAAATGCTTGGGCAGTGTCTGACGTAGCCTGAAGATCGAGCCGGGACAGTAGCTGACTCATCTAATCACTGACTGATGCCATGAAAGTCTCTTGGCAGGTGACGAGTGCACTAAAGCCTGAGGTTAGCGTGTCAAGCTTTTCTTCCTGTTGTGCAAGCTGTTGGCTGTGGTGCCGTACCGCCAGGTGGAATGGATCTGAGCCTGCTGTCTCCATTGTTGGCCAGTTTGTTCTGACAGGAGGATTAGGTTGGAGACAAATGCAAGGCTCAGGGTCACAGCTCAGTTTACAAAAAGATTTTAATGTGCAGGCAAGCAAAGGTCGGTACACGGAAAGGCAGTCCAAAACACAGCAGCAGTACCAAGATCATCAGGCGAGTTGCGGTCGGAAAAAATGGGCAGGAGGTTGAAAACACACTAAAGCAGGCAGATCTAGGAAACACGAGAACAAGAGCTGGGATGATGGCACAAGGCGCAACAAACTGGCAAACAAACAACACCACCTGTGAGCTAATAAAGCCACAGGTGCCAATCAGCAAATTACAGACAGGTGTGCTCGGTGAGATCCAGAAGAGGGGCGTGGCCAGAGAGAGAGAGAGAGAGAGAGAGAGAGAGAACCACAGACAGACCCCAACGCCAAAATCACAAGCACAGAAAAAAAAAAAAACAATAAAAGCAAGATGTAAATAAAAACAAACCAGAAAACCCCGCAACTGACCAGATAAAACGTCAGGCCCTGACAAGAGGAAAAATTCTTACCGTGTTTCCTGAGAGCACAGTACACTTTCACGGTTTTTTCTTCTTCTTCTTCAACTTTTATTGGCAGCTTGTAATCTCAGTGCACTACCGCCATCTACTGTACTGAGGTGTGATCACTTTGGGATGGCAATGGACAACTAAACTAAAACAAACAAACAAAAAATAAAACAAAACAAAAAAAAACAAACAAAGCAAAACAAGCAAACAAAACTAAAGTCTCCTCGCAAGTTGAGTTCTTTTCAGAAAATCTATAACTGCTTTGGCTGTGGACTGAGCACCAGGTAAACTAAGTAGCATTTGCGATGTCCACATGCTACATTTAGCTTAAGCTTTACGCAGGACACACACAGCGTCGCCGCAGCAACCAACCAGTCTCGCTTTACGACAACTGTCGCAACGGCCAGGCTTTTTTCTCCTCGAAACTCCGCGGAGCACTGATTTGTATCTGAAACACATAGATCAGTGTCCGCGGACTGCCATGGACTTATAAAACTTGCGCGATGTCGTAAAAAATGAACACTTTGCGATAGATATTTTAAAAACTCAGTGACAATCACGATTACAGAGTAAAACACTAACAACACCCCCCCCCCCCCGCCCATGATGAAATCCGCGGAATATCGCGGCTCCGCTGAGTTTTCACAGCCCTGCTACAAATATGTCACTCTTAATCTAAAAACATCTTTTAAAAATACTGGGTAAAAATCCACCACAAATCACCAGAATTCAGAAAGTGTTCCCAGCTGATCAGCTCCACTTTGCTTCATGTTTTCACAAAATGATATTATTCACTGAAAATA
The DNA here is from genome assembly GCF_902500255.1 of Thalassophryne amazonica. NCBI lineage: Eukaryota > Metazoa > Chordata > Actinopteri > Batrachoidiformes > Batrachoididae > Thalassophryne > Thalassophryne amazonica. Next base: position 45,225,229 of record NC_047118.1, read on the forward strand.
GTTGCATGAATGTACTTGGTTTAAACGTGTACTTTGGTACCATGAGAACAGAATATGTCCAGATGACACAACTTTCCAGTGGCCCACTTAAATACACAGCAAAATTGTGTTAGCTCGATACAATATGATCATGTGTGACTGATGTACACATTTAAATCAAGTGCATTTCCAGCGTTCCAGTAAACACCATACAAAATTTCAGCTGCATATATGTGTTCATTAGTTGTTGAGATATTGGGATAAAAATGGGTTATGACACTGATTTCACTGTTAAAAAGGAAAAAAAAAAAGAGTGGTACAGATAAAGACAGTAAATTCAGTAATATGGTGTTTAATAGGAGTAATACTACTTTGTAAAAATAAGAAGCAAAAAGTTGCCGGTCATAGTGAAGTCCAATGATTTCACAGGGACTGACCCTATTTTCAGTGTGTCTGGATCATATCCACCTACAAAACAAACACAAATGCTATATTTTTACTTCAAAAGAAAGCCATAAGAATTATTTGTAAGGAACCATATCGTGAGCCAACAAATCCATCGTCCGTCTGTTTGCATATTTTGAAATTTTGGGATTTGATTGATAATATCATAATAAAATTTATGTTCAAAGCACAAAATAAACTTCAACCACAGCATGTCCAGGACCTATTTAAAATGCGGGACTCCAGTTATAATTCACGAGGGACATTGTTATTTCAGAAATCAAAGATACAAACTACCGCAAAAAGTCATTGTGTTTCTGTAAAAGGTGTTAACATTTGGAAAAACTGCCCAGATAACATAAAACCACTTGGTACTTTGGTAGGCTTTAAAAGGCTCTACAAAAACTATTTGATTGCTCGTTATAGTATGTTAAATTAGGTTTATTGCTTTTGTCTTGTTTTGGTGTACTGCTGCTTGTACATTTGTGTTTTTGAAATTGTAGTTCAGAGATCAATTTATATTTGTATTAGGTATATGGATAACTTTTGTATACATATTTGCAATTTTTATTTTTATTTTTTTGGTTAATGGGGTAGGTGTTTACAAGCTTTGCTTCTGTCTGCACCCTTCTGGCCGCCTGGGTGCACTGTTGGATTATTTTCTCTTTTTCTTTGTATGTTTTGTTGATTTGTTTTGGATTCATGTGTGCCGAATAAATCATTCATTCATTCATTCATAAAATAATTTTCTGTAAATGTTAATATGTTATCGGCGAGCACTTCATTCCACTCCACCATCAAACCTCTGTGCTCCCACGAAAAATTGAAAAACATGTTGTGAAATAGTAATTTATGAGTCTTTTATTAATCTGTCTTCAGGATGTTATTGTAATAAAATGTTTGAAATTTGTGTTAGAAGTCTGATGTGAAATTTTGGATGGATCATTAAAAATTGTGGAACATAAAGGCCCGGTCATATGGCACACAGCGTTAGCTGAATGAAAAAAAAAAAAGTCACAAATCATTGAGAAAAAGTGGACGAATGAGCCCAGACTTCTCCCATCAGAGCGCATAAAAGACCGAAACAAAACCAAAACTAACAAAAGAAAATGAAGCGAATGGTGACCTTGATGCTTTAAAACAAAATCAAAATGAACACCAGCATGTGATCATTTCTGCAGCGTGTCTGTGCTGTCCACAGACTCACTGCAGCTGCGCTGTCTTGACAATGTGTGCACGTACACGTACGTCGCAGCCAGAGACGTTGAGAGACTGGAGAGTGAGAGATAGAGAGAGGCTGGAGGTTGGACTAGTTGGACGACAATCAAACGGAACGCTGATGGTACGGGAACTACACAAACAATGAGGAACCGTCAAGACAGAAAGCAAAACAGAATCATCAGGATTCGTTCACATTTTTCAACAGTTTGAAAATTCTGATGAAGCGCCAGCTACAGGAACGAAGATGGATGACGGTTAAACAATGTCTCCGAAAGTCAATCCAAGTCCAGATTTCTTGTTTCGTTTTGGCTTCAGTGTCCTTCGTTAGTGCCGTGTGAACGGGCTTTTACACCCACAGCCATTCTGTACATAATACACAAAGTGTAATGGATAAACTGATAATGAGCTGCTTTTCAAGGAAAAAAGTAAAAGCTTTATGCGTGACTTTGACTACGGTAGACAATGTTACACTCACCATAATGTTAATCTAGTGTATAACATCACCAATCGCTTTAACAGTTCTCTGCAAAGATTTACTGTGATTGCTGTGCAAAAGGATAAAATTGTAATGCTTCCTGAGCAGAGTCAAATACACCTGGGAATTCTAAAACCTTCCGATATGGATGAAAAAAGCTCAGTGTCTATCAGACAGATGTTTCTTACCATTTTGATTAAGGGAAAGAGCCTGTTCCATGTGAAGAATTAAATCCCAGCGCTGTCACAAAAGGACAGTCCTCTGATTCACACTGAGGAATTTGACAATTTATGTCTCAAAATGCTGCAAAATGTCCATCAAACTCACTTCACTGTTCAGCCTCAACATAATATTAAAAGATCCACCTGCTAAAAATCTGTTTAAAATTATTTGTTTAAATCAACAACAGCTCTTATGTCATCTAAATAATGGCAATCCATACCTTGCGTCCTCCAGCGTTGAGCCTCAAAGGGGTCAGGTAGGGGTCAAAGATCATGTGACTGGTCTCTATGTCGATGGGCGACTGCCTCTTTCCTATGGCACACAGGTTCCAGGCTGAGTGGACCAGACCCCAGAAGGATGGGACTAATTTGTGGTCAGAAAGCAGAAAAAAGCAACAATAATTAGAGTTTTGGTGGTCCACCGTTTCACAAGATACAATTATGAAAACAGAGAATAACAAGATTAAAGTGTAGTGGCATAAATACAGATGTGTGTTTGTAAAATACAATGAGTCCTCACAGCAGAGAACGTGAAAGAGCCTTAGAATGAGACTTAGACTTAGAAAGAGGGACTGAGATGAGTGAGAAACTAGTACAGGAAAATATTGATTCAACATCAGTGGCCCTATTGATCGTGGATCCTAGTGCATTTGGGGTGTGCCCAGCTCATAGTGTGTTTTTTTGGGGGGCGCAAAGTGAATTAAAGCAATGAAACCGTCATCTGTCATTGCCTTGAAGATCCAGGGTGCACTAGACTCAAGCACATTGCTATTTAGGTGGTGGACTCAAGTGAAAGGTTTTCTGGCGAAGAAAGGGATTTGCATGTAAAGCGCCAACACACACAAATGGATTGTTTACGGGATCAGCTACCAAAGCGCTCTCAAGGGAAGCAGTAAGTTGAAGTTTAGCATTTTTCAAATGTTTGCCTTTATTTCTTTTTTAATATTTGTTTTCAATTCAATTTTGTTGAAGTTTGATGCACTAAAACAGTCAACAAGCTGCTTTCACAAGTTGGAAGTAGAAAAACTGTCATACTGGTCATCATAGCAGAATTCCTATTGTAGGTGATGACATGAGGTGCCATCAGTTTCCAGTGCTAATGGCACAACAATAATTTACTTCACTGAAAGATACTAAAGGATTATTAACTGAGCACGTGGTCTGTATGGAAAAATATCAGATGGACATCAGCCAATCAGAACACGCGTAGTGTCGCAACCATATAATAATGTGTTCTATTATATGGCTACGACGCTACGCGTGCGCTGATTTCCGGTCTGATATTTTCCCATATCAATTTCAATCAATTTTTTTTTTATATAGCGCCAAATCACAACAAACAGTTGCCCCAAGGCGCTTTATATTGTAAGGCAAGGCCATACAATAATGATGTAAAACCCATATCTGACTGGTTACCATGACAATCGGTCAGAAATGCGTATCGCATTACTTACAAACCAGAGAGCTAAAAACACGATTAGGAAAAACCAAGGCAGACATGAACGTAAACAAAAATCTAAACAGCACTGGAAAAAACACACAGACTGAAAGCTTACCAGCTAACGACCAGACCAACTGTTAGCAAGTTCTTCATGGAGGTGAACAAAGCGAACAGGTCTGACTACAAGCCCAAAACCAGCCACAGCTTTCATATTCAGGTGATACCGTAGGTTTGTGTGTTTTATATATATATATATATATATATATATATATATATATATATATATATATATATATACTCTCAGGCGCCGTCGTCAGCCTGTTTCAAGCTGAAAACCTCCACATTTCAGGCTCTATTGATCCAGGACGTCGTGAGAGAACAGAGAAGTTTCAGAAGAAGTCGGTTTCAGCATTTTATCCGGATATTCCACTGTTAAAGGAGATTTTTTTAATGAAAGACGTGCGGGCGGATTGCAGCGTCGGCTCGCAGCCGCCGCGACGCTCCGCCACAGGAAAACACCTCTGTTGCCTTAAGGACAAGTTGGAACATGTCCAGCTGTTAAACAATTTCTCATATACTCACTCCACTGAAAGCCATCAAAAGCCATCCTGGATTTTACAAATGGTTATCAACACGGAGGTGTTTTTCCTGTGCCGCCGCACCACGCCGGCTGCGTCCCGACGCGCGGATCCGTCCGCTTGTCTTTCATTAAAAAAAATCTCCTGTAACAGTGGAATATCCAGATAAAATGCTGAAACCGACTTCTTCTGAAACTTCTCTGTTCTCTCACGACGTCCTGGATCAATAGAGCCTGAAATGTGGAGGTTTTCAGCTTGAAACAGGCTGACGACGGCGCTTGAGAGCGCTGCGCGACGTCTCGCACCGTGGGAAGTCCTTAAAGCGACAGTATCACCTCAAAATCTCTCATCAGCCGTTAAAATTTTCACCGAAAACCAGCTAAATTTTTCGAACCGTGTCCACTTCGATGTGTCTCACAGGTTTAGAAAAAGTTTTGATCAAACAAAGCGCCAGTCTCTCAGCAACATCTCAGACAAAGGAATTCCGACGAGGGGCTGGACGACTCCTCCCACAAGGAGTGCTCACAGGCGAATGACGTCACCGACAGGTGTGGAAAAACTCACGCATGCGCACGAGGGTTCAAGCATGTCTGATGTAAAAACATATGAATGAAATCCATATAGTTTTTGAAAAAAATAAAAAGGACCTATACTTTATGGACAGACCTCGTATATATATATATATATATATATATAATACCCATAAAATAAATGAATTATTAACCTCGCTTGCTCGGTCTGTACAGGATTTTCAGATCTCTGTGTTTTTCGCACGGATCTCGCTAATGCTCGGCCCGTACTTACGCCTTGGTCTGATATTTTCCTGTACAGCTCTCGCAATCGGTTAATAATAATAATAATTTTGTATTAGCATTGTGCACAGCATTATATACTTTATATATATATATTTTTTCCCTTTTAACAGAGCAAGGAATTTTCAACACAGTTCATCCAAACATCCCAGTTTTATTTTGGATGCTTACATTATTTTACTTTGCACATAGAAACAAACTTATTTATAACACATAGTTTAAACCCCATGGATATGTTTTGTTACTTCCAATTACATTTTCATGAATAATAAAATACTTATTAAATAATTACTTAATGTAATTTTAAACTTGCTCATACTTTTGAGTTGACTGTACTAAAGCACATCCCTGTGTGCACAGGCATGTAGAGTGTGTGCGTCATGAACCCGCCCATGTAAGACGTATCTGAATACAGCACTGTTTAAATAGCAAAAAAATTCTTGTGTTAAAACCAATTTGTTTGTTTTTTTGTCTAAACTGTAATCTCATTCTCCTGCATTAAGATTACAATGCAAGCATGAATGCTCCACCTGACTACACCAGGCACAAGTGTTCTTGCTCCTTAAGCAATGTTGGAAATAGACATGAAAATGACAACTGCTTGATTGGAAACCAGCAAATAGTCCACAGCAAGTCCCAGCCGTTAGATTGTTGGTACAATCCCTGCTCACAAATAACTCAGCTCACAAATAACTCATCTTCTGCAAAAACAAATACAACAGAATGTTCATTGTGATATATTAGCTATTATTTTCTTGCATTTGTCAGATAATCTGTATGAAAATAAATAACAAAAAGTGACTGCACAGGAAATAGGAAATACAAAAATACAAAGTCTGCTTTATTCTCCAATGCTGAGGCCAGTGGAGTTAATTGTGTTTTCCTGTAATTGTTGCTTATAATTCTCCAGCAATTTAACCAAATCATACGTTGTAAATGTATCATACAAGAGTCTATATTTTATAATATACCAGGCTGTCAAGCAGTACCATTTATGACTGTAAAAACTCAAACCCTGCGTAGGATTGGATCCTGCAAAATCAGACCACTATCTGATCCACAATCACTCACAGTTTGATTTCAGAGGTCTTCCAAGTTGCAGTGTTAGTGACAGACCTGGGGTAGGACTGGGTGTGAATGTCGGAGCTGACAGCTGATGCAAAGACAGCCAGATGTTTGCTGCAAGCCTCAGCTCTGCAGTAAAACACACCTTCAATAAACACACAAATGAGAGGTTGTGATGAGCTCAAATGTCATAATGCACGTCAGAGTGTGGGTTAATGACAGTTGTAATACAACCGTCATTCTGAAACATAAAAACCTCACTCGACAACTGTAGTAAATATTCTGCTCAGACTTACTGACAGATGGCATCTGTAGTGATTGTTACATGTTATACTACATAGTATACAGTCAAAAAACTGACTCACTGGATTGGATTTCCATCTAATAAACATATGTAGTCTCAACTAAATTAAATGAAATTATCTTGCATGGATTTTCTTTTTTAGATGGGCTACATATATTTTTATTAGATGGAAATCCTGCACATAATTGAATTGAGTTCATCCAATGAGTCATTTTTTTTAGCGTACAGAGAACATACACTACTTTAATCACAGTATTCACTGTACACTATGAAAGGCTTTGTAGTTTTTTCCATATTCATTAACCGACTGACACCTGGGAGTGACCGCCAACAACCACAACTCTCTCATCCTCTTTCTCTGCCTATCAATCCATCTCTCCATTATTATTCAGTGGGTTTGGGGGGGGTGAGTGAAGTGACAGATGTGTCAGCTGTAACCTGCAGAGTACAATCCTGACCCCTGCCCGGCTCAGAGCTGCATTTCAACACACACACTGATACATCTGTGTGTAAATGTGCAGGAGGGACCATGCAGGAAGTCTGAACGTGCACATGCAGATTACCAGCTGAACAGATATGAATCTGATTTTCAGGTGACGGAGGTCAGATCTTTCTGTGTCATGCAAACAACCCAAAGTCAGATTTCTTTCACAATACACTTGGTTCATTTGCATATGAGGTCTAAAATCTGTGCCATAATCAATCTTCCTGTGACCTCTGTAAAAATGACTTGATTAGATACAGATCCAGTGTGTGTGTGTGTGTGTGTATTGGGGATGGTGCGAAAATGTTGAACTTAGTTACTTCATGTCTCTTAGTCCTTTGTCTAGATTTTGAGATGACTGGCTGGAGCTTAAAGTCAGCTTTAAGTTAGCGGATGTTAGCATGTGCGCTAACATCTGTAAAATGTCTTGTACATGACTCCAGAGGTGTCAGGGTACAAAAACAGCATTTTCAGTTTTATAAGTGTTTATTTCTCACTAGTTTTTACATAATATATGACAAAGAGGATATATTTACATACAAACTAAACAGAGTGTTGCAGCTAACCACCAGCCTGTGGCGTCAACCTGTTAACATCCGCGAAATGTCTTGTATATCACTTCAGAGTTGTTATTAGGTTCCAAAAATAGCGTTTTCAGTTTAAGAAGTGTTTATTTCTCATTAGCTATTACATAATGATGAGAAACCGGTACATAAACACACAAAGCAAAGTGATTTTGGAGAGACCAGCCACTGACATCATAATGTGGTCACGCCCGTCACTCAAAAACAAAACTGAACAGATTGGAACAGAATGTGACTTTTTAACCTCTTAAAATATGTCAAGGTTTGAACTTGTCTAAGGTCTTTGTCCCAGGAATGTCCCCTGTGAATTTGTAGACCCTGGCAATAATAGAACCGGTGTCTCCCACCAATCCACTCCCCTAAAAATCGGTCCCCCCGATGACGCAGCTCACGGATTAACACCTTGTTTGTGCTTCAAACTGCACTCCAGTCATCATCTATCTCAGCAACAGATACCTGAAACTTTGTACAGCAATAATTTCCACATAAATTCAGCATTATTTCATCATATAGGTGGTGGAAGTGCTCAGAGCGCCGCAGCTAAACGAGCTGCTAGTTGATGCGTTCACTGCACATTGGACATTTCAAAGCATCATGAAATTTCGCCTCGTTTCTGCTTAATATGGACTTTAGAATGATTTAAGAGATTTTACCTTCATCATCTGATGGTTAATAATCCCATTGATCCATTTGATTGCTTTGGGTGAAGAGACTCTGTCTCAGACGTGCTGCTGTGGTCCGAAATGACGCATGCGCAGATGCTCTGGGACAAATGTCAGGTTCAACGATATGGCTATAAAAGATTTTTTAGGTCTCCTTCCCACACAACTAAATAATGACACTTTATTAGGACCCCTTAGTGCCTTTATGTGAATGCAGAAAATACCCAAGAGCACGTGTTTAATGAAGCAATGGGAAATGGGTTCATCACAATGAGAAAAAATTCTATAATTTTATGAATGTCACAAAAATGAATGTTAACATTTGCAGAAAAAAGAAATATGTAACTACTTCAGACCGACAGAAATCCAAATCTCCACGTGTCCCTGAAATGTACATTCTGCAGCCATGTGAAAGTAACCAGATATTCATGTTCTGAAGTTGTCTGTTAAGGAACCAGTCGTGTTAACTTTCAATAATAAAAATGGTAACAAACTGACTGTCTAGTGTGACCCGAGTGTGGCACTCCCACTGCCGAAGCTCTGAGAACATGTGTGGACCTTTGCAAAACAATCGGATTACGGCCATGAGAGAGAGAGAGAGAGAGAGAGAGAGAGAGAGGACAGCAGAAGTAAGACACGAGAACGATGGAGAGAGGAAGCCCTGAGGACCGTCTGCTTAAATATTAATCAATCTGAGTTCAAATGTTGGAGAGAAGTGAGTCAGACACAGAAGACAGAGAAAGACGGAAGAAGGAGTCACCATACGAGGTCTGTAAGAAAAGTATCCGACCTTTTAATTTTTTTCAAAAACCTGATGGATTTGAATCACGTGTGCTTGCATGAGCCAACCTTGAACCTTCGTGCGCATGCGTGAGTTTTTTCACGCCTGTCGATTGCGTCATTTGCTTGTAAGCAGCCTTTGTGTGAGAATGGGTGGAGTCTCTCGTCGTTTTTTCTTTGCAAGGAAATGGCGGAACGACTGGAGCAGCGCGACTGCATCAAATTTTGCCAGAAACTGGGCGACAGCCAGGTGGAAACCATTCAGATTATTCAGACGGCTTTCGGTGACGATCTTCTGGGCATCACACAGATTAAGGAGCGGTACAACCAGTTTAAAGATGGCCGCACAACGGTGGAGAGTGAGCTGCGCTCCGGTCGGCCATCAACACGCTGAAATGACCAGATCATTTCCAAAGTGAATGCCGTGGTGATGCGGGACCGTCGTGTGACTATCCGAGAAATTGCGGAAGAGGTGGATATCAGCACTTTTTCGGCACATTCCACTGTGACAGAAGATTTTGCCATGAAAAGAGTTGCAGCGAAATTCATTGGCACGAAGCTGACAGCGCAGCAAAAGAGCCTCCGTGTTGAAGCCTCACAGGACATGCCCTGACATGCCCAGTTCGTCCACCATTCAGAAGATTCAGGCGGCTTTCGGTGGCTTTTCAGTCGTGTGACTATCTGAGAAATTGTGGACGAGCTGGGCATGTCACAACATGTCCTGTGAGACTTCAACACGGAGGCGCTTTTGTTCCGGCATCAGTTTCATGCCGATGAATTTTGCTGCAACTCTTTTCATGGCAAAATCTTCTGTCACAGTGGAATGTGCCAAAAAAGTGCTGATGTCCACCTCTTCCACAATTTCTCGGATAGTCACACGACGGTCCCACATCACCACAGCGTTCACTTTGGAATGATCCGGTCACTTCAGCATGTTGATGGCCGCCCGGAGCGCGGAGCGCTCTCCACCGTTGTGCGGACGTCTTTAAACTGGTTGTACCGCTCCTTAATCTGTGTGATGCCCAGAGAATCGTCACCGAAAGCCATCTGAATAATCCGAATGGTTTCCACCTGGCTGTCGCCCAGTTTCTGACAAAATTTGATGCAGTTGCGCTGCTCCAGTTGTTCCGCCATTTTCCTTGCAAAGAAAAAATGACAAGAGACTACACCCATTCTCACACAAAGGCTGCTTACAAGCAAATGACGCAATCGACGGGCGTGAAAAAACTCACGCATGCGCACAAAGGTTCAAGGTTGGCTCATGCAAGCACACGTGATTCAAATCCATCAGGTTTTTGAAAAAAATAAAAAGGTCGGATACTTTTCTAACAGACCTCGTATATCTGAAATAATATTTTTGACTTGTATGACTTCATCATATGACTTCTGTACAACTTCATTTTGAAGTCATTCATAGCAATTAATCACAAAATATTTTCCTGATCAGTGGTGTTCAAGTTAGCCAAGAGGGTGCAGGTTTTCTTTGCAGCCACTGACTCCAGCAGGTGATTTCACTGATGAACTCATACCATCTGCTCAAAGTGGTGTTACTCAGTGAAATTACCTGCTGGAGTCACTGGCTGCAAAGAAAACCTGCACCCTCTTGGCTCTTTCTGGATAATTTGCACACCACTGCTTTAGATCATCCATCTATGCTTCTTGGTTGTTGAGTTATAAAAGACAAAGTTATTTTTTTGGTCCATTTGACAATCTAACCATCTCTAGATATCTGTCCAACTAATATCCCACTAAATCTGATCGATCTAGGCTTCTTGGTTGTTGAGATATGCAAAAAAAATAATCAAAATAAATAAATAGATAAATAAATAAAAGTTTTTTTGGGCCATGCTTTCCATGTCTATGACCTTTGATCAAACTCCCCCAAAATCTAACCATCTCTAGATAGCTATCCAAGTAATTTTTCCAACAAGCTTAAATGAAAGCTCTCCACCTATTTTTGAGTTATGTTGTCCACAGACACACAAACATGCCTGTGAAAACAATACCTTCCTTCACTGGCATGCAGGATAAATAGTCAAACTGAGTTTTTTTTTTTTTCAATTTGCATAATTACCCATTACCCATAATATTACCCATAATTACCAACGCAAAATCCAGTAAGTCCATTTTTAAAATGGAGAACAACACAGTTTAAAATGGGAATTTAAAGGAAAATGCACTACAAATAAATAAATAAGCAATGCAGGCAGTATGGTGGTTTAGTGGTTAGCACTGTTAGATAGTGAGTTCAATTCCCACCTGGTGCCTTTCTGTGTGGATTTAATTTCTACCCTCTGAGCCTTGACTCTGATTTTGGATCCTGACTGCAGAACTTTAATTCTGATCACTGATCTTGGATCGTTATCACCGAGTTTTGATCTCTGAGTTTTGAGGCCCGCAGAAGAAGACATCCACTCCCATCTCTGAATGCAACTGCACCTCAAACAGAGAGAAATACAAAAAACAAAACAAAAAAACAAAACTGATGGACTGATGCAGAAGGTGGGAGCAAAGCAACAATAAGGATGCTGGCTGCCATTAATCACCATAGAAGAAAAAAGGGTGCACTTGATTTACTCCACAGGGTCACGTTTTGAGAAGAGCGCATTTTGTGTCTATATCTATCTATCTATCTATCTATCTATCTATCTATCTATATATATATATATATATATATATATATATATATATATATGTTAGCAGTTTTATATGACAAAATAAACAAAACATGGAAACAAAGTTTGATGGAAACCTGTATACAGTGGAGTTTTTGCAGGACAGAGACACCATGGAGGGCGCCATCTTGGAAGTACTACTGTTACAATGTCAAAATAAAGGTTTAATGTCAAAATAAAGTTCTGAAAATTAATTCCCAAAATTTTCATAATAAAGGTTGCACATCATTGTGTCATGTGCAAGCCATATTCGAAAGCTGAGGTCGATCTGACAAACAGTCAGAGAGATATGTGAGCTACATACCCACACTCAGACGTTTCTTACTTTATAGATAAGCTTTTCTGTCTTGCTTTAATTACTTTAATCAGTATTCAAGGAATCATGATCAACAACCAGATACTTACATTTGATTCTGATTGTCCCGATTAAAGTACTAAAGGAATCAGGATCAAAGGCAGGATCAGAATTAAAGTTCAAAGCAAAATAATTCAGATCATAACTAAAATACCAAAACCAAGAGATAGCCATTGATGCAGATGAACACCAATATTTAGCCATGTCTTCAATGACCCAAGGACTACTGTTCCAGCACAGTCAGTTCATACTCTTTCAAGTCCTTCTGAAATAACTTATGGACAATCAGACAATTAAATGGCAACAAAATCATCTCTTTGGTAGTGATAATCAGGGCCAAAATGTTATAGTTTGTATCAGGACACCTGTTTAATCTGTGAGATATGCCTCGTGAGCCAGTCTGTGTTCGGTGCGAGGAAAAAATGAGATTCTTCACTCAACATCTCTTTCCATTTAAAGTAACAGACAGCAGAAGAATGTTCCTTTGAGACCTGAATACTTTTTATTTGAAGGATGCATCATTTCAGTCTCAATGGAATTGTTTCAGCATCCAGTCTTACACACCTGGTGAATAATGTTTCGACCTCGACAGCACAATCAGCCCACAGACAGTCACAGTGTTTGGGAGAATTTTTGCTGCATGTCAGACGTATTGCAAGACAATAAATAAATAAATAAATAAATGAACACAAAAATAAAAATGGTGATGGAGCTTTGGACACACACTTTTCGTAACAATTGCTCCCATTAGCAGATTACACCGTAAGAAAGAAGAGTTAGAAATATACAAAATGACAGCTCTTGAAGAGATGAGCTTGCAGATAGAAGGGGAGTAACTGCTGTTTTGTCTGGAGTTTGGCCAGTTGATCCGCAATCAAGGAGCCAAGAGTCGAGGCTGAGAGTAGAGCCAGAAACTTGGTGGTGGGAAGCTCAAGCTGTGATGAAGTGACAGGCACTGTATCAAACCTTGTACCTTTGGGATAACTCACTTAAACTAACATCAAGCACAATCTATTTGGACTGACCCACCTCGCTCAGAAAACAACAGCCATTAAATAGATTGGTTACCTGTAAAAATATGAGGTTTGCCACTTTCAGAATTGATGTGTTGCAGCTTCTCAGTCACAAAGACTGCAAATGCCTGCATTAACCTTTCTTGTTCTTTATAAAAACCAATTTATCCTCAAAAAATGATTTCATTATCAGCGCTTGCTACAGCGGACGTCATAACAGAAAGTCCCTTATCAGGCATCCATTCTGTGCTGCAGCAGCATCCGCTGCAGATCTGACTGTCTGTCTTTATGAAATGCTGCTCACACACTCTGGAGAAGCATCATAAGTGCATGGTTTCTATGTTAAAATCAATGTTTATGTATTTATTTATTTTTGTTACCCTTAAAAACCTTTCATGAGGAGCCCATTGTCTCAAGAGCCTTCTAAATAAATACTTTATAAAAACAAACAAACAAATTTCTTTCAAAGTTTGTAATGTTGCAAATACTTAAAAACTGGAGCTATTGACAAAAATCAATTACATGTGCATTAATGTTAAATGTCCACCAGGTGGAGATTTTGCTCCATTTTAAGAACCTTGATTCCAGGTTGTTGTGGGACACATGATTTTTTCTGCTTATAGTAGCAAATAATCTAACCTGATTGATTAATCAGATAGCTACAAGTTCTGTGTTGCATTTGCAGTTCAGAGAACAACCTAAAGGTTTACAGAAATCAGTCATTGTGATGTTTTTATAGTTTGGTGAATTTTATACAGTAATGTGTAGTGGAGATTGTTACTTCAAAGTATTTTCCATATTCTACCTCAGAACATAACAAGAACGAACATGCAGGCTGGCTCTAAAAATGAGTAGGTTCCCACAGAAGCCCATGTTAAAATGCTCAACTTTAAAGGAGAAATAAACACGCTTAGTTCCCAAGAAAGAGACCCACTGCCAAAGCCGTAGTCATTTTTTTTTTTTTTTTTTGTAATTTGACAGCATCCAAATCTTACAATAATACAGTGAAACCAAGACCCTCAAGACTTGGACCTTCATTATCCTGCAGAGATATTGCCATCATCAAACACACCTATCGAACAACTACATGACCCCATATGCTCTTCCCAGGAGTCTATCGATCACAGAAGCAGAGTACCCAGAGACATGAACATCACTGCCGAAATACTGTATTTCCACAACATTCTGCAAAACTTCCAAAGCACATGTGCATACGTCTGATTAGCAAGGTTGGGTAGGATTACTTTGAAAGAATACATGTGGATTACATGTATGTATGTACTTACATTTGGATTACTTGTAATCTGATTACTTTTGGATTACATTTCAAAGTAATCCTACCCAACCCTTCTGATTAGCCATGACCACACTGATGCCAGACTGATGTGCTCGAAATATTAAAATATAACATGTTAACCCTTGCAAAACCATGAGGTGCTAACAGAGCTTTAAAAAAAACTTGATGCAACCTGCAATATCAGTTCAATTTAAAAAAGCAAGCATGCACCAATGGTTTTGTACAGCTTTCAGTTAAAGTTGTACAACTGCAACACACTGGAAAACATTTAGATGTGAGACTCAAAAATTTACATTTTACTGACAGCACTCATCAGTAAATAACAACAGTAATGCGCCTCAAAATGTCTTGCTACTTTCAAACACTGATGCAACTCCACTGTAATCTCCTTTGTGTCCTCTTTACTCTTTCTGTTGCAGTATTTTCTGTTGAATATATTTTCATTTCTATCCTTCTCACTGGTATCTCTACCTCTATATCGGTACAAAATGCCACAAGACGCATAACTAAAGAGATAGTATAAAGAACGTAATGCTTCTCGTGATAAAATATAACATGTGAGAGGAATATGCAAATAATCAGCGTGGATGCTAAGAATTAGTGTTTCAGGAATCATTCATGCATAGTTTAAGGTGCTTTAGCTCAAGACATATGAAGAAACATCACAATTTGAGCAACACTTGTCTTGTTTGTTCCCCTAATCCCCTAGGTCCGAAGTCCCATTTCTACCAAATGTATGTGCATGAAGGTCAACCCCAGAATTGCCCTGAAATGGTTAGTTTCTGCAAAGGTCAAGGTCACTAGAGTATGGTCCAAATTTTAATTTTTACGCCAGTGTCTTCCAAACCTGCACAGGTGTTGGTGGGTTCTGGAACTTCCCATCAAATTTACCAAAGTTCAAAGTCAGTATGGTCAAAGGTAAAAATGTTATTTTACTTTTTACTCCAATTTGCACTAAACATGCCATAGATATGGATTAGGGTTCTGGAATTGCCCAGGCTAGTTAACATTTACCAAAGCTCAGTGTCATTTGGGTCAGAAGTTCAAATTTTAGTTTTACACTCTGATTCCCACCAAGCTTGACTCACATATGAAGGTGGGTTCAAAAAGGCCAGCAAGGTCAAACAGGCCAAATGTCAGTCACTGAGCCCAAGGCCATGTCCACCTGCCTGTTTGCTGGCTGAGTCTTCCCAGGTCCTTTAGCTGCTTTGTAGCAAATCTGGTATGTTAATGATATTTGACCCCAAAATTGCCCTTAAAAAGTGTATTTTGGTGAAGGTCAAATTCAAGGAATGTGATTTCAAAACACGGCAGTATGGTTGCTTTGTGGTTAGCACTGTTGCCTTGGAGCAAGAAAGTTGTGGGATCGCTTCCAACCTGTGGCCTTTCTGTGTGGACTTTGCATGTTCTTCCTGTGTTTGCGTGAGTTCCCTTCGAATTCTCTGGCTTCCTTCCACATACAAAGTCATGTACGTTAGGTGAATTGTAAACATTAAACTGATCATAGGTGTGTGTGTGGTTGTGAATGTGTTTGTTTGTCTGTAGGTGGCCCTGTGACAGACTGGTGTCCTGTCCACGGTGTACCCTGCCTCATGCCCTGTGATTGCTGGGATAGGGTCCAGCCCCCTGTGACCCTTAATTGGCAAAACTGGGTATAGAAAATGGATGGATGGATGCTTTGAAACCCAAGTTGGACGATATGTGGCACACACACATAGGTGCATTCCATAACTGTCCGGGCAAGGTTAGCAAGAGATTAATCATTTGAATGAAGGTTAAGGTCATTGGGGTCAAATGTCAGACTGCCATAGCCCTTCCTCTCCTAATGTCCATGCATACCTAGCAATACTAACAGTGGCGGTTCTACACTGAGTTATTCCCCGGGCGAGGCCACCTCAGAGAGCCCCCTCCCCCACAAACCCCCCCACAAAACTTTGCACAAACAGCCATCTTTAATTATTATTTTCAATATTTTAGAAGTCCCCCTGCAATTGCAATTGAAATTGACATCAAAAGACCATAGACTACAATATAACTCTTATACAAAAATCCATGAATTGGAAATTTGAATGAATATGCCCTGCTGTAGTCACTTAATCTAGTTGTGTCAACCAGTCCCACGTACCTTGGTTGTTTAAATATTAAACAATTTTTTAAATACAATACAATTAATTGCATATTTTGTTAAATTCTATATTTTGTTGAACAACCACCTTATGTGGTCAGGGTTAACAAAACTAGATTCAGTAAAATATTTTATAATTTATTAACGTGTACACTGCATCACATGCAGGCACACAAAAATAAAGGTCAGATCCAAGTCACTTCAGCGAGTAATGTGAACACAGCTCAAGTTCGAAACCGTCCTTATAAACAGGCAGGCTGTCCATTCGGCAAACTTTTTTCCACGAGTGGGCAGTTTGTCCTCTCCAGTGAGATTCAAACCCATTCTTACACCCAGTCTGTCTGCTTTCAAATGCTTTTTATTAGGGATGTCCCGATCCGATCACGTGATCGGAAATCGGGCCCGATCACATGGTTTCAGACTTGATCGAAATCGGACGTTGCATCCCGATCAGGAATCCGATATAGATTTTATCCTCATTATTTTGATCAGTGCTATTTCAGGCTCATTATTGCAGATTAATCTTCCTTTCACGTGTTGGAAGCGTCAGAGGTGTGAGACGCGTTGCTTTTTAGAGGCGTCAGAAGCGTCGCTTTAGCTTGGCTTTTGACGTGACGTTTCTGATGGGAGCACGCATTGCCGCTTGTTGGCAGGCTGATTTGGTCAAAGTTCAACCCAATCTTTTTTTTTTTAATTGAACAAAAGAAAAAACATAAGTTCAACCAGACAGAGGTGGGGGGAGTTATGCACGCAAAGTTTCTTTTGCAGAACTGCTGTTTGTGTGTTTACGCACTCAGCCTGATGCCTTGATGGAATGACAAGAGGATGATGGACACTTTCCCACCAAAACTCTTGCTCAGTCATCCTTCCATGCAAAGCAGGACCCGGTGCTGACCAAGTCCTCAGGATAACGATCTGTCATCTGATTAGCGACGTGCGCACACCATCATCACATTCAGGAGCACGTCTTAAAGACCTTCCATCTTCATTCACGTTCACTGCACTGCTCTGAACTTGTTGAACACTGATAAAGCATCAGAGGGGAACACTGAGGACTGTCAGGACGCAAATGTAAGGTTTTTTTTTCCTTTTACTTTTCAAGTTGACTTTTGAACTTTTGACGCTCTGAGCTGTGACGTAGCTTCGCGCTGTCCAATAGGAACGATGCATCTGGCCAAAACACGGAAGACTAGTGGCAGAAACCACTGATCTGTACAAATGGTAAATGGACTGCAGTTATAAAGCGCTTTTCCATCTGCATCAGACGCTCAAAGCACTTTACAATTATGCCTCACATTCACCCCGATGTCAGGGTGCTGCCATACAAGGTACTCACTACACACCGGGAGCAATAGGGGATTAAAGACCTTGCCCAAGGGCCCTTAGTGATTTTCCAGTCAGGCGGGGATTTGAACCACACATCAGTGCAGAAACCACGTGTCTGAAGAAAAATCCTTGGAAATGTTTTTGTTGTTTGTTACCTCAAAATTTCTGATTACTGTTTAAAGAAGTTTAGAACACTTGTAATTAAAATATCTAAATCAATAAATGGTTCTTTAAAAACCTGTCATCTATAAATTAAAACCATCTGTTATTTCAGATTCGATAATTTCTTGTTTAACATAAGGAACCTTTGACATTTATTTTTAGACAAATAAAATAACATGGAAATCTGTACATTTTTTAAGTCTGGTAGATTATTACTTGATTGTTCAAGCTACTTCAAGGAGAAGTGCACTGTTTAAGTGATAAATAATAAAATAAGGTGATTAAAATGAAATTATTATGTATTTAGCATTTGTTCATTGTTCATTCAGTTTTTTAAAGTATCGGATCAGGACTCGGTATCGGCAGATACTCAAAATCAGATGACTCGGAATCGGATCAGGGCCAAAAAAACCTGATTGGGACATCCCTACTTTTTATTAGAGCCTGACCGATATATCAGCCAGCCGATATTATCGGCTGATATAAGCCCTTTTCAAATTACTCACTATCGCCCGAAATTTTGCCAATAGAACGCTGATAATTTCTCATAAACAGAACAGTTATTGAAATAATGTTTGTGTCGGCAATGTAAAATGTCATTGCACCATTTGTCCAGTAGATGGAGCTCTGACTCCATTCAACTGAGAGCTGCTTACACCCCTGCTTAAATGTGTTCATCACCAGCCCCCATAGTTCACCGTCACACTGCACTGATCGGCTGACAAAAGCATACAAGTAAGTTTATAAGGATCTATATCCTTATCCTGAACCTATATCTAAGTTGCAGCAACAAGAAGTACAAGATCAGATGTATTTCACAACTCTCTTTAAGGATATGTATTTGCTAATTTCACAAAGGTTTAATTCTTGATTGCATTTTTTGAAGTTGAAAATTCTTCTCTGTTATAAAGTTAATCAATATGAGGACAAAGCTTCAGCTTTTAGCTCATACCTTTTTTGTTAAGGGTCCAAAAAAGAACATTTTATTCATTTAAAAAAAAAAATCGGCTGATCTATCGGCTATCGGCAAATCAGCCGATTTATCGATTATCTGCATTTTTTTCATCCAAATATCATTATCAGCATCGGTCTCAAAAAATCCATATTGGTCGGGCTCTACTTTTTATTTAATAAACTGGCTGCCTGCCTTGTTCTTCCTTTGTTTTGGTGCTGGATGATCTGCAGAGAAACGTGGTGCAGAGTTCTGGTTCTGTGCTCCATCCTAAGTGGACTTTGCCCTGCCAGAGGAGATGCTGTAGAGGCAGAGAGTAGGATCTCACTGAGCGGAGCAGGATGGTCCGTCCAGAGCCAAAGCGGAGCAGAGCGCACAGGGAGGAGGCCGACAGTGCAGGAGGCAACCACATGCTGAATCTTGCACACACTGCTTCTGTTCTGTGCACCTCTCAGCGAGCAGGACCACCTACAATCGCAGGGAGTGCCAATTTGCCCCCCCATGTGTCACGAAAAAATGCCGTGGCTGCTGTGTTTGCCCGTACTAAAAACCGCTACTGAATACTAATGCCATACAGATGTCTTTGTGTGCCACAAAGCAGGATTATTCAGGTTTAAAATGGATCAAAATACATTTGTATGTCTAGATGGTATTTTTAAAGTTAATTTCCTAAGTTGATTCATTCAAGAAATCATGTGGTGCTTAGGTATTATCGCACAACACCACTATGCTTTCTTCAAACAGCATCAAAATATTCACAACACTGATTTTTGTAAAGTCGGCTTCTTTTCACACCAAATGTGGTGAGAAGCAGAAATATATGATGGCTGGCTGTTTTCCAGGAACATCCTGCTCTCCCTCTCTTTGTTCTCCACACAGTGTTCTGTTTGCGCTTATTTCTGGAATGGCAGACAGCATGTGTGTAAATGCAGGTGCACCTCTTTGCATCTGTGAACCATGTGCCTGTGTGTGTGTGACTGACATGAAGACAATCCAGAAAAAAAAAAAACCCCTGTGATGGTTGTGAGAAGACCTTTAATGAAGTGATAAATGACCTACTTGGGAAAAGATATTTACTTTGCTATTTTTTTTACATAACTGAAAAATATAACCAATGTGCACATCTTGATATGAGGTGGAGGGTAAATGTGTTGTGCAGCTGCACAAATGCATTTTTTTTTTCACTCTCAGAGGTTACTAATGCACAGTGGTGTCAAAAGTACACACATTTGTTACTTAAGTAGAAGTATAGATACTGCAGTTTAAAAACACTCTGGTAAAAGTTGAAGTATCAGCTTGACCTCTTTACTCAAGTAAAAGTGAAAAAGTATGTGCTCCAAAACCTACTTAAAGTATAAAAGTATAAAGTAACCTTAAAAAAAAAAAAAAAAAAAAAAAAAGGTAGATGCCACTATATGAATTGAAAGCTTAATTTAAAAACTGATTTGTTCTACATGTGGCCCAAGACCCCAAACCCAAAATTACCCCCAACACCACCTGCATGAAAATGTTTCAATTCTAGAAGCTCTGAAATGCAATCTGGGACTATTCCAGACAATAAACTGCAGTGAGTGCAGCATCCATTTAGTGAGAAGAAAAAAAAACAACTTTCCTTATTCAGATTCATTTCAGTAGTATTCTGCTCTTACTAGGATGCAGCAGTTTTCTAGTTTGGCAGAAAGTTCTGGAGGAAATCACTGAAGAAATTAACACATTGACAACATGGTTTGACCGAAACAAACTGTCATTAAACTTAAATAAAACAGGGATGAAATGGAGGTGTAAGAGTCACTAGTGTTCACAGGAAACACTTATTTATTTCTGTATGTATGTTCATTGTTAGTTGCTTTTATATTTTATTTTCTGTTGTGTTTCTATTCAGGTTCTTTTTGTCTCTTTCTCTGAAATTGTATATAATAATTATCATTAGATTATTAATATATAAACAAAAATAAATTTAAGAAATATTACAATTTGAAAATAAATGCACCCGAACTTTTAACATTGAAAATGCCATAGACATGCTAACGCGTTAGCGTCGCTCCTGTTTTTAAGTTATAAAATACATCTATCAACTGTTTCAGAAGACCATAACAGGTCGGTTTAACATAGAAAAGGTAAATAATACTCACAGAAGTATGCTCTTTAGGGTTTTAGCGGGGGAAAATTAAGCGAAAGAAAGAAAGAATAAACGAAACAATAGGTCGAAGCATTGCTTCAATCTGCGAACCACTGCTTCGATTGGTTCAAAATCCATTCCTTTATCTTCATTGATCCATGTTTCTGATATAGCAATTATGTTAAATATTTTTTTAAATTGACTTAAATATTCTTTAATGTTGTTAACGTTTGCATACAGACTTCTGCTGTTGAAATGGATTATTGATAATTTGTCATCCGTTTTAATGATCCGATTAAACTGTTCATCTGTATAATAGCAACAACTGTCATTAATATCTGAGAAGAAATTATTGTCCAGGTCTATATCGTGCTCCAAGTCCAGTACATTGTGGTCTGTGTATTTAAATGTTCTCAGTTCTAGTTTTCCATGATCAGCAATCCTGTGAGTTATATCCTTGTCTCCAGATGTAGATGATGTAGTAGATGAATAGGTTCCTCTGGTCTGTGTCATGGTGTTGTGATGTGTTTGTGTCCTCATACCTTATTGGTCGTATTTGTCCAGATCCTCGATGTTCCTGATTACCATAACCTTCGCTTGTTCTGGTGTTCCATTCAGTTTGATGAATGTTTTGCAGTTGGATGTCCATGTCTGTTGAATTTTTCCCTGCTTTTTTAAGAGACGAGCTTTCCTGGCGATGTCTGCGTTTCTTTTGGTCAGATGTTCATTGATGAATATGTTTGTTCCTTTAAGTTTCCGTCCCTGTTTTAACAATGCCATTTTATGTTTTCTGTTGACAAACCTCATTATAACTGCTCGCTTGTCTCCATCCTCTCTCCTGGGCAGGGGGTGGCACGCTTCAATGTTATTACAGTCCATTTGAATACCTTTAGATTGCAGGAAGTCAGCCACCTGTTGTTCCACTGAGCTGGCCTCCTGCTCACTGGCCTCCCCTCGGCTGTCTTCTGAAACCGCCCGTGCGTAGGATTGAGGTTTAATATGAATTCCTGTAATAAAAACGTCGTTCATCCTTGTGTACTGTTCCAACTCCGCAACACGGTTCTCCAGGTACACCAGACGCCGGTCTTTCTCGGCATTCTGGATCCGGAGAGCCTTCACTTCTTCCACCAGCTCCATAATGGATTTCTGCTGCATTTTAACAACAGAGATTTCCTCAGACAAAAAGTCCAGGGACTTCTTGATATCGTCTCCCTCCTCCGCCGTCAGTGCCTTCTTCGGACCCATGGTCAGATAAATCCGCGCTGGCACCTCGGTAAAGCCACGCCGGTGGAACTGCGCTGGCACCTCGGGCCTCGGTGAAGCCGCGCCAGTGGAACTGCGCTGATGCCTCAGGCTTCCGGTGGATGTGCGCTGACGCCTCAGCGCACATCCATCGGCGCTGAAGCCAAGAGTAACGAGGCTGTTTGTTTTAAAAATGTAAGGAATAGAAAGTACAGATACTTGTGTGAAAATGTAATAAGCAGAAGTCAGAAGTAGGCAGAAAAATAAGTAATGGAGTAAAGTATAGATACCTAAAAAGTGTACTTAAGTACAGTAACGAAGTATTTGTACTTCGTTACTTGACACCTCTGCTAATGCATGACCACAGGTTATTAAGGCATTGTCAGGGGTCACCAGTTGATAATGTATGACTACTCATTGGTAATGCACAATTAGTAATTTGTAATGTTTAGTTACCAAAGTGTGACTATGTGTTATTAACATGTGACTGAACTCTTGGTCCAACGGAAGCTGCTATCTGACGAAGGCCTTTTGGCCGAAACGTAATTATTATGAAATAAAACAGCGGCTAGACATCAATATTTTGAGTGTGCTATACTTTTTCTTTATATTTGAATTAACATGTGACTACCATTTACTACTACAGAATCCTTATTCCATGTCAATTTAACCTCTGCATTGTGTTTCCCCTTCAGAGAGCAAACTCAAAACCTCCTGGATGGGAAGCAGGTAGGCTAACCGCGATGCTAAAAGTCATGGCTCTAGCATCTGTCGCTAGAGCATCTTTTACCCTTATTCAGCAGAACATGAAAATGAATGTGCACATACCTGAAATCATCATCAAAGTGCACATTCCTATACACTATATTTATATATACAGTGCATCCGGAAAGTATTCACAGCACTTCACTTTTTCCACATTTTGTTATGTTACAGCCTTATTACAAAATGGAGTAAGATCATTTTCCCTACTCCCAACACCCCATAATGACAACATGAAAAGGTTTTTTTCTGAAATATTTGCAAAATTGGTGGATCTTCTTCCATTTAGGCCACTGTGCTCAATGGCACCTTCACAGCCACAGAAATGTTTCTGTACTCTTCCCCAGATTTGTGCCTTGAGACAATCCTGTCTCGGAGGTCTTCCTTTGACTTCATGTTTGGTTTGAGCTCTGACATGCACTATGGGACCTTATATGTAGACAGTCTTTCCAAATCATGTCCAATCAACTGAATTTACGCCAGGTGGATTCAAATTAAGCCATAGAAACATTTCAAGGATGATCAGTGGAAACAGGATGCAGCTGAGCTCAATTTTGAGCTTCATGGCAAAGGCTGTGAATACTTATGTACATGTGATCTCTTAGTTTTTATTTTTTAATAAATTTGCAAAAATCTTTAAAAAAAAAAAACAAAACAAAACAAAACAAACAAACAAAAAAAAACAACGCCCCCCCCCCCCCAACAAAACAGCTTTTTAACATTGTCATTATGGGGGTTTTATATGCAGAATTTTAAGGGGAAAAATTCCAAAATTCCATTTTGGAATAAGTCTGTAGCATAAGAAAATGTGGAAAAATCTAAGCCTTGTGAATAATTTCTGGATGCACTGTATCTATATGTGTGTTTGTGTGTATGTGTATTGTCTATGGTGGTGCAGTTAATTTAAAAACATGAAAACTGATTTCACAGATGTATTCAAAGACAAATCAAAAAACTACTCCTGCGCAATATTCAATGAAGTGGTTATACATTAAACTGCTGTTGACTGGGAACAGAAAAACGTAAATATGATCAATTCTTCTCTTCAGGTAATTTCTGATGGCTGATAAAAAAGAAACAAATATAAATATAAAAATAATAATACATAAACAAACAAAGCTGAAATCAGAAGTTGGAATGGTTTGCACGCCTTATGCATCCAAACCTTAATGACTGAATCTCGTATTAGTCTGATTTTCCACTGAAGTGCCAACATCCAGTAGGTTTCAGCTGGAAGGATTATATTTTCCAATTTTCCAGACAGCAGTCTGAAAAATGGCAGTCAAAACTGGAGCAGCTTGCTAACTTTTGAACCTGTGAGTCTGACTGTCAACACCACGGACTCCAGGGAAAGGGATTTTTTGCTCTAAAAGTTTCTATGAAAACATAAGTGGTTTATTCAGTCTATATGTTTTCCACACAGGGTCCATATTTTTGGAAAGTGACATGTCATTTCATTGGTGTTTTGGGAGAACGTTCCTCACAAATATGCGGCTGGTGCTGGCATATATAGGACCACAAAACAAAGTTGCAACCCAGTTTCTGGCCTCACACTTCACATTGTATTATTTATAAAATGTTATCTTGATACAGGGTGTTGTAAAGCCACAGATATGCTTGTGCACACATTAAGGCTGTGGAATCCTATTGCACTACTGACATGGCTTCAATATAGACTTTTTAAAATAACTGTCTTGGGAGAATAAAGATGCGAAGCGTACAGCATTTCATAAAGCAATCTCATATTTTTCAGAAAATATAAAGGCGCTGGGAGAACGTTGTGGGTGGTGGGGGTGCTTGTAATGGTTGTTGAGGAACAGATAAACTCCACATCACACAGATGCTTTGCTGGATCACACTCTGAAAGACAGAGTCGGGTCAACTGGACTTGTTTAGGTCCAAGGCGTTCATTGTTCATGCAGAAAAAGCTTGAGCATGTCTTGTTGGCATAGTGAGACTCAAATATTTATCCTCTGTGGGTTCACTGATGGCACAGTGATGTAAGAAAAATCATTAAGAGTTGTTGGTCACTGGATGTTACTTGAATTCAGGTGTGCGATACTGCTGCTCTTAGTTTCATTTGAGGAGAGGTGAGGATGATGTTTGAGTCTCTATGGTATCAATAAAGGGATAGAATTATACCATTCACTAATTCATGGCCACCAGTTACTAATGCGTGACCAACGCGTTAGTAACCAATAAACAGTGTGTACTGGGACAACTAATGATTCCTTTTCTTTTTTCTTATGTCTTCCAGTCATGTTGCAAAATGCGTAAGATGGCATAAGCGTGCTGCTTTTGGTCTACCGCATCACAGGGATGAGAATCTCCCACCAATCGGCAGTTTCCTTACTTTTGGGATTAATATAGTCACCTGTCAATATCATTTCAAATCTGGTGAAAAAAAAATGAGTTGTGATGTGATGTGTTTGTGACAGTTCTCACATTAGCCACCAGGTGCCGCTGTTACTGAACAAAGTGGTGTGCACAAGGCTTGCCAGTACTAGGTAGAAGAAGAGTTGCTGCGCTAAATAGCTTAGCACCTCACCCGGCACTTCGTTTGGGTCCGTAAATGTAAATAAAGCCAGTTAACAAAAGAAATGCTCATAGTTCATGACGTCAGGGTTACTCTAAGCGGTAAAAACTGAAAAACACCTCCGTGTTGATAACCATTCATAAGATTCAGGCGGTTTTCAATGGCTTTCAGTCGAGTGAGTATCCGAGAAATTGTTTAACAGCTGGGCATGTTCAAACTTGTCCTGTGAGACTTCCAACGGAGGTGTTTTGCTGTGGCGCCGCGCCATGAGCGGCTGGGTACCGACGTGCGAATCTGTCCACACGTCTTTCATTACAAAATCTCCTTTAACAGTGGAATGTCTGGATAAACTGCTGATCCCGACCTCTTCTGAAACTTCTCTGCTCTTTCACGACGTCCTGGGTCAACAGTGGCTTAAATTTGGAAGCTTTCAGCTCGAAACAGGCTGACGACGGCGCTCGGGGCGCGGCTCGCCGACCGGCGCTGTGAGCTGTCCTTAAAGCGATAGTAACACTCCTTAATCTTAAATCTTAAATTAAATTAATAAATTAAAATTAAAATTAATCTCTCATCAGCCGTTAAAATTTTCACTGAAAACCGTCTGAATTTCTCGAATGGTGTCCACTTGGATGTGCCTTACAGTTTCTGAAAAAATTTTGATCAAGCAAAGCGCCAGTCTCTTAGGAAGATCTCAGACAAAGGAATTCCGATGGGACGGGTGGACCAGTGCTCACTCAACGCCTGCCCACAGGCGAAAGACGCAACCGACAGGCGTGAAAAAACTCACGCATGCGCACGAGGGTTCAAGCTTGTCTGACGTAATCACACGTGATTCAAATCCATATAGTTTTTGAAAAAAATAATAAGGTCGGGTACTTTTCTAATAGACCTTGTATATACACACACACACACACATATATATATATATATATATATATATATATATATACAACCCCTGGCAAAAATTATGGAATCACCGGCCTCGGAGGATGTTCATTCAGTTGTTTAATTTTGTAGAAAAAAAGCAGATCACAGACATGACACAAAACTAAAGTCATTTCAAATGGCAACTTTCTGGCTTTAAGAAACAATATAACAAATCAGGAAAAAGAATTGTGACGGTTACAATGGTAGTAACGGTTACTTTTTTAGACCAAGCAGAGGGAAAAAAAATGGAATCACTCAATTCCGAGGAAAAAATTATGGAATCATGAAAAACAAAAGAATGCTCCAACACATCACTAGTATTTCGTTGCACCACCTCTGGCTTTTATAACAGCTTGCAGTCTCTGAGGCATGGACTTAATGAGTGACAAACAGTACTCTTCATCAATCTAGCTCCAACTTTCTCTGATTGCTGTTGCCAGATCAGCTTTGCAGGTTGGAGCCTTGTCATGGACCATTTTCTTCAACTTCCACCAAAGATTTTCGATTGGATTAAGATCCGGACTATCTGCAGGCCATGACATTGACCCTATGTGTCTGTTTGCAGGGAATGTTTTCACAGTTTTTGCTGTATGGCAAGATGCATTATCATCTTGAAAAATGATTTCATCATCCCCAAACATCCTTTCAATTGATGGGATAAGAAAAGTGTCCAAAATATCAACGTAAACTTGTGCATTTATTGATGATATAATGACAGCCATCTTCCCAGTGCCTTTACCTGACATGCAGCCCCATATCATCAATGACTGTGGAAATTTACATGTTCTCTTCAGGCAGTCATCTTTATAAATCTCAGTGGAATGGCACCAAACAAAAGTTCCAGCATCATCACCTTGCCCAATGCAGATTCGAGATTCATCACTGAATATGACTTTCATCCAGTCATCCACAGTCCACGATTGATTTTCCTTAGCCCATTGTAACCTTGTTTTTTTCTGTTTAGGTGTTAATGATGGCTTTCGTTTAGCTTTTCCGTATGTAAATCCCATTTCCTTTAAGCGGTTTCTTACAGTTCAGTCACAGACATTGACTCCAGTTTCCTCCCATTCGTTCCTCATTTGTTTTGTTGTGCATTTTCGATTTTTGAGACATATTGCTTTAAGTGTTCTGTCTTGACGCTTTGATGTCTTCCTTGGTCTACCAGTATGTTTGCCTTTAACAACCTTCCCATGTTGTTTGTATTTGGTGAAGAGTTTAGACACAGCTGACTGTGAACAACCAACATCTTTTGCAACATTGCGTGATGATTTACCCTCTTTTAAGAGTTTGATAATCCTCTCCTTTGTTTCAATTGATATCTCTCATGTTGGATCCATGATTCATGTCAGTCCACTTGGTGCAACAGCTCTCCAAGGTGTGATCACTCCTTTTTAGATACAGACTAACGAGCAGATCTGATTTGATGCAGGTGTTAGTTTTGGGGATGAAAATTTACAGGGTGATTCCATAATTTATTCCTCAGAATTGAGTAGGTCCATATTTTTTTCCCTCTGCTTGGTCTAAAAAAGTAACCGTTACTGACTGCCACAATTATTTTTTCTTGATTTGTTATAGTGTTTCTTAAAGCCAGAATGTTGCCATTTGAAATGACTTTAGTTTTGTGTCATGTCTGTGATCTGCTTTTTTTCTACAAAATTAAACAACATGAACATCCTCTGAGGCCGGTGATTCCATAATTTTTGCCAGGGGTTGTATATATATGTGTGTGTGTGTGTGTGTGTGTGTGTGTGTGTGTGTGTGTGTGTGTGTGTGTGTGTGTGTGTGTGTGTGTGTGTGTGTGTGTGTGTGTGTGTGTGTGTGTGTACAAAGTAACAGTGAACTTTCACATTATTCTATTGAATATTTAACATGATTTTATTTAATATTATTCAAATTTTATGAGACAGACATTCTGTTTTATTGAGATTCACAGATAATAAAACAGCTGCATTGATGATGAAAATCTCTGTCGGCCTACTCCGTGCTTCCACAGAAAATTGAATGAATAGTGGAATTAATAAACAGTTGGACTGATCAGCAGAATCAAAATCCTGTCAATTAACTCTTATTTTCAGTTTTTTCCATTTAACATTCATCAAATAAAGTGAATTTAATTTGACATAAAACACATTCAAGCAACACTAAAGCCAGAACTATACAGGGTGAACACAAAAACACTCCTTGGTGTCAAATATTTATAATATCAAAAGTTACATGAATAATTTTTGAATTTTGAAGAAGACTGCAAAAAGAGAGAGAGAGAAAAAAAACTTGAGTTTCTGCAGCTGTAGATACCAAAATTGTAAAAATATTCATGTGACTTTTGATATTATAAATATTTGACACCAAGAAGTGTTTTTGTGTTCACCCTGTATATTTAACACAGAATACACCGTTTGCTCAATGGAGCTAGCACTTGACCATATTTGGGTTTTCTGGCTATGGGATCAATCCCCCAACTTTCCAGTTTCACAACATGTTTTACCCACCCAGTCTTACTTATTTTATTTATTTTTTGTGATATCATCATGAAATGTGTCATATTTTTGTGATG
This sequence comes from Thalassophryne amazonica, assembly GCF_902500255.1. NCBI lineage: Eukaryota > Metazoa > Chordata > Actinopteri > Batrachoidiformes > Batrachoididae > Thalassophryne > Thalassophryne amazonica. Next base: position 45,254,324 of record NC_047118.1, read on the forward strand.
TGGCTAAGTTTCAGTCACTATTTTTAACCCTAACTCTAACATAACCCCAACCACCATGATACCGCCAAAAATAATTTTATGATAAGGCACAAAACATATCCTGAACTAACAGATTAAATTACTTTTTGTGATGCCATCACAAAATTGGCATGATATCAGGTTGGTTTTACTGTCTGCACCATTGTCCTAAAACAGTTAAATTTTTCTTTTTATGAATGTTTTTGTTCTGTCATTTTATTCCAGAATATATACACCATGCAAGTCTGTCTCAATAAACCAAAACTGAAAAAGAACATCAAATGAAGCATTATGAAGAGTCAGTCTTTCTCTCACTTCTCCACCTTCAGATAAACCAAGATACTCCAAATACATCTGAGCACAATACTTGTAATATCTGTGACTACCTGTGACGATCTCAATAGCTGAATCTTTCCTTGTGTTATTGTGCAACATACATTTTTCTTTGGATTTTACATTATTATGCTAATTTAAATTGATTTATGTTAAACTGATTAAGTTCATTTTACTTAAAAAAAAAAAGCTTTAACTGGTTTAATTGGGCTGCAATCATGATCTATTTACAACAACTTAAAATACTTCAGTTCTTATAACTTATTTTTTACTTACAAAATTAGGTAGTCACCCAGCAAAGCGATCCCGAATAAGCAGTTGATGAGTGAATGAGTGATTAGGTAGCCAGTCACATAAAAATGTAAGGTATTAGAATTTAAATATCTGAAGTTGGTTTTACATATATGTTTTGACCGCTGGTAAATTAAATCAGCTAACTCAAAACTCAAAGTGTATTGCACACTGGCGAAGTGGTGAGCAGGGTATTGTTATCACTGGCATGTGCATGTGTGCAGACAAGGCAACTCAGATCTAGCTGGAGGGGAATTCCTTCAAACCTGATGGGAATATTAATTGGACAGATATGTAGAGGGGAATAGATTTTAGGGTAGTTTGGTCAACGGTCAAGGTCAAGTAATACATGATCCCAAATAATATATATATATATATATATATATATATATATATATATATATATATATATATATATATATAAAAACCACCAGTAGAGCCAACCTCTACTGGTGGTTGGCTCTCACTGCGGTATTGTATCACTTCCTGTTCCAGAGCACAACAGTGTTTTTCTGTATCTGTTAGCTGTTTAATCTGTGCAGTTAGATTGATCTAGTTAACTAGATAACGATTTGTTTCACAGTGTAATCTTCACGTGCCTTAACTAAAGCACTCCCTCTGCTGAATCACCTCTAAATTATTTACACATTATTCACTTTGTGTGTTTTTAGGAATCCGCTAGCTTAGCGCAGCTACTAGCTCTTGGCCGGTTTAGCATAGCGACTTCTCCTGTCTCTCCCGCACTTTTATGCTCTGGATGTGAAATGTTTAGTTATTCCTCGGCCTCCTTTAGCAGTAATGGTACTTGTAATAAGTGTAGCTTATTCGTAGCTTTGGAGGCCAGGCTGGGCGAACTGGAGACTCGGCTCCGCACCGTGGAAAATCCTACAGCTAGCCAGGCCCCTGTAGTCGGTGCGGACCAAGGGAGCTTAGCCGCCGTTCCCCTCCAGCAGATCCCGAGCAGCCGGGAAAGCAGGCCGGCTGGGTGACTGTGAGGAGGAAGCGTAGTCCTAAACAGAAGCCCCGTGTACACCGCCAACCCGTTCACATCTCTAACCATTTTTCCCCACTCGGCAACACACCCGCCGAGGAACAAACTCTGGTTATTGGCGACTCTATTTTGAGAAATGTGAAGTTAGCGATACCAGCAACCATAGTCAATTGTCTTCCGGGGGCCAGAGCAGGCGACACTGAAGGAAATTTGAAACTGCTGGCTAAGGCTAAGCGTAAATTTTGTAAGATTGTAATTCACGTCGGCAGTAATGACACCCGGTTATGCCAATCGGAGGTCACTAAAATTAACATTGAATCGGTGTGTAACTTTGCAAAAACAATGTTGGACTCTGTAGTTTGCTCTGGGCCCCTGCCCAATCGGACCGGGAGTGACATGTTTAGCCGCATGTTCTCCCTGAATTGCTGTCTGTCTGAGTGGTGTCCAAAAAATGAGGTGGGCTTCATAGATAACTGGCAAAACTTCTGGGAAAAACCTGGTCTTGTTAGGAGAGACGGCATCCATCCCACTTTGGATGGAGCAGCTCTCATTTCTAGAAATCTGGCCAATTTTATTAAACCCTCCAAACCGTGACTATCCAGGGTTGGGACCAGGAAGCAGAGTTGTAGTCTTACACACCTCTCTGCAGCTTCTCTCCCCCTGCCATCCCCCCAGTACCCCATCCCCGTAGATACCGTGCCTGCTCCCAGACCACCAATAACCAGCAAAAATCTATTTAAGCATAAAAATTCACAAAGAAAAAATAATATAGCACCTTCAACTGCACCACAGACTAAAACAGTTAAATGTGGTCTATTAAACATTAGGTCTCTCTCTTCTAAGTCCCTGTTAGTAAATGATATAATAATTGATCAACATATTGATTTATTTTGCCTTACAGAAACCTGGTTACAGCAGGATGAATATGTTAGTTTAAATGAGTCAACACCCCCGAGTCACACTAACTGCCAGAATGCTCGTAGCACGGGACGAGGGGGAGGATTAGCAGCAATCTTCCACTCCAGCTTATTAATTAATCAAAAACCCAGACAGAGCTTTAATTCATTTGAAAGCTTGTCTCTTAGTCTTGTCCATCCAAATTGGAAGTCCCAAAAACCAGTTTTATTTGTTGTTATCTATCGTCCACCTGGTCGTTACTGTGAGTTTCTCTAGGGAATTTTCGGACCTTTTGTCTGACTTAGTGCTTAGCTCAGATAAGATAATTATAGTGGGCGATTTTAACATCCACACAGATGCTGAGAATGACAGTCTCAACACTGCATTTAATCTATTGTTAGACTCGATTGGCTTTGCTCAAAATGTATGAGTCAATGTAATGAGTCCACCCACCACTTTAATCATACCTTAGATCTTGTTCTGACTTATGGTATGGAAATTGAAGACTTAACAGTATTCCCTGAAAACCCCCTTCTGTCTGATCATTTCTTAATAACATTTACATTTACTTTAATGGACTACCCACCAGTGGGGAATAAGTTTCATTACAGTAGAAGTCTTTCAGAAAGCGCTGTAACTAGGTTTAAGGATATGATTCCTTCTTTATGTTCTCCAATGCCATATACCAACACAGTGCAGAGTAGCTACCTAAACTCTGTGAGTGAGATAGATTATCTCGTCAATAGCTTTACATCCTCATTGAGCACAACTTTGGATGCTGTAGCTCCTCTGAAAAAGAGAGCCTTAAATCAGAAGTGCCTGACTTCGTGGTATAACCCACAAACTCGCAGCTTAAAGCAGATAACCCGTAAGCTGGAGAGGAAATGGCGTCTCACTAATTTAAAAGATCTTCATTTAGCCTGGAAAAAGAGTCTGTTGCTCTATTAAAAAGCCCTCCGTAAAGCTAGGACATCTTACTATTCATCACTAATTGAAGAAAATAAGAACAACCCCAGCTTTCTTTTCAGCACTGTAGCCAGGCTGACAAAGAGTCAGAGCTCTATTGAGCCGAGTATTCCTTTAACTTTAACTAGTAATGACTTCATGACTTTCTTTGCTAATAAAATTTTAACTATTAGAGAAAAAAATTACTCATAACCATCCCAAAAACATATCGTTATCTTTGGCTGCTTTCAGTGATGCCGGTATTTGGTTAGACTCTTTCTCTCCAATTGTTCTGTCTAAGTTATTTTCATTAGTTACTTCCTCCAAACCATCAACATGTCTATTAGACCCCAATCCTACCAAGCTGCTCAAGGAAGCCCTGCAATTAATTAATGCTTCGATCTTAAATATGATCAATCTATCTTTATTAGTTGGCTATGTACCACAGGCTTTTAAGGTGGCAGTAATTAAACCATTACTTAAAAAGCCATCACTTGACCCAGCTATCTTAGCTAATTATAGGCCAATCTCCAACCTTCCTTTTCTCTCAAAAATTCTTGAAAGGGTAGTTGTAAAACAGCTAACTGATCATCTGCAGAGGAATGGTCTATTTGAAGAGTTTCAGTCAGGTTTTAGAATTCATCATAGTACAGAAACAGCATTAGTGAAGGTTACAAATGATCTTCTTATGGCCTCAGACAGTGGACTAATTTCTGTGCTTGTTCTGTTAGACCTCAGTGCTGCTTTTGATACTGTTGACCATAAATTTTATTACAGAGATTAGAGCATGCCATAGGTATTAAAGGCACTGCGCTGCGGTGGTTTGAATCATATTTATCTAATAGATTACAATTTGTTCATGTAAATGGGGAATCTGTTGTGTGGGCCGCCAGAAGAGGAGGTACTGCTGGCCCACCACCAGAGGGCGCCCTGCATGAAGTGCGGGCTTCAGGCGCGAGAGGGCGCTGCCGCCTCACAGGAACAGCCGAGGTGACAGCTGTCACTCATCAACTATGACAGCTGTCACCGATCATCTGCACTTCACCCCAGATAAAAGCAGGATGACACCTCCACCACGTCGCCGAGATATCGTTCTTCTAAGGAGGTAATATTCTCAGCCATAAACTAAACTGTATCTTAGTCTGACCTCTTTTTGCAGCCGCTTTCCTGTGGAGCCTTGTCCGCTGATTGGTGGTTTGTGAGAGTGCCGACGTCTTCGCCTCTCACTCTTTCCAGATAAGTGCTGAAACAGGAGCTGCACGAGTGTGTGATTTGAGGTGGAGGTGGAATTCCCACCGTTGTTGTTACTGGGTGTACACACACCCACACTTGACTGTCTTTGCTCTTCGCCAGCAGTACCAGATCCGACATGCGGAGACGGTGGCCACCTGGCGGATTCGGGACCTGGCGGCTCCAGTATCCTTCGGGTTCGGTGGCGGAGGAAATCGTGTGGTTCCGGTTCTTCTTTAGACGGACGTCTCCTATCGTCGAGCCTGCCCACATGACACCTTTATCCATTGACTTTGTATCATTCTATAATCTGCTGTGTATGGTTGTGGCATTCACAACAGTAAAGTGTTCAAATTTGACTCCTTCTATTGTCCGTTCATTTGCGCCCCCTGTTGTGGGTCTGTGTCACTACACTTTCACAACAGAATCTTCTTCACAGACTAAGGTTAATTATGGAGTTCCACAAGGTTCTGTGCTAGGACCAATTTTATTCACTTTATACATGTTTCCCTTAGGCAGTATTATTAGACGGCATTGCTTAAATTTTCATTGTTACGCAGATGATACCCAGCTTTATCTATCCATGAAGCCAGAGGACACACACCAATTAGCTAAACTGCAGGATTGTCTTACAGACATAAAGACATGGTGACCTCTAATTTCCTGCTTTTAAACTCAGATAAAACTGAAGTTATTGTACTTGGCCCCACAAATCTTAGACACATGGTGTCTAACCAGATCCTTACTCTGGATGGCATTACCCTGACCTCTAGTAATACTGTGAGAAATCTTGGAGTCATTTTTGATCAGGATATGTCATTCAATGCGCATATTAAACAAATATGTAGGACTGCTTTTTTGCATTTGCGCAATATCTCTAAAATTAGAAAGGTCTCGTCTCAGAGTGATGCTGAAAAACTAATTCATGCATTTATTTCCTCTAGGCTGGACTATTGTAATTCATTATTATCAGGTTGTCCTAAAAGTTCCCTGAAAAGCCTTCAGTTAATTCAAAATGCTGCAGCTAGAGTACTGACAGGGACTAGAAGGAGAGAGCATATCTCACCCATATTGGCCTCTCTTCATTGGCTTCTGGTTAATTCTAGAATAGAATTTAAAATTCTTCTTCTTACTTATAAGATTTTGAATAATCAGGTCCCATCTTATCTTAGGGACCTCATAGTACCATATCACCCCAATAAAGCGCTTCCCTCTCAGACTGCAGGCTTACTTGTAGTTCCTAGGGTTTGTAAGAGTAGAATGGGAGGCAGAGCCTTCAGCTTTCAGGCTCCTCTCCTGTGGAACCAGCTCCCAATTCGGATCAGGGAGACAGACACCCTCTCTACTTTTAAGATTAGGCTTAAAACTTTCCTTTTTGCTAAAGCTTATAGTTAGGGCTGGATCAGGTGACCCTGAACCACCCCTTAGTTATGCTGCTATAGACTTAGACTGCTGGGGGGTTCCCATGATGCACCCAGTGTTTCTTTCTCTTTTTGCTCAGTATGCGCCACTCTGCATTTAATCATTAGTGATTGATCTCTGCTCCCCTCCACAGCATGTCTTTTTCCTGGTTCTCTCCCTCAGCCCCAACCAGTCCCAGCACAAGACTGCCCCTCCCTGAGCCTGGTTCTGCTGGAGGTTTCTTCCTGTTAAAAGGGAGTTTTTCCTTCCCACTGTCACCAAGTGCTTGCTCACAGGGGGTCGTTTTGACCGTTGGGGTTTTGCCTTACAATATAAAGCGCCTTGGGGCAACTGTTTGTTGTGATTTGGCGCTATATAAATAAAATTGATTTGATATATATATATATATATATATATTTTTTTTTTTTTTTTTTTTTTTTTTTTTCTTGTACATTTATACCAAAGTGTGTAGAGCGTACAGGGTGGGCATCAGCCCTCTGATGCATTTCATTTTGTATAACATGAACTTGTTCAGGTATACCATGGTGTTATTTAGGAAATGAGAGTGCTGCAGGAGGGTCTCCGAATGAAGCAGAATTAAATAATATGGAATCCGGCTGTTGCAATGCTGCTTCTGTGATATTTGCTGTTGAAATTACATCAGCTTACATCATTATATCATTACATCAATTACATCAGACATACAAGTGAGGCAAGGAAAAAGAAAAAAATCACAAGTGCGAGGAATGATTATACAGTTAAGAAAAATGAAATATACCCATAACGTAGCCCTGAGGAACTCCAGCATGGGTGCCAGACAGTGATGCAACATTTAAAACTACAAAAGTCTAACTTTGGCCATGGGATTTTTGTGTGATGGGTTAAAGTTTTTACATAAGGAGCACATAGTCAACAGAAATCCATTTATGATCCAGCGAGATCAGAAACTATCCTATCTCGCCAGCTTACAATTACAGCTTGCAGTGTCCCTTACATCTCAAAATAAGCCTTTTAGTTGTGACATCATAGGTTTAAGCCCTACTAGGTTACATGTCACTGTGACTTCTGTTATTCCCATCGTCCTTAAATCTGTATCATCCAATTAAGTAGAACACCCCCTTCAAATGCACAAACAAAGAGAGTGAGGAAGGATTATCCTGTGATCACACCAGCTTGAAGCAGAACTGCAGTGTGGGTGAGCTCAGGCAAGATAATATTTCCCTTGAACTAATTAAGCGACTGCAGTGGCTGACTGAGAAAACTCCTGAAGATCCCCTATGCAAAGATCCCAAAACACTGATAGTTTTGTCTTAATCAATTTGCGTTCATATGTAGAGTCGAAGATCTACAAAGATCATTTCTGTTGTGCAAGTGTGAGTAGACTGTCTTTTGTTTGTGCTGCAGGGTGAGCTCAAGTGTGTCTTAACAGTTTTGCTTAAATATATAGAAAACTGACAGCCATGAAAACTTAATTAAAACCTAATGAAATTATGCAGCACTGAAACTCCCCTGACTAAGATTGATGCAATTTGCTGGGCCAGCAGCTACTTTCACTTTGATATCTTGCATTTAATAATTACACTGGGCTCACTGTGACGTTTGTCTTTGGAGGGAAGCTTCTTGTAACTAGATGTACTTGTACTTTGACCCTGGAGGGATATTTAACTGATCTTATTCATTATTTTTCTTTTTTTTTTTCTTTTTTTTTTTTAAAAAAGAAGAAACTCATAGAAGTGCTTGTAAGTTCATGTGGTGAGGGTTGGTGCATATTTAGTGAAAGGAAATGATGGATGGAAGTCTTACAGACACATCTGAGCAATGTCTGGAAGAAATTTAAGTCAATATGTGAACATATTTGTAGGGAGAAGTAAAACCTTAAAATCACTATAATTCCTTTTGTTTTTGTTTCATTTTCAATTATATTCCCTCAAGCCTTTCAGTGTTTGATTAATGCTGCAATCACATTAGGGATGGAAAACGCCAACTTCATTAAACCTTTGTGACTTCTTGGTGTTTTTGAGCATGACGTTCCCAAAAGTTAAAAAGCTTATTATTCTGGCACATATGACAAATGAGTCACTCACTTTCTACCAACTGACAGAATTTAAAAATGTAGAAATTGTAATGAGGTGGCATCACTTTTAAATATTCTGTGTAACTTTCAACAATTAGGATTAAAAACCTATTTAGGCAAACAGAAGGCTTTATTTCAAATGATGTGTTTTTCAAAATTGTTATGACAGGAACACAACAAGCCAGCTAGTAAACTGCAATTATAGAAAGATTTGGAATTATTTAAAGAAATTAAAAAAATTATGATTGAACTTTGGAGCATTATTGTTGTTTTGGTACAAAGTGGAGTACACCAAATGGGCTTTTCACTATTAAATTCAAATGTCCACAAAATCCACAATCTGGATTAGATCCAGATCAAACTTTGTCAGGTGACAGTGAGTGCCAGTCTAGACCTCATTTCAAATATGAGAACAATCGGGGCACCTTTGATTAAGATACAATCTAAAATATACATTAAATGGGGTTTTAAATTCTCAATTTAAATGGCCACAAAATCTGTAATCCGGTTCAGAACCAGATCAAACTTTGTCAGTCGATAAAAGATACCATTTACATGAAGCTCTCACATATGAAAGAAATTCAATCTTTTTTGAAAGAGTTATGAATTTTTGAACATTCTTTCAATGTTAAAGGATAGGGATTTTTCCAATTTTCCAAGATTTTGACTGATTTTGACCTTTGACATGGAAGATTGAATCAATTCTTGCCTATCAGGGTATGAAAAAAATTCATAACGATGTATGAAAAATTCACAAACAAACAAAACAAACTCGAGCACTGCAGATGTAGAGAGCAAACATCCGCCAACACTACTTTCCAATTCCACACATTTTATCTTGGAAAAAGTGGCTTTAGAAGTGGCTTTTCATAATCTAATATATACAACGACATACAAACAGGGGCAAAAACATAACCTCTGCCCAACTTTGTTGGCGGAGGTAATAACCACTAAGCCAACACAGTGTAACTTAAATCAGGTGCCACATTTTTCCAATGTAATTTGTGCTGAATATAGTTACTTATTTTTTGTAATCTGATATCATAATGCAGACAACATGTAATCCATTCTGCCACCTGTTGAAGCAACTGCTGTTGGAGAACTGCGTCAAGGCAAGTGCTCAGTTGGTGGGTAGGAGAAAACCCTTCAAAGACCGCCTTAAAGCATCCCTGAATGATTTGGGTATTAACGTTAGAGCCTGGGATTTGCTTGTCTTAGATTTTTCAAAGTCTCAAAGCAAGATCAGCACAGGCGCCAGTGCAGCAGACAAACAACACACTGCAAAGGCCCAGAGAAAATGTGCTGCCACCTCCATGACAGCATGTGTCCCACATGTGGGCCAGCTTTCCGGCTTTACCAGTCACCTCCAGACCCACAGTCCCAGATTCTCCATCTTGCATTGTTATGATGATCTTCGCCTATGAAGGATGAACAACAGTCTTTCCAACCTCATTGATATTATTGTTTTTGAGTTACGGTCTGCACAAACTGGCCAGGACAATCTCAATCATCTGCATTTTTGGTGTCCAAGCCCTGCACTCTTACCAGCACTGGGAATAACAGCTGCTCCCCCTTCGGACACTGGCACCCAGACATCATTTGAATTGAAGTGACAGATTTCTCATGATCCTTTCTGACCTTGGAGCATCAGCTGCGATCCACTGATTATCACCTTGTTTGTGCTTCAAACGTGCACTCCAGTCATCATCTATCTCAGCGACAGATATCTGAAGCTTTTGTACAACAATCATTTCCACATAAATTCAGCATTATTTCATCATGAAAGACAGGGGGCCAATCAGAGTGCCACAGCAGTACGTCTGAGTCCTTACAATTGAGTGTAAACAATCAATTATAGGAATGGTTTATACTTTCATTGAGCATAATTTTGTAAAATGACATAAGATTACACTACAATATGATGTCCGCAACCATTTTGGTTATGATTTCAACACTAATTCCCCTTGTTTTTTAAGCATTTAGACTTAATTTAGTGTTGAACTGGACAGCCACATATCCAAATCACAATGATTTTACTTCTCAAACTGAGCTTGACTAATAACAGCAGGCCGATCCGTTTGCTGATGTAGGGTCATTCTGTGCTGCTCAAGCAGAATCACAGCAGAGGGAGCCGGATCTCAGCCGGAGCAGTGCAGGTCGAGGTCTTTGAGGGGAAAACTGCTTCTCATACCAGCTGTTCTGTGTATCTAGTAAAATACAGTAATATGAAAGTCTGCTCCTAACTGAGTTTAAGTGCACAGCAGCGAGGGAGCCAAGTCGGTAGATCAGAAAGGTTACAGGAACAGATTGGATGAAAGTTGATCCAAATCCAGGAGTGCAAAGCCAGAATATAGAGTCATACCCTGAACGAGATTCAGGTCCAGCTGGACTTGTCAGCAATCAATCACAGGGCGAAACACAAACAGTCAATCATTCATGATTGATTTAACTTTGCTCATTCACACAAGTGACTGGTTCATGCAGTTCCACAGGGGCTCAAGGAGCTCAGCAGTGATGCAACTGTGCCTGAAACATTTCCCCTATGAATAAAACATGTTCACTGTCAGCAATGCATTGAGCATCCGGACATCTCAGCAGTGGTGGGCACAGTTCCGCTAATCTACTAACCGCTAATTATCGAAGATAATGTTTTCATTATTGGATTAGCTTTTCAGATAACTTTGAAAACCATCATCAGACCAATTATCTTCCAATACGTTTTGGTACAATAATTTTTATACTGCTAACATTTTTGCAGATGTAGTTTTTTGTCGTAGATGCGCAGTTCTATCCTGTACAAACAGAGAAGAGCTGGTCCCAGAATAAACTGCTCTATCCTCTGCAGGCAAAGGAGAACTGGTCATAGAAAAGAAAAAAGAAAAAAAAAATTTCTTTTGACCCCATTCTAATATGCTGGCAATAGCACCCAAGTCATCCAGAGGCATAGAGTTTTAAGTTATGGTTAGAATTTTAACCAAACTAAATCCCCTGGACGCCTCGCTGGAGAGGTGTTCCGGGCACGTCCCACTGGGAGTAGGCCCCAGGGAAGACCCAGGACACGCTGGAGGGACTACATCTCTCGGCTGGCTTGGGAACGCCTTGGGGTTCCCCCCGAGGAGCTGGAGGAGGTGTGTGTGGATCGGGAGGTCTGGGCGGCTTTGCTTGAGCCGCTGCCCCCACGACCCGACTCCGGATAAAGCGGAAGAAAATGGATGGATGGATGGATAAATTCGGACAAATTATTTAAATTAACGTCATGTCTGAAGTTTTATAAAGTGAAAATATCAGATATATCTTTTAGTTTTAAAGTAATGCACTAATTTTGAAGGTTTTAGTGTGAACATGGTGTGTGTGCAGTGCATTATGGGTAAAAGTTCATGACAGGAGAAATGCATTTGAGATGCTCTGATCAGGCTCCACACGGACAACAATATTAAAGTCTTTGTATATTGTGCCTAAAACTCTCGTGAATATATTCTCTGGGTTTATAGATGTTATTATTGTGTTTGTTTTATGTAAAAATGCCAGAAGAAGCCCAGATTGCTTTTCCAAAAGTCGAAATTGTGATTCAGGCCGTGTGATATAACCAGCGTCAAAATGCGTAGAACACTGCCATCTACTGGTGACCGGTTATATCACAGTGTTGTCGACCACAGGATTTTAAAATTATCTGTAGGTTTCCAAAACCTGAGAGACCCCACACGTGGAGGCAAAAACAAATCATAGATCTGACAGGTTTAGTTATACAGTGTGTGGTGTCAGTCAAATGATAAAAACAACACACAAACAAATTTCACACACGAACATTCCCAGGTCAGACACCTTGCTTTCTGATTGGCTGCATGTCAGATTTAGCTCCTCACGTCCTTCTGAGCAGATCAGAGCGCTCTTACAAACCACACACGGCAGGAATATCTGATAAGATTATATATAGCATCATCACGATTGTCGGGGCGTCCTTAAGATTGTCGGAAGGGGAAGATCGGGTCCGATATCGGCCTAATTATCTTGCCATGAGAACCAGCTTGATGTTACGACGCCTCACGGTGCAACTGATTGATCTGTTATAACACCGCACCAAACATGTTTTCACTATTATTTGATTTCTTTGTGCGACTGACATCATTATTCAAGCATTCAAAAGGTGATTCCTATCGCCACGCAATTCCAGCCACACACAAGAAAGTTTTTTGACAGTTCTTGTTACTGAAAGAACCCTTGTCTCCCTAACCAGATAGAGTGGTGATGCCATCACGCGTGCGCTTAGGCATTGTCTAGCGGGATCTTGAAAATGTATTTCTTTTTTTATACAAATGAAAAAAATGACATTTTACAAAAGCACATTTATTTGTAAACACCAACACATGTTACATTGATTCACTTGTGTTGGTTTTTACATAGAATGAATGAATCAACCAATCAGTATGAGCGGAGACTTAGTTACCCATAATCCCCTTTGAGGATCTGTGTGTTAATGTTCAAATCTTCAGAATTAGTGCATTATTTTAAAATTAACAGATATGTGTTATATATCACTTTGTACATTTTAAGAGTTTATATTAATGCAGTTATTCTATCTGGAATAATATTATTTTTAAAGCAAAACCATAATTCAAACCTGCTTTCCATTTCAAGACCTCTGCCTCATCGCGGCATCTCTGTATCCTGTCAGGGTAAATGATGTTCTACAGCAGGGGGCAGAGCGCACAAAGACAAGTGCTGGCTCATTGGCTGTTTGGGTTTGTGATCGCCATTGGTTCTATCAGAAGCTTTGGCGGTAGAGGTGGGCGATACTGGGAATTTTGGTATTGATCCAATACCAAGTAAATACAGGCCCTGTATCACTGATACGATACTTTTTCATATTTAAGCTTCTTATATCCAAAGTATCCAAAAGACCTAGGATAGAATTTTGCCAAACATTGTACGTGACGATAGAATACTTTATTGTCACAATCAACATTTTTGTTTAAAAAATATCACTCAACACAACTTAAAACAAAATCTCCTGAGGTTGAGGGCTGACTCGAGGAGAGCGCTGAGTGGGTGGGCCAGGCTGAGCCTACCTGCATGGCTGTTGGCTTGTGCCGCTAAGCCACGTGACAGCGCAACAACAAAAGACCGGGGGGGAGGGTGTGCTGCTCCGTGTTGTGTGACACAGCGCAGCGCTGCTCTTACAGACAGAGAGTAGAGTTTGATGAATCTGTGCAGCAGTCAGTGCGTGCGGGAGAGAAAAAAAAGCTTAAGTATCCATCTTTTTACACGAGGATCGTTCAATATCAATACCAGCGTTGGTATCGATATTATCGATATTAGGATCGATCCGCCCACCTCTATTTGGTGGTGTTTATACTCAAAATCAGCTTCTTAGTAGCTGAGAGTGTATGGGAGGCAAAATTTAAAGTTATCGGTTATCTGTAGCTTCCGATAAGTTTTTAGGCAGTTTATCGGTTTAGCGTTAAAAAAGATAACTTTTCAGTTAGCTGATTACCAGTTATTGAAGCTAACTTTTTGGTTAGCTGTGCCCACCACTGCATCTCAGCAGTAACAGTAATACATGTTCCTGAAAGACTCATGCACTCTTCAATTAGAATTAAAACTGCACTGGCTCACTTGAAAACAATGTTTACATTATTCAAAACATTAAATAATGGCCATTAAATATGCATAACATGCATTAGAAAAAAATCAGATGGACATTTAGTGACTTCCGTCATATTAACCTCACAGACCAGTTCTTAAGATCTAAATCACATGGAAGAGCACATAGCATTACATGTATTGTGTAGTAATATATGGAACTTGTGTTATTAAGACAGTCACACATCAGGCATCAATGCATTTAATAAAACACCTTGAGGCCTCTGCTGTATTATTATGCCACCAACATGTGATGCAGCACCTGTGGCAGGAGGTTTCAACAGAGCATTGACTTGACGTAGTGTACAGAACCGATGGAACGCTCTTGAACCTGAACTGACTGAGGGTCAAGAAAATGCTGCACAAATGGCACTTGAGTGTGTTGTGTGGCTCCCCAAGTGACATGAATGGTGTGCGAGTGTCGTGCGGCAGTTGGGTTGCATTCTGCCTGATGTTCTTGCAGTCTTCCGGCCTCGGGGGTTTGTGCTGTGTTCTGGGTATTCGTTCGGTGTTCTCTGCGCATTCAACCTGAATTTGGGCGCTGCTGCACTCCAACTTTGCCCAATCCATTCAGGTTAGCTTCGTGCCACATTCTGGGTATTCGCGTGGCAGTTGGATGCCGTTTGTTCACGCCTGCCCAAATGTCTATCCCTCCTGACTGCGGCTCCTAATTATCAGTATTGGCCCATTTGGCCAGATTCAGCCTGTTTCACCTAACTTCTTGTTATGTGTGAACTAGATCCAGAGGCTTTGAAAAACCTGATTTTTTTTAGATCTTTCGGGGAGGGAGGTGGCACTGCTGGCCCAGGTTATGCGTGAGGTTTGACCGTACTTTTGTGAAGTGCCTTGGGATGACTTATGTTGTGATTTGGTGCAGTATAAATTATACAAATTCATAACTTTTTAGGTTGTTAGTGGATGTAATAATTTAAAACTTGCACCCCTCAAACTTAAATTGCTGCAATAATTACAGTCACAGTGCCCTTTCTGTGCCAGTGTTCCCAGAACACCATCATCTGAACTTTTAAAAATTTTCATTGAGCCCCCTAACCAAAAGGTGGAAGAAAATTATTTTTAAATCATCTTCTTTATTAGCTTGATGACCTTTAATTTGTAGCCTGAGGGCAGGTGGACACATTTCCTATGAAGGATGTGAGATAGGTTGAAGAAGACTGTGTGTGCCAGGCCCATTTCTTGTTGCATCAGGTTTTTATTGTTTCACACAAGTTCTGTCTCAGGACTTTGCAGCAATCACCATCAAAGAATCAATCCTTTAAACTACAAACAAGATGGATTCAACAAAAACAGTGCACTTTGCAGCGCTGGTGTTCCTGGTCATATACAGTACAACTGATGCAGTTGTAGTTCTCACGTCCAGCGTGCACACCTTGTATAGCCCAACTTCAGTTTACACATGGCAAAAGTAAGTTTTGTTTGTTGCATTGGTAGTTTTATAGTTTTATGGTGGAGAAGAATATTATTACAAAGACATAAAAATTTAGCTACAGTTTGTCAGAAGGACATGGGAGACTTGAGTGTAGAACTCATTAATTTTGTTCTATGAGACACTCCACCATAAAACTGTAAAACTGGTGATGATTTTTATGATATGGATCTATATTTTAATTTAGCACGGGCTTTGCAGCTGGATGCCTTCCAATGCGACATGGAGAACAGGCAGGACTGGTCTTGAACTGGCAACCTTCCACTCTAGGAACCAGCACACTAAACATTTGGCCAGCATGCTGCTTCAAGTTGTGTCCTTCAGTGTTGCCATGGCAGCACGGTGGCTTAATGGTTAGCACTGTTGCTTTACAGCAAGGAGGTCATGGGTTTGATTCCCACCTGTGGCCTGTTTGTGTGGAGTTTGTATGTTCTCCCCGTGTTTGCGTGGGTTTCCTCCCATATTTAAAGAAACCTCTAAATTAGAACCTTTATAACCATCCAGGTCTTCCTTGCAAAAGAGGTCTCGATCTCAATGGGACTAACCTGGTTAAATAAATAAATCTCCTTCGTGTGTGACCATTCAGTTTTTGAGAACTGTCAGATCCAGACAGATTAACCATACAGTATTGTATGGGTGGTGGCCAAGTGGTTAATGCACTTGGTTTCAGTGCGGAAGGTTCCCAGTTCGAATCCCACCTCTACCACATTTCTCCATGTAATGTGGAGTTGTGTCAGGAAGGGCATCCAGCATAAAATTTGTGCCAATTCAACATGGAGATCCACCTTGGATTTGCTGTGGCGACCCTGAGTACAAAACAAGGGAGCAGCCGAAGGGACTTACTATTGTATGGTATACGAGGTCTGTTAGAAAAGTATCCGACCTTTTTATTTTTTTCAAAAACCTGATGGATTTGAATCACGTGTGCTTGCATGAGCCAACCTTGAGCCTTCGTGCGCATGCATGAATTTTTTCACGCCTGTCGATTGCGTCATTTCCTGGTAAGCAGCCTTTATGTGAGGTGTGTGTCATGCGCTTGGCATTTTTTCATTCCAAGGAAAAAGACGGAACGACTGGAGCAGCGCGACTGCATCAAATTTTGCCAGAAACTGGGCGACAGCCAGGTGGAAACCATTCGGATTATTCAGACGACTTTCGGTGATGATGCTATGGGCATCACACAGATTAAGGAGTGGTACAACCGGTTTAAAGACGTCCGCACAACGGTGGAGAGCGAGCCATGCTCCGGTCGGCCATCAACACGCTGAAATGACCAGATCATTTCCAAAGTGAACGCTGTGGTGAAGCGGGACCGTCGTGTGACTATCAGCACTTTTTCGGCACATTCCACTGTGACAGAAGATTTGGCCATGAAAAGAGTTGCAGCGAAATTCATGCCGATGGCTTTGGGACGAAGCTGATGGCGGAGCAAAAGCTCCTCCGTGTTGAAGTCTCACAGGACATGTTGTGACATGCCCACCTCTTCCACAATTTCTCGGATAGTCACACGACTGAAAAGCCACCGAAACCCGTCTGAATCTTCCGAATGGTGGAAGAGGTGGGCATCATTTTTCGGAGTCCAGCATGTCCTGTGAGAATCACCACAGCGTTCACTTTGGAAATGATCTGGTCATTTCGGCATGTTGATGGCCGCCCGGGGCATGGCTCGCTCTCCACCGTTATGCGGCCATCTTTAAACCGGTTGTACCACTCCTTAATCTGTGTGATGCCCATAGGATCGTCACCAAAAGCCGTCTGAATAATCCAAATGGTTTCCACCTGGCTGCCACCCAGTTTCTGGCAAAATTTGATGCAGTCGCGCTGCTCCAGTCGTTCCTTCTTTTTCCTTGGAATAAAAAAATACCAAGCACACGACACACACCTCACATAAAGGCTGCTTACCAGGAAATGACGCAATCGACAGGCGTGAAAAAATTCATGCATGCACACGAAGGCTCAAGGTTGGCTCATGCAAGCACATGTGATTCAAATCCATCAGGTTTTTGAAAAAAATAAAAAGGTTGGATACTTTTCTAACAGACCTCGTAAATGAAGTTCAAGACATATTCAGTAACTTGGAAATGTTCATTCATTAAAAATGATATTAAAATAAATCCTGATATTTAGTTTGTCCAGTTACTTATGAGCTCTGAAAATGGAGCGGCCGTGCATAAAAAAGGCTGTAATTCCTCAATCAGTCATGTGATATTTTTGTTAAATCTCTTGCATTAAAGTTAAAAGTTGACACTGAAAGCACATCTTGATTGTTTCAACTAGCGACAGGGGCAAGACCACTTATGTCAGGTCCAAGTCAAGACCAGTACCTAAAAAACAAGTCTGTTTTCAAGACCATGAATGTAGTTAGATTTAACATCACATGTTATTAAAAGTGAAATTTCTGTAGGGGAAAAAAAGTATACCAAAATTGAACAAGCTATAAAGGTCTCTGAGACAGACACTGAGCTCTTTTGATGGATTCCAACAGTGTGTTAATGTAACAATAATTATTAAATTTTTTAATTTACGTGTATACATATTTTAGTCCGAGACCAAGTCAAGATCGAGTGGAAAAGTTTAAATTCCGAGATGAGACTGTGTAATTGGTGGTCTCAGGACTGGGCTTGAATACAACATTAGTTTCAACACCATTGTGGTATACAGAGGAAGGCCAAAATAAGTGTCAATGTCCAAATAATTATGGACCTGAATGTAGACCTAGGTGTTATTTGAATCCACAAATCTGGCTCTTTCTAAATACTTTGAATCGGTCGATAGGCTAAGGAATGTTTGCTAGTTGGAGGGCAGGATCCGTAAAATCCACCTGGACATTTTAACACACTGCTTTTTCTTCTGCAAGCTACACAATAATAAAGTAAAACTGGTTCAGCTTGTCACCACATGTGTCCGGATGGCTGGCGACCAAATAATGCAAATCCAACTGATAGAAATCTACTTAACATAAAAAAAATCCAGTGTGCCAGTAATTCAAGTAATCATAATTCATTTGTTTGGTGTCATATGTGTGATTTATTTGGAATGAAGTAAGAAAGCTATGGTGCATCTGGAAAGTATTCACAGCGCTTCAATTTTCCCACATTTTGTTATGTTACAGCCTTATTCCAAAATGGATGAAATCTTTTTTTCCCCTCAAAATTCTACAAACAACACCCCATAATGACAATGTGAAAAAAGTTTTTTTTTTTTTTTAATTTTTGCAAATTAATTAAAAATTAAAAACTGAGAGATCACACATACATAAGTATTCACAGCCTTTGTCTTGAAGCTCAAAATTCAGCTCAGGTGTATACTGTTTCCACGGATCATCCTGGTGTCCACCTGGGGTAAATTCAGTTGCTCAGACATGATTTGGAAAGACACACACCCGTCTACATATAAGGTCCCACAGTTGACAGTGCATGTCAGAGTCCAAACCAATCATGAAGTCAAAGGAATTGTCTGTAGACCTCTGAGACAGGATGGTCTTGAGGCACAAATCTGGGGAAGGGAACAGAAACATTTCTGCTGCTTTAAAGGTCCCAATGAATACAGTGGCCTCCATCATCTGTAAATCAAAGAAGTTCGAATCCACCAGGACTCTTCTTAGAGCTGGCCGCTGGTCTAAACTGAGTGATCAGGGGAGAAGGGCCTAAGTCAGCGAGGTGACCAAGAACCTGATGGTCACTCTGTCAGAGCGCCAGCTTTTCTCTGTGAAGAGAGGAGAACCTTCCAGAAGGACAACCATCTCTGCAGCAATCCACCAATCAGGCCTGTATGGTAGAGTTGCCGGACGGAAGCCACTCCTGAGTAAAAGGCACATGGCAGCCCACCTGTAGTTTGCCAAAAAGCACCTAAAGGACTCTCAGACCATGAGAAACAAAATTCTCTGGTCTGAAGAGACAAAGATTGAACTCTGGTGTGAATTCCAGGCATCACACTCGGAGGAAACCAGACACCATTCCTACAGTGAAGCATGGTGGTGGCAGCATCATGCTATGGGGATGTTTTTCAGCGGCAGGAACTGGGAGACTAGTCAGGATTGAGGGAAAGATGAACGCAGCAATGTACAGAGGCATCCTGGATGAAAACCTGCTCCAGAGCTCTCTTGACCTCAGACTGGGGTGATGGTTCATCTTTCAGCAGGACAATGACCCTAAGCACACAGCCAAGATATCAAAGGAGTAGCTTCAGGACAACTCTGTGAATGTCCTTGAGTGGCCCAGCCAGAGACCAGACCTGAATCTGACTGAACATCTCTGGAGAGATCTGAAAATGTCTGTGCACCAACGCTCCCCATCCAACCTGATGGAGCTTGAGAGGTGCTGCATAGAGGAATGGACAAAACTGCCCAAAGATAGGTGCACCAAGCTTGTGGCATCATATTCAAGAAGACTTGAGGCTTTAAATGCTGCCAAAGGTGCATCAATAAAGTACTGAGAAAAGGGTGTAAATACTTATGTACATGTGATTTCTGAGTTTTTATTTTTAATAAATTTGATAAAATAAAAAAAAAAATAAAAAAACCTTTTTTCATGTTGTCATTATGGGGTGTTGTGAGTAGAAATTTGAGGGAAAAAATTAATTTACTCCATTTTGGAATAAGGTACATTAACAAAATGTGGAAAAAAATTAAGCTCTGTGAATACTTTTCAGATGCACTGTATGTGAACATCCATACCTGTAGTGATTCCATCATTTTTTTTTTACTAATGGCTTGTATCATTTTCACCAACACAGATCAATACCATTCCTCTGAGGTCCACCAAGCTGCAACATCAGCACCACTGCTGGGACCAATGATGATTTTCCAACCTTTCTCAACCTTCCAGCGATCATCACGGGGGATTAACAGCCATCTGCTGCAGAACTTCTCTCTGACTATCTGTGTCTGTGTGTGTGTGTATGTGTGTGTGGAGGGGGTCGTTCCTCTCATTTACTCTCTCTGACCCCCTCTCTGTCTCTTCTCTTTGTATTCGTGTCACTCTGCTGTCACTTCTGCAGCATATTTTTCTCCACTGTCTCTCCATGTCAATGTCACAGAGTTTCACTCGAGCTATGATCATTCTCAACGCAAAGAAAAAGGTCACGTTTAAAGCGAAACGTGAAGCGAATGTGACACAGAATGACTAAAACGATCAAATATGATCTCAAGTTCCAAATGTCAGTCGTTGACAGTACAGTGCAATTTCCGAGAATGTACGATCTGTCAAATAATAACACAAAGCATTAAAGGAAGGAAGAAGAAATGTAAAAAAAAAAAAGAATTGTACTGCTGCAGGACACAAAACTATAAAACATAAGAGCAGAGAGGAAAGGGGGCATTCCAATTCTTTTATTGTGATTATTATTAGTTCTTCTGGAAAGTTCAAACAGCAGTCTTCCTGCTGCAGGCTCATGATTTTTACATGATGAATGAAGTGAATACATAATGTTATGTCATAATGAAGACAATAATGTAACAGAGCAGAACATTACCACCTTTATAAATTAACTTGCCGAGCAGTAGCAAATGATGATGGACTTCCGTGAAACATAAAAGAGTGAGTAAACATAATGAACAGCATGCAATCACGGGAAAAAGACTGCTGCGGTACCTTTGCACAACAGAACCAAGATTGCATTTGAAAGGAATGATGGATCCAGATCTGGATTCAATTAGAAACGACTACAACAGCACTTGGAGAAAGACGACCTCTGCCAAAAAAAAAAAAAAAAAAAAAAACACAGCCAAGCTCATTTGCCACCATTTCTCCAAAACGCTTTAATTTAATTAATTTATTTAATTGATATAGCACCAAATCACAACAAAGCTGCCTCAAGTAAGGTCTAACCTTACCACCAACCCCTAGAGCAAGCACACAGGTGACAGTGGTAAGGAAAAACTCCCTCTGATGATTTGAGGAAGAAACCTCAAGCAGACCAGACTCAAAGGGGCGACCCTCTGCTTGGGCCATGCTACCGACACAATTAAAAATATGAATATACAGGAAATTTTGCGAGGCCATGCTTGTGCACAGGACGGGAGGGTTGCAGAAGCAGACACCACTCCCATCTCTGGATGGAGCCGCACCTCAAACAGAAAAAAAAAAAAAAAACATAATCAGGCATCAGAAAGACATCAAATACAGTATAATTTATCAGCATTAAGCAACAAGAAAAACAAAAGAAATACTAAGGTGATCACTGACCACTAGCCTAAACTTCACTAAAATACCCAGACTTTAGATAAAATTGAGGCCGCGGCCCACTCCGTTTCCTAATGAAATGAATTTGAAATGGTAAAAAGCATAATAACACATACTATGCCAGTATGCTAGCCAAACAAAAGGGAAAATAAGTGCGTCTTAAGTCTCGCCTTGAAAGTCTCTGCAGAATCTGACTGTTTCATTGATGCAGAGAGATCATTCCACAGAACAGGGGCACAATAAGAGAAGGCTCTGTGACCCGCAGACTTTTTATTCACCCTAGGGACACAAAGTAGTCCTGCACCTTGACAACACAAAGCTCGGGCCAGTACATAAGGTTTAATTATGTCAGCTAGGTAGGTAGGTGCCAGTCTGTGAAACATTTTCTAGGCTAGTAGCAGAACCTTAAAATCTGATTTCACTGGGACAGGAAGCCAGTGAAGAGATGCTAAAATGGGTGTAACTTTGGGGGTAAAATGGGCGAAACCACAACTTTCAACTTTTAGAAAATGTGTTGCAGGCATCCATTTCAAAATGAGCAAATATTTGCACAAAAACAATAAAGTTTATCAGTGTGAACATTAAATATCTTGTCTTTGTGGTGTATTCAACTGAATATAGGTTGAAGAGGATTTGCAAATAATTGTATTCTGTTTTTATTTACATTTTACACAACGCCCCAACTTCACTGGAATTGGGGTTGTATCATCATTCAGATGTATGCCTCATTTCTTATTGATAAAGTGGGAAAATAATGTGATAAAATATGCCACCTCGGTGTGTTCCAGTGTGTGTTTGTTCGAAGTAGAATTCCTGAGGATTTGTTGAGCCTTGAAGCAGGACTCTATTACTGCTCTTATACTTGAACAGGTTGCCTTCACAGACTTTTTTGTTTCTTAGATCTGTACACTGTAGAGGCCACATGAACCTCCATCATGCAGTCACTGCAGTGTTCATCAGCAGTGCAACAACACAGACAGCAAGACGTTCTCTGAGAGCATGTACCTCCGGCAAGATATATGTACATATTTTAACAACAGGGTTTCATGAAGACAAATCTGAGGGAGAATATAGAAATCTCCGCATGCTGTGCTTCTCTTGGTGTAACAGGAACACTGACCTGAAAGCTCGCTGCCTCGCATAAAAATCATTTTATGGTACTTCATACCATAAAAGCTTAATGTTTTTTGTTTTTCATTCGGTCAGAAATAAATATTATTTTTGTACCACTGCAGAAAGTGTGGGGGGAAAAATACAGTTGCATTTTTCTAGCTCATTTTGTTAACATACTGAACACTCACCCAACATAAATGGGGGTGGTTTAAATTTTGTATTTTCACTCATAAAATCTAGATCTTTATAGGGACCTACACCAAATACTATCAGACTGTCTCATAATGTGAATACCTCTTTTTTATGATGGTCTATGTATTATTCATTCATTCATTTTCTATACCCATTTACGCCAATCAAGGGTCACAGGGGGCTTAGAAGTCTTCTGGACAGGATGCCAGTCTATCACAGGACCACATATACACAGACCAACACACCTACTCTCAATTTAAAGTTTTCAATTCACCTAACCTGCATGTCTTTGGAAGCAGGAGGAAACCGGAGCACTTTACATTCATATATATCAGTATACATGACATATTTGGTGTACAAGCTCTTGTTTGTCTTTTTTTGTGGTGTATAGTAGCTCTGCATGAGCATCCCCAATTTCGTTGTACCCCTTCCCCCCCTTTTACAAAGTCAGCAAAAACTGTTGTCTTTGGGGAGGTGATGATCTAGTGGTTGAGCGATGGGCTTCAGACCAGAGGAGCCTTGGTTCAAAACCCAGCCAGACCAGAAACCCGCTAAGTCCCCTGGGCAAGGTTCTTAATCCCTAGTTGCTCCCGGTGTGTAGTGAGCACCTTACATGGCGCCTTGACACCACTAGCAATACAAATATTTGCATGATTAAAAAAAAAATACTATCATTCAGATTTAAGCCTCATTTCCTATTGAGAAAGTGGTAAAATAATGTGATAAAATATGCCACCTCGGTGTGTTCCAGTGTGTCTAACATCGGTTGTCTGTGTGAATGGGTGACTGTGAAGCATCATTGTAAAGCACTCTGACCTTCTGATGCAGTTGGAAAAGCTCTTATATAAATGCCATCTATTTACCATTTATTTATTCTATTCTATTAATCTATTTATTTATTCTGTTCTATTAATCTATTTTATTCAAATCATCCAATCTAGAAAAGTTAAAGGTTTTTTACTTTCTAAATTCTTCCATCTACCCCTGTAATCTATACCACATGGCTCTTGGTCTATACCACATGCTTCCACCAAGTTTAAACAAAACTGGTTCAGGAGTTTTTGTGTAATCTTGCTAATAACCAGCCAAAAAAAAAAAAGATAAAAGAAAGCACTGAAATTGAACCCGAGGAAGCAGCAGGTTCAATCCCCATGACAGCCAACATGTCCAATCAGCATCACTGTCCACATGCATGTTTAATACACGAGCCCAGGAATAAATGTGGCTGAAATTATGACGCTGCACCCTCATAACACTCCCCTCCTCAACACTTTGTTCCTGGCAAGTGCCTCATCTTCGCTCTGCTACATTAGAGGACAATGAATTTATTGGCATCTTTAACTACAGCAAACAGGCCATCTGAGCGAGCATGTGTCCATCCATTACGACGGCCTGCGGCGGACGGCTAAATAAGAATAAATGGCAGCCATACCATAATCACTGCGAACATTAGCTTTAATGTTGTTACCGCCGTGAGTAATTGCACAAAATGTAGCGAACAGCCATCAGGCGTGGAAGATGTGGATGTGTAATGATATCAGCGGATTATTGAGATTGAGTATTATAACCACAACTTCATTCTCCCTCAATTCCTCCGTGCTGCTGCGACTCGTCTTTCATCCCTCACCTGTCCTGCTTGCTGCCTCACTATTCTTCCTTTAGTCCCTTCGAAAATTGCTCTTCTCTTCGACTGTGTGGGAGGAATGTGATTCCTCCTCTTCGCTCTCCTTCACTTCCCCGCGCTCCTGTGGCCCTCTGAGGCTCTGTAACAGTTTCTCCTTAGGTGTGTGTGTGTGTGTGTCTGAGACATTCGACTAAAGAAGGAGAGATAGGCAGAAATAGGGAAACTACGCGACAAAGACAAAGCAAGAGGAATATGTAACTTGGTGTCCTACTTACTCTGCAGCACACCCAAACAAGAAGAACTCAGCCGCAAAACCACACAGGCACAGAAATAAGCAGCCATACCCACAAACAACTCGCCAACGTCTTCACGACACCAAAATAACACAACAGTGCTCAGCGAGAGGTGTGACACTCATAAGTCGGTTTCTCTTCCACAGACACAGTCTGTTGTCCCCTTCACTTTTCGCTATTTTCTTTCTCTCAAGCCCACTGAGCAATACATGTCATTTCAACACGGTGTCTATTCTGCAGCTTCAGGGGCCTCATTTAAAAAAAATCATGATCCAAACTGTATGCACAAAGACAGAAATGTGCAGACACATTCATTTTTTTTTTTTGCACATACAGTTTTATTACGTAAACCTCAGCGGTCATGGAAGTATATATGGGTCTGCTGTCCACTCCCATCTTTGGTCATGAATGGATTGTAGACACATAATCAGAAACTCATTTGCATATACAACCTGTCTTTATCTGTCACTCAAAAGCAGGGCTTCTTACCAGACCTTTTTTCTCCCCCTCTAGTCAGTTCATTATGAGCAGAATCTGTATTTTAACATTTCCAGTTTTGGGGTTCTATTATGAAATCACTATTCCTGCATTGGTTAGACCCAAAAGCAATACTGGTTAATAACATTCGGTGTAAGGCCAGGTTCACACGGCAGGATAATTAGGCCAATATCGGACCCGATCTTCCCCTTCCAACAATCTTAAGGACACCCCGACAATCGTGATGATGCTAAAGATAATCTTATCATTTATTTCTGCTGTGTGTGGTGTGTTAAGAGCACTCTGATCTGCTCAGAAGGACGTCAGGAGCGCTCCGATCGCAAATCGGGGATATTCAACATGTTGGATTTTGTTGGCCCAATATCGCTGTGTGTGTTGTGTCCTCCGACTACAAACGAGCACGCAACCTGCTGAATGTGACGTGCAGCCAATCAGAAAGTGAGGTGACGGACGCACAGAGCAGAAAATAAAATCAAAACAGCTGTTCTGACTTACCAGAAAGTCCGGTGGTCGCGCTGTCTCCACTCCTTTAAAGAACACCTTTTCTTTTCTTTTTTGTATCGTTTTTTTCCCTCTGTTTTAAATAGTCCACAAAGTACCTCCATTTGTTTACTCTGAAGTCACGTTTAATCTCGAGAGATTTTGTGAGATTTCCTGTCTGAGCTGTGAATGTTCGTGCATGAAATCTGTTCATGTGTGGTGTTGTTGTCCTTACCGTGTGGCTGAACACCACACACAGTACAACCAAACCTGTCAGATCCATGATTTTTTATCTTCACGTGTGTGGTCTCTCAGGTTTTGGAAACCTAAAGATAATTTTAAAATCCTGTCATCTGAACCAGGCTTAAGGCTGTGTGAGATAACAATATAGAAATTTCAGACATCATGAAAATGTTTATTGGGATATATAGTTAATACTCAACTCTATCATCTGTCGCAGTGATCATCATTCATTCATTCATTTTCAACTGCTTATATGCAACAGAGCAAGGAGCTCATCCCACATTTCCCTATCCTCTGCAAGTCCTGTAACATTTCCCGGGGGATCCCAAGGGCTTCTCAAGCCAGCAGGGAAATGTAATCTCTCCAGCATTCCAAGATCTTCCCCGGGGCATCTTGCAGGTTGGACATGTCTGGAAGACCACCCTAGGGAAACGACCAGGGGGCGTCCTCACCAGGGGCCTGAACTACCTCAACTGGCTCCTTTTCAATGCAAAGAAGCATACTCTTAATCCCTACCGGATAGTCAAGCTTCTCACTCTGTCCAGGAGTGTAGGCCCAAATACCCAAAGATGGAATCTCATTTCTGTCATGACAATGGTGGGCACAGATAACCGAAAAGGGGAGGTGATGGTCTAGTGCTTAAGGTGTTGGGCTTGAGTTCAGAAGATCATGGGTTCAAATCCCTGCCTAACTAGAAAATCACTAAGGGCCCTTGGGCAAGGCCTTTAATCCGCTATTGCTCCTGGTGTGTTGTGAGTGCCTTGTGTGGCAGCACCCTGACATCGGGCTGAATGTGAGGCATAATTGTAAAGCGCTTTGAGCATCTGGTGCAGATGGAAAAACACTATATAAATGCAGTCCATTTACCATTTACCAAAAAATTAGCTTCGATAACAGATAATCAGCTAACTGAAAAGTTATCTTTTATAAAGTTAAACCGATAAACTACCCAAAAATTTATCGGAAGCTGCAGATAACTGATCATTTCCAGTATTGTCTCTGGTACACTTGCAACTACTAACAAGCTGATTTTGAGTTTTAACACCACGATCGCTTCTGGTAGCATCAAAGATGACCACAGACCCAAACAATGAGTCAGCACTTGTGTCTTTGTGCACCCTGCCCACTGCTGGAAGCTCCTGTTTATTATATAACTTCCAACAGCAAAGCAGTTAAGAGGGGCAGCAAAACTCAACTCTCTACTCAATAACAGTGTTGCCGTGAGGTGGAGGTCTTGAAAAATAAAGCAGTGCTGACTTATGGTTTGGTTTATAAATAAAATTAATACTGAGAGAATAACTCCATTAATGTCAATTCTGTCATTTGTACAAAGTTTTAAAATATAACATATCTTTTAATGTTGAATAATGCACTAATTCTGAAGTTTTGTAACAAACACAGACAGATGCGAAAGGGATTATGGGTAAAATGTGCCTCCGCTAAGACTGATTGGTTGACTCATTCATTCTATGTAAACCAACACGTTAATGTGAGGTGTGTCGTGTGTTGGTGTTTACAGATAAATGTGCTTTTGTAAAATATGCCATTTTTTTAATTTGTAAAAAAAAGGCATTTTCAAAAAAAAAAAAAAGCCAAGTTGTAATTAGATAACCGTCTGATATAACCAGTGTCAAAATAAATAGAACACTGCCATGATCTACTGGTGTCGTGTGAATACTGCCATGAACACTACTGGCCAGTAGATGGCAGTAGAGACCGTGAAAACATGCCAAAACAAAATTCCAGATAATCCATGTCTGCTACGTTTAAGATGTGTGGAATTTAATAAATGCAAACTGAATTTCAGACATCTTATATATATTACTCTGGAACAAAGACGACAGACAGTGTTTGACATAAGCAGGACTCTAAATAGCAAACAAATCGATTGCAATGACTCCAATTGAAAATAATGAGAAGCAACCTGAGCTTCTTCTGGCATTTTTACATAAAACAAACTCAATAACAATGTCTATATTCACGAGCCTTTTAGGCACAATATACAAAGAGTTTAATGCTGTTTTCCGTGTGGAGCCTGGTCAGAGCATCTCAAATGCATTTCTTCTGTTGTGAATGTACTGACATTACCCATAATGCACTGCTGGGCACAGCATCGCCACACTAAAACCTTCAAAATTAGTGCGTTACTTTAATCTGATATTTTCACTTCAGAAAACTTCAGACATCACGTTAATTTAAATAACTTGTCTGAAATTAGTTTGGTTAAAATTTTAACCATAAGTTAAAACTGTATGCCTCTGGATGACTTGGGTGATATTGCCAGTGTATCAGTATGGGGTCAAAAGAAATGAGCTTTTTTCTTTTCTGTGACCAGTTCTCCTTTGCTTGCAGAGTATGGAGCGGTTTCTTCTAGAACCAGCTCTCTTTTGTTTACGGAGAATAGAACTGCTGCACATCTACTACAAAGCATTTAACAGGTAGGTACTCAACTGATTTTAGGTTTCATAAATGTTTATAACTATTCAGCTTTGTTTACCATGTCTGCAAAAACATGTTAGCGGTCTAAAAATTATCGGAAGATAATTAGTCCGATAATGGTTTTCAAAGTTATCTGAAAAGCTAATCCGATAATGAAAACATTATCTTCGATAGTTGGCGGATTAGCGGAACTGTGCCCACCACTGACCCATGAACTTATTGTTTCAATCATTACCAAAAGTTCATGACCATAGGTGAGGATAAGAGTGTAAAATCGACTGGTAAATTGTGAGCCTTGCCTTCTGGCTCAGCGACTTCTGCTGGAGTTTTGTTTTGTCTTTTGATGATAAAAAAGCTAAATAAATGTAAAAAAAAAAAAGTGAGCACATTATTACTGATGCTCCTTACAATTCCTTGTAGTCTTAAGCATCGTCATGTCCACAGAAAAAAAATATTCCTTATTTATGAACAAATAACTGTCTTGATTCTATGTATGACCTCTTCTTTCTTAATAATATAACAATAATATTTTCTTGCTTTTTGTCGGCCCTGAACAAATTCAGTTGCATCAGGTTTGAAGTATCCACAAAGGTATTCAAAGGTAATTAATAATTTTAAAAAAAGGGCTTTATTTCTCGCTCCATTTGACTCAGACTCTCTTCTATCAGACAACCTTGAGGGAATAAACTGACTGTGCATTGATGTTAAACATATTATTGAAATATTATACTTAACATATTACAAATGATGGCATTCTGCTGCTTCAGTTTATCCTTATATAGAAATATATATAGTGCATCTGAAAATGTTTCACAGAGCTTCATTTTTTCCACATTTCATTATGTTACAGACTCATTCCAAAAAAGATGAAATTCATTTTTCTCTCAAAGGTCTACACACAATACCCCATAATAACAATGTCAAAAAGGTTTGTTTTGTTTTGCAAATTTATTACAAATTTAAAGAAGAACTAAGAAATTACATGTACATAAATATTCACAACCTTTGCCATGAAGCTCAAAATTGAGCCTAGGTGCATCCTGTTTCCACTGATCATCCTTGAGATGTTTCTACAGCTTACAGTAATTGGAGTCCACCTGGGGTAAATTCATTTGATTGGACTTGATTTGGAAAGACACACACCTGTCTTTCCAAAGTCCCACAGTTGACAGTGCATGTCAGAGCACAAACCCAGCATGAAGTCAAAGGAATTGTCTGTAGACAATTAAGACATATTGTCTCGTGGCACAAATCTGGGGAAGGGCACAGCAAGGGTCATCTTTCAGCAGGACAATGACTCAAAGCACACAGCCAAGATATCAAAGGAGTGGGACAACTCTGTGAATGTCCTTGATTGGTCCAGCCAGAGACCAGACCTGAATCTGATTGAACATCTCTGGAGAGATCATAGAGAAGCTTCAATCTTTGACTGGACTGGGTTGCTTGACACAAGGACGTTTTGCTTCTAATCGCAGCAGCTTCCTCAGCTAAATTTCTAGCTCTGGTAGTCTGACTTCTGTCTGACTCTTGTAGAGAAGAATAACTGAAGCCAGCAAAGCTGGAGTTTTAAACTTAACCAGACCCCTCCTACCGAGAGGCCGACTGCTATTAGCTAGTGACCAGTGATGCCGGTAACACGTTACTTAGTAACACGTTACTCTAATCTGACCACTTTTTTAGTAACGAGTAATCTAACGCGTTAATCTTTCCAAATCAGTAATCAGATTAAAGTTACTTCTCCAAGTCACTGTGTGTTACTATTATTTTTGCATTGTGGGTCGACAGCAGCATTAAAGTTGGTCCGTGGGCAGGAGGTCGGGGTTCGACTGAACTGCCCACTTTAAGCGAGCTGTGAGCTTTTCATCAGCTACGACTTGTCCTCACCTCTTAAAGCGCGGTGAAAACAGCACACCTGCACTGAGCTTTACAAAGTCATTTTTATGCTTTATTTTTCTCCTTTATTTAGAATTCTGAGCTGAGCCGCTCCGTATCGTCTTGTTTAAAACAGCTGATCCTCCGCGACGTGTCAACAACTAACACTATTTTCCACTCAAATGCACCTAAACTCTCTTTCTGAGGACCACATGATGTGAAAACACAATAAAACTTTCTTACCTGTAAATCTGGTCATGTTTTCTGCATACATAAATGTTATCCATTCTTTGTGCTCAAACGCCAAAGCAGGGGCGAATCTAGATGGAATGGGGGTGTGGGGCAAGGATGTCCCCCCTCCCCCACAACACCCCTAGATTAAAGGTCCAGTTTTGAAGCCGTTTTTTTTACTACAACTACTAATACTACTTAAAATAATAATAATTTTGACAAGTAAAATGTTTATAGAGAATTTAAATGTTAGAAAAATGTTAGAATTTAATAGTTACATTTATAAACAATGTAGATTAGAAATTGCAAGTTTTACTGTTACAGTGCTGTCAACAGTTAAATATGAGGTCAAGAAACATTATTTTACTTTTTATAAAACAAGTATTTATTTTCATTGAAGTCAAGAAAGGGTGACTATAAAGTGAGTTTTGGCAAAACAGGTATCATTGTCATGTTGAGGTGGCAGAGGGTTGTTGTCGGCAGTAGGGGAAAGTAACTAAAAAGGTAACTATTAATCTAACTAGTCTACTTTTACAATTGAGTAATCAGTAAAGTAACTAAGTTACTTTTTCAAGGAGTAATCAGTAATCAGTAATTGGATTACTTTATCAAAGTAACTGTGGCAGCACTGCTAGTGACTAACAACTGCTCTAATTAGCACCTATTGTTCTCTAGACCTCTTGTGCTTTCAGATCTCTGGATAGATCTGAAAGTGTCTGTGCACTGACACTCAGCATCCAACCTGATGGAGATGAGAGGTGCAGCAAAATGGAATGGGCACAACTGCCCAAAGATAGGCCGGCCAAGCTTGTGGCATCATATTCAAGAAGACTTGAGGCTGTAATTTCTGCCAAAGGTGCATCAACAAAGTATTGCGAAAGGGTGTGGGTACTTATGTCCATGTGCTTTCACAGATTTTTATAAATAAATTTGCAAAAATTTCAAAATAACCTTTTTTCATGATGTCGTTATGAGGTGTTGTGAGTGGAAATTTGTGGGGAAAAAATTTCTCTCTCTCTCTCTCTCTCTCTCTCTCTCTCTCTCTCTCTATATATATATATATATATATATATATATATATATATATATATATATATACACACAGTAGTGTTCAGAATAATAGTAGTGCTATGTGAGTAAAAAGATTAATCCAGGTTTTGAGTATATTTCTTATTGTTACATGGGAAACAAGGTACCAGTAGATTCAGCAGATTCTCACAAATCCAACAAGACCGAGCATTCATGATATGCACACTCTTAAGGCTATGAAATTGGGCTATTAGTAAAAAAAGTAGAAAAGGGGGTGTTCACAATAATAGTAGCATCTGATGTTGATGTTACAAACACAAAACTATTATGTTCAAACTGCTTTTTTAGCAATCCTGTGAATCACTAAACTAGTATTTAGTTGTATAACCACAGTTTTTCATGATTTCTTCACATCTGCGAGGCATTCATTTTGTTGGTTTGGAACCAAGATTTTGCTCGTTTACTAGTGTGCTTGGGGTCATTGTCTTGTTGAAACACCCATTTCAAGGGCATGTCCTCTTCAGCATAAGGCAACATGACCTCTTCAAGTATTTTGACATATCCAAACTGATCAGTGATACCTGGTATGTGATATATAGGCCCAACACCATAGTAATAGAAACATGCCCATATCATGATGCTTGCACCACCATGCTTCACTGTCTTCACTGTGAACTGTGGCTTGAATTCAGAGTTTGGGGGTCGTCTCACAAACTGTCTGCGGCCCTTTGACCCAAAAAGAACAATTTTACTCTCATCAGTCCACAAAATATTCCTCCTTTTCTCTTTAGGCCACTTGATGTGTTCTTTGGCAAATTGTAACCTCTTCTGCACGTCTTTTATTTAACAGAGGGACTTTGCGGGGGATTCTTGCAAATAAATTAGCTTCACAAATAAATTAGCTTCACATAGGCGTCTTATAACTGTCACAGCACTTACAGGTAACTCCAG
The DNA here is from genome assembly GCF_902500255.1 of Thalassophryne amazonica. Lineage (NCBI taxonomy): Eukaryota > Metazoa > Chordata > Actinopteri > Batrachoidiformes > Batrachoididae > Thalassophryne > Thalassophryne amazonica. The sequence goes on from NC_047118.1 coordinate 45,286,735, forward strand.
ACTCTTGTTGATCATCCTGGAGCTGATCAATGGGTGAGCCTTTGCCATTCTGGTTATTCTTCTATATCCATTTTGATGGTTGTTTTCCATTTTCTTCCTCACGTCTTTTTTGTCCATTTTAAAGCACTGGAGATCATTGTAGATGAACAGCCTATAATTTTTTGCACCTAGTTTCCCCTCTCCAATCAACGTTTTAACTAAACTATGCTGTTCTTCTGAACAATGTCTTGAACGTCCCATTTTCCTAAGGCTTTCAAAGAGAAAAGCATGTTCAAGCTTCATCCTTACATAGGGGACACCGGATTCACACCTGTTTGTTCCACAAAATTGACGAACTCACTGACTGAATGCCACACTACTATTATTGTGAACACCCCCTTTTCTACTTTTTTTTTTTTTTTACTAATAGCCCAATTTCATAGCCTTAAGAGTGTGCATATCATGAATGCATGGTCTTGTTGGATTTATGTAACATGTAACAATAAGAAATATACACTACTATTATTCTGAACACTACTGTGTATATATATATATATATATATATATATACGAGGTCTATTAGAAAAGTATCCGACCTTATTATTTTTTTCAAAAACCATATGGATTTGAATCACGTGTGATTACATCAGACATGCTTGAACCCTCGTGGGCATGCAAGAGTTTTTTCACGCCTGTCGGTTACGTCATTCGACTGTGGGCAGTCTTTGAGTGAGGAGTCGCCCACCCTCTCGTCGTTTTTTCATTGTTTAGGAATGGCTCAGACTGCTGCTTTGTTTGATCAAAATTTTTTCAAAACTGTAAGGCACAACTGAGTGGACACCGCTCGATAAATTCAGCTGGTTTTCGGTAAAAATTTTAACGGCTGATGAGAGATTTTGGTCTGTAACTGTCGCTTTAAGGACGGCCCACGGCGCCTGACGGCGATCTGCACTTTGAGGCGGCAGCGTCTCGCCGTTTCAAGTTGAAAACTTCCACATTTCAGGCTCTGTTGACCCAGTAAGTCGTCAGAGAACAGAGAACTTTCAGAAGAAGTTGGCATGAGGAGTTTATTCGGACATTCCATTGTTAACGGACATTTTGTAATGAAAGAACGTGTGGGCAGAGTCGCATGTCGGGCCTGACCCGACCGCGGGGGGTCGCGACAGGAAAAACACCTCCATTGGAAACCTTAACGGGCAAGTTGGAACATGCCCAAGCTGTTAAACAATTTCTCAGTTACTAAAGCCATCAAAAGCCGCCTGAATTTTACAAATGGTTTTCAACACGGAGGTGTTTTTCCTGTCGCGGCACACACAGATTCACCGAGTCGTCACGGAAACGACTCGGCGAATTTGCGCGCACGTCTTTCATTAAAAAATGTCCTTAAACAGTGGAATGTACGCATAAAGTCCTCATGCCGGCCTCTTCTGAATCTTCTCTGTTCTCTCACGACGTCCTGGGTGAATTAAACCTTAAATTAGGATGTTTTCAGGTCGAAACAGGCCGACGACGGCGCCTGGAAGCGCTGCAGGACGTCCCAGTCCGTGGGAAGTCCTTACACCGACAGAAACACCCCATAATCTCTCATCAGCCGTCAAACTTTTCACCGAAAACCAGCTTAATTTCTCGAATAGTATCCACTCGGATATTCCTCACAGATCCAGAAAAAATTTTGATAAAGCAACGCGCGCCGTCTGGAGCAGCGTGTGAAACAAAGGAATTCAGCCGAGAGGGCGGGACCACATCTCACTCAAGGCCTGCCCACAGGGAAATGACGTCACCGACACGCGTGAAAAAACTCACGCATGTACACGAGGGTTCAAGCATGATTGGTGTTATCGCATGTCAATCAAATCCATATAGTTTTTTTTTTTATAAAACTGCCGGTTAGTTTTATAAGATACCTCATATATATATATATATATATATATATATATATATATATATATATATATATATATATATATGTGACTGGTTTAACTTTTTCCTCATAATGCGGTGTTTAGTTAACAGACTGAAAAGGTAGAATGCTTCAGACCCCGAGTCTTCTTCTCCTCCTCCTCAAACTCTCTTTTATTCCTTCACATGCACACGTGTAAGTGCAGAGCCGGCCTCCACGCCACTAGGGGGCCCCGAGAGCACCGAGACGTTGTGATAAAAAAGTAAATATATACATGAAATTAAAATAATATTGAATAATTTAAACGAAATTGTATTACACCCAAAAAAAATAATTTCATTTTGACAAAATACCAATACTAGGTTAATTGATGCCTCCTATTTAGATGCACCGCTTGGGTCAGGTGGTCGATGACTAATCGTGAGGAACGAAGTGAGTGCAAGTCATGTCTCAGAAAAGAAATTATCCCTCTGGAGCGGAGAAAAGAAAAAAGAAGTTGGAAGACGAGAAAAAACAACAAGACAAAGGTAGGTTTGCATGTCCAATATTACAATTTTTGTTGTCATTATTTGCGAAATGCTCCGTTCGTTTAGTATAAAGTGCTTTAGGTGTCTTAAAGTCAGAGGCGATTGCTCTAAGACTGCAAGGGAAACTCAGCTTCCCCTAAAATGTCAAAAAATAAGTGATCAAATATATACTGTTGTGTGTATATGTCATTGACTAAATATGCGCTACAGCGCGCTCAACTTTTGTTCAGAATCAGCTTCTTATCACTGGTAACGACGCGGCTTTTCTCTCACTCAAACCCGCAGCTTCACAGTGCTTTAAACAGTCCACAGACTTCAATAGCGACACAAAGCATGTAGCGAAACGAGACGAGTCATTGGATAAATGCTGGGCTTTGTTCCGCCCATCGGACGCTCAGCGTGTCTGGGGGTCTATGGGGCAGTGGGCTGGCCTCGGCTGGCCCGGATGCTCAGCTTCTGCATGATGATTGGATGATCTGTCTGAGGCTGAATCCCTTTTTGATTGACAGCGAAATGAGCGAATCAGCGATCTTTTGGTGTAAACATCCGTGAGAGCATTTTCATTCTGTTCTGAGTTGAACCGGAGACTTTCCTAATCCTCTTAGCGGCATTTTATTTGTTAAAAATGACTAGCGACACATCGAGCTTCTATTTCTGGTGGGTTTTTTTTGTAGCTGCTTGTGTTTGGAGACTGACTTCTATCACTCTTTCTGACTTCTATCGCAGTTTCTGTCCCTACCGAGCAGCGGGTGCTGCTGAGCTCCTCCACCGTCACAAAGCACTCACAGGCGGACAAACTTCACACTAGCCTCGCGCCAGTCCCAGCTAGCGAGCTAGCTAGGGAGCAAGCTGCACATAATGGCAGACAATTTGAATGTTGTGGACCAGATTTTGGCGAAGCCATTTGATAGTCTTCCTTACGAAGAAAAACTTAGAGTTAAACAGCAGGGCAGATCAACTCCTCAGATTAATTTGGTGCAAAAGGTGGGGAAAAGTAGCTCAGCTCTCAATGGTTTGCAGGCCAAAGTTAAAGCAATAGCCCCCAGTGCAATGTTTGTGCATTGCTATGCACACACATTGCTGTTATGTTGTGGATTTCTGTGTTCATTTTGGAGATTATTTAAGTATTATATTTATTATTTAAGTATTTAATTTTGATTACAACTTTATTTTTCTGTAAGATAATGTGAATGGCATTTGATTCTATTTTGTATTTGGATATTGAACATTTTGCACACCATTGCACATCTGAAAGAAATTAAACTATTTAACGTGTTTACTATAAATGCAGTCTCCTGCCTGCTGATGTTACTTTCAAATAGTTAAATTAATCAGCCATACTTATACATCACTCTGTATGTAGAAGTTAATTAAAACATATTTATGAGTTTGCTACCCCTTTAAGGTTAAAAACAAGAAGGACACCTGTATGATGTAAGATAATTACAAATAATGCTAATGATTGTGGGTACGTTACACACATAACAGTGTAGCCTATGGAATAATGAGGCATCTGATGCTGAGGTGATGGTAGGGGGCCCCCAAATGAAATTCTGCTTAAGGCCCTGTAAAGGCTTGGGCCGGCCCTGTGTAAGTGTATTCACACACACACACAAAATTCATCATGTTATAAAGGGCAGGCCCCCTGAGCTCTCTCCTTCCTTCCTCCTCCTTCTCCTCTTCTTCCTCATTCTTCATTTCCACACCTCGCTCACCACCTCAAACAACCGTCATGGCTGGACAGTTCCAGAAACACACACATGCACACAAGCAAAGTGTGAGAAGTCACACACTGTGCACATTATTACTCGTTGAATTTATTTCATTTTGCCTTTACACTCGATAATAAATTCAAAACGTGGGAAATTTTGGCCAGACACTTTGGTGAGAAGAAGCCAGTTTCTGATGCAATAGCTTCTGTTCAAATTTGACTCGAGTTTGATCAACTTGGGGCATTTTCGAACCTCAACAACATTCTTTCAGCAAAATTTTATTCATCCTAATTTAAAGTGTCATTCAGTGCCATTTGCTGAGTTTTCCTGAACAGGCTGAGAAGAGAAATGAAAGGTTTTCTATAAATTGACAGATTTCCATGCATACCATTATTTATATTTGATATTGTTATGTCCACATGGCATGTTTGACTATTGGCAGAATGTATTAACGAAAACACAAACTGTGGTTGAGGCTGGTTTAAAAAAAGCAGCATGCTACAAACTTGGAAATCTGGTCATTTCTGGTGTGTCTTTAAGAAAAATCCTTATTTAAAAGCCTTCATTTCATCATCTTTCAGAGGTTGTATCTTAATAAGGAGACATACAGATGTCTACAGTGCCTTTCCTCTGAGAGATCCTTTTGTGATTCAGTTGATGTTATTCACATGACATCACTGATTCAGAAGGTTGCAACATTTGTTCGTCCCAAGAGAGCAGAGTTCTGTGCACAAAACCACATCCCAATAGCCCACATAATTCCAAAGATACGATTATTCATGTATTTTAGACCATGACATTTAATTTGACCTTGATCTTGTTGTGAGGACAGTCTATAGAAAATACTATTTGAAGATATCACTGCGCACAGACAGACAAACTGGTGGACAGAAAGATATGGTCAGAGCCATAATCTGTTTCTGCTTTGTGGTGATTTTAATAGGAGTTTGACAAGACGATGTTGTCTTCTTCACGAGGTGTGTTTGCATTGTATCTTAAATCGGAACTCTGCTGAAACCGACCTCTCACGTAAGTCATGGACCGCAAGACGGCATGAGATTCACAACTGCCAAACAGTGAATAGTCTCTAGTTTATCTACAGATAATCGCTGTGGCTCATTCTGGTGTTGCTGAGTCAGCACTATCATTAGCTATTCATACATTCCATGCACCAAGGATTAACTCTGTGGTTTACATGCGCGTATTTCGTATCTTTTTCACCACAGCCGTACCATGTTGAACATCGGTCACCCCGGATGTGGTAGCTTGATCTGCGAAATTAAAGTTGTTTGTTTCCATTAAATGTGAGGCTGCACTATATGATGACGACACTAGCCAGGGCTCAATAGTGTCCCTTGGCAGAAAATCCTGTTGTTCAGTGGCACAGCATAGCTGTGATTACTGCAGAAATTTCCTGTTGTAGAGTTCCAGACCTGCCACCGAGGCTTAGGCAAAATGTCCCAACTGTTAGTCCTGGTCCCCCTACTCGCTTGTATGGTACTTCCCATGGTGCCTAATTTAGCCAACTCATTGGGATAAGAGAAGGAAACTCTGACTCCAAACCCCCTGCTGCCTTGCAGGCTAGAGGTAGAACCTTACCATACCTCACAAGGGCCCTTTGGCTAAGGAATATGTCCCTACTGATAGATCTGGTCCTCCCACATACGTGTATAGTGCCTAGTTTAGCCAACAAATTGGGATAAGAGACGGAAACTCCAAACCCCCTGCTGCCTTGCAGGCTGCTGTCATTGTGACAAAGGCTAGGAGAAGGATCACTCTGAATTCAAATCCCTGGGCACAGCCTACCTAGCTGTCAGTACCTGGAAAGGGTTTTTTCGGCGGTGTCCGGTATGTCTACTAGATATCGGTTCCGGCAGTTGTCAGCACTGTGTTGGACCGGTATGGGTAACTCGGTGGTTCTAGTGTCACAGTGGTACCAGTTCCGGCAACCGGCAGACCTATATATATATATATATATATATATATAAAGTTTGGTGGAAAGATTTATGTAACTGTTCACAATCAAGCAGGTCAGTGTTTCTCCTAAAGGAGATCACTTCTCCTTGCATACATGTGGACTGCAAAGGGGTTGTTAGAAGTCTTCTAAAATAAGTATTAAAGAAAGAAAGAAAGCAAACAAGAAAGAAAGATCCAGTAATAATATACAAGTATATATATATACGAGGTCTGTCAATAAAGTATAGGTCCTTTTTATTTTTTTCAAAAACTATATGGATTTCATTCATATGTTTTTACGTCAGACATGCTTGAACCCTCGTGCGCATGCGTGAGTTTTTCCACGCCTGTCGGTGACGTCATTCGCCTGTGAGCACTCCTTGTGGGAGGAGTCGTCCAGCCCCTCGTCGGAATTCCTTTGTCTGAGAAGTTGCTGAGAGACTGGCGCTTTGTTTGATCAAAATTTTTTCTAAACCTGTGAGGCACATCGAAGAGGACACGGGTCAAAAAATAAGCTGGTTTTCAGTGAAAATTTTAATGGCTGATGAGAGATTTTGATACTGTCGCTTTAAGGACTTCCCATGGTGCGAGATGTCACGCAGTGCTCTCAGGCGCTGTCGTCAGCCTGTTTCAAGCTGAAAACCTCCACATTTCAGGCTCTATTGATCCAGGACGTCATGAGAGAACAGGGACGTTTCAGAAGAAGTCGGTTTCAGCATTTTATCCGGATATTCCACTGTTAAAGGAGATTTTTTTTAATGAAAGACGTGCGGACGGATTGCAGCGTCGGCTCGCAGCCGCTGCGACGCTCCGCCACAGGAAAAACACCTCTGTTGGAAGCCTTAAGGACAAGCTGGAACATGTCCAGCTGTTAAACAATTTCTCATATACTCACTCCACTGAAAGCCATCAAAAGCCGCCTGGATTTTACAAATGGTTATCTGTTGTGTGGGCCGCCAGAAGAGGATGTACTGCTGGCCCACCACCAAAGGGCGCCCTGCCTGAAGTGCGGGCTTCAGGCACGAGAGGGCGCTGCCGCCACGGACACAGCCGGGAGTGACAGCTGTCACTCATTAATTCCTGACAGCTGTCACACATTCTTCATCATCGCACTCCATAAAGACCAGACGTCATCTCCACCTCATCGCCGAGATATCATACTTCATTGGAGGCAATATCCTCAGCCGTTTGTGTCTTTTGCAATATATCTGTATATTGTGAGTGTTTGCAGGAGTACCGGTTCCTTTTCCTGTGGAGGCTGAGTGAGTGCAGGACGGCACTCTTTTCCCCTGAGGAATCACTGCGGTACTCTGCAACATATTGAGTGAGAGGTGGAGGTGACATTCCCACCGCTGTTGTTACTGGGTGTACACACACCCACACTTGACTGTCTTTGTTCTTCGCCAGCAGTACCAGATCCGACAGTCGGGGACGGTGATCACCTGGGAATTCGGGACATGGCGGCTCCAGTATTCACCAGGTTCTGTGGGGGCGGAAATCGTGTGGTTCCGGCTCTTCTCAGGACAGACGTCTTCTATCCTCGAGCCTGCCCACACGTCACCTTTGTAATTTGACTGTAATTATATTCTGAGATTGTCTGTATATTCGTTGTGCACGTTTCACAACATTAAATTGTTACCTTTTGGCTCATCTATTGACCGTTCATTTGCGCCCCCTGTTGTGGGTCCGTGTCACTACACTTTCACAACAGTTATCAACACGGAGGTTATCAACACGGGAGCGATGCTAACACATTAGCATGTCTATGGCATTTTCAATGTTAAAAGTTAGCATTACGCATTTACAGCTGTCATCACGTTCAGGTGCATTTGTTTTCAAATTGTAATACTTCTTAAATTTATTTTTGTTTATATATTAATTTATTATGATTTTGGGCATGATCCAAATATGTACTTGATCGGTGATCGGCCTAAAAAGTCCTGATCGGTGCACCTCTAAAAAAAAAAATACATCAACAAATTAAATAGTAGTTTTTATTCAACAACGCTTATTCATAGTACAGAATGTATGAAATGAATAGGAAAGAATAAATAAAAATACACATGGAAAATAATTTTAATAATGCACTTCATGGATTTATTCTGTCTTGACCTACTGCTCCTCCATCTTGAGGTGAAGCTTGATGCCTTCATACGATGTGTCAATTTTGCTTATCAAATCAGTTTGTAAGCTCCACCAAGTGTATGATTTTAAGGTTTACAAACACTTAACTTCAGAAAAAAAGTTAGCTGACTTAAAGTTAGCAAAACTAAATTCAGTGGATTGGTTGCCTGATAATTTTCAAAGTTAGCTGAAAAGATAATCCATGAACTAAAAAGTTAACTATTGGCTAATTAGCTGAGCTGTACATAAAACCTCACATCTTACCTCAATTCGCTTTCTGATTTTCACAAATATGCATCCCGGAAGTTATAGGCAGTGACAAACCAGCGTGTGAAGATCACGCTTAACCACAAATGGACTTCAGCATGTGGTTTGGTAATGCAACACAATGGACTTGTTATGTGTAGTGCAAGCACAACTCATAGCATAAATTTTGCACAATCTTGGAAAAACCTCTCAGTGATGTCACGGCATGTCAAACAATATTACGTAAATTCAGGGAATTACCAAAGTATTTCTAGTCTTGTATAAAGTACCTCAAAGTGATACTTGAGTGAAAGTACAAGTATCTTACCATAAAATTACTTTGGTAACAGTTAAAGTCTCCTATAAAAATCTGGCATTTACTGTACTTAAGTATCAAAAGCAAATTTCTCATATAAAATGTACTTTAAGTAAAAGTACATTTTTACTCCACTCGTTTTAGATTTTACTAAAACGAGTGGAGAGTGAAACAGGAACACAAAAAGAAAGTCAGCCTGGTGTCTGGAGAAACCAGGAGAGGGGCCTCAGCCCCTATAAAAGGCTGGATCCGCCTCTGGCGGAGCAGTGACGGAATGAGCCACACACACATTTCTTTTAAACACAACAGCAAGGTTCTTGTGAAACAGAACAGTCATTTATAGCTACATAGTTGTGCCAAATTTAAGGAAAATAAAAATAAAAAACAAAAACAATGAAAGCATCACCACCACCAACCACTGCAAAGCAACCAAATGTCGTGCTCTTTGCGCTCTCGAATCCAAAACGCGGTGCTGCTTTGGATTTCCGTGAACATTTCATATAAAATAAATTAAACGAAACAGTTTGCCGTACTGAAGTTTTCCCCGTAACTCCGACCGTGCATTGACTCCAGCGGGAGCCGATCCATGTGCATGTGTGTGTGTGCATCAATGCGAGCCCATTTGGAGTCCAAAGCACAGATGGTTTTCACCCTCCAGTCTTCCTCTTCCTCAGCGAGGGCGCTGATTCAATCTGTCTTTTTTTATTTATTTATTTTTTTTTTTAAACTTGTTTTATGTCCAACACTGCACTTGATGCTGCAGGAGTGAAAGGCGCTGCACTACAGCTGTAGAGGACTGTATCTTTTCCTGGTGTACAGCTGCACTCTGGCTTTCGTTCACCTCTGCAAACAGGCATTGCCCAATCAATTTCTTCTACTTTTATATTGTAGTATTAGTGTTGTATTGTAGATGTTTAAGAGAAATGTATCAGAGTAAAAGTATACATTTTATTGAGGAAATGTAGTGCAGTAGTGTGAGAAGTTGGTTGTCTAGTAATTTCCTAATCTTGAATTCTGATAAGACTGAAATGATGGTTCTTGGTCCAGCCAGACATCGGCATCATTTTGACCAGTTGGCACTTAATTTTGGTTTGTGTGTTGTGCATCATACCCACAAAGTGAGGAATCTTGGAGTACTTTTTGATCCTACATTGTCTTTTGGTCCCCACATTAGAGACATTATGAGGACTGCCTTCTTTCATCTGCGAAATGTGGTGAGGATTCATCCCATCCTGTCTATGGCTGATGCTGAGACTTTGATACATGCGTTTATTTCTTCCAGACTGGATTATTGTAATGTTTTATTTTCTGGTCTGCCGCAGTCTAGCATTCGAGGACTTCAGTTGGTACAGAATGCTGCTGCCAGACTTTTGACACAAAGTAGAAGGTTTGACCACATTACTCCCATTCTGGCATCCCTTCATTGGCTACTGGTTTCTGCCAGATCAGATTTTAAAGTTTTATTGTTGGTTTATAAAATTGTTCATGGACTGGCACCTTCTTACCTGGCGGACTTGGTTAAGCCCTACGTACCTGTGAGGCCCTTGCGTTCGCAGGGCACAGGGCTTCTGTGTGTTCCAAGGTTGAACAAGAAGTCTGTGGGGTATAGAGCCTTCTCCTACCGTGGTCCGACTCTTTGGAACAATCTGCTGTTATTCGGCAGTCTGACACAGTGGAGACTTTTAAATTAAGACTGAAGACCCACTTTTTTAGACTGTCTTATCATTAGTTTAATTTGTTTGTGTTTGCTTTCTAATTTCCTTTTATTCTTCTGTGTTTTATCTTTTTATTGTGCTTTTCTTGCTTTTAATTTTGATTTTCGATTAATTTGTGTTGTGAATTGTGTGAAGTGCCTTAGGGTGACTTTGTCATGAGTTGGCGCTATATAAATTAATAAATTGAAATTGAAATTGAGTAAAAGTGAAGTTTCCAGAAATGTAAATAATGAAGTACAGATACATCAAAATTCTATTTAAGTACAGCAACAAAGTATTTCTACTTCGTAAAATTACAACACTGAGTATTTCAAAGTTAGTAACAGAAAAAGAAATCTTAGAAAATCTTGAGAATCCCATCACGGATAGACTAGAACCAGACACACTGATGGAATATCACACACACCCTCCCAGACCCTCTAAGGCCAGAGGTCACCAATCCTGTTCCAGGAGGTTGTCCACCTTTCATGCGAATAAAGTCCTTGCAACCTACTCTGCAATAACTCTGGAACACTTCTTTGTTTTAATAATGTGATAGTTTTATAGTTTTCATGATGTACAGATAGAACTAGTAAATTCAAATTTATCTGAGTTGAACATGGGGGCCTTCAGGTCAGCTTCATGTGTTTTTGGGAGTACAGAACTGAAAAGAGGCTGACCAAGACAACCTACAGCGTAATCAAAAATGTCCTCTCTTCTATTCTCCTGAAAGGATTCCATCATAAATCAGTTTTAAATTGGAGTACAACCTCCAAAAAAGCCAGTCATGCACTGACGTGTGGTAACTCTGGGTTTGAACTTTGAACCTCGTGAGAAAAGAGGAGGACGCAAGGTGAAGGTGGATATGATGATGCTTTATGACATATTCAGTTAGACCATCCAAAGACGCACAAAACAGACCATCCGCCATTCATTTTTTCCACATCTACAGATAAAAGCCGTTAATTGAAGTACTGCCATAAGAGCCATTTTTGAGCTGTGCGTGGGCCTCAAGTTGCCCCTGCAAATTCAAATGAATGATGGAAACATCTCGAGGCCATTCAAACTCTGAGCCGAAGGCAAATAATGAAAAAGAAAGAAAGAGAGAGAGAGAGAGAGACTGGGCATAAGATGTATGAAAAAGGGAAAAAATGGAGGCAGAAGGCAATAAAAAGTGGATCACCGTGAATGACAGAGGAAAAAGGAGAGAGAGGACAAAGATCTGAAATGACAGAGGAGATGAGAGAGAATACAAGGGGGGGATAAAAGGAGACAGTCACATATGTGATTAAATATATATAAGAACTGTACAACTGAAGAATGAGACAAATGCCATTAAACAAAGAGAGGGAAAAATGGAAAATAGAGACAGACATAAATGACAGAGACAAAAATTCAGACTTTATGGGATCCCTCAATAAAAGTTTTTTTCTGGACATCCTTGCTGGCTTATACAGTAGTGTTCAGAATAATAGTAGTGCTATGTGACTAAAAAGATTAGTCCAGGTTTTGAGTATATTTCTTATTGTTACATGAGAAACAAGGTACCAGTAGATTCAGTAGATTCTCACAAATCCAACAAGACCAAGCATTCATGATATGCACACTCTTAAGGCTATGAAATCGGGCTATTAGTAAAAAAAAAAAAAAGCAGAAAAGGGGGTGTTCACAATAATAGTAGCATCTGCTGTTGACACTACAAACTCAAAACTATTATGTTCAAACTACTTTTTTAGCAATCTGTGAATCACTAAACTAGTATTTAGTTGTATAACCACAGTTTTTCATGATTTCTTCACATCTGCGAGGCATTAATTTTGTTGGTTTGGAACCAAGATTTTGCTCGTTTACTAGTGTGCTTGGGGTCATTGTCTTGTTGAAACACCCATTTCAAGGGCATGTCCTCTTCAGCATAAGGCAACATGACCTCTTCAAGTATTTTGACATATCCAAACTGATCCATGATACCTGGTATGAGATATATAGGCCCAACACCATAGTAGGAGAAACATGCCCATATCATGATGCTTGCACCACCATGCTTCACTGTCTTCACTGTGAACTGTGGCTTGAATTCAGAGTTTGGGGGTTGTCTCACAAACTGTCTGTGGCCCTTGGACCCAAAAAGAACAATTTTACTCTCATCAGTCCACAAAATATTCCTCCATTTCTCTTTAGGCCAGTTGATGTGTTCTTTGGCAAATTGTAACCTCTTCTGCACATGTCTTTTATTTAACAGAGGGATTCTTGCAAATAAATTAGCTTCACACAGGCGTCTTCTAACTGTCACAGCACTTAGAGGTAACTCCAGACTGTCTTTGATCATCCTGGAGCTGATCAATGGGTGAGCCTTTGCCATTCTGGTTATTCTTCTATCCATTTTGAAGGTTGTTTTCGATTTTCTTCCACAAGTCTCTGTTTTTTTTGTCCATTTTAAAGCACTGGAGATTATTGTAGATGAACAGCCTAGAATTTTTTGCACCTGCGTATAAGTTTTCCCCTCTCCAATCAGTCTTCTGAACAATGTCTTAAACGTCCCATTTTCCTCAGGCTTTCAAAGAGAAAAGCATGTTCAAGAGGTGCTGGCTTCATCCTTAAACAGGGGACACCTGAGTCACCCCTGTTTGTTCCACAAAATTGACGAACTCACTGAATAATGCCACACTACTATTATTGTGAACACCCCCTTTTCTGCATTTTTTACTAACAGCCCAATTGCATAGTCTTAAGAGTGTGCATATCATGAATGCTTTGTGTTGTTGGATTTGTGAGAATCTACTGAATCTTCTGGTACCTTGTTTCCCATGTAACAATAAGAAATAGACTCAAAACCTGGATTAATCTTTTTAGTCACATAGCACTACTATTATTCTGAACACTACTGTAGGTACTGAGAGTGCTGCGTGGAGCAGAGACACTCTGACTTTTTCGGAGTGAATTGTAGCATTTGTCAGAGATATTTTCTGGCTCAGACTCCGTTTAATGATTGCATGGAGTGGATTTTGGGTGAGGTTGTAAAGTCCAGCAACTTGGAAAGGTTTGTTGACTTTGATTTTGTGGGTAACTCTGTGATCTTTGCCGAATCAATGCACTGAATGTGGCACTTGAGAAGTTGAGTCAGAGTGTCTGGGTTTGAGACTGCTCAGGATAAAGACTAAAATCCAGGCTTTTGGTGGCTTTCTAGACTTGGCCATCAGAAATGTATCCATATGCAGGCTAAGTGTCCCAGCTCTGGAAAAAATTCAGTTACTTCTGCAGTGACATACACATCTCTAGGACTTTGATGTTTGAGGTTGAGAGACATCTGGGAAGAGCTCATGGAGTTATGAAGTCGGTAGACAGAGACGTTTGGTAATGCCAATATCTTTGTAGGAGGACAAAAATTAAGCTTTTAAGATCATAGTACTTTCCATCTTACTGTATAGTTTTTGATGCTGCCTCGAATTGCCCAGGCACCATCAAATTTTCCACAGGTCAATCACTGGAGTCAAGGTAATTGGGGCCAAAAGTCATAATTTAAGTTTTTCACCCTGATTTCTATGGATTTTGGCACATGTAGTAGGGAGGGCTCCAGAATTTCACATCAAGGTCAAATTTGCCAAAGTTCTATCACTGGGGTCAAGGTCATGTCTGCCTGTTTTTTGGCCTACTCCTTCCAGGTCCTTTGGCGGATTTCTTCCAAACTTGGTATGCAAATGAAGGCTGACCATTTTTAATTGCCAATTTAACAAAATGTCATTTTTGCAAAGGTAAAGGTTAGGCAATTTGATTTTTAACCCAATTAGGACCAAATGTGGCACACAGGTGGACTCCAGAATTGTCCTGGCAAGGTCAGCTAAAGATCAGTCATTTGGGTTAAGTTGAAGGTCACTGAGGTAAAACACAAGATTATCGTAACTGTACTAAGCCCCATGTCCATATAGCATTGCTATTTCTCGTAGAAAACCGCTGAGAGAGCATCCACAAATGCTTCATTCCAGCAGTTTCAGCATTTTACATGTAAAAATGCAGTGTGGGGTGGGATTTCTGTCTATGACAACAATAAACAGCTAACAACTACCCTATAATGTAAGGTGATGAAAAGTACTCACCCTCAGCAGGAACCAAGTGTCTGTCCAATCTGCTATCACAGATGATTTAGTTTGTCTCTACTGCGATCGTTTTTAAGTGACAAATCAGCAAAAACAAATGCCTCCTTCCAGTTGCCTGAAAAGGCGCTATAGTGATGTCACAGCGTCTTTTTGAATAGTTCAGGGATATCCAACTTAAAATGCTTCGAGTAGCAACAAAAACAAAAACAAGTACAACAACATACACCCTCCTCCAAAAAAAATACAAAGCAAAAACAAAAGTCCGCTCTGACAAAAGATGCTTGATGTGTCTGCATGCTGCGGCATATGCACCCAGAAACTGAATCAATCAATAAATAAAATAAAACAACATTTAAAAGTGCTATATGGTCACAGGGCCTCAAGCAATATATCAAAATTGAAGTTGAGGTTAGAAAGAGAATGAGACTTGAACCCAGTGCATCATCCATGGGCGCCTCCTGTCAGAGGAGGTTCTGGTGCATGATTTGTGAAATGAAGCAGAGCACCCTAGGTGCACATTTGAATGCTCGCCATTGCGTTTTTCTGCAATAGAGTTAAGTTTTACATTTTTAGATGCCAAACATAATGACTTATGAAAGAACTTGGGCTCTTTTGCCAGACTGCTTCCTTCTTTTGTGTTATGACTCTGTGCACCTCACAGCACTAAAACTGCAGCATTCTCCTCTGCAAAATCTGTCGGGTCACCTCGCAGTAATCTCTGTAGTAATAATTATTTGTGGTTCTACTCTGAGTCTGGCAGACATCTGTACCTCACTATTTTTTGTTTTGTTTCTTGTTTCCATCTGTCTGGCACACATACGCATATGCCCGTTTTATCTCAGACGATCGCTTCTACTTCTCCGGTGGCTGCAAAGCTGAAGCACAGGATCTAATCAATGGCTTTTAAAATGCATTTGATCTTATTTTTTCTTTTTTCTGCTGACTGCATTTCCACAGCAGCTTAGGGCAGATGTCCCTGCGCTGGCATAAAGTGAGAAGTTGAGGTGCAACTCCGGCGCAGACTGCGGCTGAAACTGCAGACATGAAACTATACTCAGTGATGCGATGAGCACAAATTTCCCAGAAGGCCTCTCAACCCCCTCATGTGCACACATCTTCATTAGTAAATATTTCAGTGTCATTCCAAAATGAGAAATGCACCATTTGGAAGCATGCTTGAGCGTGAATGTACAACTGCAAATTGAATTCAGTTAAAAGTAATTATTGAATTCTGTCTGTCTGTGAAGGCAGAGACAGAAAAAAGTCCCCATAGTGACGTCGTTAACGTCAATTTACTTGCACAGGATAATATGTTGGAAACATGGGCGTAGCTACGGGGGTGGGTCTTGGATTTAAACTCCTCCTTAAATATTCCACACAAAGTCATGGCAGAAATGAGACTTTTTCATATTTGAACCAAATGAAATAACCGTTTCAGAAAACAATGCACTGGTTTAAAATGAGCACAAGAGCAATTTAAAGAAATACATTAAAAATGATTCTATGTATCAAAATACATTTGCAAAAGGTAACAGTTTCAGAAAATTCAGAAAATGATTTATTCTTCTGAAAGACTCACAATCTTGAATGAAACAAATGCTTCACAAAGTAATTCTTTATCTTGAAAACACACTAGAACAATTGGTTCACAAGATCATTCATAATGAGTAGTGGAGTTGCTTCAATTCAGAAATGCTTAACTGTTTCAAAGTGATTAAAAACTAAATGAAACATCTGATGAAGAAAATTTTTCTTCACTTAAAGGTGTACTGCCTCTGTTTTTTTTTTTTAAAGATTTAAGTCACAAATGAAATGTGCTTCAGGAAATGACTCAGCATTTTAAAATGCTCAAAATAACAGTGTTTTGAAATGTGAAAAACTACAACTTTTGCATCAGAAAATGAATATCCATTTTAAGTAGCCACAACACTGAATTAAACAAATGTGTGAGGGTCTCAATAGAATCTCTGCATTGACGTTGCTGTTTCAGACGGGAAGCACTAAAGGTACGTCCACACAACACGTGAACTGAATTTAAGTGGCTGTTTTAGGTCACAAAAAGTCAGTGTATCAACATGAAGTGCAAACTAAAAGATGTGGCCAACACACATCGCGCTGCTCTTGTGGAGAAAACTAAAATAAAAACCAGCTGTATAATTCATGAATATCACTGGGTTGATATAAATATTAAATAAAAGGGGACACAATACAGAACCCTGTGGTTAAATAACCCTGGTTAAATAAAAAATAAATGCCACTCACGGGATTTGAACCTGCAAGCTCTGATTATCAGATGGAAACTTTACCACTGCACTACAATCACTGTCTTATAACAGGAGAGTGAAATGGCTAAAATCAACAAACAGATAAACATGTTTTTTAAAAAAAGAGAAAAAAGTGCAGTGATAACTGACCACACGGTGTTTGTTACAGCGTATTTCTGCTGATACATGACTGAAAGTGGTGCATTTGTCACACTGTTGGCTTGTCATATGGTCCTGTGACACGCCGCTAACAGGACATGCGTGTCCAGTCAGACAGATGTGACATTCAGATTGCCTGCTGCATGTCCACATGAATTGACAGTCCATCCATCTGAGACAGCCTGTCAAAATGCACGCTGTGTGCGCTTTCCAGCCCATCGCAAAAGCGATATATGTTTTTATGTATTTCCACGTGAGAACAGCAAGGATAGACACGTGCCTCACAGAGGAATGTTATAAGTTCATGTCCTTGTTCTCCAACTGGGACGTCCAGTCACAACAGCAGCCGCTGTGAGCAGACGCGCCCCCTTGTCCGTTCAGCGCCCAGACCAATGTGTCTCTGTGTTATGTGGTTGTTCATTTTTGTTATTTTGTTATGTAATTGTGTATGTAGGTATTGTCACTATTATTTCTATACCTGTCCTGGCGGTGGTGTCTGAGTTTTTAATGTGTGCACTAAGCCATCATCCAGCTGTCAGTGTGCGGTGATCAGCTGACAGGCACCTCCCTGTGCTGTGTGTGATCAGACCTGGCTGTCCGGCCCCCATGTGATCAGATCTGTACATACATATAAGCATTTTATGTAAGTGTGCCCTCCTGGCACGCCATATGTGTTGGGGGGAGTGGGGGTGGGGGCCCAACACATGCGCACACATGCGAGACACATGCATCACATGTGTGTTGCTTTGCAACTCCACAGTCGTGGGGCACTTAGACAAATTTCACATCCAGCTTGACAGTGATTGTCTGCTGAATGTTGTTGTGCTAATAGTGTGAATGGCCACACATTTTCTAAGTGCCAAATGAGCGGTGTTAGATGTTTTTGTGTGTCAGCAGGAATTTGGCCTACACCTGCCACGAGATGATTCGATGGGCTCTCACAGGGCACACTCTGTCTTTCAGCTGCTGGTGTGTGCGAACAGTAGTAGCAACAGGTGTACGAGGCATTAAAGGCAGCCTTGATTTTACACGTATTGCATACAATTCCTGCTTCATTTGCAATTCATACGCAATTCGACCACATTCGTTGCCCCCTTGGCCTTCATCAGCCACTGTGGTCTTGAACACTCGGATGTTACCTGCTGGATTGCACAGAGAGAAATGTTCCACAAGGCCAAAATGTTGAAGCCAACACTCCCTCACAATACAACTGATACTCCTCCTTTTAGTGTCTCTAGGTAATAGCTCATTTGATTAAGTCATTTCAGCAGTACCCGAGGTTCCTCTGAAGAGACCTAGTACCAAAGACATTTAGTCATCTCCTTAGGGCACTATTTGGCCTCCAAGTCTCCTGCAAAGATATCTGTATCACCAAAACCTCTGTCTAGTGACCTCATGACTCCATGAGCTCTTCCCAAGCACCTTATGATCGCAATGGCCGAGGACTCAGAGACATAAATATTGAGATAAGTGAATGTCAAGATAAGTCCTATGTATTCACCACATACAGATACATTTCTAATGGGGTCTAGGAAGTCATTACAAGCCTGGCTCTTTCTCTAGATTCAGGACAATGTCAAACCCAAACACTCCAATTCCTCACACAGTTTCTCAAGCACTGCAGTCAGGGTATCTATTGATTGTACAAAGATCACACCATTGTCCATGAAGTCAGGATCAACTAGAAGCACTCGGAGAACGCAAGCCCATAGGGTCACTGATGTCACATGGAATACTCTTTGGCAAAGAGACTTATTCCACGTCGTTTCATGCATCTACCACCATGTTTCGGATTCAGTGGTTAACCCTCTGGGGTCCGAGGGCCTTTTTTGTACAGTTCACTTGCCTGGCATAAATGTTTTATTATTGCTGTTAACAGCTCTCCCTGCAACCCACAATCAAGTTTTAAGTCTCTTTTTTTCAGGACTACCTGTACTTTCAAAATATATATGCTATAGTTGTGTTTTATAAGTGTAATACAGGTTTACAATCAGAAATAAGAAAGGAAAAAGTAAAGCTCATTTATTTAAAACACACAGCAAACTATAATAAACAACTGTTTTGACACTTTATAAAGGTAATTTGGGCTCTTGTGTAAAAGACTGTACAACAAAAAGGTTCAAACAATAAACACAAATACATATTTTGAACAATATATACAAAATGGTTTATGTGTTGTGTTTGTCTTCATCTCAAAGCAATTTTTGTCTGCTATTACACAAAGGTCACATCACAAACTTCTACTATTAAGTTGACTGTGTGTTTGTTCTCTCCTGCTCTGAAAGCAACATTCACACTTCGAGGCTCATTCAGTTTGAGGAGCAGCCCCTCCCCCCTCGGTCCATTGATATGGTAAACAGTGCTTTACGCCAGAGCGAGAGAGCTTGCCACAGGCTTATCCAGTAACATTCACAGGAAAACTAGTCGAGCAATCCTGATACTCACACACTGTTTGAGCACCTGAGATTGTATGAGAGGCTCTCCGTCTGCTCCGTCTGCTCACTTTTACTTTCGCTGTGCATAATGGCACAGGGCACACTGGAGCAGCCAGGGGGCTATTCAAACGGGCCAACTAGTAACACTTCACTCCTAAAAACAATCTTTGGTGTGTCACGTGAGGTGAATCTGCCCCACGATTGGATTTTGGAAAACCATGTGACGGTGAACCAATTCCGATTGGACACGCACATTGCTCACGTCATCACACAGCTTCTATAAGGAGTACAAAGATGGTGGATGGTGGCTCGAAAGTCCGCAGAGTTAACTTTTCAGCAAAAAAAGTAAGTTTATATCTCATATCATTAAAAAGTTATTTATAATTTAGTAAAGCTTGGTCTCAGCCGTCGTACATGACGGCGTCGGCCACAGAGGGTTAAACCCTTAGATCTTAAGCAAATGTATTTATAAAGAGAAACTGCATGACCTACACAAGTTTTTTTTAAATTTTCTAATGACAAGTTTATTCAGTGAGGAGAAACAAATGCTAAATTATTTTTGTGTCATAACTTCATTTTTGTTCAGCCTTTCTGACCCATCTTCATGAAGTTAGATGCAAAAATGTTAAAATTGGCCCTATCCTGCAATGATAAAGAATCCTTAAAAAATTACTGGATCCGGATCGTGTTTTGGATCATTACCAAAATGTAATGACTTCTAAGTTAGGCCAAGATGCACCCCTGGTAAAAATTTCATTGCAATCCGTTGAGGATTTTTTGAGTAATCCTGCTAACAAACCACCCAACCAAAAAACAAATGGACGCGACCGAAAACATAACCTCCTTGGCGGAGGTAATAAACCTTCCCTAACCAACAAATGCACCCACATTATAACTGGTTTCCACAACCCAGCCAAACACCCAGTCCATGCAGGCATTGAACAGTGGAGGAGCCAGAATCTGTGTATAGGCTGGCTATGATGTCTCATAACATCTTAGGGATCCCACAAATGCTCAGGATGTCCCAAAGACCAGTTTGATCAACTGAATCAAACGCTTTTTGAAAATCAACAAAGGGTGCAAATAAGTACTACTAAATTCATGCTTGTATGATAGATAGATAGATTTTGACTTCCTATAGGAATTTCACCAATTTCTGAAACGCGACACCATTTGAAATGGCTGGTTTTAGCCAACAACATCAAACCAAACAATTTCTTATCATCTACCACAACCACAGGCTGACGCATGTCCTCACTCATTATTACACATCCATTAAAAAAAAACAAGGTGAGGTGATGTATTTTTATGAACACATATTCTGGTCTGACTCCTACAGGCTTGGATTAGCACAATTCCCACACAGATTAATAGGTTCCAAATGATAAATTGGCACTTACAAAATTGGCAAAATTACTCTTGTCTGCTGCACTAAATAGCATCTTTAAATGTTTTCCCGTTTAGATTTTAAAGCTCTTCGCATTTGGCAAGTAGGTGGATGACGGTCGATTACCTGGAACAAAGCTTCCATGGACAACGTCCTTATACGCCCACCAACTTTCATCAAGCTTGGATGTAATCGGCTGAGCTGTGGAGTTGGGGGAGGGGGACAGGGAGAGAAAAAGAGAATGATCAGTGTTTTTTCTGTGAATATATTTATGTAATGAATTAAAAACAAACAAACAGAAGAAGCTGAACAAATCTCAATATCAGCTTTATATAAAATGATGACCTGCGATCCTGATCCCACATCTTTTATTCCTGATCTTTGATTGTGGCATTTGATCCTCATCCTTTTGTTCCTGATCACCTTTAATTGCTGATCACTGATCCTGATCCTTGTCCTCTTCATTAA
Organism: Thalassophryne amazonica; assembly: GCF_902500255.1. Classification (NCBI taxonomy): domain Eukaryota; kingdom Metazoa; phylum Chordata; class Actinopteri; order Batrachoidiformes; family Batrachoididae; genus Thalassophryne; species Thalassophryne amazonica. Next base: position 45,307,993 of record NC_047118.1, read on the forward strand.
TCTTTGTTCCTGATCAAACATCACTGATTCCTGATCTTTGATCCTGAAATTTGATCTTCATCCTTTTGTTCCTGATCAATCACCTTTAATTGGTGATAACTGATCCCGATCCTGCTCTTTGTCCTCCTCATTCATCTTTGTTCCTGATCAAACATCACTGATTCCTAATCTTTGATCCTGACCTTTTAATCCTGATCACTGTGCTCTGTACCTAGCAGTTATATTTTTGTTGCCATCCTTCTGCCTGTCTTGCTTTGACACTATAATTAGTAACAGGGCTATTCCATAAGGCACTGTTCTAGCCCATGATCCAAAAAAAGTACAAAAATGGGCCGAAATGGCTTATTGCTATTTGGAATTAAACGGGAAGGAACAGCACTCTGTGGAATAGCCCCATAACAAAACAATCAGGATTGAGGGCTAGTTTCTGATGGCAGAACTAATAAGAAATTTGGATTATGGGGTCAAAGGATTACAAACCCAAATCTGAAAAAGTTGGAACAATAGAGAAAATGTAAATTTTACAATATGCAGATTTACTTTACTTTTTTACATTTACTTTGTCTTCTGTTTCACTGCAGACAGTATCAATCAACCCAAGATATTTCATGTTTTGTGTTACCAGCTTCATTTATTTCTGGATTCATTGAATTTTAGGACTTTCTGTCTTTTATGATGAATTAATGCTGAATTTATGTGGAAACGATTGTTGTACAAAAGCTTCAGATATCTATCGCTGAGATAGATGATGCAATTTTAAGCAGAAACAAGGTGGTTATTGGTTAATTGCTGCTGACGCTCCGAAATGACGCATGCACAGTGAAGGCAGGGAGACCGTAAGAAACCTCTGCCCAGATGCCATTGTCTTTTTCGTTTCAGCAAACTTCCTTGTTTGAGAGAGGAGGGCTGTCAATCAAATCTCACTCTTCAGAAATGAACAGTCACAGCAGAACCAGTACCGACCCTGGTTCCCTCCAACATAGTGCCAAAAATTTTGAATTAGAGAGCAGAGATCCACTTTGCTCAAATGGACATAACCACACACACACACACACACACATATATACGAGGGCTGTCAATAAAGTAACGGTCCTTTTTATTTTTTTCAAAAACTATATGGATTTCATTCATATGTTTTTACGTCAGACATGCTTGAACCCTCGTGCGCATGCGTGAGTTTTTCCACGCCTGTCGGTGACGTCATTCGCCTGTGAGCACTCCTTGTGGGAGGAGTCATCCAGCCCCTCGTCGGAATTCCTTTGTCTGAGAAGTTGCTGAGAGACTGGCGCGTTGTTTGATCAAAATTTTTTCTAAACCTGTGAGACACATCGAAGTGGACACGGTTCGAAAAATTAAGCTGGTTTTCAGTGAAAATTTTAACGGCTGATGAGAGATTTTGAGGTGAGACTGTCGCTTTAAGGACTTTTCACGGTGCGAGACGTCGCGCAGCGCTCTCAGGCGGCGTCATCAGCCTGTTCAAGCTGAAAACCTCCACATTTCAGGCTCTATTGATCCAGGACGTCGTGAGAGAACAGAGAAGTTTCAGAAGAAGTCGGTTTCAGCATTTTATCCGGATATTCCACTGTTAAAGGAGATTTTTTTAATGAAAGACGTGCGGACGGGTCCGCGCGTCGGGACGCAGCCGCCGCGACGCTCCGCCACAGGAAAAACACCTCTGTTGAAAGCCTTAAGGACAAGTTGGAACATGTCCTGCCTGTTAAACAATTTCTCATATACTCACTTCCACTGAAAGCCATCAAAAGCCGCCTGGATTTTACAAATGGTTATCAACACGGAGGTGTTTTTCCTGTGCCACCGCACCGCCTCGGCTGCGTCCCGACGCGCGGATCCGTCCGCACGTCTTTCATTAAAAAAATCTCCTTTAACAGTGGAATATCCGGATAAAATGCTGAAACCGACTTCTTCTGAAACTTCTCTGTTCTCTCACGACGTCCTGGATCAATAGAGCCTGAAATGTGGAGGTTTTCAGCTTGAACAGGCTGATGACGCCACCTGAGAGCGCTACGCGACGTCTCGCACCGTGAAAAGTCCTTAAAGCGACAGAATCACCTCAAAATCTCTCATCAGCCGTTAAAATTTTCACTGAAAACCAGCTTAATTTTTCGAACCGTGTCCACTTCGATGTGTCTCACAGGTTTAGAAAAAATTTTGATCAAACAACGCGCCAGTCTCTCAGCAACTTCTCAGACAAAGGAATTCCGACGAGGGGCTGGATGACTCCTCCCACAAGGAGTGCTCACAGGCGAATGACATCACCGACAGGTGTGGAAAAACTCACGCATGCGCACGAGGGTTCAAGCATGTCTGACGTAAAAACATATGAATGAAATCCATATAGTTTTTGAAAAAAATAAAAAGGACCGTTACTTTATTGACAGCCCTCGTATATACACTCAACAAAAATATAAAAGCAACACTTTTGGTTTTGCTCCAATTTTGTATGAGATGAACTCAAACATCTAAAACTTTTTCCACATACACAATATCACCATTTCCCTCAAATATTGTTCACAAACCAGTCTAAATCTGTGATAGTGAGCACTTCTCCTTTGCTGAGATAATCCATCCCACCTCACAGGTGTGCCATATCAAGATGCTGATTAGACACCATGATTAGTGCACAGGTGTGCCTTAGACTGCCCACAATAAAAGGCCACTCTGAAAGGTGCAGTTTTATCACACAGCACAATGCCACAGATGTCGCAAGATTTGAGGGAGCGTGCAGTTGGCATGCTGACAGCAGGAATGTCAACCAGAGCTGTTGCTTGTGTATTGAATGTTCATGTCTCTACCATAAGCCGTCTCCAAAGTCGTTTCAGAGAATTTGGCAGTACATCCAACCAGCCTCACAACCGCAGACCACGTGTAACCACACCAGCCCAGGACCTCCACATCCAGCATGTTCACCTCTAAGATTGTCTGAGACCAGCTACTCGGACAGCTGCTGAAACAATCGGTTTGCATAACCAAAGAATGTCTGCACAAACTGTCAGAAACCGTCTCAGGGAAGCTCATCTGCATGCTCGTCGTCCTCATCGGGGTCTCGACCTGACTCCAGTTCGTCGTCGCAACTTCGCACAGCCATTGAAGAGGAGTGGACCAACATTCCACAGGCCACAATTGACAACCTGATCAACTCTATGCGAAGGAGATGTGTTGCACTGCATGAGGCAAATGGTGGTCACACCAGATACTGACTGGTATCCCCCCCAATAAAACAAAACTGCACCTTTCAGACTGGCCTTTTATTGTGGACAGTCTAAGGCATACCTGTGCACTAATCATGGTGTCTAATCAGCATCTTGATATGGCACACCTGTGAGGTGGGATGGATTATCTCAGCAAAGGAGAAGTGCTCACTATCACAGATTTAGACTGGTTTGTGAACAATATTTGAGGGAAATGGTGATATTGTGTATGTGGAAAAAGTTTCAGATCTTTGAGTTCATCTCATACAAAATGGGAGCAAAACCAAAAGTGTTGCGTTTATATTTTTGTTGAGTATATATTAAACCAAAGTATCTCAAAATGCTCTTGTGGTGCAAAGAACAAACAGCAAACCTTTCTTTTCCAAGTAGAGTGGACAGACTGGAGCTGTGTGATCTTCCATCTTGCAGAGATTTTAATGTTCGACTTGAAAATGTAGCGAATTGAGACTTACAAAAAAATCCTGTTGGCTATATGGGTAGAGCTGCTTTCTGTTCGCTGTCGGATCATTGAATAAAATTTCATAATTGTTTTATATGACCATATTTTAATCAGCAAACTGTAGTCAAGGAGTCCTTGATAATGTAACTACAATCTGACACACTTTTGCAATGTAATCTGGGCTGATTATAGTTACGTGTTGTAATCTGATTATGCAATCGCGATTACGTGTAACGTCATGCTACACTGTGCATCCAGAGTGTTTTCTGGCCTCGGGCTGCCGGCTGCTCTGCTGCTCTGCTGCAGCTTCATTACCATCCAGCTTGCAGGCTGCAGCCATCCTACCTGGAAGCACCGGCACAATTAAAACAGAGCCGCTGGGAGCTGATCCGAGCGGGTGCAACCAACAGAAATCATGATCCAGACATGAACTAAATATGAACTGAGTGAAACAGTCGATGATACACAGGGTGTAACTCATCCCTCCCATCTTTACACCTGTTAGTCCTAATCAGGGCTGAGCAGTGAGCATGGAGATTGTTTTGGGGGTAGGCCTCATATCAGCCTCTTTAATCAGTGGTGTGGCAACAGAATTTGTAAACAGGTGTTTTAAAACTAATTTTAAGTGCTTATGACATACATGTTCATTCACAGATACAAAACACAACAGACAAGTAGCAATAGCAATGCAAATTTGGTATATTTGGGAGAACTTACAGACAGAACAATTAAAAAATGCTTAACTTTTTGGGTTGTGCTTAAAAGGAAAACAAAAACTTGATACAGCAATTTTTTTGTCCCAAGAATTTTTGAGAAAATTTTGTTTTCCCCTACCCCTCATATCGATACAGTAAGCAGAATTAAAATTTCTTCAAAGTTCCTTCAAATCCCTGTAATCACTCCGACCTCCACTCCTGTAGATGTCGCTGTAGGACTAATAGTATGATTGGTCTCACGGTACCCACCACCACTCACTTCCGTCATTATGTCAGAGTCGAGCATTGCGAAAAATAAAAGCAGAGCACCTTCATCTTTTAAAGTCAACATATAGTTGCACTTTGGTTACATCCCGGCCTTGTGCAGGACTTCCCTGGTGTCCTTAAGACAGTTCTTTGGTCTTGGTTTAAACAGGTGCAATTACACAGGTAAAGAGTGCAGAATAGGAGGGCTTTTTAAAGAAAAACTAACAGGTCTATGAGAGCCAGAATTCTTGCTGGTTGGTAGGTGATCAAATACTTATTTCGTGCAACAAAATGCGAATTAATTATTTAAAAAATACTACAATGTCATTTTCTGATTTTTTTTTTTTTTTTTTTTAGATTCTGTTTCTCACAGTTGAAGTGTACCTACGATAAAAGTTACAGACCTCTCCGTCCTTTGCAGTTGGGAAAACTTGCATAATCAGACAGTGGATCAAATTAGGGAATAACCCCGTTGTGCCTGATGATTTGCAGATGTTAATGCTGGAATTTACAGTCGAAAATTCAGCTTTCCTGTAATCCAGCATTAACGCCCGCAAATCATCAGACACAAGGGGATTATTCCTATTCTAATCCAATGCCATCATTCGCACGGTTTATTTTTCTGTAAGTAATTTGGTCGGTGAAGGTTACCCTAGCAACAGCATCTTCATGCCAAACTGGAAATTCTGTGAGCAGATCCACAGAGTTCTCCATCTCGTCAACTGCAATGAGTTATTCCGTATCAGAATCCACATCAATACTTTCGTATGGTATCTTAAATCCACTTATTTCGGCATCGTCGTCGCTCCACCAGTTTCTGTCGCTCTCAGCTGACAGCGCCATTATTGACACCTGCACAGCAATGCGGTCAGGGCACGGAGCTATACATCAAATGTGAAACGGTCGAATATTTTGCTACCATCTACTCGATATTTTATGGTCGGAAATCTCACACGATTAACCAATCAGATTTGCGGAACAAATGTAATTGGATTAGAATACTTATTTGCCTCACTGTACGTCTTCATTTCATGTTAGTAATGCTCTAAAATATCATCTGCTTCACCCGACCCCACAATTCTAGAATTCAATGCATCTTTTTATAAAAAGGATGCATTAAAACTGTACTCTGCACTCTGCACGCTCCAGGAACATCTCAGACAGCAATATTGGTCTTGTAGAGCCAGGAGGAGCATTTCCTCTACGAATGCCAATCTGGGTCGAAGGCTGGAGGTTTTCATCCGATGAAAAGCTTTTAATGGACCCGACACAAGTTGTCGAACACTCAACGTACAAAATTGCATCTCCTCTGCTCTGCTTTGAGCATCACAAACACAAGAGTGTTTCCCTCTGCCTCTGTTTCAGAGGCAGAGGGAAACACTCGAGTAAACTGCAAAAAGCAGCAGCTGTCACACAGAGAAGAAATGAAACCAGTGCACATACGTGGTCTGTCCATAAAGTAACGGTCTTTTTTATTTTTTAAACTATATGGATTTCATTCATATGTTTTTACATCAGACATGCTTGAACCCTCATGCACATACGTGAGTTTTTCCACGCCTGTCGGTGACGTCATTCGCCTGTGAGCACGCCTTGGGAAGGAGTGGTCCCGCCCCCTCGTTGGATTTTCATTGTCTGGAAATGGCGGAATGAAAAGGACTTTTTTTTCCATCAGAATTTTTTCAGAAGCTGTTAGAGACTGGCACCTGGAAACCATTTGAAAAAGTTATCTGGCTTTTGCTGAAAATTTTACAGGCTTCACAGAGAGTAAGGACATTAACTACAGCTTTAAGGACCCCTTTAAGGACGGTCAGTGCGCCGCGCTCCGAGCTGCGACGTCACGGCACAAACCACTGGATCATTTCTAAGCTGATGGGTCTGTGGATACGAGACCGTCATGTGCTCTTTCTCTGGTTATCACAAGAGCTGGACATCAGCCATTTTCCAGCAGATTTCACTTTTAACAAGAGATTTTGTCATGGAAAGCCGCGCGGAGGCTCCGCGCGTCACGACCGATTCGCTGATGAGATGAGACAAAGGAACACCTCCGTTTCATAGTGTTAGAGGACAAGTTTGGACATGTCCAACTCTCCACAAGTTCTCTTATACTCACTCGACTGGTAAGCACTGAAAGCCAAGATAGGAATTTTCACCACAGATACATATTAGGCCACGGAAGACCATTAAATTTTGAAGGTGATCTGGATCCAGATCTGAATCTGGATCAAAATTCACTTTATATAGTCTTTGAAGGATTACGTCAAAACTACTTCACAGATTCTCACCAAATTTGCACCACAGATAGATAATAGGCTATGAAGACTCCACTGAATTTTGGAAGTGATCCGGAACCAGATTGGCGGACGTCAGGAATCTCTGGTTGCTCTTGTTTTTGAAATAAAATTACAGCTCATTTTAATGAACAGAACACATTTATCTGGGAATTCCATGGCGGGGCATCACGCTTAGTGGTTAGCACTGTTGCCTCACAGCAAGAAAGTCAAGGGATCGATTCAGAAAAGTGGCCTTTCTGTGTGGCGCATGTGTGTTCTCCCTGTTTCCGTGGGTTCCCTCCAGGTGCTGCAGCTTCCTCCCACATCCAAAGACATACAGGTGAGGTGGATTGGAAACTTTAAATTGTCCGTAGGTGTGAATGTGTTTGTTTGTCTATATGTGGCCCTGCGACAGACTGATGTCTTGTCCAGGGTGTACCCCGCCTCACACCCTGTGACTGCTGGGATAGGCTCCAGCCGAGGATGGTCCTTATATTGCAAAGTTTTGAAATTTAATACTCTGACTCCCTGAATAGGTTCCAACTGATGAGAAAACTTGTAAAATTTTATACAAACAAAAGCTTGAAAATCACCTGTGATTTTCAAGCTTTTTCATCGGGACTTTTAAAATGTTGTTTAGGATGGGTTAGGGCATCATTAAGCTTTAGTTTGTATAGTGTTACATATCAGAAAATAACAACTTTCAATGCTTTTGCACTACCTCTAAAAATTCATTTATACAAACTAAATTTTACACAGCATGTTTTTTCATCCATTGGAACCTATGCAGGGGGTCAAAGTATTAGTAAGTCCCTACAGCTGCTCCCTTGTTTTGCACTCAGGATCGCCACAGCAAATCTGAGGTGGACCTGCATGTTGAATTGGCACAAGTTTTACGCCAGATGCCCTTCCTGATGCAACTCCATATTACATGGAGAAATGTGGCAATGGGTGGGATTTGAACCGGGAACCTTCTGCACTGAGTGCATTAACTACTTGGCCACCACCAGGGGGTCACAATATTAAATTTCAAAAAATTTAAAAACATTTCACCCTACTCCAGCGCCCCCCCCCCCCCCCCCCCCCCCCCCCCCCCCCCCCCATCTGCTAAATAACTTCAAAGGTGTTATCTGGTTACAAAAACAGCGTTCTTAGCTTTCAAACTGTTTATTTCTTGATAGATTTTACAAAATATATGAGAACCATATTAGATTTATCCAGCAATAAGCTGTTTCAGAGCATTTTCCACCATCTTGGTTTATTATTTTGACAGAGCGAGCAACCAGCTGACGTCATTCTGCCTTTCTTTACTCCGGCTGGCTGTTGCTGTGTGCTTCCCAGCATCTCTAGTGCAGATCGAGGGAAGCCCCACATGATCGTGATGTCGCTACCAAATGTAGTTCATGACCATCTGATCGCTGGAATTTCTTCCCTTCAGGGGGAGAATTTTTTACTTTTTTTTTTCCAGAGCGCGTGAATTTTGATCATATTGGCAATATCATATTATGAATCCCTTATTTAAAGGCTAAGGAATAAAATTATAGTGGTGCCAATGCAAATTAATTTTATGACTTAAATCTTCAAAAACCAGAGGCAGTATACCTTTAAACTATTTTTTCCCTGTTTGGGCTGGGGGGAGGGGGGAACTCCTACAAAATAATGCATTTTCACCAGGTTCTAATTTCTAATTCCTGGATGGACTTGCTTGATTTGTTCCATTTTAATCAGGGTAACATACTCAATGATGAGAAATTTTATATATTTTTAAATAAATAAATAAATATATATATATATATATATATTAATCAAAGTGTTCACTAATATATACAAAACAGCAAACTGACAGACAGAAAACCTCACTCCTGCAATAATTGAGATCTGATGTTCACATCAAAGCACCCTGTGCATGCACAAGGAGAACACGTAAAAAGCTCAAAGTGTTCTCAGGCTGGGGACTCACGCTGTGAGCAAACAGTTGTGCCTGTTTACTCCCACATGAATTCCAGCATTTTGCAATATTTTCACTTAACTCTGCAAGAAGAAACCTACCGTGCACCTTTTTAAACAGTCACGTGCATCAGAATCCATACAGCACAACAAGTAAAGTTCAAAGCCGACAAGAGGTAGAATAATTTGTATCGTAAATAATTTTGGAGGCAAAAACTGTCAAAATTTCATTCACTATTAAAAATATTGTCTGCCATTATTTAGTCATAGGCACTTACAGTCAGCTCCATAAGATTTGTCATCAGTATGAGCCTTTTTGATACATAGTAGGCAATAAAATTTATAGATTTTTAAGTTATTGTGTGCACAAGCTGGCTGAGATGGGCTGAACCACCCATTCATTTACATTTTTGCTCTCCAAGTCCTAGTATGTCAACAGCACAAGGAATATGTCCTATGACCAGCATTATGACGGATCAAATATTACCAGAAATCACTGATCATAAGCAAGACAACAGACAAAAGTTTGAAAAGTTATGAGATTTTTCGATGTGCAGCATACGACTAGTTAGACAGGCGTCATATGATATTTATACCCCTGATACTTGGACCCTGGTCCTTAGTCAGGGAGGTGACCAAGAACCCATTGTTCACTCTGTCAGCCTCTCTCCAGCATTCCTCTGTGGAGAGAGCAGAACATTCCAGGGGGACAGCCATCTCTTCAGCAATCCACCAATCAGGCCTGTATGGTAGAGTGGCCAGACGGAAGCCTCTCCTTAGTAAAAGGCACATGGCAGCCCACCTGGAGTTTGCTAAAACCTATCTGAAGGACTCTCAGACCAGGAGAAACAAAATTCTATGGTCTGATGAGACAAAGATTGAACTCTTTGGTGTGAATTCCAGGTGTCATATTTGAAGGAAACCAGGCCCCATCCCTTCAGTGAAGCATGGTGGTGGCAGCATCATGCTGTGGGGATGTTTTTCAGCAGCATGAAGACTAGTCAGGATTTAGGGAAAGATGAATGCAGCAATGTACAGAGACATCCTGTAGTGATCTGAAAATGGCTGTGCACGAACACTCCCCATCCAACCTGATGGAGCTTGAGAGGTGCTGCAAAGAGGAATGAGCAAAACTGCCCAAAGATAGGTGCGCCAAGCTTGTGGCATCATTTTCAAGAAGAGTTGAGGCTGTAATTGCTGCCAAAGGTGCATCAACAAAGTATTGAGTGAAGGGTGTGAATACTTATGTACCCGTGATTTCTGAGGTTTTTTTTTATTTATAATGAATCTGCAAAAATAATTTAAAAAAAACTTTTTTCATGTTGTCATCATGGTAGACTAGGAGATGGGAAGGTTTTATTACTGTGTCAAGGTGCAAACTGTTGTGAAAAGTGTAGGAACACGGCCCCACAACAGGGGGCGCAAATGAATGGACAATGGAATAAGCCAAATATAACAATTTAATGTTGTGAATGTGCGCAACAGACAACACAATTGAGATCAACAGTCAAGTTACGGTGATGTGTGAGCAGGCTCGAGGATAGAAGACGCCCGTCCAGAAAAGAGCCGGATCCCACACGCCTTCCACTCCACCGGACATGAAGCAATCCTGGAGCCACCAAGCGCTGGGTCCCCAGGTGGCCACTGCCTCCGGCTGTCAGATCGGGTACTGCTGGCAGGAAGAACAGACAGGTGATGGTGGGTGCGTGAACACCCAGCAAACAGTTCAACATAAAGGTGGAAAGCACCTCCGCCTCTCAATCACAACTCTCACGGAGCTCGTACAGATCCTGAAGTCACACTTAAACAGAGTCTGCAAACTCAGAATTATGTCAGTCAGCACAGAAGTAAAAACGTTACCACTGTATGACACCAAAAAGGCTGAGACGTTTACTTGTCGGTAGACGATTTCTCAGCAGTGAGGTGAAGATGCTGCCCGGCTCTTATGGAGGTGTGGATGATGGTGATGAGTGACAGCTGGTGTTGTTGATGAGTGACAGCTGCCACTCCCGGTTGCTCCGGCGCCCTCACGTGCCTGAAGCCTGCACTTCAGGCAGGACGCCCTCTGGTGGTGGGCCAGCAGTACCTCCTCTTCAGCGGCCCACACAACACAAACATTTTGACTCCATGTGTCAGAAAGTTCCCCTGCGGATTGGCTGGAACACCCAAACCACAAGCGACACTCACCCTCAGCAAAAGGTTGGCTACATGAAAAACACCTCTCTGCCTCCAACAAGACTGGACGTTGTGGCAGAAACGCTCAAAATCTCAGAGTTGCACAAGAGTGTGGTCAACCATTTGCAGTAGTCGCCTATGATTTAGCTGTTGCCAAACCTGCTCTCAAGATACAGCAGACGGAGTCACCAAAATTTGATGATGTATTCATCTGTTTTGGAGGCTTCCACATCCTCTTGGCATACTTTGCATCTATCGGCTACTTCTTAGCAGAGTCTGGTGGTCCTGAGGTGCTTGTCCAAGCAGGAGTCCTTGCTCCAGGTTCCCTGAATGGTTTCATCAGTGGAAGACATTACAACTGCTGCAAAAGGCTACATCCACTGCTATCCAATGCCTTGCATGTGCTGCATTTCCAAAGCTTCATCAGGCAATTTGGTGCCCTACCCATGACATTCTTTACCAAGCTGACTGCCATCAATGCTGACCCAACGCCAGAGGCTCTGTCACAGCTCAAGCAGGATGGAGAGTTCATTGAGATAGTACAGAGGTACGAGGAGTTCACAGAGGAGACTCGCAGGTCTGCTCATGGTGCCACTGCTGCCTATTGGAGTCGGTACATTAATCGTACCTGCATTACAGTCGTGCAATCTGCACAAGAGACTTGGATCTCTTTCTCTACAGTTTGTCTCAGATGTGTGCTTGTTCTTATCAACTGGTCATCCCAATTATGCCAGATACATGGTGTTGTATTGCATGAAGCTGCTCAACGTCTCAAGCAGTCATTCAGGAGCCAAAGAAATCCTAGCAGCAGGTGCAATGTCCATCAAACTAACAAACAAGCCGTTCTCTGCAGCATCTGTGGATCTCACTCTGTAATAAACTGTGAATGCAGATGCAGGGTCTCGCCTCACAGGCATATCTGCATTCACAAACTCAGATTGCTCGCCAGAGATGGATGGTCACTCATGCAGCCAGGAGTGAGATTGTCACCAGGCTCCTGGACATGGCAGGGTTGCAGCAGACAGATGACTGCACTGCTGAACTGAAAAGACATCGCATCATGAGAGACAACACTGACTTGAACAAAGTCATTGAGTTGATTAAGAACACTCAAAACCCATTTGATGGACCGGCAGATGACAAACTGTATTGTCTGACCACTGGCAAAGCTGTCTCAGAAGAAGTAAAGGAAAGTCTGCTCTCTATGAGAGAAACTGGCATCAAACTTTGTGACAAATTCAAGGCTGAGTGCCTCACTGACCCTGAATGGTTTGAAAAACCTGCAAGTTCTAGGAAAGGGAAGAACTTTTCAGCTGATGCTGTCCGAGTGAAAATGACAAGACAAGAAGATCAAGGAGCTGCAAGGTAATCGTGATCTGTTTGGCTGGTTGTTGTACCTCTCCATAAAGAGCAATATGGACTTGGACCATGCGTTCTCATTCCCTCTGACACCTGTGCCACTTTCCCTAGCTCAAACTGATGGCACACCACATCAGACAAACAAAGCGGTCCTGATGCACACCCTGGAGGGTAAAGTTCAGACTCAGACTGTTGTGTGGGCCGCCAGAAGAGGAGGTACTGCTGGCCCACCACCAGAGGGCGCCCTGCCTGAAGTGCGGGCTTCAGGCACGAGAGGGTGCTGCCGCCACGGGCGCAACCAGGACAGCTGTCAAGAGATAATGAGTAACAGCTGTCACCCATCTGCTCTACATCATCTCACTCCATAAAGACCGGACGTCATCTCCACCTGATTGCCGAGATATCATCTACCTGTGAAGGTAATATTCTCTGCTGTGTCAGAACTGTGACTTACGTGTGATCTGTTTGCAGCCGTTTTCCTGTGGAGCCTTGTCAGCTGATTGGTGGTTTATGAGAGTGCCGACGTCTTCGCCTCTCACTCCTTCCAGATAAGTGCTTTAACAGGAGCTGCACATGTGTGTGATTACAGGTGGAGGTGACTTTCCACCTTCTGACTGTTTTTGTTGCTGGGTGTGCACACACCCACATCTCACTGTTTGTGCTCCTCGCCAGCAGTACCAGATCCGACAGTCGGGGACGGTGATCACCTGGGAATTCGGGACTTGGCAGCTCCAGTATTCACCGGGTTCTGTGGCGGTGGAAATCGTGTGGTTCCGGCTCTTCTCAGGACAGACGTCTTCTATCCTCGAGCCTGCCCACACGTCACCTTTGTGAATTGACTATAATCAGATTCTGAGATTGTCTGTATATTCGTTGTGCACATTCACAACATTAAATTGTTACCTTTTGGCTCATCTATTGACCGTTCATTTGCGCCCCCTGTTGTGGGTCCGTGTCACTACACTTTCCCCAACACAGATTCCACAACAAGTGGATGCCGTAGTTGTGGATGCCATCAGATCCCAAGTGGAAGTGCCAGACACATTCAGTGGCATAGCTGAGGCGATTCTCACCAGAGTGGTCAGTGGTGCCTCATGAGTTGACTGTGTGTGACACTTACACTGATGCTCCTTCACTGAAAGATGTCCAACACCTTGCAAGGGGTGACGTTTCACAAGGTCAATTCAAAATCACGGGTCCAGAGCAGAAACGCCCTTGTGATCTTCAAGCTCAACTGACCTCAAAGGCATTCAAGACAGCCCTACTCCATTTCCTCATAAAGGAATAGGAGAAGCCCAGGTACAGTCCTTTGCTCATTGGCCACACACTGTGTGTTGGCACTGACCAGCAAGCTTGGGTGTTCACTGTGTCTGAGGATAACAAAGTTGTGAAGCAAGCAGTGCCAGAACTGATATGCGAGTATCAGGAGGCAGACTCCAGGATAGCTTGGCACGTCAAGCACTTTGCAGAGAGCAAGCAAAACAGCAGCATTGTCATACGTTGCAATGACACAGACATTCTTGTCATTCTCCTCCTGCATGTTGCCAGCTTTGATGCCCAGATCTACCTAGACATTGGTCCCAGTAGCAAGAACACCAGGCACTACACTGATGTCTTCTCCCTGGCCACTTCTCTTGGTCCTGCCCTTTGTAAGGCCACAGCTGGCCTGCATGTGTTCAGTGGTTGTGATTATACCTCTGCCTTTTATCGAAAAGGCAAAGCCCGACCGTACTCCCTGATGTTGTCAAAGTTCACACAGGTCCTTGGCGCACTCTGAGATTCTGAGAATCTGAATGATGCCTGCATCCCCAGCATCGAGAAGGTTGTTTGTGCTCTGTATGGCAAACCAGACATGAGCTCTGTCAACATAGCAAGGTCTGCTCTCTTCCACCAGCACTATGCTCCCAAACGTGGTTCTCAGGCTCTGGAAAGGTCAAGGGAATCGATCCAAGTAACCTGCCTCCTTGCCACAGTGCTCTGCTAGAGAAAATGAAACAAACCAATTTGGTTGTGAGCATGTACAAGAGATCAGTCTGCAGAAAAGTACTTGTGTGGAATCCAAAGAACCATGGCTGGACTGTGGTAGATGGCAAGTACACACCAAAGTGGTTCATGGGGCCACACGTTCCTCAACAAATCTGCTCACGCCTTTCTGAGCACATAGCAGAGGATGAGGAAGAGGAGGATGATGTTGCCTACCACTCCTCTTCTGATGAGTCCGACTCAGACTCTGAGAGCTGAGTTTGCTTTGCATGGATATGGGTTCATGTCATAAACACCTAAATAGCTGAAAAACTATTTGTGATTCACAAACATACTTACCCTTGTTTAAAAGCTATGAATATGGCGCTACTTTATAATGCAATAGGTATCCTTAATGTGTTTAATAATTACATATAAATTTGCCATAAATACTCGTACAGAGATATGATGGAAAATCCTCAACGTTTTTGCAGAATTCCAGCTTTCATGCCTTATATTATTACACAAACTCCACATTTCATACACATAATTCCTACATGTACGTCTTTATTTCACATCACTGAGTGCAACGGCCATGGAGTTTGAGTGACAAACAGGTCGGAAGGTTGACAGTTTATCACACCCCAAAAAATGACAAAAAGTCAAAATTTTTCATGGTTCGCATAGGCTGCGACCATCAAGAAATGGGTTTTCTTCCATGTTGGGATAGTGGTCATCTTAATTATGGGGTCAAAATGTTTGCACCTTGACACAGTAATAAAACCTTCCCATCTCCTAGACTATGGGGTGTTGTGAGTAGAATTTTGAGGGGAAAATGAATATACTCCAATTTGGAGTAAGGCGATACTGACCAGAGGTCAGTGTCAGTCTATATGTGGCCCTGTGATAGACTGGCAACCTGTCCAGGGTGTACCCCAACTCTTGCCCTATGACTTCTGGGATAGGCTATAGCCCCCCCCCCCCCCGACCCTTACTTGGGGTATAGAAAATAAATGAATGTCATTTTTATTATAGTTATCTCATTATTTTACTGTTCAAGTGTTTACATTTACAATGCAGAAATGTGCATTTATGTTACATTACATAAAACATGTTTATTTTCTTAATTTTATGTATTTTGTGCATTTTCTTTGTTTATCATTATTTATAATAAAATTCATGTTTAAATTGTAAAATATCAATTCTCAATTAAATAGGAATTGATAACAAAATGTTAGCATTCTATCTTGGGGTAGTCTTTGGAACATAAATAGATGTTCCATACATTTTGTTAATCTGAATTATTCCTGAATGGTAGGTGAACCACACTGGAATGGTACAAATCACAACACTCCCATAAATCCTGTGATCCAGAAGCAGAGGGTTTTGTTCAATTTTCCAAGAATTTTATGTATTTTTAAAACTTACAGCCTAACCCAGACCCTTATTCTAATTTAAACCCTACACCATTTAAGATAAAATGATTTGCAAAATTACACAGCACCAGAATTCCAATATGGTCCGAGTTAAATTCTGGAATTATCCACCTGATTCAGATTCTTTATTGTCATTGTAACAAGTCCAACAAAAGGTAAGGTGCAAGCCTTTTCAGTGCAAATATAAACCTGAGTAAACCACGCTCAAACTTAAAAAGGTGTGAGGAAGAAAATAAAATAAACATAAACTTAACAGAATGGAAAAGGTGTGTTCAAAGTGCAAAATAAAAAAGAAAGAAGTTATAAGTACATAGTAGCAAAACAGATATTGTATATAAAAAAAGAGAAAAGTATGTACAAAACTGGATATTTCAGTGGTGATGGATATTGCACATTAACAAATATTGCACTCATTTCAAGTGTGGCATGTGACCTGGCTATCTGGTTCCAGTGGCATCCAGAGCTCTAACATCATTTGGGTAGAACCTGTTTTTCAGTCTGTTTGTACTTGGTTTATAATGGCCCTGTACTGTCTGCCTGATGGCAGCAGCTCAAACAGAGAGTGGCCTGCAGGTGAGATGAGTCCTTTAGGATGGTGTTGACTCTCCTGAGACACTAAGACCCATGAAGGTCCCCCAGTGTGGGTAGAGGGCACCCAGTGATTTTCTCTGCCATTTTGGTGACATACTGAGTAAAATATAGTCACAGCACCACACTCAAAGCTGATTTCTGGAAAACATCTAGTTGTGTGTGTGTGTGTGTGTGTCCCAGAATGAGCTGATGATAGCATGCAGCCTTGAGCAACTACTCCTGCAAGGTGTATATTTGTGAATACGAGTAAAACCACGCGCAACATGCAGATTTCATGTCTGACCTCGGCAGTTTGGAATCTCATCAGGGTTGGATGATCGAGGTCAAAGTTTCACGCTGTTCAGTTGTTTAAATCTGCCGTTTTTTAGAATTCACACAAACTAACTCTTGCAGACACCGACATAGTGATTCTATGTGTACCGGGAAGTGCGCGCCGTTTAAATCGCCATCAAAACTGATCGGATTTTGGGACTTTGATTAAAACGTGCATTTTGGCAGCACCTTACCTGATGACGTGCAGATGAAACACGCTTGCAGAAACACAGATAAATCCCAAACGACATGCATCCTTCGCTCAGTTCATGGCCATCCTCCTCAGCTGGGTACAGGACGGCGCTTTGCGCGGTGCCACTTGCGCACGACGCAGCCAAAGTTTGAGCATTTTTTTTCCCCCTCTCTGTTGTTCAGCCCGTTCCTCCTGCAGGAGATCCGTCCGGCGCCGTCACAGTAATCGTCCTCCCCCGCCTGTGGGTTCGGTGCTCAGGCAGCATTTGTGTGATTTATGCCATCTGTGGATCTGCTCATCCGCGAGAACCCGCTCATGGTGCGGGCTGGTTTGTGCGTTTTTTGGTGGGGGGAGAGGGTTTATTTGGCACCGCCTGTGTGCAGCGCGTCATCCAACGAGGCGCAGCGAGAAAACACGCACACTGTACAAATAACAGCAACTAAAAATGCGTATTCAAGAAAAGAAACAAGCAAAATAAGTTTTTCTGTAAAATTTCAACCAGGAAAAATAGCTACAGGCTGCTCAGTAGCAATGTTGCAAACTAATTTAGTGGGATGTAACTTAATCTGATTTTTCTGTAAAATGACAGAACAATATTAATAGCACGCAATAATTACGCTAATAATTATTTAAAAATAATTATTTAATTTTTTTAATCAGTATATTAATGAATTGAAATGTGGCTGCACTGACCTACTTAGATAGTAAAGAATTCTTCCATGTGAACCTTGCGCGACCTCTTGCGGTGCCTTTCTGTCAATACAGCCAATAAAGTGTTCACTGTCTGTCTTCAATCGGTTCCTTAAATATTTGGACAGTGGCAATTTTTGTAATTTTGTTTCTGTACACCACAACTTAATAGCAGTGACACGGTCAAGATTTAATTTTCGTGTAGACTTTCTGCTTTGAATCAAAGTGCGAACAAAAACATCACATTAACCATCAAAGAAGTACACACAGTCCATCCATTTTTCACATGTGAAAATGGATGGACTGTGATAGATTCCACAGGTCCCGAGGCCCACTGATACTGTGGTGTGAAGTGGATGAGACTCTATGGGACACCTGTTTGACACAGGTTACTTCTCCAGCCAAGACTGGAGCCCATTTACAGCTGGGTGGACTGAGACAATGCACATAAAGTGACTACCCCTCTGTGTCTCTGTCTCCAAGGTCACATACATGTGGGTGACAAATGAACCTATGTCCAAATATTGGTGAAGTTATTAAACAAATTAATTCTTTCTTTATTTTTTTTAACCTGTTAACTTATCCAATTAGGGGTCACGGTGGGAAATGGTGGGGGTGGATGGAGCTTATCCGAGCAGTCACTGGGCGAGAGGTGGGGTACACCCTGGACAGGCCACCAGTCTATCACAGATCTGACACACAGACAAACTCAGTCACAGCTACGGTCAATGTAGTTTCCAATTCATCTTACCTACATGTTCTTGGAAAGGGGGTGGAAGCACCCATGCAAACACCAGAAGAACATACAAACACCACACAGAAAGGACAAGGTTGGATTTGATCTTCCTGCTCTGAGGCAACATTACGAGGGGTCCCTTCAGACATTGTGCAAATTTGGTCAAATTGCGCATCAAGTGCACATGAAGCAGGAATCGTATGCAAACCGTGTAATTTCGTAGCTGCCTCTAACGCCTCATACACCTGTTGCTACAACTATTTGTGCACACCAGCAGCTGAAAGACAGAGTGTGCGCTGTGTGAGCCCATCAAACCGTCTCGCAACAGGTGTCGGTCAAATTCCAGCTAACATGCACAAACATCTAACACCGCTCACATGAAATGTGAAAATGCGAAAATGTGTGGCCATTCGCATTCTTGACACAACAACAGACTGCAGACAATCACTGTCGTACTGGCAATGAAATTTGTCTAAGTGCACCACGAGTGTGGCTTTGGTGTGTCCGCTGAACTGACAGGAAGTGTGGCTGTGACAGAAGCGGCCATGGAGATCTGTCATTCTGGACATCCCAGGTTGACAGTACTGTGTTTGGATGGATATGGACTGACAACTGACCACCGTGACATGCATGTGTCTGTTTGCTGTCATCAAGTGGACATAAATAAAAACATATCACTGTGGCGACGGGCTGCAGCAAGAGAGCACGTGTGTGCACGGAGCGCACATGGACAGGCTGCCTCCAGGTTGAAACGGACCGTCAGATCATAACATGCAGCAGGCGATCTGACTGTCACGCCACCCACGTGAGCTCTGTTCCACATGATGTGGTGTCCTGCAGCGCGATCCACAAGACACGCGTGTCGGCAAGGACACGTGCCAGCTGATGTGGACATGAATGAGACAAGCGAACTGCTTCTCATGTCATTTCATGACTGTACGTCAGTGACCATGGGTCATCTACAGAGGAACAGACGGATCATATTTGTATTGACTGATTTATGAGAGGGATTTAATACAGTGTGATGTTTTTATATGTTGCGTCATTTTTATTTTTTCTAAATACGTCCATATGCTTCCTGATATGAGGCAGTGTTCAGCACCTTTACAAGACAGTGATGGTAGCTCACTTGGTAAAGTCTCTGACTGCAATCAGAGCTTTTGGAAGGCATGGGTTTGAATCCCGTGGGTGACATGTATTTTTTTTCAGCTGCAGGACATCGTGCAGCTGGTGGCACTGTGTTCCCATGTGCACAAACCATTGCACCTGCATCGTGCACACCTGCCCATTGGTGCAATGTTTTGTGGTGCGCACATACCAGCTGCTCCGACGGGTGTCGCCCTGGAGTTGTACATATTTGCACTATGTGTGAAGGGGCCTTTAGCATTATGGCAGCCTGAAGTCTGGATCTCATGGGCATCACCAAATTCTGTTTCCTTTCTTGAGATGCTTTGTCAGGCCTTTACAGCAGCCTCCCTCAGTTTCTGGTTGCTTGTGGGTCTTTTTTGCCCTCACTTTTGTCTTCAATAAATGGAAAGTATGCTCTGTTGGACTGATTTCTGGAGACTGCTTTGGCAGTTTGGTTTAATTTTTACTCAGTCTTGACTGTCAAAATTAACAATGATTAGCAATCACATTTTCAACTAGAAGCACTCGGAGAGCGCAAACCTCCGCCAAGGCCATAGGGTCACTGACATCATGGAATACCCTTTGGCAAAGAGACTTATTCCACGTCGTTTCACGCATCTACCGTCATGTTTCAGATTCAGTGGTTAAACCCTTAGATCTTCAGCAAATGTATTTATAAAGAGAAACTGCATGAATTGCACAATTTTTTATTTTATTTTCTAATAAGTTTATTCAGTGAGGAGAAACAAATGCTAAATTATGGTTTTGTTGTAACTTAATTTTTGTTCAGCCTTTGTGACCCTATCCTGCAATGATAAAGAATCCTTAAAAAAATTACTGGATCCGGATCATGTCCTGGATTATTACCAAAATTTAAGGACTTCTAAGTTAGGTCAAGATACACCCCTGGTAAAAATTGCATTGAAATCCGTTGAGGATTTTTTGAGTAATCCTGCTAACAACCAACCAACCAACAAACAAACGGACGCGACCGCAAACATAACCTCTTTGGCGGAGGTAATAAACAGTGGCCCAGTTCCACTGGCAGTCACACATGCCCACAGCCAAACATTGCCTCCACCATGCTTGCAGGTGATGTGATATACTTCAGATCATGAGCTGTTCCTTTCCACCTCAGTACTCTTCTCTTCACTTCATGCATCCATCCATTTTCCATACCAGCCTTACTTACGGAGGTAACGGAGGGTGGATGGGGGGCTGGAGCCTATCTGTCATAGGGCATGAAGCAGGGTAAACCCTGGACAGGATGCAAGTCCGTCACAGGGCTCTTCACATCATTCTGAGACAAATTAATCTTGGTTTCATCTATCCAAAAGTGTTGTTCCAGAATTTGGCAGGCTTCTTTCTTTTTTAAGATGTGTAATCTGGCCAGTTTCATAAAGCATAAATCTTTTAGTCTACTAAATTTACTTAGTCAACTACGGTTAGTCACCCAACATTATCTGTCTGTGTTTCACATCGATGGCTAAACTTGTAGATTAGCTGTTTTACGTTAGTCAACAATTTTTACAGTCATAGCGGCCTTGCGACTGCTGTTGCCAAGCAACACCTCCAATGCGTGAGAGTTTTGTTTACTTCCGGGTTGGTCCGTCTTCTACAAACATGAGTCCGCCTTAGCAGAGGAGAAGCGCTCCCAGCCTCGGCATTCGGAAACATCTCAAATGGATTATTCTGGTCCTGGAACACCTGGTCCTGGAACACCCACTCCCGCCACAAGTCTCTTCTTCCTTCCTCCTCAATCAAGTGGTGGTACATGATAGCCACCTTTTTTGAGGGTAAGATACTTATGTTTTGTCAACGAAAATAAAATTAGCCTCCTCTGCACCAAGCTAAAAAGTTTAGTCGGGTAACACAAACTTTACCAATTAGGTGCACTGCGCAACGACTAACTTCAAAAAATGGGTCAACTAAGTGACTTTAGTCTACTAAACAAGATTAGACTGCTTTATGAAACCAGGCCCTAGTCTTCCTGCTCTTGAGTGTTACCAGTGGTTTGCACCTCGTGGAAAAATGTGTCTTGATTGTAGACTTTCACATTATACGTCTACCTCCTCCAGACTGTCCTTGACATGGCTAGATGACATGAATGGTTTTTTTTTTTCATTAACTCAAGAATTCTGCCATCATCCACTGAAGCTGTCTTCTGACATCTTCAAGGCCTTTTGGCATTGGTTAGTTCAGCAGTGCATATAGTACAGTACCATATTATAAAGTTTCTGTGATCTTTCTACTAATTATGGCAGCCTTCACTTGTATCATGAACACCTTTTTTGGAGCTAATATATTGAGGGTTCTAATGAACTCCAGACTTTTCTTGCACAGTCCTGTATATGACAGTGATGGTATGTGCATATATACTGCAGCATCAACTGATTCTGCATCAGTGACACTATGGAACACTTTCTTCAAAGGAGTAAGAATGTAAGGAACATTATATGATCACATCTGTCAGGGTGGTCAAAATAATAGTCAAACCTAAAGGAAATCCTGCTGATCTTTATGCTTGCTGCCATGGAAATGCAGCCTTGATTAATCTCATGATCCCATAATCTGTGCCTAATTTAGTAGAAGCCTCTTTAGCCAGAGCAGTGGGACCAACATCATCAAAAAATTCAAGGATCAGCAGGATTTCATTTAGGGACAAACTAAATTACTTTGGCTTTTATGGATATGCATGTTGATTTGAGACATTTTATACCAAATGTCCTTCCTGATGCAACTCCAGAAGTATGAGGAAGATTGGCACGGTGGGTTCCTGGGACTCTAATTATCTCAAAAAGTAGACAGCAGATTATGATAAAATATTATGGTGAGATGGTCAAAGAAGTGTTAACACTTTTCCTTTTCACTTTTGTTGGATAAGTGAAGAACCAGTTTCAAGACATCTCAAAGCTGTATACGTATGTTGCAAAAAGTTTAAAACTCCTCTGCTGGTCGGTGGAAAAAAAAACATTCTCCCTGTGAATCGTGTAGCTTCTTGTAGCTTTGAGATATAAAGACCATTCATCAGAACACAAAAGGCATCTGACACACACACACACACACACACACACACACACACACACACACACACACACACACACACACACACACACTACTTAAAAGGCATTTATGCATGACTGAGTACAGAGTAGAAGTTGGGAGCTGCTGTAGTGTGCTTTGTGTATTTTATTAAATGTCTGAAAACATTTCTCTCTTCTGAGTGAAAAACTCAAACATAACATCAAACTCAAGAGAAATGTGCAGTTTTCATGGAAATTATATTACACAGCATAATACTGACGTCACATAAAACGTTATATCTGGAAAGTATTCACAGCGCTTCGCTTTTTCCACATTTAATGTTGCAGCTTTATTCCAAAATGGATGAAATTTTTTTCCTCAAAATTCTACACACAATACCCCATAATGACAATGTGAGAAAAGGTTTTTTTTTTTAGATTTAAAAACAATAAAACTAAGAAATCACATGTACGTAAGTATTCACAGCCTTTACCATGAAGGTCAAAATTGAGCTCAGGTGCATCCTGTTTTCATTGTTCATCCTTGAAATGTTTCTACAGCTTAATTGGAGTCCACCTGGGGTAAATTCAGTTGACTGGACATGATTTGTAAAGACACACACCTGTCTACATATAAGGTCCCACAGCTGACAGAAACCAAGCATGAAGTCAAAGGACTTGTCTGTAGAAAGGATTGTCTGTGGAAGGGTACAGAAACATTTCTGCTGTTTTGAAGGTCCCAATGAGCACAGTGGCTTCCATCATCCGTAAATGGAAGAAGCTCGGATCCACCAGGACTCTTCCTAGAGCTGGCCACCCGTCTAAACTGAGTGATCAGTGGAGAAGGGCCTTAGTCAGGGAGGTGACGAAGAATCCGATGGTTACTCTGTCACAGCTCCAGCATTCCTCTGTGGAGAAAGGAGAACTTTCCAGAAGGACAACCATCTCTACAGCAATCCACCAATCAGGTCTGTATGATAGAGTGGCCAGACGGAAGCCACTCCTTAGTAAAAGGTACATGGCAGCCTGCCTGGAGTTTGCCAAAAGGCACCTGAAGGTGTGTCAGACCATGAGAAACAAAATTCTCTTGTCTGATGAGACAAAGACTGAACTCTTTGGTGTGAATGCCAAGTGTCATGTTTGGAGGAAACCAGGCACCATCCCTACAGTGAAGCATGGTGGTGGCAGCATCATGCTGTGGGGATGTTTTTCAGCAGCAGGAACTGGGAGACTAGTCAGGATTGAGGGAAAGATGAATGCAGCAATGTACAGAGACATCCTGGATGAAAACCTGCTCCAGAGAGCTCTTGACCTCAGACTGGGGCGACGATTAATCTTTCAGCAGGACAATGACCCTAAGCACACAGCCAAAATATGAATGGAGTGGCTTCAGAGAAACCTTGAGTGGCCCAGCAGGAGCCCAGACCTGAATCCGATTGAATATCTCTGGAGAGATCTGAAAATGGCTGTGCACCGACGCTCCCCTTCCAACCTGATGGAACTTGAGGTGCTGCAAAGAGAAATGGACAAAAAATGTCCAAAGATAGCTTGTGGCATCATATTCAAGAAGACTTGAGGCTGTAATTGCTGCCAAAGGTGCATCAACAAAGTATTGAGCAAAAGGTGTGAATACTTATGTACGTGATTTCTAATTTTTTTTTTTTTTTTTTTTTTTTTTTTTTTTTTTTTTTTTACTAAATTTGCAAAAATTTAAACAAAAAGATTTTTTCATGTTGTCATTATGGGGTGTTGTGAGTAGAATTTTGAGGGGAAAAAAACTAAAATTTTGGAATGAGGCTGTAATGTAAGAAAATGTAGAAAAAGTGAAGCGCTGTGAATACTTTCCAGATGCACCGTATATACACAACAATGTTGCCGATAGATCTAGCAATTCAGTGTGACTCATTGACAGCATTTTCTTCGTCACTGACAGTATGGCTTAATATGGGATCACTGAGGTGTGTGTCACAGTCCAAATTAAAATCCATTTTAAATCAGTCTAGGTCACATTCAGTATTTCCTGGTAGGATTAAATTTAGCTTTGGTCCAGACCAAATTAAAACCTGTCAGAACCCTAATCCACACTGATACCTGAGCCTCACTTTTTAAATAATGTTTTAATTGAATTACACCATAATGGTCTTCATATTAGCCCAATCTTCAAGTTTTCTGTTTTGGTTAAATGTGCCAAGGAAAAGTTGAAATTTTATTCTGATATAGACAAAAAGAATATTTAAACAATGTCTAGACAAAAAGTAAGTCCTACACAGGCCCTGAGGCCCACGGGCCGGTGGTTTTTCCTGGATACCGGAGCTTGACGATGAGATTCTACAACCCTATGGATGGGAGGTTAGTTCATCACAGGTTACTTCCTCAGCCAAGACCAGTACCCATTTACAGCTGCGTGTACTGGAATGATGTCATGATACAGATCAAGTGTCTCGTTCAAGGACACAGATGGGTAGCCTGGAATCAAGAGAGGAAGTAGTAAGTGGTATATAGGCCTCGAGGCCTGTTGCTGCTGGTGCTTACCTCTGGATTCCATAGCATGAAGCGGATGAGCGTTTACGACTTCCCCCGGATGGGATGCCAGTCCAACTCAGGTTACCGCCTCAGCCAAGGCCATTGTCCACTTTGGACTGAGACAATGCAGAATAAGCATCTTGTCCAAGGACACAAATAGGTATCATATGGGGGAATCAATCCCCAGTATACATATTGGCAAACTAGCTCCTATGCTATCAAGCCATGTGCTCTGCATAAGGGCTGGACAGAGTTATTGTAATGTGAAGTGTGTTTAAGTGCGTAGATCCTGTAGTTACACAATCCAGATTTCAGCTCCTGTATCTTGGACTTGTTTTTCTTTACAACTACAAACATAAAAATCTTTTATTAAAAGGTGCTTTCCTGACCAAATGCCAGTGTTTAGAGTCTCACACTCTCTCAGCTTTGACACTCTGGAACAGTGCATTATGGGTGATCAAAGACTTTTTCCCCAGGAATACCTCAACTTTCTCAATGCCATCTGTAACTGTTAAACATTTTTTTAGTTCCCCTTCATGATGTTCTTCATCTTTCTGCTTTGGTTGTGACGTTCATCTTTTTTGCCCTTTCCTTCATTAATTCTCCATCTGCTTAAATCACTAAACTGCCCGTTTGTCAAACAATTTGTTCTAAATTGAACTTACATATATATCTTTTGTTTCAGAGTTTAATTGTCCATTTTAACTACATTTACTCTTTAAAGAAATCATGTAGAAACAAATATTTCTAATGTTCATCATTTACGCTCCCTCCCCATCTCTTTCTATACATTGGACCTCAACAAAGGGTCTTTTGGTTTGACGGGGGAGGTGGGGCCTTTTTGTCCGTCAAGCTTTCTGGGTGAGTAGCTATGAATCACTGGCAGAGTTTGGGCCATTTTCAGGTGCAGGTAGGAGGGATTCTGACTGGCAACCTGCACTGAGCCATCATCTTGAAGGGCTGCTGCCTGGCAATATGTCATAACAGTTGTCAGGAAGGTGGTGACCATTGTGGGCATTGTTGTTGCTAGCGGTTGTGATAGGCGAGGAAGGAGAACTGAGGCTGACTAGCAGGGGTTTTGCTCGGAGATGTAACGACCATGTCCACTGAAGACACAGCCCAGGAACGAGAAGGGGACAGACAGGAATCTGAAGCAGTCGTTGCCTGTTGCTGATACTGTGGGTGCGCCCACGCTGTCTTGTCAACAAGGCCCATAAAAGGAGTGTTTCTCTGAGAACGTCCAACCTCTCCAGGATAGGTTCCCCTCCAGCCATGCTTATTTCTGACTGTGGAGAGGAGGCCAGAAAGTGGTGATCATCAGAACCACTAACACCTCCTACAGATGCCAGATCTGAAGGTAAGTCCATGTGTTGGCTGGAGGATGAGGTCTTGAAGCCTGGGTTCATATTAGCTGGCTGTCCTCCTGCGAGGCTGCCACTGCTGTGGGAGAAATGCACGCTGACACTGTGGGAGTGGATTAGGGGCCTGGGGGGTGGAGCAGATGTGGCAGTGGGGTGTGCACTGAGTGGGCGCCGTAATCCCCCTTGGTGGTGGTATTGATAATTTAGTGATGATGGTGGACTATCAGGGGAACATGTTACTTCAGTAATTTCCATAGGGTAGTGGGCTGCTTTTGACTGGTTGTGGCTCAGCTGACGGGGCTGGCCGAATCGATTTATCCCCACCCTCTCCCCTCGTCCTCGTCTCGCCTGACCAACCGGATCAACGTCCACATTGTCCTGTGGATATGAAGCTCCAGAGGTCCGACTAGCCTGGACCTGCAGGCTGGACCTGACATCAAGGAGGTTTGGGCAAGCCGCTTCTCCGAGTTCTGTCAATTCGTAGGGTAAGTGAGCAAACTGCGAGTAAGGTGGACTCCCTTCACTTATGTGAGCTGAAGAACCTGGCTGACTGGTTCTGCCACCTTGAATTTTTAGTGGTTGAGCTGGTTGGCCTTGGGCAGTCTTCCTAAAGGACCTCTGACTGGACATGTTAAGGTGCTGTTGGTTCTGGTGGGAATAGTCTAACTGGTGGGAGGCTGAGGAAGACTGTGGATTCTGGTGTAGACCAGTATGTTCAACTCCTGTCAATGGAGGTCCTCTTTCAGACATTGGGCTGGCTCTCTGCTGATACTGGATTTGAGAGGGAGGAGGGTGATAGGAGGAGGAATGAGGAGGTCCAGAATGATAAGGAGTGGAAGAGGAGGGTGAGGCAGGAATGGAGACATTACCATACATGTTTGTGGGGGAAAGGGAGGAGGATGATGGGATACTGGGGGGGCAGTGGCGATCCGGGTCTTGAATAACATACGAGTTACTGGAAGACTTTTCTTCCTGCTCCTCTTCCTCCTCTTCACGGATTGCCTTCTTGTCCTGCATCTGCAGACCTCTTGAATCTCGGCAGCTCACCTCCTTGATGTCCGGGTGTTGTTGATAAACCTGGTGTGAAGAAGGAAGAGGAGAGTCTTGCTCTCGTGCAACCTGCCGACACTCTTCCTTGACCCGTGCCAGCAGGCGCTGATCTCCGGTTGGATGGACACAGGCGGCTGGCTTCAATCAGGTCCTCTAAAGCGGCATGGAACTGCCTGCATGGTAAGCGAGTAGAGATGACAGAAAGGAAAAACACCATAATAATCAAAGGGCAGTTTCACAGTACTATGGTATTTTGTTTTTTACCCCTCATTGTTTTTCAAAAATAAATTTGTAATTTCTGTTCTCTAAATTGGAGTGAGAATTTTCCCTTTAGAAACCAGCTGAAACTATTCCCCTGCATAAACATCAGAAGAATTATTTGCCTGTTGCCTGTTTTTGTTCAGTACTATGAGATAATTGAACTTGACCAGAAAAGAAAAAAAAAACTCAGAGGGCTGATTCATAGCCTGTGCACTCTACACACCACAATATTAGTAAAACAGCCCTAAGGATATGTGACTTCATTATGAAGTCAATCATAACAAACCACAAATATTTTGTTGATCAATATATGCTTTCTACGTTGTTGAGATATACAAATAAGACATATTTTCCGGACCATGTTTCCCTTTGACCTTTGACCAAGCTACTCCAAAATTCCAATCATATATATATATATATATATATATATATCTGGCACACAAAGCACCAATCAAATGACAAGGATCCACCCAGTCATTATATAACAACTACTACTAATACTTTACTGCACTGGTGGTGGACTCTGACACTTTGGATAGGCTACCCTCAGGTGTGATTCAGTTACATGCAGTGAATTCTGGGCTATAGGGACAGTTTAGTACTTTTTTACCCTTATGATGTCACAGTTACCTGTTACTACGTTTGGCACGGGCTCGTGCATAAAATGCTTCATAGGATTTGGCTTTCAGCTCTAGTGCCCTGGTAGCGAACTCCTCAGCAAGGCCAAAATCCTATGGAAAAAAAACGCCATTTTCACTCAAAATACATGATGGGATATCAGATGAAGAACGTGAGAGATAGCTACACTGCAATATTAAACTTCTGTTTTTGAAAAGGGTCATTTTAGTAAGTTAATATAAGTCACCACAAGTCACCCAAGGCCACATATAGACAAACACAGTCACACCCGCACGCACAAAAAACATTTATGTTTGTTGTCATGCGGCGCGGGAATGCAGCTGTGTTTTTAGGCTAACCACAGCGAGAATACTCACAGACACACTCAGAGCAGACTTTGAAAGAAAAGAAAAGTTTTAAAATGTTTATAAAGCTCTGCTCTTTGCTTGCTGTGTCTCACACACCGCCCCCTGCCCCTCCCCATCTCCTCCTGCAGACAGGACACTGAGGAATGACAGGAACAGACACAGGGTCTCGCTGCCATGAGAAACAACAAAAACAAAACATAGGTGTTACTCTAAAAATCAATTTCTGAATGTTTATACGCGTCCAGCCTTGATTTTGCGTCAGCACAAACCCAGCCTTTTGGCAGCTCAGTTGACGGAAGTCTGTCATAGCAACGGAGAACTTTAATCCCTGGTGTTATTGTGGCAGCCATAGGCTGAACAGTTTCCCTTCTCTCACACAGCCCCCCTCAGTGTGTTACCACAGGATGTAGACTGGCTAGTGGGCGTGGCTCACATGAAAAGTGTGAGTCCAAATATGGACTTCCCGTGACGTATGATTTTGCACAGTAGTGGAGCAGATAACTGTATCAATGTTCATTTCTGGAAAGGAAGCACCAAAGTTGGCGCAAATACTCCTTAGACATTACTCTTTTGAAAAAACTGAGTAGCCACTTGAATTTTCAGTAGGCCGGCCAGGTAGGGGTCAATTGAAGAATTACACAGGGGTCAAAATTTAAAAATGCTCCAATCATATTGAAAGCTATACCACATTATTTGTCTGATCACAACGATACCAAAAAGGTATAGTTTGGACTATCTGTGACTGCTTATTAATTAATCAAAAACCTAGACAGAGCTTTAATTCATTTGAAAGCTTGTCTCTTAGTCTTGTCCATCCAAATTGGAAGTCCCAAAAACCAGTTTTATTTGTTATTATCTATCGTCCACCTGGTCGTTTACTGTGAGTTTCTCTGTGAATTTTTCAGACCTTTTGTCTGACTTAGTGCTTAGCTCAGATAAGATAATTATAGTGGGCGATTTTAATATCCACACAGATGCTGAGAATGACAGCCTCAACCTGCATTTAATCTATTATTAGACTCTATCCAGGCTTTGCTCAAAAAGTAAAGAGTCCACCCACCACTTTAATCATATCTTAGATCTTGTTCTGACTTATGGTATGGGAAATAGAAGACTTAACAGTATTTTCCCTGAAAACTCCCTTCTGTCTGATCATTTTTTTAATAACATTTACATTACCCTGATGAATACCCTGCAGTGGGGATAAGTTTTCATTACACTAGAAGTCTTTTCAGAAAGCGCTGTAACTAGGTTTAAGGATATGATTCCTTCGTTATGTTCTCTAATTGTCATATACCAACACAGAGCAGAGTAGCTACCTAACTCTGTAAGGGAGTTAGAGTATCTCGTCAATAGTTTTACATCCTCTTTGAAGACAACTTTGGAGCTGTAGCTCCTCTGAAAAAAAGAGAGCTTTAAATCAGAAGTGTCTGACTCGTGGTATAACTCACAAACTCGTAGCTTAAAGCAGATAAACCCGTAAGTTGGAGAGGAAATGGCGTCTCACTAATTTAGAAGATCTTCACTTAGCCTGGAAAAAGAGTTTGTTGCTCTATAAAAAAAGCCTCCGTAAAGCTAGGACATCTTTTACTCATCACTATTGAAAGAAAATAAGAATAACCTCAGGTTTCTTTTCAGCACTGTAGCTAGGCTGACAAAGAGTCAGAGCTCTATTGAGCTGAGTATTCCATTACTTTAACTAGTAATGACTTCATGACTTTCTTTGCTAACAAATTTTGACTATTAGAGAAAAAAATTACTCCTAACCATCCCAAAGATGTATCGTTATCTTTGGCTGCTTTCAGTGATAGCCGGTATTTGGTTAGACTCTTTCTCTCCGGTTGTTCTGTCTGAGTTATTTTCATGGTGCTTCGTCCAAACCATCAGCATGTTTATGGACCCCATTCCTCCAGGCTGCTCAAGGAAGTCCTACCATTATTAATGCGTCAATCTTAAATATGATCAGATCTATCTTTGTTAGTTGGTTATGTACACACAGGCCTTTAAGGTGGCAGTAATTAAACCATTACTTAAAAGCCATCACTTGACCCAGCTATCTTAGCTAATTATAGGCCAATTTCCAACCTTCCTTTTCTCTCAAAGATTCTTGAGAGGGTAGTTGTAAAACAAGCTAACTGATCACCTGCAGAGGAATGGTCTATTTGAAGAGTTTCAGTCAGGTTTTAGAGATTCATCATAGTACAGAAACAGCATTAGTGAAGGTTACAAATGATCTTCTTATTGGCTTCGGACAGTGGACTATCTCTGTGCTTGTTCTGTTGGACCTCAGTGCTGCTTTTGATACTGTTGACCATAAAATTTTATACATAGATTAGAGCATGTCATAGGTATTTAAAGGCACTGCGCTGCGGTGGTTTGAATCATATTTGTCTAATAGATTACAGTTTGTTCATGTAAATGGGGAATCTCTTCACAGACTAAAGTTAATTATGGAGTTCCACAAGGTTCTGTGCTAGGACCAATTTTATTCACTTTATACATGCTTCCTTAGGCAGTATATTAGACGGTATTGCTTAAATTTTCATTGTTACGCAGATGATACCCAGCTTTATCTATCCATGAAGCCAGAGGATATACACCAATTAGCTAAACTGCAGGATTGTCTTACAGACATAAAGACATGGATGACCTCTAATTTCCTGCTTTTAAACTCAGATAAACTGAAGTTATTGTACTTGGCCCCACAAATCTTAGAAGCATGGTGTCTAACCAGATCGTTACTCTGGATGGCATTTCCCTGATCTCTAGTAATACTGTGAGAAATCTTGGAGTCATTTTTGATCAGGATATGTCATTCAAAGCGCATATTAAACAAATATGTAGGACTGCCTTTTGCATTTACGCAATATCTCTAAAATCAGAAGGTCTTGTCTCAGAGTGATGCTGAAAAACTAATTCATGCATTTATTTCCTCTAGGCTGGACTATTGTAATTCATTATTATCAGGTTGTCCTAAAAGTTCCCTAAAAAGCCTTCAGTTGGTTCAGAATGCTGCAGCTAGAGTACTGACGGGGACTAGCAGGAGAGAGCATATCTCACCCGTGTTGGCCTCTCTTCATTGGCTTCCTGTTAATTCTAGAATAGAATTTAAAATTCTTCTTCTTACTTATAAGGTTTTGAATAATCAGGTCCCATCTTATCTTAGGGACCATCGTAGTACCATATTACCCCATTAGAGCGCTTCGTTCTCAGACTGCGGGCTTACTTGTAGTTCCTAGGGTTTGTAAGAGTAGAATGGGAGGCAGAGCCTTCAGCTTTCAGGCTCCTCTCCTGTGGAACAGCTCCCAATTCAGATCAGGGAGACAGATACCCTCTCTACTTTTAAGATTAGGCTTAAAACTTTCCTTTTCGCTAAGGCTTATATTTAGGGCTGGATCGGGTGACCCTGGACCCATCCCTTGGTTATGCTGCTTTAGACGTAGATTGTGGGGGGGTTCCCATGATGCACTGTTTCTTTCTCTTTTTGCTCCGTATGCATCACTCTGCATTTAATCATTAGTGATCGATCTCTGCCCCCCTTCACGGCATGTCTTTTTCTGTTTTTTTCCCTCAGCCCCAACCAGTCTCAGCAGAAGACTGCCCCTCCCTGAGCCTGGTTCTGCTGGAGGTTTCTTCCTGTTAAAAGGGAGTTTTTCTTCCCACTGTTGCCAAGTGCTTGCTCATAGGGGGTCGTTTTGACCGTTGGGGTTTTTCATAATTATTGTATGGCCTTGCCTTACAATATGGAGCGCCTTGGGGCAACTGTTTGTTGTGATTTGGCGCTATAAAAGAAAAAAGTTGATTGATTGATTGAATGTTATGGAGTTATGGGGTAAAAACAACAAGAATGGTGACAAAGGTCAATTTCAGTTTGTACAGGGGTTAGAACTTAAAGTTGCTCCAATTTTGGTAAAAAGTGGTGCAAATTATTGGGTGAACTAATAGGATTAATAAATGAAATAGTTTTGACTGTGTTGAATTCTTGGTCTGCAAGGTAAAGGTAGAGCAATGTCGACGTCCATTGGATTCTATGACATGTGACATATGTTACCCTGTAACATGATAACTAAGCATGCCACATAGTGCAACTATTCCTTTTTAAAACCCTATTAACTCAACCAATAATTTGCATCACATTTTACAATCTTTAGAGCAACTTTAACATCTGACCCCTGTACAAACTAATGCTGACCTTTGTTACCATTTTTTGCTGTTTTTACCCCGTAACGCCGTAACATTCAGTCATAGATAGTCCAAACTATACCTTTTTGGTATCGTTGTGATCAGACAAATAATGTAGTATAGCTTTCAATATGATTGAAACATTTTTAAATTTTGACTCCTGTGTAATTCTTCAATTGACCCCTACCTGGCCGTCTACTGAAAATTCAAGTGGCTACCCAGTTTTTTCAAAAGAGTAATGTCTAAGAGGTATTTGTGCCTATTTTGGTGCTTCTTTCCAGATGTGAAGGATTCCTCTGTAAATATTCTGTTATCTGCTGCACTACAGTATGACCCCTTTAAAAAACTGTCTGTATCATTAATCTGCATTAATCAAATTTTGTTTGATTGACAGGTGCAAACATAGCCTCTGTGACACTGGCAAATAAGATTTTCAAAAAGGTATCACATTGCAGATTATAAAATAAAGACTTTATATTCTACAACGTAACAAGCTGCTGTCCTGACGTAATGACAGGTGACATTTTCTCCAACACTCACGTCCATCTTGCGGCGGCAGCGTGACAGGTTGAGCAGCACACACACTCTCAGCTGTCTGAATGTCTTCAGTTCGTCTCCTGGAAACTTCTGGAGAGCCGACTGATACGACTGAGCAGCTTCTCTCACTTTGCCTTGCTGCTAGGCACAAAACACACACATGTCTACATATACACACAAATCTGTGCCATGGTGTAGAGCTGATGGATGCATATGACATCTGGTCACAAACTGTTGTTGAAGAATTTACAATTTCATGCACAAACAAACTGGAGGCGGATGCAGCTGATGCAGCAGGATGCACACATTTAAATTTATAGCACTGTTGTAGCTAGTCCACAGACGTGCATTGAAGGTCATTTGTATTTTTGGTGGGGTGTGAGCTTCCTTGTGTTGCTTATCAATCCATGACCTGTGTCTGATGGAAAGGAAACTGCTTTTTCCTCTCCTGTTGCCGGTTGTTTTAACTGTCATGCTGTTGCGTAGTGTTTTTGCAAACACACCGTGTGGTTAAAGTTATACCTTGTATAGTTTGTCTCCCTCTTGGATCAGTTTACTGAGCAGAACCATTAAGATGTCAGGTTTAGAGGTTGCCATAGCCCAGGTTGCTGGTCCTACGCACACAGTGTGGTGGTACAACATGTTATTGTACAAGTTTATAGTTTCTCTGCTGTGACAGAAGATGAGTAATGGAAACATGGTGTACCTATTTTGGCTCCCTTTTTGAGCAGGGCGATCACTGCTGAGGTGTTTCTGCAGCCGACCGCTCGATCCAAAGGACGCATCCCACTGCAGTCCACATGCTCAACCAACGCACCATGGTCCCACCAAGTACTGCACCTAATAGACAAACATTTAACTGATTCAGACATGCATGTTTTTCAGCGGCATTTAACACAAGCGTCATCACGAGATGACCTATCCCCCCACCCCCAGCCCCCACAAATTAGTAATACAAAGTATCGGGAATAGGCATGTGAATCTCATCACTGACAACGATTCCATACGCATCTCGATACACTACCAGTGATACGATACATATAGCGATACATGATGATACAATGCGATATGATTCGCCCCTGTTCCCGATTCGATGTGATTTGATTTGTATTTGATGGAAATTCAATTCTCAGAATGCAATTGGTGTGATACTATGTGATTCAATATGATGCAAAGAAATTATACCAAAAATTTAAATAGAAAATAAGAAGTTCCCTCATATGTGGAACCTGCTTCATCACACTGTCAGAACTTAAAAAGTAAACAGTACTTATTGACAGAGTACCGCCTTGGCAAAAGTCAGTTGAGGTACTTTTCTCACCAGAGTTTTGTTGGAGGTTTACAATCTGAGGAATACCCAAGTGGAGCAACAGCGGCTGCATGGTTTAGCAGCACAGCATTCTTTACAAATGACCTGCCCCTTTGTGAAGTTTCCCATCTTTTTTAATACAGCCAAAGTATTTCAAAGGCCTGATTTAAATGTTTTAGGGGCATCAAAAATCTCCAGCCCCTCACGGTTTTGGAATCAAACTAACATGTTCTTTTCATAGTCTGATGTAGAAGTCTCAAAGTGATTCCAGAAAGGGTCAAGCGGGTGCAGGTTTTCTTTGCAACCACCCACTCTACCAGGTGATTTCACTGATTAACATCACTTTGAGCAGATGGAATCAGTGAAATCACCTGGTGGAGTGCACCCTCTTGGCCCTTTCTGGAATCAGTTTGAGACTTCTGGTCTGATGGGATTTGAGGATGAAACAAGCTGGATGTGAACAACAGGAAATGATGTCACTACATGCATTCACGCACCACTTCAGGGTCACCACAGAAGGCAGCAAGGTCGAGTGGTGTTCGACCACTGCGGTCAACGTGTGCTGTGGCCGCACCTCTCTCCACTAGCTCTTGCACCAGTGTAGCTGGCCTTTCAGACATGCCCAGCTGAGTGCGGTCAGCCCTCCCTGTCTGTATGCTCAAGAGAGGGCTCCTGAACACAGAAGAGAGAGAGAGAGAGAACACCAGAGAGAAAATTAGTAAATGGTAAATGGACTGCATTTATATAGCGCTTTTCCATCTGCATCAGACGCTCAAAGCGCTTTATAATAATGTCTCACATTCACCCCGATGTGAGGGTGCTGCCTTGTATGGCAGCACCCTCACCATTTCATCTCAGAAACAAATGTAAGGATAAGGAGAAGCTACCCCCTATTTTTGTTTATATAATCTTGTTTATTTTCTGTTTTCTGTCATTCATCTTGCTACAGTTATCATTCTAGACCTGTGTTGTCGGGCATTACGGAAATGGAGCAGTAGCCCTAACTTGACACTAGGGGGAGTAGCTACTTAGGTGAGCGTGGCTTCCACTTCTGTTGCAAGTGCCGAAGAAGTACTTCGGGCGGCAGAGTTGGAAGCAGGACACAACTGCTCATGTTGTAACACAATATAAATGTCCGTCTTTTACAAGTAAGCTTACAGGAGTTAGGTAATAAGATATGGGAAGTACAGTGAGAATGGGAACTGTGGATAATGGTGGGAATGTCAGCCAGTTATCTCCGTTATGTGTGTGACGTGGTTAAGAGAGATTAAAGCAGCAGCTAAGCTAAGCTAAGCAAAGCTAACTGTTGCGGGTTAATAAGAACAACCACGGGGTTTCCCTGAGTGTGATTGTATAAACCTATTGTGCCTAAATGTAAGTAAAATAATAAAGCTAGACTAGAACTCCAGCCAATAAGATGTAATTTAGTTACCCAGACAGCAAATAGATCCGGGCCGGATGTAGTCCAATAATCCTGGAACAGATCCGGACCAGATCTGAACTGGATCCGCGAAAGGCCAACCAGTTACAGCCCATATCTGGCACGGATCTGGGACAGATGTGGGCCGCATCACAGCACCGTGGCAGAACAAGTTTTACAGCGGTAAGTTCCGTGGATCCAAGGAAACTGATTTGTATCTGTAACACACAGATCAGTGTCCGTGGACTTCTAAACATTAAAACATTAAAAAAACCTCAGTGATGATCACGATTACAGAGTACACACTAACACCCCCCCACCCATGATCCGCAGACTTTTCACAGCCCTGAGTTTATAACCGCTAATGGATAGTTTCTGCTGAGTGCAGATAAAATTGCTTATCATTATGCTAACCCCATGTTCCTGCCATGGTGCTGAGATGTGGACCACATCTGTCCCAGATCCGTGCCAGATATGGGCTGTAAACTGTTGGTCTTTCGTGGATCCAGTTCAGATCTGGTACGGATCTGTTCCAGAATTGTAAAGTGGAGCTGTGCCGGATCTGGGCCAGGGTGCAAAAATTGTCTGGACCAGATCCGTTTTCAGGATTGGTACCGGATGTTGGACTACATCCAGCCCGGATCCATTTGCTGTCTGGGTAAGTATGTGTTAGTGGTTTAAACTAGTGTCCATACCTGTGATGTAATTTCTGGTCACGTTTGTAATATAACATTCTGTTGCAAGTGCCAAAGAAGTACTTCGGGCGGCAGAGTTGGAAGCAGGACAGAACTGCTCATTTTGTAACACAATATAAATGTCTGTCTTTTACAGAACCCACGAGTAAACAACTTCAATCATAACACACTTGATGTCATCATTCATGTGTGCAACACAAAGAACAATTGTTTTTTCAATGAGTCTACCATGATCCAGCAGCAGTTGGGCAGTAGTCAAGTGTCCCTCTGAGGCTGCCGTCATCAAAGCTGTTCGACCCTGCTGGTCAACGATGTTTATGTCCGTTCCGTGTTTCAGTAACATCTCCACCACCTGACCAACAGATAAGGATACAGAAACACAAAGAAAATGAAGCATTCTCAGACAAAATGCCAATGGCGCTCCCTATGTTTATACAGAGACAAGCGTGCTCACTACTCACTGCGTAGCTACTGAATTATTTTTAAGATGGCGGATGGTAGTAAATTTTCAGAAATATGTCCAACAGTCACATTCAGAGGCTAAAAATGCCTCTGAGCAAGAATGTGGTCTCACACAATCAACATAGCCCTGCTTCCACATTGGACCTATTAAAAGGCTCCACCTGCCACAATGCAGAAGGAGGAGGGGGAAGGGTTGAGGAGGAGTGGCCAAGGAGAGAAGCTTTGTTTCTGTCTTGATGTGTGGTGCAAAATTTACATCTAGTGGCAGAAAATATAAATCATTTATACAAACCCAATTCCAATGAAGGTGGGACATTGTGTGAAATGTAAATAAAAACAGAATACAATGATTTGCACATCCTCTTGAACCTATATTCAGTTGAATACACCACAAAGACAAGATATTTAATGATTAAACTGATAAATGTTATTGTTGCTGTGCAAATATTTGCTTATTTTGAAATGGATGCCTGTAACACATTTCAAAAAAGCTGGGACAGTGGTATGTTTACCACTGTGTTACATCACCTTTCCTTCTAACAACACTCAATAAGAGTAAGGGTTTGCATTGGAATATATGCATTTTTTATGTAATGGGTTTTTTAATGACACTTTGTGAAAATATTGAGAACAGTCTATGGTAAATGCAGTTTCATTCTGGGGCAGACACGCAACAATATGTGGACTCACAAGGTGTTTTAGGTCTTGGTGGAAATGTACACTTGAATGAGTGCATTGCTTTTCAATCAAAGCTACAATAGATGCTAAAGAGAGAATTTGAACACTCTAGTGTCCGAATCAAACTAAAACCTCTGTCCAGTCTGTGTTTCTTACTGTACCTGCCAGTGGCCTCGCCTCACAGCGCTGAACAGAGGTGCGACACCGCGCCTGTTGACTTGATCAACAGCAGTCCCCTGATCCAACAGAAGCCTACAGACAGACATCTTGCCACTCCCTGCTGCTGCAGTCAGAGCTGACGTAAGAACACAGACTTTGTGTCACATTACACAATTATAACCACTTTAATGTGCATCAGCCTCTAATCAAGATGATCAATTATAGTGCTGAACATTGTGGACCCATCATAAAATGATTTTTAAAAAGTGAAAAAACAAAAACATTACGAGTATTGCACACATCACATGACAGAGATGAGCTCATCAACTTGGACATTTCATCATCACGAAATGGAAAATGACTTTCACTAATATCAAATAAAACTGCATATTTGACCTCAGGTTTTGTTTTTTTTTTCATATAAGAAAAGTACCTGTCTCTCCCCACAGACTGTCAGAAGTGTTCATCTCAGGTCTCTCCTCCTCTACCTTATCTTCTTCAGGAGGATACAGCAAATATGACACGATCTTCACACACACAGTCACAGATACAATTTTGTAAGAGTGCTCCCCACGTGAATATATTCATAAATGTATTTTCATAAAGTACCAACTGGAATCTTTATGTGTGTACCTCTGTGTGGCCCATTCCAGCGGCTGCAATCAGAGCCTGCTGCAGAGCCTGGCTCCTGCTCACCCCCCTCTGGCCACAGCAGGAAGTGCAGCTCCAGTCTGCACACTTCAGCAAGAAGTGCAGTGCCTCCATGTGGCCCCGGTGAGCCGCGTGCACCAACACACAACGACCTGACTTATCCACATGACCCACCTGCATCGACAAAAGCAGCTATAAATACTTATTCTCTGGGCTTCTAATTCATTTGAAGTACTTTACTGTGATCTGTTTGAGCCTGTGACTTACATGTTTGACACTGACTCACTGATACAACAGTACAAGGTTCAGTGTGCATTCATCATTCCTATTTCATGTTTTACTGCAAGATGTCAGCTTCTGTACAGCATAAATTAAGAAATATTTCTCTCTCCTTACGAAATCATGATGATGTGAGCTTAATCATAACATAACATTTCACTTTATATTCTTGCACGTTGAGGCATAAATTCGGGATCAGTGTTGCAGATGAAATGTAATTGTGTCACAATCACTTATGATCTTTCAACGTTACCTAAGGTTAAAAATCATTTGACCAATATTGAGATTTAAAACCTCTTTTTCAAGAGTGACCTGGCCAAAAGAGCAGCACAAAAGAGATTATGGCAAACACACAAAACACAAATAAAATACAGTCTCAGCTTCACACTCTGCAGAAAAAAAGGAGATTATACAGTGAAGTCACAAGATCCAATTGAACTAATTCACCTGTGATTTATAACTGTCTTAAATTTCCCCAGAGATACAAGATGTGTCAATTTCAAGTCCTTCTGCAAATCAATAGGTGATTTTCTTTGTTTGGATCCACATAAGCTTCCACAGGGTGTTGACTAGTCTACGTCTATGCCTCATGTTTGTGATTCATAGTGAAACCCAGTGGGTCCCAATACTGGTCCTCTGATACAGTTTCTCTCTGTCTATGCTCTACCCACAGCTAACAGACTATTGTTACATTGTTTGGTGCATGTGCACTGAGTACTCCACATGCCACTCATGCAGAACACCGTGGGGAGCAGCACTTTTTAATGCGGGCGTGCATGATCCTCCATGTAAATACATGGACATGACTTAATCTCCGGATAACACTGAGACAAATGTCTGTGACCTGCCCAAAGAAAGGTGGACACAGTCCCTTAAACGTGACAATCAGAACAACAAGACAATATATAATAGATAACATTGGCACCGTCACCTGTATTCCTGTATGCACATTTTTGTCACAGCTTTATTCATAAAAATCATTCAGTACTACAATAATAAACAGCTTGGATGAAACTACATTTAATGTTTTGATTCAAAGGTGCTTCACACAAATGATAGCTGTGTTTGGGAGGAAAGCCGGGAAAACTGTGAACTTTTTCATCAGGAAGCTTGTCAGGGAGATTACAGAGTGCTATAAAATGCAATGTTTCATTCACTCACTCACTCATCTTCAACCGCTTACTCCAATTCAGGCACATGGGGGGCTGGAGTCTATCCCAGAAGTCATAGGACATGAGGCCGGGTACACCCTGGACAGGACGCCAGTCTGTCACAGTGCCACATATAGACAAACAAACACATTCACACTCACATGCAAATGAACAATTTAAAGTCTCCAACTGACCTAACCTGGATGCCTTAGGATGTGGGAGGAAGCTGGAGCACCCGGAGGGAACCCAAACAAACACGGGGAGAACATGCAAACTCCACACAGAAAGGCCACAGGTGGGAATCGATTCCATGACCTTCTTGCTGTGAGGCAACAGTGCTAACCGCTAATCCACCGTACTGCCCTCACTTTAAAAAAGGAACTGCTGTCTCGTTGAGACAACGGTTCAAAGTGATTAATATCACTTTGAGCAGATGGAATTAGTTAATCAGTGAAATCACCTGGTGGAATCAGTGGAAAAAACCTGAACCCTCTTGGCCCTTTCTGGAACAAGTTGCCCACCCCTGGACTATTGGTTCTGTCAGTGTCTCTTAGCTCTTGATTGACTGAGCACACTTGAGGAGCTAATCAGCTGTTCGCAGAGTAGGAGAGATAAAAAAAATGTCCAGGTTAGAGGTTCCTGAGGGAATGGGAAACACTGCATAAACCAATTCCTCAAAATAGCTACTGAATATTAAGTATCCCTTTATTTAAGAATGAGGCCCAAATTCTGTCTTGCCTATTACTCCATTTTTCTTGAAACCAAATCAATTTGTCCTTGGATGACCATGGATAAATCCACCAAGTTTGGTCCATATTGGAGTAAAACATTTAGATCTACATTGTTGACAGACAGACAGACACACACATACACACTAGACTGAAAATAGTACATTCTCATCCGGAACAACAGAGGGGAGTAAACGTAAACGACAACCCAGTTAACTTTGTAATACTAGAGACTAAAGGCACCTTGACAATTACACGAGTTTGATCCCTGCACTGCCGTGCAATTCCTCGTGTCAATGTGTTCTGCTTTGTCCTGCTGGGCGCCATGCTATATAAAAAAAATCATTTTGTAGCCGATGACACATTTGCTCTCACAAATTGGCTGATGAAACCATTCTCTCATTGCTCCCAGAATCACAGAGAAATCATCTACAGCTGCAGGTTGTCTCGTGCTTGTTGTGTGGTGGAGAACGCATTCAGAATCTTTTCTCAAAGG
Organism: Thalassophryne amazonica; assembly: GCF_902500255.1. Lineage (NCBI taxonomy): Eukaryota > Metazoa > Chordata > Actinopteri > Batrachoidiformes > Batrachoididae > Thalassophryne > Thalassophryne amazonica. Next base: position 45,349,377 of record NC_047118.1, read on the forward strand.
TTGTTGTTGTTCATTTGGCTGAAACCGTTTTTTGTGTTTGGGGTCGCCACAGCGGATACAGCCAGATCCGCAATGGTAGGTGGCACAAGTTTTATGCCGGATGCCCTTCCTGACACAACTCCAGTGTTACCTGGAGAAACACACAGCCACTAGTGTTCCAAAGAGGTCTCCCATCCAAGTACTAACCAGGTCCTGCACTGCTTAGCTTCTGAGATCTGACGGGATCAGGCTGACACAGAGCAGATCGGCTGCAGAATCTTGTCTCAAAAGTAATTATTTCTAATATACAGTATATATTATAATGGATTGGTAAAACAGTTTCATTTTCATTCCTTCTCATGAGTTAGATAATGTATCTGTAAAATTATGTTTATTATAGATGTAACATCTCGTCATAATCGTTCAGATGCCCTGCGCGCAATGAGATGCAATGACACACGTTGGCATGCAGTGACACGCAGTGTTTTCAAATAGGTTGTGCAATGTTCACGACGATTTCAAGAAATTAATGCATGCCAGAAGTTTTGAACATTTCAAAATTTTCTTAGTGCACTGGCACACAGTTGCGCACAGTTCACGCACGTTTACTTACTGGCACGCCAGATTGCATGCCAGTGCAGGGATCAAATTTGTGCAAATGTCAAGGTGCCTTAACAAGGAGATAAATACCTTTGCTTTGTGCTGGGTTAGCATGGAGATGATGTCCAGATTTCCAGCAGCAGCAGCCAATCCCAGCGCAGTTAAGCCATCATGTGACTGAGCATCCACCTAGACAAGACAAGGAATTTTAAACTTTTTGGCAAAAACAAACAGCAAAAAACCATGATGACCGCACTGTCCACCCAAACATGTTTTTGTAAGACCAACAAAGGTGTTGCAGATTTTCCTTGTAACTCATCACCTAATATCAACTTCACCATAGCAGGCCTGACTTGCACTGAAAAAAGTATGAATGTATCATCTGAAGTACTGTAAACATGAGGCACACACACTCTCACCACATACTCACTCATCTTCAACTGCTTACTCCACCTAAGGGTCATGGGGGGCTGGAGCCTATCCCAGCAGTCATGGTGAGACGGAGTACACCCTGGACAGTCTGTTGCAGGGCCACATACAAACAGACAAACACATTCATACCTGCATGTACACCTATGGACAATTTAAAGTGTCCATGCCACCTAACCTGCATGTCTTTGGAAGTGGGAGGAAGCACCCAAAGGGAACCCACAGGGAGAACATGCAAACTCCACACAGAAAGGCCACAGGTGGGAATCGATCCCATGACCTTTTTGCTGTGAGGCAACAGTACTAACCACTAAGCAACCGTGCTGCCCCACAACATACTCTTCCTTTATAAACTGCAGTTCATGTGTGGAAAAGGCGTACACAAGGTTCTTATGCCAAAATACAGTTTATAAATGAGGTCCCAGGTCTTAGACTTTGAGTCTTTGTGTTTGGTATCATTGCTGCCATGTCAAATTGCTGCTGCAGTAGTGTTGGACATGACTGATATTACAGTTATAGTGATCAAGTGAATAATCCACATTCCCAAAGGAATCACAAGGAGCAAGTCTGTTTATGGCAAATAAAGTGTACCTGAGCTCCATGATCAAGCAGAAGTGCCACAGCATCTCTGTGGCCAAGGTGGGCATGGACGCACAGAAGGGGAGCATTGTTGAGGACATTGGTACAGTAATCCACATCAGCCCCACCCAGAATCAGCAACCTGCTCACCTAGACAGCCAGCATCCACCTGTTAGTCCAAATGTCTGGCTGTGGTGATACGATGGTGATACGATGTGGTGGTACAGTATACTACCTTGATGTTGGGGGTGTAGAGGTTACGCAGTGATGTGAGAGCAGAGCTCAAGCTCTCCGTGCTGTAGGACAACCACAGCCCCTGCAGAACTGATGATGAAATGCCAAGCTTCTTACTCAGACCCTGGATGTGTAACAAAAGATGGTACAGCTGGAAGATACTGTAGCTGGGAACCACTCAGCGAGTGTGTGCACATGTGTACTTACCTTGTAGATGTGAGCCTTCAGGATGTGATGTCCCAGCTCCAGTGTCTGCTGTCGGTTTAACTTTCCCCCCTGTCTGCACAGCCAGAAAGCCAAGAGAGTGTGACCACTCCTACACACACACACACAGAGAGAGAGAGAGAGAGAGGAAGAGAGAGAGAGAGAGAGAAGAGAGAGAGAGAGAGAGAGAGAGAGAGAGAGAGGAGAGAGAGAGAGAGAGAGAGAGGAGAGAGAGAGAGAGAGAGAGGAGAGAAGAGAGGAGAGAGAGAGAGAGAGAGAGAGAGAGAGAGAGAGAGGAGAGGAGAGAGAGAGAGAGGAGAGAGAGGAGAGAGAGAGAGAGAGAGAGAAGAGGAGAGAGAGGAGAGAGAGAGAGAGAGAGAGAGAGAGAGAGAGAGAGAGAGAGAGAGAGAGGAGAGAGAGAGAGAGAGAGCACAGGAACACTGAGCTTCATGAAGTGTTCTTTTGTCTTGTTTGTTTCCTCTCTCGCTGTGCATCCATATACCTGGGATCACAGAGGAACCTGTCATCCTGTCCTTCCTCCCTCCACATCAGCCACTCCCTGAAGGAGGCGTGGCTTAGCATTCTGCTGCCATCGCTGCGCCTCAGCAGGAAAGAAGAGAGCTGCTCCAACCGCTGCACAAACTCTGCCCACTGCAGAGTTCCTCCAGTCAGGGCGCCCGCATTCACCACCTCAAACAGCTACAGAGACAAGGGCATCACCAGTATCATGCATATGGACACAATAAAAGAACACATACTAAAAAAACACCAGTACAACTACAGTTAGGTAGTACTTTCTCATTACTGACATACACAGATAAAAATCCTGGTACATTTACTTATATTTTGCAGAAAGAGCAGAAAAACAACTTATTTGCAAAGATGCAAAATGTTTATCTGAGAACCAAACAAATGATCCATTGGATTTTGGACAAAGAATCTCACCAATCACAAGTAGTTACTCCTATTTGTTCAAAATTATGACTGTGACACATGCACATTGAGTGCAATGTTATTTAGGTGGGTAATGCTGCAGAAGGTGACATTTATGATACACATGCATGCTCATAAACATACACACACACACACAGATTGATGGTGTGTACCTGCTGGTCGGTTAGCGGCTGCAGTGATGCCACAGTCACGTTAAGCAGAGGTAGAACTCTCTGAAAAGACGACTGGGTGGGAAAACGTATGTTGAGCTGCAGCAGGTAGATTTCTGCAAGACTGACAGGAACCACCTGTACACACAAACACACACATTTCAGTATTTGCAATTGGTTTCAAATGCATGACAAAAACAGAAAACATATTCACCAGGCAGATCATTCAAATCAGTTTCATTGTGAGTGAAATAAATGACTTACTAATTGCAAATACAACATAAATCATTTAGATTTACACATTCCACTAATTACGAACCTTTCATCATGGAGTGATGGACTTTAACCAAAAAAACAAAACCTGTATTAAACAGACTGTAGATGACATTGGATATATATATATATATATATATATATATATATATATATATATATATATATATATATAGTCAGGAGGATACATGAAAAAAATATTGCATTATCATCTAAGGCTAGAAGATGACACTGCCTATGTGTGTGACAATCTGCTCCCATATACTGAATGAGGTATTGTGATTCACACTCTGTAGCAGAAGGTGGTGGTAACATACAACCCCTGGCAAAAATTATGGAATCACCGGCCTCGGAGGATGTTCATTCAGTTGTTTAATTTTGTAGAAAAAAAGCAGATCACAGACATGACACAAAACTAAAGTCATTTCAAATGGCAACTTTCTGGCTTTAAGAAACACTATAAGAAATCTGGAAAAAAAAAATTGTGGCAGTCAGTAACGGTTACTTTTTTAGACCAAGCAGAGGGAAAAAAATATGGACTCACTCAATTCTGAGGAATAAATTATGGAATCACCCTGTAAATTTTCATCCCCAAAACTAACACCTGCATCAAATCAGATCTGCTCGTTAGTCTGCATCTAAAAAGGAGTGATCACACCTTGGAGAGATGTTACACCAAGTGGACTGACATGAATCATGGCTCCAACACAAGAGATGTCAACTGAAACAAAGGAGAGGATTATCAAACTTTTAAAAGAGGGTAAATCATGACGCAATGTTGGAAAAGATGTTGGTTGTTCGCAGTCAGCTGTGTCTAAACTCTGGACCAAATACAAACAACATGGGAAGGTTGTTAAAGGCAAACATACTGGTAGACCAAGGAAGACATCAAAGCATCAAGACAGAAAACTTAAAGCAATATGTCTCAAAAATCGAAAATGCACAACAAAACAAATGAGGAACGAATGGGAGGAAACTGGAGTCAACGTCTGTGACCGAACTGTAAGAAACCGCCTAAAGGAAATGGGATTTACATACAGAAAAGCTAAACGAAAGCCATCATTAACACCTAAACAGAAAAAAACAAGGTTACAGTGGGCTAAGGAAAAGCAATCGTGGATTGTGGATGACTGGATGAAAGTCATATTCAGTGATGAATCTCGAATCTGCATTGGGCAAGGTGATGATGCTGGAACTTTTGTTTGGTGCTGTTCCAATGAGATTTATAAAGATGACTGCCTGAAGAGAACATGTAAATTTCCACAGTCATTGATGATATGGGGCTGTATGACAGGTAAAGGCACTGGGGAGATGGCTGTCATTACATCATCAATAAATGCACAAGTTTACGTTGATATTTTGGACACTTTTCTTATCCCATCAATTGAAAGGATGTTTGGGGATGATGAAATCATTTTTCAAGATGATTATGCATCTTGCCATAGAGCAAAAACTATGAAAACATTCCTTGCAAAAAGACACATAGGGTCAATGTCATGGCCTGCAAATACTCCGGATCTTAATCCAATTGAAAATCTTTGGTGGAAGTTGAAGAAAATGGTCCATGACAAGGCTCCAACCTGCAAAGCTGATCTGTTAACAGCAATCAGAGAAAGTTGGAGCCAGATTGATGAAGAGTACTGTTTGTCACTCATTAAGTCCATGCCTCAGAGACTGCAAGCTGTTATAAAAGCCAGAGGTGGTGCAACAAAAGTGATGTGTTGGAGCGTTCTTTTGTTTTTCATGATTCCATAATTTTTTCCTCAGAATTGAGTGATTCCATATTTTTTTTCCCTCTGCTTGGTCTAAAAAAGTAACCGTTACTGACTGCCACAATTTTTTTCCTGATTTCTTATAGTGTTTCTTAAAGCCAGAAAGTTGCCATTTGAAATGACTAGTTTTGTGTCATGTCTGTGATCTGCTTTTTTTCTACAAAATGAAACAACTGAATGAACATCCTCTGAGGCCGGTGATTCCATAATTTTTGCCAGGGGTTGTACCATTAAGCGGGATGCCAACCGCAATGTTATAAATAAATACTGTGTCAATTAAATACATTTTGCTTCTTGCTGCATCAAGCAGTAGCACTGTATTTCAAAAAATAATACAACTTATAGACTGGTTTGACTTAAATAATATGTTTTTTTCCTTTTCATGACACATTTTTACAACTAATAATTTGGTGTGACTAGGGATGAGTATCAAGGACCGGTTCTTTTTGGGTATCATTAAGAAATTATTCGATCCACCGATATCAATAGCCTTTTTGCTTAATGGTTCCCTTATCAGTCCTTCAGAGCAGCCGTTGATTTTGAGGGTGTTTGTCGGGAAAATGATCATTCTGTCTTGTTGCTGGCAAGAAATGAGAATTGTCCTCCGTTCCGTTCGCACAGCCCCAAATGCTGCGCCACTCTCTGCCGACTCAAGTTAAGAGTCCAGTTGGAATTAATAACTTCACAGCAAATCGCCGCTTTAAATCAAATGACACCTCTTTCCAAACGTTGTAAAACAATCAATGAACTACAATCAACCAAAACATTTTTTCCTCCCAAAATGAGATGTCCTGCCTTCTTTATGAATTACATCCTGACATGCAGCGCAGCTGAGCTCAGCTCAGAAGTATGGAGTGACCTTCATGCCATTAATGTCTGAAAGGAAATGCTTTTGACAAAAATTACAGATTCTGTTTATTTCTATTTATGTCCAGAGATCAAGGATCCAGTGAACAATTTCATATTTATTTACTTTAAGGCTCAATAAAATGTTGTTGACATAGAAAACATGTAAAGCCTACTTGTAGTACACAGAAAATTCACAAGAGGTATTGATAATACCTCTTGTGATCTGGTGGTTGGCTCTCACTGCGGTATTGTATCACTTCCTGTTCCGGAGCACAGCGGTGTTTTTCTGTATCTGTTAGCTGTTTAATCTGCGCAGTTAGATTGATCTAGTTATCTAGATTACGATTTGTTTCCCAGTGTAATCTTTACGTGCCTTAGCTAAAGCACTCCTTCTGCTGAATCACCTCTAAATTATTTACACATTATTCACTTTGCGTGTTTTTAGGAATCCGCTAGCTTAGCGTAGCTACTAGCTCTTAGCCGATTTAGCATGGCGGCTTCTCCTGCTCTCCTGCACTTTTCTGCTCTGGGTGTGAAATGTTTAGTTATTCCTCGGCCTCCTTTAGCAGTAACGGTACTTGTAATAAGTGTAGCTTATTCGTAGCTTTGGAGGCCAGGCTGGGCGAATTGGAGACCTCGCTCCGCACCGTGGGAAAATTCTACAGCTAGCCAGGCCCCTGTAGTCGTGCGGACCAAGGTAGCTTAGCCGCCGTTAGTTCCCCTCTGGCAGATCCTGAGTAGCCGGGAAAGCAGGCTGACTGGGTGACTGTGAGGAGGAAGCGTAGCCCTAAACAGAAGCCCCGTGTACACCGCCAACCCGTTCACATCTCTAACCGTTTTTCCCCACTCGACGACACACCCACCGAGGATCAAACTCTGGTTATTGGCGACTCTGTTTTGCGAAATGTGAAGTTAGCGACACCAGCAACCATAGTCAATTGTCTTCCGGGGGCCAGAGTAGGCGACATTGAAGGAAATTTGAAACTGCTAGCTAAGGCTAAGCGTAAATTTGGTAAGATTGTAATTCACGTCTGCAGTAATGACACCCGGTTACGCCAATCGGAGGTCACTAAAATTAACATTAAATCGGTGTGTAACTTTGCAAAAACAATGTCGGACTCTGTAGTTTTCTCTGGGCCCCTCCCCAATCAGACCGGGAGTGACATGTTTAGCCGCATGTTTCTCCTTGAATTGCTGGCTGTCTGAGTGGTGTCCAAAAAATGAGGTGGGCTTCATAGATAATTGGCAAAGTTTCTGGGGAAAACCTGGTCTTGTTAGGAGAGACGGCATCCATCCCACTTTGGATGGAGCAGCTCTCATGTCAGAATCTGGCCAATTTTCTTAAATCCTCCAAACCGTGACTATCCAGGGTTGGGACCAGGAAGCAGAGTTGTAGTCTTACACACCTCTCTGCAGCTTCTCTCCCCCTGCCATCCCCTCATTACCCCATCCCCGTAGAGACGGTGCCTGCTCCCAGACTACCATAACCAGCAAAAATCTATTTAAGCATAAAAATTCAAAAAGAAAAAATAATATAGCACCTTCAACTGCACCACAGACTAAAACAGTTAAATGTGGTCTATTAAACATTAGGTCTCTCTCTTCTAAGTCCCTGTTGGTAAATGATATAATAATTGATCAACATATTGATTTATTCTGCCTTACAGAAACCTGGTTACAGCAGGATGAATATGTTAGTTTAAATGAGTCAACACCCCCGAGTCACACTAACTGTCAGAATGCTCGTAGCACGGGCCGGGGCGGAGGATTAGCAGCAATCTTCCATTCCAGCTTATTAATTAATCAAAAACCCAGACAGAGCTTTATTCATTTGAAAGCTTGACTCTTAGTCTTGTCCATCCAAATTGGAAGTCCCAAAACAGTTTATTTGTTATTATCTATCGTCCACCTGGTCGTTACTGTGAGTTTCTCTGTGAATTTTCAGACCTTTTGTCTGACTTAGTGCTTAGCTCAGATAAGATAATTATAGTGGGCGATTTTAACATCCACACAGATGCTGAGAATGACAGCCTCAACACTGCATTTAATCTATTATTAGACTCTATTGGCTTTGCTCAAAAAGTAAATGAGTCCACCCACCACTTTAATCATATCTTAGATCTTGTTCTGACTTATGGTATGGAAATAGAAGACTTAACAGTATTCCCTGAAAACTCCCTTCTGTCTGATCATTTCTTATAACATTTACATTTACTCTGAGGGACTACCCAGCAGTGGGGAATAAGTTTCATTACACTAGAAGTCTTTCAGAAAGCGCTGTAACTAGGTTTAAGGAAATGATTCCTTCTTTATGTTCTCTAATGCCATATACCAACACAGTGCAGAGTAGCTACCTAAACTCTGTAAGTGAGATAGAGTATCTCGTCAATAGTTTTACATCCTCATTGAAGACAACTTTGGATGCTGTAGCTCCTCTAAAAAAGAGAGCTTTAAAATCAGAAGTGCCTGACTCCGTGGTATAACTCACAAACTTGTAGCTTAAAGCAGATAACCCGTAAGTTGGAGAGGAAATGGCGTCTCACTAATTTAGAAGATCTTCACTTAGCCTGGAAAAAGAGTCTGTTGCTCTATAAAAAGCCCTCCGTAAAACTAGGACATCTTTCTACTCATCACTAATTGAAGAAAATAAGAACAACCCCAGGTTTCTTTTCAGCACTGTAGCCAGGCTGACAAAGAGTCAGAGCTCTATTGAGCTGAGTATTCCATTAACTTTAACTAGTAATGACTTCATGACTTTCTTTGCTAACAAAATTTTAACTATTAGAGAAAAAATTACTCATAACCATCCCAAAGACGTATCGTTATCTTTGGGCTGCTTTCAGTGATGCCGGTATTTGGTTAGACCTCTTCTCTCCGATTGTTTCTGTCTGAGTTATTTTCATTAGTTACTTCATCCAACCATCAACATGTTATTAGACCCATTCCTACCAGGCTGCTCAAGGAAGCCCTACCATTATTTAATGCTTTGATCTTAAATATGATCATCTATCTTTGTTAGTTGGCTATGTACCACAGGCTTTTAAGGTGGCAGTATTAAACCATTACTTAAAAAGCCATCACTTGACCCAGCTATCTTAGCTAATTATAGGCCATCTCCAACCTTCTTTTCTCTCAAAAATTCGTGAAAGGGTAGTTGTTAAAAACAGCTTAACTGATCATCTGCAGAGGAATGGTCTATTTGAAGAGGTTTTCAGTCAGGTTTTAGAATTCATCATAGTACAGAAACAGCATTAGTTGAAGGTTACAAATGATCTTCTTAGATGGCCTCGGACAGTGGACTCATCTCTGTTGCTTGTTCTGTTAGACCTCAGTGCTGCTTTTGAGACTGTTGACCATAAAATTTTATTACAGAGATTAGAGCATGCCATAGTATTAAAGGCACTGCGCTGCGGTGGTTTGAATCATATTTGTCTATAGAATTACATTTGTTCATGTAAATGGGGAATCTTCTTCACAGACTAAAGTTAATTATGGAGTTCCACAAGGTTCTGTGCTAGGACCAATTTTATTCACTTTATACATGCTTCCCTTAGCAGTATTATTAGACGGTATTGCTTAAATTTTCATTGTTACGCAGATGATACCCAGCTTTATCTATCCATGAAGCCAGAGGACACACAACCAATTAGCTAAACTGCAGGATTGTCTTACAGACATAAAGACATGGATGACCTCTAATTTCCTGCTTTAAAAACTCAGATAAAACTGAAAGTTATTGTACTTGGCCCCACAATCTTAGAAACATGGTGTCTACCAGATCCTTACTCTGGATGGCATTATCCTGACCTCTAGTAAACTGTGAGAAATCTTGGAGTCATTTTTGATCAGGATATGTCATTCAAAGCGCATATTAACAAATATGTAGGACTGCCTTTTTGCATTTACGCAATATCTCTAAAATCAGAAAGGTCTTGGTCTCAGAGTGATGCTGAAAAACTAATTCATGCATTTATTTCCTCTAGGCTGGACTATTGTAATTCATTATTATCAGGTTGTCCTAAAAGTTCCCTAAAAAGCCTTCAGTTAATTCAAAAATGCTGCAGCTAGAGTACTGACGGGGACTAGAAGGAGAGAGCATATCTCACCCATATTGGCCTCTCTTCATTGGCTTCCTGTTAATTCTAGAATAGAATTTAAAATTCTTCTTCTTACTTATAAGGTTTTGATAATCAGGTCCCATCTTATCTTAGGGACCTCGTAGTACCATATCACCCCAATAGAGCGCTTCGCTCTCAGACTGCAAGGCTTACTTGTAGTTCCTAGGGTTTGTAAGAGTAGAATGGGAGGCAGAGCCTTCAGCTTTGAAGGCTCCTCTCCTGTGGAACCAGCTCCCATTCAGATCAGGGAGACAGACACCCTCTCTACTTTTAAGATTAGGCTTAAAACTTTCCTTTTTGCTAAAGCTTATAGTTAGGGCTGGATCAGGTGACCCTGAACCATCCCTTAGTTATGCTGCTATAGACGTAGACTGCTGGGGGGGTTCCCATGATGCACTGTTTCTTTCTCTTTTTGCTCTGTATGCACCACTCTGCATTTAATCATTAGTGATCGATCTCTGCTCCCCTCCACAGCATGTCTTTTTCCTGGTTCTCTCCCTCAGCCCCAACCAGTCCCAGCAGAAGACTGCTCCTCCTTGAGCCTGGTTCTGCTGGAGGTTTCTTCCTGTTAAAAGGGAGTTTTTCCTTCCCACTGTAGCCAAGTGCTTGCTCACAGGGGGTCGTTTTGACCGTTGGGGTTTTACATAATTATTGTATGGCCTTGCCTTACAATATAAAGCGCCTTGGGGCAACTGTTTGTTGTGATTTGACGCTATATAAAAAAAAATGATTGATTGATTGATTGATAAGGGAATGGATAAGGAGTTGGATCAATAAGCGGAATCGATAATGGTATTGACTTTGGGTGATGAGGACCAGGTTTACTATAAAGTTGAACACAAAGGACAAATTATAATTCTGCCACAATTTGCTACATGTCACCATTTATATGGTGATTGTTCTGATGTGAGGTAACGACTGGGTTACCTTGAAGCTGGAGCTCTTCAAAACAAGGAAGCCTCCTTCGATCAGGTCAAGGATCAGTCTCAGGTAAAGGTATGAGCCTTTACTAAGGCTCTTCAGATGAGTGATCAGTTTAACCAGTGCTGTGTTGTCAAGACGACCATTGCTTAGGGACACATTGTTCTGGATCTCAGCACTGCTATGAATCCTCATGCCAGGTAACCCTGAGACCAACGCACAGAAAAACACACATAGAGTATGGCAGACAAATGCGTAGATGGATACCAGATAGATGTCAAAACAAACATTTAGACAAATGCACAGACAGACACACAGGCACAAATGCAGACAGATGGATAGAATGACTTGTTAATAGCCACCATTCACCAAACACAATGAAATGAAAGTAAAATTAGTCAAAGATATGTGCATTTTACCCTGCAGGTCCTGTTCTATGGCGTTGTTCTCTTCCATTCTGTCGATACTGATGTGTTGGAAAGGCAAAGAACAAGTGATGTCCTGACAAAGAGAGAGACAGATTTTATAAATGCACATCACATCACTGTCAAAGCCACCCTAATTAGAACGTTTCTCTATATCTGGAGAAATTTGTTTGAGAAATGTCATTTAGGGAACACAATTGTCGACTGAGATTTGTTTCCTTTAAGACAGTACCATGAATCCTCCCTCCTCTTGTTTGGACGAACATGGCAGCTAAGCTGATATTGTTTGTGAAATATCTCCCAAACTAATCAATGGAATTTGTTTCAGAACAGAAAGGGAACAAATAAGGTATGTTAATGAGGTATAAAAATGTCTGAAGTGCAAATAAATAGTTCAGAAAACAACCGTCAAGAGTTTAGAGGCGAGACCAAATCTTCTGTCAACCCAAATGGGAAATTTAAAACCGGTTAGCAATTGAACACTAGATTGGACTGTACCGAGGTGCACATTTAAACAACAGTGTTATTGCTTTTGATGGCCAATGTGTTTACACAGTGATTGCAGCTTAGCTCCGATGATGATGAAGAGCAAGCTTCAGCTAATTAGCCACTATGCTAATCATTTACTGTGAAACAACATCACAGCTGTTAGCAATGATGAAGACAACTGTTACTTCCTCAAGGAATAACTGTGCAGGTCTCCGGCTCTCCATTTTTCAAAACAGGAGACAACATGAAAACAATATTTGTATATCAGAACATTAATTAACTTAATTATCTTAACTGGGTTTCTACTTTCAAGGATTCTCAAGATCTATAAGCGTGGCTGTTTGTGCCCACCCACCATGTTGTCATGACACCTCACTCAATTGGTGTTACTAGAATAGAACAGAATAGAGCCTTATTGTCATTGCACATATATACATATGATATTTGTCCTCTGCATTTAACTCATCCTAATTACAGTTAGACACAATCCAGCCACTAGGAGCAGTGGGGAGCTACAGTCCGTCGCCCGGAGACCAACTGCCTTGGTCAGGAGCAGAGAAAGGAGCAGACCCTAAATAAGCCTGTTTTTTTTTTTTTATTATTATTATTATTTTGCTACACCATAGCAGTGTGAAAAATGCTATGACCTCATCTCAACCAACAAAATGACAGTAAGAATCCCCACATACTGTCATCATGTCAGTACAAAATGTCACAAATATGTTATGATGCCAGACAAAAGGTCATCATAATGCATCTACTGCTTGTTTGGTATGAGGGAAAGCATGCCAACATCTTAAATACAGGCTGTATTATGCGTTTTTCATCATTATGAATTTGGACAATGAATATGAACGGCCACACGATCCTGACTGTCTCTCGGTTGCAGTCTGGTGGACTTTGTCTTGTGTTCATGACAGCCTGTTGGTCTAGTATGGGCCACGTTTTTCCCCTCACATATCGCCTGGAATACTCACGTTTAGTTGGCAGAAGGTCACATGGAGTTATGAGTCTGCCCGGCCCATGACGACACATCATGCCGTACCACATCATGAAGTCTTACAGATCAGCGCACATCATGTTAAACATTGTGAAGCTGGAAAATGCACCTTAATTTGCAGAACTATAATGTAAAGAGTTTGAATTTAACCTGATGACACTGTTGTGGATACATTATAGGCGTTTACCCTGCTGACTCGTCCTAACCGTGGTAATGACCTTCAACCAGGAAGGAAAATTCAGGATGTTACGAGACAAAAAGGAAGTCAGTGTATCGCCGTAATCTGGGCGTGGAACTCTGCCTCGTTAGTCCGTCAATCAGTATAATAAGCCGCCCGCTGTCCGCATGCAGCTTCCTTTCTGTAGAATCAACAATAAAGGAACGAAATCAAAGCAAAAGACATTAGTGAAATAGAACAGTGGAGAATAAATTTTGCTCCTGTTGCTGTAGTTTGTGGATGGCAGAATCAAGATCATCTTTGCTTTCGAACTTTCCAAACTTTCATAACACAGGATACTGACTTGCATCTTGATCCAGGTATGAGACACACTGACTAAAAACCTTCACCATCCCACCCAATAAAAGGGCCCCTGAAATATTCAGAAGAACATCGAAATGGTAACTCAGATACTACTTCCCCAAAACACAAACGAGGTATACACCTACAGGAGACTAAGCCAAATATCTTCAATTTCACTGTATTTCCTAACACCTGTGGCTGCTACATCAAGTCACACTGAATATGAACTGATGGTATGGTACCCTGGCATGTTAACTCTTCCTTAGTTTGCCACTTGTTGGATAGTTACCTCTGTAGAGGGCATCCAGTGGCTCCAGTATTCCTCTCTGGAGGGCAGAATTTGGATCTTGAATGCAGGAGCGAAGACTTAGGGTGCTCTGTAGCTGTGGTGAACGATAAAGTAGCTCCCGATAGGCAGACAATTGAGGGGCGTCACTTAGCATCACTGCCATGTTGTGGACGAACTCCGGAACCAGACATGTGTAACAGTTGTCAGCCTGGCAGAAATGATATGAAACTACCTGGAAACACAGACAAAGAAAGAGAGAAGTGATCAGAATATTGTTGAATTAATTTGTGAATTTCAGTATGTGTAAGAGTACAGTTGTTAAATTTCAATTAAAGAAGAAGTCCTGTATAGGCCCTGAGGCTTTCTCGATAGCATGTACTAACATGAATCGAACCCTGGTCTACATTGGTAGTCCAACTACTTATCCCCTTGTTAATCTATTCTGTGATATGTCTGTTTTAGAGGTACAAGCTATGCTACCTGTGCTGCAAGCCTCTTCAGTGCCTCCTCCTGTCTCCTCTTCATCTCTGGATTCTGAGTACAGCCACCTCCTCCTCCATCATCTTCTCCTTCTCCTCTTCTGAGGGAAGCATTTGACAAAGGAATAGATTCTCCATCTGCAGTGGGAGCACAGAATAATATTAGAATACTGCTACAATTGAAATCCAAATTAAAATACAAACAATTTATGTCCAGAAAGTTTCTTTCTCACATGTACTAAAAGTTGTTTGTGTTCTTTTAAAATGCCCATTTCACACATTATTAAAAAGATCATCCTGTCCTGTTACTAGGCTGTACTGTCCCAACTGGTTGTTTGCTTGTTTGCCAAAGAAACAAATACAGGAATCCTCAATGAGGAAAACTCATGTGGGAATATAAATCTCTCCTGTTTCTGACATGATTATTTTCCATAACTAGTTCCATATGGGAAAGGGGTCTCTGGCACTGTGGCTGTGGAATGTTAGTACTACTTTGTTTCTGTCCTCCACAATGAATAATACAGAAGACAGTTAAATGGAGGCAAATGTGTATTATGAACCACTGACAGCCTTCTTACCTCACACCTGAAGTTGTTTTGTTTTTGGATCTGAGTGCCCCTGCTTTGTGACTTTTATGAACCTCTGCCACCAATTTAAGCACCTAGCAAATATACTGTTCATGATGTCCATTTATTCATTCATTTTCTACACCTGCTTATACCAATGGAGGGTCACAGGGGAGCTGGCGCCAGTTCCAGTGGTCATTGGGCAAGAGGCAGTGTACAAAAAATCAAAAAATATCAAAAAAATCAAAAATAATACGTTATAGACTGGTTTGACTTAATAATATGTTTTTCCTCTTCATGACACATTTTACAACTAATTTGGTGTGACTAGGGATGAGTATCAAGGACCGGTTCTTTTTGGGTATCATTAAGAAATGATTTGATCCACCGATATCAATAGCCTTTTGCTTCAACGATTCCCTTATTGGGTCCTTCAGAGTGGCCGTTGTTTTTGGGGGGCGTTTGTCAGGAAAATGATCATTTCTCTACATACTTCAAAACTTCAAAGCAAAACTCAGTTTAAATCAATTGAACACCTCTTTCCAAATGTTTGTAATACAACAAAGGGCAATCGATCAAAAACGTTTTTTCCTCCCAAAACCAAACATCCTGCGCTGATGTGCAGCAGCCGACTGAGCTCAGCTCAGAGATCAAGGATCCAGTGACCAATTTAAAATGTTGTTTACATAGAAAACCTGTAAAGCCTACTTTTAGGACACAGAAAATTCACAAGAAGTATCGATAAGGGATTTGATAAGGAATCGGATTGATAAGCGGAATTGATAATGGCATTAATATCGATAAAATCTTATCAATACCCATCCCTAATTGCAGGGTCACATGTAGGCAGACAAACACATTCACACTGGCAGTCAATTTAGAGTCACCCGTTCACCTAACCTGCATGTCTTTGGAAATGGGAGGAAACCAGAGCAAAGATGGAGACAACATGCAAACTCCACCCAGAAAGGGCACTGTGGGAAGCAATCCCACGACCTTCTTGTTGTGAAGCAACAGTGCTAACCACTAATCCACCATGTCACCCGTTCATGATGTTGCAGTAATATTTTCAGAATAACACTAGCACTATTTCATTCTGAGACTGTCTCAGCATGAAGTATCTCTCATTCTAGTCACGATGAATCCATACACAAGTCGCATAAATGAGTGTGACTGTAATTTCAAGGTGCTAGCTATTCTGAGCTGTTGTTTTGGGTTAACATCAGTAACTTGATGTAAAATATTAGAAACATCTCATCTGCATTCATAGCATCCTGTCTTTCTGCTTTGTGTCTTCTTACATTTGAGTGTGATCTGGTTGCCACCAGATTTTGGCGACATGCGGTTTCCATGACAGCTGAGTGCCACCAAATGGGAGACAATGGCTGTTTTTCCATAGCCCATGTTGCCAACAATCACCACACCACGATTAACTGATGGGTCACTGCTGCTGAGACAGGCATCCACTTCCTGGAAGAGCCACTCCCTGCCAGTAAACAGCCAATCACACGATAGACTGGGAACCTCAAAGTAGAGTGGCTTCAGGTTGAGAGATGACGTAAAACAAACTGCAAGGGAAGAGGATTGTGAGACAGTTTATGTAAGTATTACAGTGTTGGGAAGGTTACTTTTGAAATGTATTAGGTTACAGATTACTAGATATGCTGTTAAAAATGTAATAAGTAGTGGAACCACTTTTCAAGCAAATATGTTAAACTGGTCAATGAAGGTGAAAAACAACAACAACATACATTTAAACCTGGCATACAACAATGACAACTGTCACCATTTATTAAAACTTTTTCAATATAACTTGAATAAGGAGTGCATGGAGAACGTCTGTTCCTCCCCTGCATCTCCCAGTGTCCTCCATGTTTGTGTCCCCCGAGCAACAACATTCCAGTCAATTCCATTGTTATAGAACTGACCGGTTTGTGTGGAAAAAAGTTACCAGATTTATCGCTAGTTGCTAGATCAAGGTCAAAAAGTCAATAAATCTAGTGGCAAACTGAGGTCAGGTGCATCCTGTTCCCACTGATCATCTTTGAGATGTTTCTACAGCTTAATTGGAGTCCACCTGGGGTAAATTGAGATGATTGGACATGATTTGGAAAGACACACACCTGTCTACATATAAGGCCCCACAGTTGACAGTGCATGTCAGAGCACAAACCAAGCATGAAGTCAACGGAATTGACTGTAGACCTCCAAGACAGGATTGGCTGAAGGCCCAAATCTGGGGAAGGCTGCAGAAACATTTTGCTGCTTGAAGGTCCCAATGAGCACAGTGGCCTCCATCTTCCGTAAATGGAAGAGGTTTGGATCCACCAGGACTCTTCCTAGACCTGGCCGCCTGTCTAAACTGAGCAATCGGGTGAGAAGGGCCATAGTCAGGGAGGTGACCAAGACCCAGATGGTTGCTCTGTCAGAGCTCCAGCATTCCTCTGTGGACAGAGGAGAACCTTCCAGAAGGACAACCATCTCTGCAGCAATCCACCAATCAGGCCTGTATGGTAGAGTGGCGAGATGGAAGCCACTCCTTAGTAAACGGCACATGGCAGCCCACCTCGAGTTCGCCAAAAGGCACCTGAAGGACTCTCAGACCATGAGAAACAACATTCTCTGGTCTGATGAAACAAAGACTGAACTCTTTGGCGTGAATACCAGGCGTCATGTTTGGAGGAAACCAGGCACCATCCCTACAGTGAAGACTAGTCAGGATTGAGGGAAAGATGAATGCAGCAAGGTACAGAGACATCCTGGATGAAAACCTGCTCCAGGGCGCTCTTGACCTCAGACTGCGGCAACGGGTCATCTTTCTTCATTCATTATTATGGGGTGTCATGACTAGAATTTTGAGAGAAAAAATGAATTTGCTCCATTTTGGAATGAGTCTGTAACAGAATAAAATTTGGGAAAAGTGAAGCGCTATGAATACTTTTCCAGATGCACTGTATTTTTCCTCAGAAACGGTAATGGATTACAATTACATTTATTTTGTAATTTAATTATGGAATTCCATTATATATAACTAGTTACTCCCCCCAAACTGTTCATGTCTGTGTTTTTCTATTTTCATGTACTTGAACATGGTACATGTGTACCTCTGTGATCCTGCTGACTCCCAGAATTCTGTCTTGGCATTCTGAGTGAAGTTCTTGAAGGGATTATCCTCTGTTGCTGGTCCAGATAGGCCAGATCTTCAAGGTGTGCAGAGCTAGTGGCTAAAGAAAGAGAAGGAAGGACAGTCTGCTGTTTGATAATTGACAACCCACAGTATTCCTTTGCAAGCAGCCAACATTAACTGCACTGAAAATAGATTGGTCAATGGTCAGAGCTATAAAATATACTCCATAACAATCAATACAGGAAACCACACAAAATAAACATGGTGTGGTGATTTTGTCACAACCACACCATAGAAAACAAGCTGATGCACAAGATGTTGACTTTGGGAAAGCAACCAAAGCATCAGCAGTAACACATGGTCCTCTCCTGAAGGGTTTCCAGATTTAAAGAGGAGACAGAAGTTTCTACGGTTACCCTAGAATTTGTCTAGTGTGTCCCGATGATTTTATCATTCCAAGTCTCAAAGATTGTTCGGGCACAACCTAGAATGCCAACACTGTAGTCTGCTACTGGGCTACTAACAATACACTTTAGAATAATCAAAATAGTAAAAAGGCCTAAACTAGGTATTACTGTACATAGCTGTCCCCTTTGTCTTATTCATTTGGTGGGATCATAAGCTACAAGGCACCACTGTAGTGGATGATGCTCAGAAAATGTATTACATACAGTGGGGGAAATAAGTATTTGATCCCCTGTCAATTTTGCAGGTTTTCCCACCTACAAAGAATGGCGAGGTCTGTAATTTTTATACTAGGTACACTTCAACTGTGAGAGACAGAATCTAAAAAAAGAATCCAGAAAATCACATTGTATGACTTTTAAATAATTAATTTGCATTTTATTGCATGAAATAAGTATTTGATCCCCTACCAACCAGCAAGAATTCTGTCTCTCACAGACCTGTTAGTTTTTTCTTTAAGAAGCTCTCCTATTCTGTACTCTTAACCTGTATTAACTGCACCTGTTTGAACTTGTTACCTGTATAAAAGACACCTGTTCACACACTCAATCAATCACACTCCAACCTGTCCACCATAGCCAAAACCAAAGAGCTGTCTAAGGACATCAGGGACAACACTGCAGACCTGCACAAGGCTGGGATGGACTACAGGACAACAGGCAAGCAGCTTGGTAGAAGACAACAACTGTTATGATTATTTATTAGAAAGTGGAAGAAACACAAGATGACTGTCAATCTCCCTCGGTCTGGGATTCCATGCAAGATCTCACTTCGTGGTGTAAGGATGATTCTGAGAAAGCTCAGAACTACACAGGAGGACCTGGTCAATGACCTGAAGAGAGCTGGGACCACAGTCACAAAGATTACATTAGTAACACACTACACTGTCATGGTTTAAAATCCTGCAGAGCAGCAAGGTCCCCCTGCTCAAACCAGCAGATGTCCAGGACCATTTGAAGTTCACCAGTGACCATCTGGATGATCCGGAGGAGGCATGAGAGAAGGACATGTGGTCAGATGAGACCAAAATAGGTTTTTGGAATCAACTCCACTTGCTGTGTTTAGAGGACGAGAACAACCCCAAGAAAACCATCTCAACCATGAAGCATGGGGGTGGAAACATCATACTCTGGGGGTGCTCTTCTGCAAAGGGAACAGGACGACTGCACCGTATTGAAGGGAGGATGGATGGGGTCATGTATTGTGAGATTTTGGTAAACAACCTCCGTCCCTCAGTAAGAGTATTGGGTTGTGGCTGAGTCTTCCAGCATGACAATGACCCCAAACACACAGCCAGGGCAACTAAGGAGGAGCTCCGTAAGAAGCATTTCAAGGTCCTGGAGTGGCCTGGCCAGTCTCCAGACCTGAACTTAATAGAAAATCTTTGGAGGGAGCTGAAACTCCAAATCTGAATGATATGGAGAAGATCTGTATGGAGGAGTGGACCAAAATCCCTGTTGCAATGTGTGAAAACTTGGTCAAGAACTACAGGAAATGTCTGACATGTATGTTGTCGATGCGTGGAGCGTGCGTTCGGCCATTTCCATCACCGATCCTCTGCATTGTTCGTTAGCATCTTTAAATGCGCGGGAAGCTGCAGGAAACGAAGACAAACAAGACACAAATCTAACATAATGCTTTGAAATTCAAACTGAAATACGTTTACACTACAACCACCCAAATCTGGACAACAACCAGGAAAGAGTTTTGCTAAAGGAATTGGCCAGAAGAGGAAGCTTAGTGATGATGAGTTAAGGGAGAGAGACAGACTATATGAAAGAAACAAGAGGAAGAGAGTGGCTTGGTCATGACCAAGAGAAGAATGAGGTTTTCTGCCAAATCTGTAGGGCCTATCCATCGTATGCTGACAAGTGAGTAAAGTATATGCTTGGTCCTGGTAGACCCCGGCTGTTTTGAAGCTAGTTTAAAAGTCTAACCAGCTTGCCTTTGTGGAAACTCCACGGTGACAACATTAGCAAAGGAGCCAAGCATATTTTTTTCAATTTTTACATCAATAACTCCAATCCAGACAAGGCATACTTTTTGATATGGACCTACATCTGTATTTTACATTTCTGACTGTGAGTTAGCCAACTCTGAGGGTTGCTAAAAAATGCCCTCTAAATTTATGAGTCACTTTATTTTTTTACACTTGAGAATGCCCTCTGATAAATTCTATTATTTTTTTTAACTTCATGGTCCATAGACTATTTTATGTTTTTCTGGATTGGTTTATATTATATAGGCAGTTTTATTTGCAGGATTTTAGGGTGGAATATCATGAACTCTCGCACGCAAAACCATGGGCCAGTGCTCCTGTTGTGTGGGCCGCTGAAGAGGAGGTACTGCTGGCCCACACCACAAGATGGCGCCCTGCTTGAAGTGCGGGCTTCAAGCACGAGAGGGCGTCGGAGCAACCGGGAGTGACAGCTGTCACTCATCATCAGCACCAGCTGTCACTCATCCACTACTCATCACCATCACCATAAAGGCCGGACTGCAACTCCACCTCCCCGCCGAGAAATCAGCTACCATAGAGGTAATTTCTCTGCTGAAGTTAAACTGAGTAATAGTCTGATCTCTTTTGCAGCCGTTTTCCTGTGGTGGTTTCCTTGTCTGCTGGATTGGCGTTTGGTGTGAATTGCGGCGGCTTCGCCTCACACCACAACCAGATAAGTGGTTACACAGGAGCTGCACGAATGTGTTATTGGAGGTGGAAGTTCTCCCTCCTTAAGGAACACAGACTGAGGGATTACTGAGTGTGCGTACTCACACTCATCTGTACTGTTTCTGTTCTCTGCCAGCAGTACCAGGTCTGACAGCTGGAGACGGTGGCCACCTGGGGACCCAGGACTTGGCGGCTCCGGTGTTCTTCAGATCCGTTGGTGGTGGAAGCCGTGTGGGATCCGGCTCGTTTCTGGATGGACGTCTCCTATCCTCGAGCCTGCCCACACGTCACTCAACGTATAATTGACTGTTTTTCCAAACCTGTTATTGTCTGTATTCCGTTGTGCACGTCATAACATTAATTGTTACTGTTTTGGCTTATCCATTGCCCGTTCATTTACGCCCCCTGTTGTGGGTCCGTGTTCCTACACTTTCACAACAGGGTTTCTCGGCCAGCGCCATGGATCCCGGAGGGCGTCAACCCATCGCTTGAACAGCCAATGGAAGAACGAGGTGCACAGGCGCCAGCAGGAGGCGTGTTAGGTGAGCTGCAGCAAATCTTAACCGCTTTTACTGCTCGGTTGGACTTAGTTATCGAGCAGAACGTTATTCTCAATCGGAGGATGGAGGCTCTCACCGCCCAGGTGGAAGCACATGCTCAGGGCGCTGCTGCAGCACCTCCTCCTGCTGACCGAGTGCCAGAGACAGACATTCCGCTGGTCATTCAACGAACCCCCCCACCATCCCCTGAAGCATACATAAGCCCTCCGGAGCCGTACGGAGGCTGTGTCAAGACGTGCGCGGACTTCTTGATGCAGTGCTCGCTCGTCTTTTCACAGCGTCCCGTCATGTACACGTCAGACGCTAGCCGGGTGGCTTATGTAATAAATTTGCTTCGAGGAGAGGCACGCGCCTGGGCTACGGCGCTCTGGGAGCAAAATTCACGGCTTCTAACGACATATACTGGGTTTGTGAGGGAGTTTAAACAGGTTTTTGATCACCCCAATAGAGGCGAGACTGCTTCGAACGTGCTGCTGTCAATGAGACAGGGGCGTCGGAGTGCAGCGGAGTATGCAGTCGACTTCTGCATCGCGGCTGCGAGGTCCGGCTGGAATAACATTGCACTCCGCGCCAGCTTCGTAAACGGACTGTCTCCGGTCCTGAAGGAGCACCTGCTGGCTAAGGACGAACCGCGGGATTTTGATGGGCTTGTTGATCTGGTTATACGATTAGATAACTGATTAGAGGAACATCGTCGGGAGCAGGGCGGAGGGCGTGGCCGGGCATGAGCCGTCCCTGTTCCTTCCGGGTCCGAAAGGGTGCCGCCGTCCCCACGCTCCACAGCCAGAGTCTCCTGTGTGGCAACAGCTCCCCCTGCTGACGAAGCTATGGACACGAGCAGCGCCAAAGTCAAATCAAATAACAGACAACGGTGGCTGGCCCGCGGGGAGTGTTTTTTCTGTGGCTCGAGTGAGCACCTACAGAGGAACTGCCCCAAGCGGTTAAACGACAACGCCTGCCCTAAGAAACTGGGCTAAGGGTGGGCCATAACACGCACGCAGGGAAACCCCGTAAATCCGCACGCATCCCAGATACGATCCTGAGTGGGGATCTGACCCTTCACGCCCCAGCACTGGTAGACACGGGGTCGGAAGGGAATCTGCTGGACAGCAGATGGGCAAGGGAAGTCGGGCTCCCTCTAGTGGCTCTACCTTCACCTTTAAAGGTACGGGCACTAGATGGCACCCTTCTTCCTCTAATCACACACCAGACACAGCCCGTGACGTTGGTTGTGTCTGGTAATCACAGGGAAGAAATTGTGTTTTTTGTAACACCGTCCACCTGCCGTGTGATTTTGGGTTATCCTTGGATGATAAAGCACAATCCCCGGATTGATTGGCCGTCTGAGGTTGTGGCTCAGTGGAGCAAAACCTGCCACCGGGAATGTCTAGGATCCTCAGTTCCGCCTGGTGTGACAGCTAATGAGGAGGTCAAAGTCCCCCCCAATCTGACGGCGGTACCGGAGGAGTACCATGATCTTGCTGACGTCTTCAGCAAAGATG
This sequence comes from Thalassophryne amazonica, assembly GCF_902500255.1. Lineage (NCBI taxonomy): Eukaryota > Metazoa > Chordata > Actinopteri > Batrachoidiformes > Batrachoididae > Thalassophryne > Thalassophryne amazonica. The sequence continues at coordinate 45,372,528 of NC_047118.1, forward strand.
TGGCACTCACTCTTCCCCCGCACCGACCGTACGATTGCGCCATTGATTTGATCCCGGGCGTTGAGTACCCGTCCAGCAGGCTGTACAACCTCTCACGTCCGGAACGCGAATCATTGGAGACCTACATCCGGGACTCATTAGCTGCCGGGTTGATCCGGAACTCCACCTCCTCGATGGGTGCAGGTTTCTTTTTTGTGGGTAAGAAGGACGGCGGACTCCATCCATGCACCGATTATAGAGGGCTGAACGGAATAATGGTTCGCAATCGATACCCGTTGCCCCTGTTGGATTCGGTGTTCACGCCCCTGCATGGAGCCCAAATATTCACCAAACTCGATCTTAGGAATGCGTACCACCTGGTTCGGATCCAGAAGGGAGATGAGTGGAAGACGGCATTTAACACCCCGTTAGGTCACTTTGAGTACCTGGTCATGCCGTTCGGCCTCACCAATGTGCCCGCGACGTTCCAGGCCTTGGTTAATGACGTCTTGCGGGACTTCCTGCATCGGTTTGTCTTCGTATATCTGGACAATATACTCATCTTTTCTCCGGATCCTGAGACCCATGTCAAGCATGTACGTCAGGTCCTGCAGCGGTTGTTGGAGAACTGGCTGTTTGCGAAGGGCGAGAAGTGCGAGTTCCACCGCTCTTCTTTGTCCTTCCTGGGGTTCATAATCTCCTCCAACTCCGTCGCCCCTGATCCGGCCAAGGTTGCGGCGGTGAGAGACTGGCCCCAACCAACAAACTGTAGGAAACTGCAACAGTTCCTCGGTTTTGCAAATTTTTACCAGAGTTTCATCAAGGGCTACAGTCAGGTAGTTAGCCCCCTGACAGCCCTGACCTCCACTAAGGTCCCCTTCACCTGGTCGGATCGGTGCAAAGCCGCGTTTAGGGAGTTGAAACGCCGGTTCTCGACTGCACCAGTTCTGGCAAGCCCGCTGGTCACTGTTCTTCGGGCGTTTTGACTTTCAGATCACATATCGCCCCGGGATGAAGAACCAACGATCTGACGCCCTGTCCCGGGTGCACAAGGAGGAAGTCAAGACCGAGCTGTCAGACCCAACGGAAACCATCATCCCCGAGTCCACTGTCGTGGCCACCCTCTCCTGGGACGTGGAGAAGACTGTCCGGGAGGCCCTGACACGGAACCCAGACCTGGGGACTGGTCCGAAGAACAAGTTGTATGTCCCACCAGAGGCCAGGGCTGCAGTCCTAGACTTCTGTCACGGTTCCAAGCTCTCCTGCCATCCAGGGGTGCGAATAACCGTGGCAGTGGTCCGGCAGCGCTTCTGGTGGGCGTCTCTGGAAGCCGACGTCCGGGAATACGTCCAGGCCTGCACCACCTGCGCCAGGGGCGAAGCCGACCACCATAAGGCCCAAGGCCTCCTCCAGCCTTTGCCCGTGCCTCATCGCCCCTGGTCTCACATCGGCCTGGACTTCGTCACGGGCCTCCCGCCGTCCCAGGGCATGACCACCATCCTCACAATAGTGGACCGGTTCTCCAAGGCGGCCCACTTCGTGGCCCTCCCAAAGCTCCCGACGGCCCAGGAGACTGCAGACCTCCTGGTCCACCACGTCGTGCGTCTGCATGGGATTCCATCGGACATCATCTCGGATCGTGGTCCACAGTTCTCCTCTTAGGTCTGGAGGAGTTTCTGCAGGGAACTGGGGGCCACCGTAAGTCTCTCGTCCGGGTACCATCCCCAGACGAACGGACAGGCAGAGCGGGCGAACCAGGATTTGGAGCAGGCCCTGCGTGACCTCCGCGTACCCGATGGCCTGGAGCAACCATCTGGCCTGGATTGAGTATGCTCACAATAGCCAAGTATCATCTGCTACTGGCCTCTCCCCGTTTGAGGTGTGTTTGGGGTACCAGCCCCCATTGTTCCCGCTAGTGGAGGGAGAGGTCGGGGTGCCCTCGGTCCAGGCCCATCTGAGGAGGTGCCGTCGGGTGTGGCATACCGCCCGCTCTGCCCTGCTCAAAGCCCGGACGAGGGCCAAGGCCCATGCAGACCGCCGGCGTGCCCCGGCCCCTACATATCAGCCCAGGCAGGCGGTTTGGCTATCCACAAAGGACATCCCCCTGCAAGTGGAATCCCAAAAGCTCAAGGACAGGTTCATAGGACCTTTCACCATCCTCAAAGTCCTCAGTCCGGCTGCAGTGAAGCTGGATTCATCCCGTCTTTCACGTGTCACGTCTCAAGCCCTGCCATACCTCTCCACTCTGTGCCCCTGGACCGGCTCCGCATCCTGCCCGGATCATCGACGGGGAGCCGGCTTGGACCGTGCGCCGGCTCCTGGATGTCCGTCGGAAGGGCCGGGGGTTCCAGTACTTGATGGACTGGGAGGGGTATGGACCTGAAGAACACTCCTGGGTGAAGAGGAGCTTCATCCTGGACCCGGTCCTCCTGGCCGACTTCTACCGACAACAACCGGACAAGCCTGGTCGGGCGCCAGCGCCCATTGAGGGGGAGGTCCTGTTGTGTGGGCCGCTGAAGAGGAGGTACTGCTGGCCCACCACCACAAGATGGCTCCCTGCTTGAAGTGTGGGCTTCAAACACGAGAGGGCGTCGGAGCAACCGGGAGTGACAGCTGTCACTCATCATCAGCACCAGCTGTCACTCATCCACTACTCATCACCATCACCATAAAGGCCGGACTGCAACTCCACCTCCCTGCCGAGAAATCAGCTACCATAGAGGTAATTTCTCTGCTGAAGTTAAACTGAGTAATAGTCTGATCTCTTTTGCAGCCGTTTTCCTGTGGTGGTTTCCTTGTCTGCTGGATTGGCGTTTGGTGTGAATTGCGACGGCTTCGCCTCACACCACAACCAGATAAATGGTTACACAGGAGCTGCACAAATGTGTTATTGGAGGTGGAGGTTCTCCCTCCTTAAGGAACACAGTCTGAGGGATTACTGAGTGTGCGTACTCACACTCATCTGTACTGTTTCTGTTCTCTGCCAGCAGTACCAGGTCTGACAGCTGGAGACGGTGGCAACCTGGGGACCCAGGACTTGGCGGCTCCGGTGTTCTTCAGATCCGTTGGTGGTGGAAGCCGTGTGGGATCCGGCTCGTTTCTGGACGGACGTCTCCTATCCTCGAGCCTGCCCACACGTCACTCAACATATAATTGACTGTTTTTCCAAACCTGTTATTGTCTGTATTCCGTTGTGCACGTCATAACATTAAATTGTTACTGTTTTGGCTTATCCACTGCCCGTTCATTTACGCCCCCTGTTGTGGGTCCGTGTTCCTACACTTTCACAACAGCTCCTACACTGTGGGCCACTAACTTCTAAATTCTACTGGCCTGTGGGTCAGTGGGACAAATTGGTATATGTCAAGCCCTGTCATACAATGTGATTTTCTGGATTTTTTTTTAGATTCTGTCTCTCACATTTGAAGTGTACCTACAGCCCAGTGTCACATTTTTTTTCGTGCTCCTGTGACGAAATGAGTCAAATTTTCGTGACGGGGTTTTTAAACTCACTATTCCAAACCCTACTCCTACCCCCGACCCTAACCTTAACCATAACCTAATCTTACTCTTTCCCCCCACCCTACCATAACCACCCCCCGCTTCACTTTTAATTTCATGCAGCCATCACAGAATGAATTACAATGAGTTTGTGCTGCCGTGACGAAAATGAGGCGCTTTTTGTCACAATATCACAAACCAGTAGATTAATGTATATTTCGTGCTGCTGAATCACAACTTGCCATGAGACCAGGTTGGTACCTACAATAAAAAAATACAGACCTCTCCATTCTTTGTAGGTGGGAAAACCTGCAAAATTGACAGGGGATCAAATACTTATTTCCCCCACTGTAGCTGCCGTGTCACATCTAATGTTCCCTCCCAATGAACATCAAATCTGGGTCCCCTTAAGTAACTATTGTTTTGAGACAAAGTTATGGCAATAGTCTTAAAGTATTCTCTGAAGAGACCTAGAACCAATGATATACAGTTAAGTCTTAGTTAAGTGGCAAGTCTTCAGATCTCACAACCATACAGTAAACCTCGAAGCACCAGGAGGAGTCGTCAACATTTGTCTTCAGAAATCACCATATAACTGTGTGCAGCAATCTTATGATTCGTTAAGCTCTTCCCAAATGTCTTTTGGCCTCACAGACAAAGTTCATAGAGATATCAATGTGATTGCAGAGGTAGGCAACATATGACACTCTCACAAGACACAAACACAAACACACTGCTGATGGCTGAGTCCGGGAAGCCACAGAAAACCTCTTATTCTTCTGCATTCTTTCAGCATCTTATTCTTGATCAAGACAGTTGCAACTTCAGGCACTGGCTTCTTACATACTTGCTTGAGAGCTACAACCAACACATCCATTGATTTCATGACAGATAAAAATGTATCCACAAAGTCAAGGACATTGAACATTTCTTCAATGTTCAATGTCCTTGACTTTGTTGACAAATGTACGCAAGTCACTGTACTCCACAACCCTTTTTTAACCACACACACACACACACACACACACACACACACACACACACACACACACACACACACACACACACACACACACACACACACACACACACAAAACTGGTGTTAAATATTAAATATTACTAAAACTGGTTCTCTGGCCTCTGAACATAAGGGAACAACTTTTTTGTACTATTTATCAGTATTTTTGTTTTATGTGAAAATTTGCTCAAGCTTAAAAATGTAACACTGAAAAAACTAGGTCTATTTTCAATGTTAATCTCTGTTCTCACTTCCAGCAGTCTACATCAGGATGGTCGCAGTCATTAATTTTAGCAAATAAACGTGTGCCCATAAATATGATCAAGCACCTGCTTTGGTGATGTATGCAGACTTGTACAATGTGATGTGTATAAAAACAAATGTAGCATGCCTACAGTATAACTTCAGCACAATCTTCTATCTGCTTCTAGAAAGCCACCTCCACCCCAATATCTGTCACAGCATGTATTTCGTTATGGGCTCCATGAAAGGGATTACCAAAGGATGTAATTTTAGGTGGTAGGAAAACTAAATTTTCAAACATTTTGAAAATGCTGTCATGATTAAAACAAAACCGTGACAATTACAAAGTATTCTGGTTCAGGTGCTAATGCTTTTCAAGGTATGGACAATGTTTCAAAAAGTGACATTCAAGGATGAATATGCATGAAACTATCTTTTGATTATTTCAGTTCAAATGTTGGTCCAAGAGGCCAATAATATGTATCGCGACCAAGATCCTGTTGCATTATGTTGCATTGTGGAATTCTTTATGAAAAAATATGATAATAATAAAATAATTTACATGGTATACAAAGAACAGCTAAGACACCAATACGAATGGCGAACAAAACTTAATTTTCAAATAAAATTAAGCCTCCCTTTCCATTACAGCTCCAACTGCCATTTTCTTGGTTTTACTACACCTTAAGAAATTCCTCTTTTAACATACTTTCTATTAAAATACTGCCCATCTGTTGCATATCAAAATGTTCAGAACAATCATAGCTTTCTGAATACAAGACATATATTTGTGTAGAACACTGTGTATGATCTATTAATAGATATTTGATGAAAAGTTTACTAAGAAGCAGGAGAGCTTCATTCATGAGGGTTAAAATGATATGTTAAGAACAACAAGTTGTATTTATATGCTGTGATATTGACAAAGAAGTGCTATCCAGCCTTTTTAAATCTAATTAAACAAGACAAGAAAATGTTGATGAATGTCAAAAACGAAGAGCTTGTGTTCACTGCAGAGAAAACAGGATACAACTCACCACCACATGTATCCAGTCAATCCATTTACAATTCTGCGAGACCACACACAATGTTGGCTCAAGTCTCTATCCTATGTGTGTCTGCATTTTGACACACATTGTACGGGTCATTTCCTTCCATCCCCAAAGTGTTATGTTTTAATTTTAAAAAGACAAATAGATAAACGATAAAAGTAATTACTGGAAAAGACATGAGTTTTCTTTGCATTTTCAGAGTAGCAAAGAGAAAGAGTGAGCAAGGTAGAGAGAGGGAGAGGTAGAGAGAGAGAGAGACAGAGAGGAGTGGACCATGTGTTTCCTTCCTAACAGGAAAGGCTGTAATTGCCCGTTAGAGCGGGATAATAGAGAGTACATTGGTCATCTTACCAGCAACTGAATTGGGGCGGGGCATGAGGTAGAGAGGGATGGAGTGGGTGGAGCCAGAGGGGTGAGTGGAGATAGCGCCTCTGTCTGGGTGGAGTTTGTTCAGGCTATATGTGGAGCCAGCCATTTTGTCCTCCCCCTTGTACAGGAAGCTGTCGTTGATGCTTCCCGCTGAGACCATACAAGAAGAGGAAGAGGAGGCCACTTTCGGCTGACCACCCTGTTGCCAGAGTTGAAAACTGCTGCCATGGTAAGCGTCGCTTTGATGTTTCCCGCTGACCTCCCGGCCAGCCGCAGATTCAGCCGAACAGCTCGTTAGTGTGGCTAAAAGGCAGAGAAACAGACATTTATTTGTTGTCTGTGATCATTGCTGACATACTGTTAGGAAAAGCAAAAAAAAGAAAAAGAAAAAAAAGAGGAGTTTTCAATTTCTTATTTTGTCTCCATAATTGAATTTTACTGCTATCAGCACACACCAAATGTGTATTGAAATCTTTTTCTCACTTTATTCCTCCAGAGGCTCCCTGCTCACTCATTGTCAATGCAGTGCCTTGTCATCAGCAGCTTATTTTTCTTCCTTTGCTTGATGTCATCACGTGACATCAATGACATCAGAGGTGCAATATATTTGTTTTCCCCAGAGTTCTATCCAGAAAACCATGTTTCAATATCTCATCGAGTTCCTCAGATGTGGTCATCAATGCTTTTTAAACAATGACATCTGTTTTGACCTTGACCTTCAACCTTAACATGACGGGTTGTGAGGAGATGGTCCACTGAATTTATTCATCAAGTCTGAATGCAATTGCTCTTTGCTTTTGAAGATGTTGCTGCAGACAGTCAGACAAATGCATTTTTCTCTTTTTTACTTCTGATCCCTCATCCAGTCATGTTTTATCAACACATCAGTTTTTGCACCACTGACTGAGATGGACTTTTCACTGACTTTGAAGATAGTGACTTCTTTTGTACTAGAAGCAAAGTCTGGCTAATATACACACGCCTGTGAGGGTAACAGCTAAAAGCTGTTTTTCTTAAACAAACACTGCATTATTTTAGTCTCCAATAAAAGCTGCATTAATATCACCTATGATGCCGCTGTCTCTGCTCTCCAGCGTTGAGGTGGGGGAGGTGATCGAGATGGGATTGGAAGGGTCTGACATGGTGGTACCTTCTCCTCCAACAGGAGGCTGTGGTGTGGAGCAGGGGGAGGTGCTTCCACTGGCAAGACTAGAGGAAGGAGAGATCCTCTGCAGGCAAGAATGAAACAGACACAATAACATGTAATTCTGTGAACAAACAATTTACTATTTATAATATGCATCCTGCATGGGATATATCCAGGATGCACATTATTGCATTTAATCCCCTTTCACACTGGCTTGTGGTGCCGCGCATCTAGTACGTGGGAATGGCTCCATAAGTTCCATGCAGGGAGAGCGTGAGAGCAGGAGAGAGAGAGAGAGCTCTACACTGACAGTCTGCGAAAAAAATTAAATTAAGAAATTAAACATGTTTAATTTTTTGCGTCCATTTCGCGGACCCCTTTGCATTCCTCAGTGTATTGCCATGTAAGGCTGCATAACTCAGCGTAGTTGATACACCGTATTTCACAACTCTACGTTGGCCCCAATGTGAAAGGGGCTTTAGGAATAATAAATTAAAGCAATAGTAATGACAGCTGGCGGTTGAACACAACCTTTACTAATCTGGGTTTTCTGAGTAACTACAGACCTGTTTCTAGCATTTGTTTTTTAGGATATTGAAAAAAGTGGTGACAACAACTTTTGGAATATCTGTGAAATACCAATTGGTTTGAACCATTTCCATCAGCATTCATGACTTATTTTTCTACATGAACTGCACAGAAAGAGAGTGAATGATCTTGTGCTTGGTATGAATGCAAGCTATGTCTCCAAACTGCTGTTAGAGAAGTAGTGCTGCTGTAAACTCCACACAGAAAGGAGCAGCATGCGAAAAGTGATGAGATGGTAGCCATCAATGAGCTTCTGGCATAATTTTGGCTGGATATTTGACCACTGATCTTGGCAGAATTGCATTTAAATGAGTTGTTTTCCTGGCATGGACCCAGCTTTCACTCAAAATACATAAATGAATAAACTTGCTCAGTGAACATAATAAAATTTTGGAAAGTATTTCCACCCAAGTAAAATGCATTACTTGAGTGACATAAATGTAAATTTGTTGGGTCAACATTCTGAATTTGCGCCACTGTTACTTAATCACCATGGTTCAGGCCAACTAGAGTTGTAAGGATAAATGTAACAATAAAAGTAAGTCCCTTTAGCTGTTCCCTTGTTTGCATTTAGGGTCGACACAGCAAATCCAAGGTGGCTCTGCATGTTGAACTGGCAAAATAGTAGTTACATGTCAACTTAACATTGTTGGAAGAACACAATTTATTTAATCAACTGTACTATTTTAAAACGTAGTTGTAACTACCCTATTAGATTAAATAACTCATCATCATAACAAACAAGCTTAAATGGCCCAAGAAAATTACATTAGTTACATTTTTTTTTGTTATGTTTACCCTTACAAATCTTGTTGGCCTGAACCATGGTAATTAAGTAATAGGAATGCAAATTCATCATGTTGACCCAACAAATTTACATTTGGGTCACTCAGCAAATTTGTTTCTGGCTTTAAATGAATATGTGTATATATATTTGGATTAAAAGCCCAAAATTACCATGACATTCATGTCTATGATGAGTGTATGTAAATGTCTGACCACAACTGCAATAGCAGTTGCAGCCAAATGCAGTTCCTGTCTCGTTCAGTGTGTGTGTGCGCGCGCATATCAGCCACCTGTCCGTCATCCTGGGGCTGGTAAGGTGATGCTGGGTCTTCGCCAATCAGCTTTTCTCCCAACAAGAAGCCCAGCCTGGTCATCAGTGCATCGGCAGCTTCATCCACTGAGGGGGGCGGTCCCAAGTCGGTTTCATCATCTGGATGGGGGGGGGTGACTAGGATGAAAGGCATGCACATGTGGGCGTTGTGTCCAGTTTTTTGCATTTACACATTACTAACTAACAGGTCTCCGTGAGATCATGGAGTTCATTATGGCCATCTGTTTGGAAGTTTGGCCTCCACATTAGAAATATTACGAGGACTGCTTTCTTCCACCTGTGAAATATAGCGAAGATTCATCCCATTCTGTCTATGGCTGATGCTGAGACCCTGATCCATGCGTTTATCTCTTCTAGATTGGACTACTACAATGTTCTATTTTCTGGTTTACCACAGTCCAGCATTAGGGCTCTCCAACTGGTTCAAAATCATGCAGCCAGACTTTTGACACGATGCAGAAAGTTCAACCACATTACACCCATTTTGGTATCTCTTCACTGGCATCCTGTCCCAGTGAGATCAGATTTTAAGGTTCTGCTACTAGTCTATGAAATTTTTCAAGGACTGGCACCTACTTACCTAGCTGACCTAATTAAACCCTACGTACCAGCGTTGTCAGGGTGCAGGACTACTTTGTGTCCCTAGGGTGAATAAGAAGTCTACGGGTCACAGAGCTTTCTCTTATACTGTACTTATTGCACCTGTTCTGTTGAATGGTCTCCCTGCATTAATAAAACAGTGAGATTCTGTAGAGATTTTCAAATCCAGACTTAAGATGCACTTATTTTCCCTTTCATATGGCTAGCATACTGGCATAGTATAGTTCTACGCTTTTTACTCTTTTAATTCATTTTATTAGGAAACAGAGCGTGCCACGGCTTCAACTTTACCTAAATTCTGGGTCTTTTAGTGAAGCTTAGGGTTAGTGGCCGGCGATTACCTTAATATTTCCTGTTTTTCTTGTTGTTTAATGCTGACAATTTATACCTTATTTCTTGTCTTTCTGATGCCTGATTCAGTTTTTTTTTCTCTCTGTTTAAGGTGCAGCTCCATCCAAAGATGGGTGTGGCATTTGTGCTGGAGACCCTCCTGTCCTGTGCACCAACAGCATTTCCTGTATATTCGTTTCGTGAATTGTTCTGTCATTTGTGTCTGTAGCATGGGCCAAGCAGACGGTCACCCCTTTCAGTCTGGTCTGCTTGAGGTTTCTTCCTCAGAGGGAGTTTTTCCTTACCACTGCTGCTCTGGGGGTTAGTAAGGTTTGACCTTACTTGTGTGAAGCGCCTTGAGGCAACTCTGTTGTGATTTGGAGCTATATAAATGAAAATAAACTGAAATTGAATTGAAGTTCATCAACAAACCACATTACAGAGTTCAACTGTAATCCGCAAACCGAATTCTATTCAGAATTTTGACATTTTCAGCCATGCAACTCAGACTTTGCATAGAAGACTGGGAAATAAAATGTCATCTGAATAGCATCAACCTGCATGTTACAGGTTTGTACATGTTGCCCAAATCTTGACTTGCAGATCTGATGTTGGATATATTCTGTGCCTGCAAAGAGCTGTTCGGTAATTAAACATAGGGAAGAAACAAGCCATGAACCCTCCATGCTTGCTCTCTGTTGCTACTTGCTGGTTTTACGTGAGTATGCACACAGAAAGGTATTTTCACCCATCAAGCGTCTGTAGATCAATACAGAAAATATTAATATTTATGAAACACTTTTCCATCTGATGTAGACACTCAAAGCAGTTTCCAGTGATATGTCACACTAATTCATACACACTCACACACTGATGGCTGGTCACTCACTGCTCACAGGGAGCAACTTGGAATTCAATTGATCACAATGCACATAAAAATGAACTGACTTATTCTGAATAGTTCATTTCACACAACATAAAAATGTAGCATATTTGATTTCCTCTTCAACATTTTTGTACAAAAACCCCCCCAACCCCCCCAAAATGCAATATGTAGCACCAATAATGTCAGTAAAAAAAGATAATGGAGGAAACAGACTGGAATTTAGAATATAATGCCGGTTTCTCAAGTCCTGCCCAGTTACCCTGCAGCCACGCCTCCAACAGTGTGACAGTGGATCTGTCCAAAAATGTAAACCACAATCCCAAAGCTCAGACTGTGTCCTTCTGACAGTCTGTAATTACAGCTATAAACTGCTGACTGTTAAACAAAATCTCTCTCTCACACACACACACACACACACACACACACACACACACACACACACACACACACACACACACACACACACACACACACACACACACACACACACACACACAATGTCCTCTCCGCCTGCTTTGTATTGGTTTTATTTACTCTGTGTGCGCACGAGTGTGTACGTGTGTGTGTGTGTGTGTGTGTGTGTGTGTGTGTGTGTGTGGTCAGTCAATGACAGGGTGTGTGATTCCTTTATAGAAGAATAAAAATAAAATGGAAAGATCAGACAGCAGAAAATTTAACTTTTCAGTCTTGGTAGCTTCTGAATTTTTGGGGTCAATCAGTCCATCCTTCTATTTACCCTTCTTCCTCACCTTCATTCCTTACATCTTCATTTCCTTCCCTTGTACTGCTTCTATTCCACCCTTCCTTTCTTCTCCAGCTTTTTACCACTTCACCCCTTCGTTCCTTCCTTGTCAAATCTCAATTTCTTACCCCTTCTTACCTCCCTCCCTTTCATCCTTTTGTTTTTCCTTCATTTACCCCTTGCTTCATTCCTCCTTCCATTGAGACTTCTCAATCCCATCCTTCCTTCCTATTTTCTTGAATTCACTTCATTCTTACATCCTTATTTTGAAACTCCTTCCTTCCTTCCTTCCTTCCTTCCTTCCTTCCTCATTTACTTTTGATTTCCCAAACTGCCCTTCCTTCTTTCCTTTAAAAAAACAATACAGTGATTCCAAATTTAGTGGTTCTTCAGTTAGCCCAAAACAGATCACCAGGAGAAGTTGGGCATCTATCAGATTAATGTGACAGGACTCTGGTTCCTTATGTTTTCAATGATTCCATCCATCTCATTTGGACAGGCAGGATTATTACTTAGCCTCGGATTAGTGAGAGATTCCTCTTATGCCTGAATCAACACATATAGATTACTAGAGCACAGCGCACGTAGAGCACACACCTCCGCCAACAAATGTTTACCTTGGAAAAAATTTTCATGGTCACAGTCCTGTTAGAAGTGGCTTTTCATAAACTAAAATATAATACAAAATATAGATCAAAAGCCCTTTTCAATGTTAAAATCAAATATCCGCTAAATCCGCAATACGAATTAGATGCGGATCAAACCTAGTCTATTCATTGAGTGTGCCAGTTTGCACCTCATTGTCACAAATGAGAATGATTAAGGCACTTTTGATTGAGATATAATGCAAAATGTACACCAAATGGGCTTGTCAATATTAAGTTCTAGTGTCCACACAATCCGCAATCTGGATGAGATCTGGATCAAACTTTGTGAGGAGATAGTGAGTGCCACCCCTTGTGTGTCTACACCTCAGTTTCAAATATGAGAGTGATTGGGGCACATCTGATTAAGATATAATGTGAAATATACATTAAATTGGCTTTTCAATATTAAATTTAAATAGCCACAAAATCTGTCATCCAAATCAGATCCGGCTCAAACTTTGTCAGTCGATAAAGGATACCATCTTCATGACGCTCTCAAATATGAAAGAAATTTGATCTTTTCTGACAGAGTTATGGATTTTTTTAAATTTGTTCAATATTAAAGGACAGGGATTTTTCCAATTTTCCAAGATCTTTCCTGACTTTTACCTATGACCTAGAAAATTGAATCAGTTTTTGTCTATCAGGATATGAAAAAAATTTCAAAAGATATATGAAAAATTGTGGGTTACAGCACCGTGGATGTAGAGCGATGGACCACAATGGAGATAAGTGTTTCCACTTTCATGTGTCATTCATGTATTTTTAACATATTTACAACTATATTATGTGTTTACATTGAACTTACTAAATAAAAGCATGCTCACACTCATGCTTTTAATACAAAAATGACCCCCCCCCCCCCACCTTGCTGGAATGGCATGTGAGTCCAGAATGTAGTTAGCAATGTTAGCTAATACATATAGGTTCTCCAAAAATATTAGTCCTATCAATGTTCCGTTTTGGCGACATTCAACACTGACCCAAAATACATAAGCCCGTACATTGCCCGTTGGGGATCCATGGGCTCTAGATTGGGTAGTGTTTATAAAATTGGTAGCTGACTTTTTTCGAAGGGTGGTATTAATTTAAGCAAAGCTTGTATAATGAGTTGGAATGGCATGTCAGTCCAGAATATTTTTAGATATGTAATTTTTAATGTTAATTTACTGTCTTAATGTATTTATAAAATATAAAATATAAAATAATTTTTTTGTTATCTATTATCAGCATTATTATTGTTTTATTATTACTTCTATTTTGTCATTTGATTTTAAATGGACCACAATGGAAATAAGTGTTGTCACTTTCATGTGTCATCCATATATTTTTAACGTATTTCCAAGTATATTATGCACTTACATTGAACTTACAAAATAAAATCACACACTCACACTTTTAATATAAAGATGATTTAAACTCCACCCCCTGGCTGGAATGGCATGTGAGTCCAGAATATAGTTTGCAATGTCCATTTTTCAGTGTTGTTAGATAATATTCATAGCTTCTCCAAAAATATTGGTACTATCAACACGGCGTCCATCCTTGACCCAGGATACATAAACATACCAAATGGCAAATGTCAGCTGTCCACAGTTTCTCTGTGACTGAAGTTACACATGCATGCACTGACACATGCACGGACGCACACACGGATGCACGCACAGAGAGCTTGTTGTCTTTTTCGCATTCTGCTGCACGCAGGTGCTTCTAATTTTCGACATGAAGAAGCAGAGATGGTCATCAATCAATCAATCAATTTTTTTTTTATATAGCGCCAAATCACAACAAACAGTTGCCCCAAGGCGCTTTATATTGTAAGGCAAGGCCATACAATAATGATGTAAAACCCCAACGGTCAAAACGACCTCCTGTGAGCAAGCACTTGGCTACAGTGGGAAGGAAAAACTCCCTTTTAACAGGAAGAAACCTCCAGCAGAACCAGGCTCAGGGAGGGGCAGTCTTCTGCTGGGACTGGTTGGGGCTGAGGGAGAGAACCAGGAAAAAGACATGCTGTGGAGGGGAGCAGAGATCGATCACTAATGATTAAATGCAGAGTGGTGCATACAGAGCAAAAAGAGAAAGAAACAGTGCATCATGGGAACCCCCCAGCAGTCTACGTCTATAGCAGCATAACTAAGGGATGGTTCAGGGTCACCTGATCCAGCCCTAACTATAAGCTTTAGCAAAAAGGAAAGTTTTAAGCCTAATCTTAAAAGTAGAGAGGGTGTCTGTCTCCCTGATCTGAATTGGGAGCTGGTTCCACAGGAGAGGAGCCTGAAAGCTGAAGGCTCTGCCTCCCATTCTACTCTTACAAACCCTAGGAACTACAAGTAAGCCTGCAGTCTGAGAGCGAAGCGCTCTATTGGGGTGATATGGTACTACGAGGTCCCTAAGATAAGATGGGACCTGATTATTCAAAACCTTATAAGTAAGAAGAAGAATTTTAAATTCTATTCTAGAATTAACAGGAAGCCAATGAAGAGAGGCCAATATGGGTGAGATATGCTCTCTCCTTCTAGTCCCCGTCAGCACTCTAGCTGCAGCATTTTGAATTAACTGAAGGCTTTTTAGGGAACTTTTAGGACAACCTGATAATAATGAATTACAATAGTCCAGCCTAGAGGAAATAAATGCATGAATTAGTTTTTCAGCATCACTCTGAGACAAGACCTTTCTGATTTTAGAGATATTGCGTAAATGCAAAAAAGCAGTCCTACATATTTGTTTAATATGCGCTTTGAATGACATATCCTGATCAAAAATGACTCCAAGATTTCTCACAGTATTACTAAAGGTCAGGGTAATGCCATCCAGAGTAAGGATCTGGTTAGACACCATGTTTCTAAGATTTGTGGGGCCAAGTACAATAACTTTAGTTTTATCTGAGTTTAAAAGCAGGAAATTAGAGGTCATCCATGTCTTTATGTCTGTAAGACAATCCTGCAGTTTAGCTAATTGGTGTGTGTCCTCTGGCTTCATGGATAGATAAAGCTGGGTATCATCTGCGTAACAATGAAAATTTAAGCAATACCGTCTAATAATACTGCCTAAGGGAAGCATATATAAAGTGAATAAAATTGGTCCTAGCACAGAACCTTGTGGAACTCCATAATTAACTTTAGTCTGTGAAGAAGATTCCCCATTTACATGAACAAATTGTAATCTATTAGACAAATATGATTCAAACCACCGCAGCGCAGTGCCTTTAATACCTATGGCATGCTCTAATCTCTGTAATAAAATTTTATGGTCAACAGTATCAAAAGCAGCACTGAGGTCTAACAGAACAAGCACAGAGATGAGTCCACTGTCCGAGGCCATAAGAAGATCATTTGTAACCTTCACTAATGCTGTTTCTGTACTATGATGAATTCTAAAACCTGACTGAAACTCTTCAAATAGACCATTCCTCTGCAGATGATCAGTTAGCTGTTTTACAACTACCCTTTCAAGAATTTTTGAGAGAAAAGGAAGGTTGGAGATTGGCCTATAATTAGCTAAGATAGCTGGGTCAAGTGATGGCTTTTTAAGTAATGGTTTAATTACTGCCACCTTAAAAGCCTGTGGTACATAGCCAACTAACAAAGATAGATTGATCATATTTAAGATCAAAGCATTAAATAATGGTAGGGCTTCCTTGAGCAGCCTGGTAGGAATGGGGTCTAATAAACATGTTGATGGTTTGGATGAAGTAACTAATGAAAATAACTCAGACAGAACAATCGGAGAGAAAGAGTCTAACCAAATACCGGCATCACTGAAAGCAGCCAAAGATAACGATACGTCTTTGGGATGGTTATGAGTAATTTTTTCTCTAATAGTTAAAATTTTGTTAGCAAAGAAAGTCATGAACTCATTACTAGTTAAAGATAATGGAATACTCAGCTCAATAGAGCTCTGACTCTTTGTCAGCCTGGCTACAGTGCTGAAAAGAAACCTGGGGTTGTTCTTATTTTCTTCAATTAGTGATGAGTAGAAAGATGTCCTAGCTTTACGGAGGGCTTTTTTATAGAGCAACAGACTCTTTTTCCAGGCTAAGTGAAGATCTTCTAAATTAGTGAGACGCCATTTCCTCTCCAACTTACGGGTTATCTGCTTTAAGCTACGAGTTTGAGAGTTATACCATGGAGTCAGACACTTCTGATTTAAAGCTCTCTTTTTCAGAGGAGCTACAGCATCCAAAGTTGTCTTCAATGAGGATGTAAAACTATTGACGAGATACTCTATCTCCCTTACAGAGTTTAGGTAGCTACTCTGCACTGTGTTGTTATATGGCATTAGAGAACATAAAGAAGGAATCATATCCTTAAACCTAGTTACAGCGCTTTCTGAAAGACTTCTAGTGTAATGAAACTTATTCCCTACTGCTGGGTAGTCCATCAGAGTAAATGTAAATGTTATTAAAAATGATCAGACAGAAGGGAGTTTTCAGGGAATACTGTTAAGTCTTCTATTTCCATACCATAAGTCAGAACAAGATCTAAGATATGATTAAAGTGGTGGGTGGACTCATTTACTTTTTGAGCAAAGCCAATAGAGTCTAATAATAGATTAAATGCAGTGTTGAGGCTGTCATTCTCAGCATCTGTGTGGATGTTAAAATCGCCCACTATAATTATCTTATCTGAGCTAAGCACTAAGTCAGACAAAAGGTCTGAAAATTCACAGAGAAACTCACAGTAACGACCAGGTGGACGATAGATAATAACAAATAAAACTGGTTTTTGGGACTTCCAATTTGGATGGACAAGACTAAGAGACAAGCTTTCAAATGAATTAAAGCTCTGTCTGGGTTTTTGATTAATTAATAAGCTGGAATGGAAGATTGCTGCTAATCCACCGCCCCGGCCCGTGCTACGAACATTCTGACAGTTAGTGTGACTCGGGGGTGTTGACTCATTTAAACTAACATATTCATCCTGCTGTAACCAGGTTTCTGTTAGGCAGAATAAATCAATATGTTGATCAATTATTATATCATTTACCAACAGGGACTTAGAAGAGAGAGACCTAATGTTTAATAGACCACATTTAACTGTTTTAGTCTGTGGTGCAGTTGAAGGTGCTATATTATTTTTTCTTTTTGAATTTTTATGCTTAAATAGATTTTTGCTGGTTATTGGTAGTCTGGGAGCAGGCACCGTCTCTACGGGGATGGGGTAATGAGGGGATGGCAGGGGGAGAGAAGCTGCAGAGAGGTGTGTAAGACTACAACTCTGCTTCCTGGTCCCAACCCTGGATAGTCACGGTTTGGAGGATTTAAGAAAATTAGCCAGATTTCTAGAAATGAGAGCTGCTCCATCCAAAGTGGGATGGATGCTGTCTCTCCTAACAAGACCAGGTTTTCCCCAGAAGCTTTGCCAATTATCTATGAAGCCCACCTCATTTTTTGGACACCACTCAGACAGCCAGCAATTCAAGGAGAACATGCGGCTAAACATGTCACTCCCGGTCTGATTGGGGAGGGGCCCAGAGAAAACTACAGAGTCCGACATTGTTTTTGCAAAGTTACACACCGATTTAATGTTAATTTTAGTGACCTCCGATTGGCGTAACCGGGTGTCATTACTGCCGACGTGAATTACAATCTTACCAAATTTACGCTTAGCCTTAACCAGCAGTTTCAAATTTCCTTCAATGTCGCCTGCTCTGGCCCCCGGAAGACAATTGACTATGGTTGCTGGTGTCGCTAACTTCACATTTCTCAAAACAGAGTCGCCAATAACCAGAGTTTGATCCTCGGCGGGTGTGTCGTCGAGTGGGGAAAAACGGTTAGAAATGTGAACGGGTTGGCGGTGTACACGGGGCTTCTGTTTAGGGCTACGCTTCCTCCTCACAGTCACCCAGTCAGCCTGCTTTCCCGGCTGCTCGGGATCTGCCAGGGGGGAACTAACGGCGGCTAAGCTACCTTGGTCCGCACCGACTACAGGGGCCTGGCTAGCTGTAGAATTTTCCACGGTGCGGAGCCGAGTCTCCAATTCGCCCAGCCTGGCCTCCAAAGCTACGAATAAGCTACACTTATTACAAGTACCATTACTGCTAAAGGAGGCCGAGGAATAACTAAACATTTCACACCCAGAGCAGAAAAGTGCGGGAGAGACAGGAGAAGCCGCCATGCTAAATCGGCTAAGAGCTAGTAGCTACGCTAAGCTAGCGGATTCCTAAAAACACGCAAAGTGAATAATGTGTAAATAATTTAGAGGTGATTCAGCAGAAGGAGTGCTTTAGTTAAGTGCTTTAGTCATGGTACCGGCAACATGAACCTTAACTCACACATGGTAACAGCAACATGAGACTTAGCTAAACTGACTAAACCAATTGAACTACAAACACAATAAATCAATAACAGTAACAACACTGTTAAACTAACATGAACCACAATAACAACATGGTGCATTGCAGCACAATGTCCATTGTTTACTGGTTAGCTAAAATTGCTAATTTCTCCAAAAATATTAGTCCTATCAACTTTCTGTATTCACAGCATTCATCCTGGACCAAAAATACATAAGCATACCAAAACGCAAATGTCAGCTCTGCACAGTTTCACTGGGATCGCAGTTACATGCAAGCATGCATGCAAGCAAGCATGCATGCATGCACACACCCAGTTCCACACCCAGAGGTTTGGAACATCCAGATGTGTGGAACTGTTCTGAGCATTGTTATCAAATTTAAACTGGTTTAGAATGCCAACAGGTGGTTCCGAACACCAAAATCAAAAATAAATTCAAAGGATGTGAAACATATTATTACAATGGTCATGTGAATCTTCAGTAAAGAATCTCAGTAAGGAAGGATCTTTCTGTTTATCTACTATATAGTAAGTGCGTAAGGAATTATGCAACCAAAATATACTTGGGTTCAATTCATGCTACCTATTTTTGCTGTTGCTGTTTGCTGGATCCTCTCCCCACAGCACTATTAAAATCTCACATTACAGCCATCAGTCCATTAACCACAGCAATAATTAACCAGTGATTACACTCCGGTCAGGTTCCTTCAGCTCTCAAAACTGCTGCCATTCGCCCCCATCTGAAAAAGCCCTCACTCGACCCCAAAATCCTGGCCCACTACAGACCCATTTCAAACCTGCTGTTCCTTTCCAAAGTCCTGGAAAAAGTTGTAGCAGCCCAACTCCACAGTCATCTTCACATCCATAATGTGTATGAAAAATTTCAGTCCGGTTTCCGATCAGCTCACAGTACAGAGACAGCCCTGGTCCGCATCATGAACGACTTGCTTATGACTGCGGACCAGGGCTCACCATCACTCCTCTTATTACTGGATTTATCATCTGCTTTTGACACCGTGGACCACACCATCCTACTCCATCGCCTTCAGTCTATAGTTGGACTTTCTGTGACCACACTCAACTGGTTCGGGTCATACCTCACGGGCAGGACAGAGTTTGTGACCCTAGGACAGTCCAAATCATCACCTCATACAGTTAGCTGCGGAGTGCCTCAAGGCTCGGTCCTTGGGCCGACCCTTTTCACCATGTACATGCTCCCACTCAGTCAGATAATCAATAAACACAAGGTTTCTTTCCATTGTTTCCAGATGACACACAGCTGTATATAAAAATGGACTCCACTTCCACCACAGTTCTGCCATCTGCACTTCACTGTTGCCTGGAGGAGATAAGGGCATGGATGACTGATAACCTTCTTCAACTAAACAGCAGCAAAACAGAAGCCATCCTTATTGGTACCCCTTATCAAACCCAGTCATTCTCGAACCTAAACAGTATCTCGATCTTTGACCATAACATTTCCCTGTCCTCATCCGTTACAAACCTTGGTGTCAGATTTGATTCACATCTCACATTCGACTCCCACATCAGTCACCTCTGCAAGGTCTCTTTCCTCAACCTTAAAAATATTGCAAAACTCAGCCCCTCCCTTTCCCAACCCGATGCAGAGAAGTTGGTCCATGCCTTTGTCTCCTCCAGATTGGACTACTGCAATGCCCTCCTCGTCGGGATCCCTGGCAAAAGTCTACAAAAGCTGCAGCACATTCAGAACTGTGCTGCCCAGGTCCTGACGAGGAGGCGCAAATATGATCACATCACTCCAGTCCTCAGATCCCTTCATTGGCTGCCCATTCAACAAAGAATTCAGTACAAATTCTGTCTCCTTACCCACCTGTGCATACATGGAACTGCCCCTGCCTACCTCAGTGAACTCCTCACCACCGCCCCAAGAACCCTCCGCTCCACCACGTCCACCTACCGCCTGCACCAGCCCAGATCCAAGCTCTCCACCATGGGAGACAGGGCCTTTCAGGTAGTCATTCACTTTATGCTACAGAATCAATGTAGAAATAAGCACAACACCAATGGGACCCAGGGCCTATATACAGTGCATCCAGAAGATATTTACAGTACTTCACTTTTTCCACATTTTATGTTGCAGCCTTATTCCAAAATGTATGAAATTAATTTTTCCCTCACAGTTCGACTCACAACACCTCATAATGACAACAATAAAAACTTTTTGAAATTTTTGCAAATTTAGTAAGAATAAAAACAAAGAAATCATATGTACAAAGTATTCACACGCTTTGCTCAATACTTTGTAGATGCACATTTGGCAGTAATTACAGGTTTAGTGTTATATGGCTGGGGGGGCCTGGCTGCCTTTTTGTTTCTGTCCTTTGTTTCTCCTTCCAGGTGGCTTGCATTTGGGACTGAGTGGCTGTGTTGCTGAGGTTATCAGGACCTCACCCTGATCACCTGCGGCTCGTCAGGACTCACAGCTGAGGTGCATCTATATGGATTGGAACATGGTGGCATTTAAGACTGGAGTATACAGTGTGTATTTGCCAGAGACTCGACCTTGTGACCAGACGGGTGAGATCGTCGTCTCGGGAGCCATCTCATCATCAGTGGATGCAGAGAACGTCCAGGGTTTGATGCACGGTCTGTGAAAGAGGAGGGGGTGAGGTCTCACGCTCGTCAGCACACTTCCTGAGGTACGTTAGATTTTGTGACTAACATTTATACAGTCAGTAAATGTGGTGTCCCTCACACCTTTATTATATTGAGCTGTATGTTAGTCATGTATCGGCTTCCACTGCAGTGGAGTTTTGTGAACTGGATGTTCCATGCCTGCAGGTTGGGAAGCTGATTAGTAATCAAGCCAGGAAGTGTTTGCTGTTTGTACACCTTTAAGTGTTCTGTGTGTAGAGTGTGGACTCACATAATGGTTCCTTCTTTCACAGACTCGGTTTGTTGCGGCCACCTGGGGGGTGTCGGTGGGGTCCTTGGGTCCGAACAGCTTCTGGCTCCGGACCGTTAGTGCTGCTGGGAGCGCACCACGCCAGACCACACTTTCTTTTGTTGTTTTTTTGTTGTATATTTTGTATCACTGTTATGTATTAAATTCAGTTAGCCTTTGTACCGTGCTCTGCTTATTTCATACTGGGTCCTTCAAACGCTGGTCGGTTCTCCGAGCTGCGTCCGACACATAACATTTAGATCTTCTTGAATAGGATTTCACAAGCTTGGCCCACCTATCTTTGTGCAGTTTTGCTCATTCCTCTTTGCAGCACCTCTCAGACTCCATCAGGTTGGATGGGGAGCATCAGTGCACAGCCATTTTCAGATCTCTCCAGAGATGTTCAATCAGATTCAGGTCTGGGTTCTGGCTGGGCCACTCAAGGACATTCACAGAGGTGTCCTGAAGCCACTCCTTTTATATCTTGGATGTGTGCTTAGGGTCATTGTCTTGATGAACTGACACCCCAGCCTGAGGTCAAGAGTGCTCTGGAGCAGGTTTTCATCCAGGATGTCTCTGTACATTTCTGCATTCATCTTTCCCTCAATCCTGACTAGTCTCCCAGTTCCTGCCACTGAAAAACATCCACACAGCATGATGCTGCCACCACCATGCTTCACTGTAGGGATGGTAGTGGCTAGGTGATGAGCGGTGCCTGGTTTCCTCCAAACATGACACCTGGCATTCATGCCAAAAAGTTTAAACTTTGTGTCATCAGACCAGAGAATTTTGTTTCTCATGGCCTGAGAGTCCTTAGGGTGCCTTTTGGCAAACTCCAGGCAGGTTGCCATGTGCCTTTTACTATGGAGTGGCTTCTGTCTGGCCACTCCACCACACAGGCCTGATTGGTGGATTGCTGCAGAGATGGTTGTCCGGAAGCCTTCACTAATTCCACATTTTGTTATGTTACAGCCTTATTCCAAGATGGATTAAGTTATTTTTTTCCTCAAAATTCTCCACACAATTGTTGTGTGGGCCGCTGAAGAGGAGGTACTGCTGGCCCACCACCACCAGTCGGCGCCCTGCTTGGAGTGCGGGCTTCAAGCATGAGAGGGCGCCGGAGCCATTGGAAGTGACAGCTGTCACTTGTCAACCACACCAGCTGTCTCTCATCAACCACCACATAAGAAGCGGATTACAACTCCACCTCCTCGCCGAGAAATCATCTACCACTAGAGGTAATTCTTCTCTGCTGTTATTCAGTGTTTTTCAAATTGTGATCTGTGTGCAGCCGTATACCTGTAAAGCCTGCTTGGAGATTGGATTGGCGGATAGTGAGAAGACGACGGTCTTCTTCTCTCACTCCATCCAGAAGAGGGACAAACAGGAGCTGCACGAGTGATACGTATCTGGAGGTGGAGGTTTTCCCTCCCGGAGGAATCGTGTGTAAAGGTTGCTGGGTGTGAGGACTCACACTCACCGTCATCTGTTTCTTGTCTGCCAGCAGTACCAGGGCCGACAACGGAGGACAGAGACCACCTGGGGACTCAGGACTTGGCGGCTCCGGTGTTCTTCAGGCCGTTGGTGGTGGAAGCGGTGTGGGCCCCGGCTCTTCGATCATCAGAGGTCTCCTATCTTTGAGCCTGCCCACAGTCCTCTTGTGTACAATTGGCATCCAGTATTTTTCTGTCTGTATTCCGTTGTGTGCCTTCACAACATTAAATTGTTACTCCTTTTCTTATCCATTGTCCGTTCATTTGCGCCCCCTGTTGTGGGTCCGTGTTACGACACCTTCCCAACAACAATATCCAATAATGACAATGTGAACAAAGTTTTTTTTGAACTTTTTGCAAATTGATTAAAAAAAGAAATCACATGTGCATAAGTATTCACAGCCTTTGCCATGAATGTCAAGAAGGGCCTTAATCAGGGAGGTGACCAAGAACTCAATGGCCACTCTGTCAGAGCTCCAGCATTCCTCTGTGGAGAGAGGAGTACTTTCCAGAAGGACAACCATTTCTGCAGCAATCCGCCAATCAGGGCTGTATGGTAGAGTGGCCAGATGGAAGCCACTCCTAAGTTAAAGGCACATGGCAGCCCGCCTGGAATTTGCCAAAAGGCACCTGAAGGACTCTCAGACTATGACAAACAAAATTCTCTAGTCTGATGAGACAAAGACTGAACTCTTTGGCGTGAATGCCAGGCACCATGTTTGGAGAAAACCAGGCACCATCCCTACAGTGAAGCATGGTGGTGGCAACATCATGCTGTGGAGATGTTTTTCAGCTGCAGGAACTGGGAGATGAGTCAGGACTGAGAGAAAGATGAATACAGCAATGTACAGAGACATCCTGGATAAAAATCTGCTCCAGAGTGCTCTTGACCTCAGACTGGGGAGACGGTTCATCTTTTAGCAGGACAATGACCCTAAGCACACAGCCAAGATATCAAAGAAGTGGCTTCAGGACAACTCTGTGAATGTCCTTGAGTGGCCCACCCAGAGCCCAGACCTGAATCTGAATGAACATCTCTGGAGAGATCTGAAAATGGCTGTGCACCAACGCTCCCCATCCAACCTGATGGAGTTTGAGAGGTGCTGCAAAGAGGAATGGGCAAAACTTCCCAAAGATAGGTGTGCCAAGCATGTGCCATGATATTCAAGAAGACCTGAGAATGTACACTCAACAAAAATATAAACGCAACACTTTTGGTTTTGCTCCCATTTTGTATGAGATGAACTCAAAGATCTAAAACTTTTTCCACATACACAATATCACCATTTCCCTCAAATATTGTTCACTAACCAGTCTAAATCTGTGATAGTGAGCACTTCTCCTTTGCTGAGATAATCCATCCCACCTCACAGGTGTGCCATATCAAGATGCTGATTAGACACCATGATTAGTGCACAGGTGTGCCTTAGACTGCTCACAATAAAAGGCCACTCTGAAAGGTGCAGTTTTGTTTTATTGGCGGGGGGATACCAGTCAGTATCTGGTGTGACCACCTTTTGCCTCATGCAGTGCAACACATCTCCTTCGCATAGAGTTGATCAGGTTGTCAATTGTGGCCAAAGGTGCATCAACAAAGTATTGAACAAACGATGTGAATAAATTTGTACATGTGATTTCTTATTTTTTTTTTTTTTTTAATAAATTTGAAAAAAAAAAAAAAAAAAAACAACAACAAAAAAACTTTTTCATGTTGTCATTATGGGGTGTTGTGCATAGAGTTTTGAGGGAAAAATAAATTTCCATTTTGGAATACGGATGTAACATAAAATGTGGAAAAAGTGAAGCACTGTCAATACTTTCCGGATGCACTATACTTAAGAAAATAATGTTTTTTGGACATTCTGATCATGTGTATGTTTAAATCACGCTAACTTTTTTCAGTGTAAGATAAAATATGACATTGACAGCCCCAAACCCTGACATTACCTCAGTAATTCTGGAGTTTGGCCCCTCAGAGAGAGAGAGTCATTTAGTCTCACCTCGCTCTTCTCTTCTTATGTCCATGGGATGATCCATCCAATTTCGACGCAGATCAGAGTTCTCCTCATGGGAGAGACAACAGCAGATGTAATGCAGCAAACGACGCAGAGGGAAGCAGGCTCGGCTAACAATGCCTGTTGCCATGATGTCTCCATAACAACTGCAGCCACCCAGTGGTCTCCACAAGTGACAGACAGAGGAACTTTCATGCCGACACCACTTGCCTCTGGAACGAGCACATGCTTTCAAAATGTCCGCGGTGCAGTCCATGGCTGCCAGCAGAGTGCTGATTGGACTGCTTCCATGCAGGGTGGGAGGACTGTCAAATCAAAGGGCTGGTTCTGCCCAGAAAACAATAATTACTTTGACAAAATACTCTGTTGAATTGTTCTTGAGTTACTCTTTGTCTCCATTAAGTTTCTTTGAGAAGATGCAAAAAAAATTAAATAAACATCATGACATCACCACCCATGACTCCTCTTTTTTGGTGCTAGGCTCCTCCTCCAGTACCAAGATAAGACACAAAGGAGAGAGTAAGACAAAAATAAAGAGGGATAAAGTGATGGGGAAGATATTCTCTGAAAGAGTTGCACCTCAGATTCTTCTGATCTGACCCAGAAAAACTGTAGTTGATATGCACAGGCAGTAGACCGATTCAGCACCCCGTGAAGTCAGTAAAGGTGCTTTTTTAAATTTTACTGGAATCCACACAAACTCACAGTGATTCAAGCTTCAAAATCTTAATTCCTGGACACAACTCAGAAGAGATCATGGAGCTGTAATCCACTGTTTTTGTCCTTTTTATCCCAATCCGTCAAGAGCTGAGTTGTTTTCATTCATAAGTCGAGCCGACTTAACATGAAGAACAAAAATAAAGAATGCAGCTCTTAAACGTTTTCCCCTTTGCTCAGAAGAATATTAAGTTTCCAAGTGTTTCATGAAGTCTTCTTTCAACAGACGAGTCTCCATATCTGGTCTCATCATACCTCCCCTCCTCCAACCGAAAACACAGCCTCACATACACACAGGAGAGATTTCAGCACAGTCCTCTGTTACAAGTCGAGCAATGGTATAGACGCTTCAAAAAACTTTAAAACTCAAACTGCCAAGAGAGAAGAACGCTGGAGAAAGACTCAGTTGGAGTCAAGAAAATGCTTCAAAAACGGACCACAGATCACACTGGATTAAATATGAGCCACTTCAGTCTGGAACACAATTATTTTATCATTCAAGCTGAAATGTGCTTTTAATTACACACAGCGACACTCAGAAGACTCACAGTAGATATTTGCTTGTTTTGTCCTTTCAGGAAAATTGCAGAGCCTCCTCAAAAATAATATAAAACACAACAAGCAAAAAAAGTAATGCTGGGGTTAAGGTTTCCAAGCAGCTTTGTCCATTTTAGTTGCTTCAGATGAATATATTTTGAAGTTTGGTTGCCATATCCAGTCTAAAAGAAGACGTGCTGTCACAAAAAGTAGAGCAGCAGGGAAAAATGACCAACTGTCATCCACTGGAGAACTTCAGGAAAAAGTCATTTACAGATGGCCAACCCAAAGTCGTCGAGCAGAACTAATGAGAGAGAGAAGAACAAATGAGGGGACTCAGGAGACGGAAGATGAGAGGGAGGAGAAAGAGGAGGAAAAAGAGAGAGAGGCCCCACATGGTAACGCTTAAGAAGTGTGTTAGCTCAACCCTGAGGAGGAGGAAGAGGAGGAGCAGCAGGAGAGGCGAGCAGAGGCTTAACTTACATTTCTGTGCTTTCTCTCTCGCTAAAGCACACAGGGATGTTCAAATGAAGGGTCAAAGGTCAGTGCCCCCTGTCTGCAGCCAGACACTGTAACAGGTCACAGCTGTGTGTTTATGAGTGTTTTTCTTTGTGATTCTGTTATGTTTCACCGTGTTACAGCCGTTTTACAGTTTTCATCAACACTGCTTCAGCTCTAAACATCTGCTAAAGGTCTTCATCAACAGGAAGGCGAGTACGATATTTGCAATCGCTCTTACACATATTCAAATATAATGATTTGCTGTGTTTGATATGACAATAAATTGAATATTTGGTAGTTTTGGGGTATTTGTCGAATAAAATGAGACATTTGTAGATGCCACTTTTGGCTTTGTGAATTTTTGACAACCATTTTCCTCCTGCCTGGTGGCTCCATCCTCAGCATCCTTCTCTGTATATAACCTGTGTCCCTCCTCTGCACATGTCCATACCATCTCAATCTCACCTCTCCTACTTTGTCTCCAAACTGTCCAACCTGTGTTGTCCCTCTGATATGTTCATTCCTAATCTTAGCTATCCTCATCACTTCTAAGGAAAATCATAGCATCTCCAGCTCTGTCACCTTCAGCTCTGCTTCTTGCCGTTTTGTTGCCACTGCCGTTTCGAAGTAGTACAAAACAGCTGGTCTTGGTACTGTCTTGAAGGCTTTCCCCTTCACTACGTAACCACATCTACTCCTTGTAACCGCACTATTCCACTAGGCTCCCTCGCATTCACACACATCTACTCAGTCTTGCTTTGACTGACTTTCATTCCCATTCTCTTCAGAACGTATCACCATGTCTCCCTGCTCACCTCAACCTGCTCTTTACGCTCACTACAGATCACAATGTCGTCTGCAAACAACATAGTTCATGAAGACTCCTGTCTGATCTTGTCCATCAACCTGTCCATCACCACTGCAAACAAGAAAAGGCTCAGAGCTGATCCTTGATGTAATCCTTCCTCCACCTTCAATGCATCTGTCATTACCACAGCACATCTCATCTCACTGTCAGACTGCCCTTGCACATATCCTGCACCACCATCTCTAAACATACGTTTCCTTTAAAATGACCCAAACACTGTTTCTCCTCCCATCCACACCATGATACAACAATTTGAAACCACTTCTGATCTTTCTGAATTTCCTCCTCTCCCTGTGTCCCTGGTCACACTCTCCTTCTCATCTTCTTCTTCACCCAGCAGCAGCCCAGTTTCCACTGACACCCTGTTGGGCAACAACGCAGGACAGTGGTCATTGTTAAACCAGGCTTCGCCAATCCGGTATGGAAATTCTATTTGTGATGTGCATGGTTATTATGACTTTTTTTTTTTTACACCAGATGACCTTCCTGATACAATCATACTCATTTGTCATTGAGTTTTTAATGAGAAAATGTCCATAGATAATAATGTATTATATATCATTTGTTACATTTGTGCCTTTGTAACTGAGGTAAAATTGTTTTTGCTGAGGAAAATGTTAACACACTATCTACCTAATCATTAGAATATCTGAGAATCATCTGCATTTTGTTCATAGTTGAGCGTGTGCATGTGTATAACTAGCAGCTACAATATGAGGGACCTAAATTCTGTAATACTGCAAGTAGCAGAGTTCTTCAGCGACCCATTAATTGCCTAGTAAATGATACCCAGCATGTTGACCAAGTTATCCATCCATCCATCCATCCATCCATCCATCCATCCATCCATCCATCCATCCATCCATCCATCCATCCATCCATCCATCCATCCCCACATATCCTATTTTAGAGTTGCTGGGAAGCAGAAGTCCATTCCAGTAAAAACAGGGGAAATGTGAAGTAAACCCCAGACAGGTACAGTCCCCTCAAAAATATCTGAACAACAGGGCCAGCCATATCATTTTATTTTTCCTATGCTAAAGATATTTGGGTTTGAGATCAAAAAATTAATAAGAGAAGAAGGTTTTTGAAATGTCAGCTTTTATGTAGTGGTATATACATCCAGATATATTGTTACATTATTTGTTTTTCAAAATTACTCAATGAGAAAAAGTATTAGAAAATGTGATATCCCTGTGTTTTTTAATATGGCTAGACGGACAGACAGACAGACAGACAGACAGACAGACAGACAGACAGACAGATAGATAGATAGATAGATAGATAGATAGATAGATAGATAGACAGATAGATCTTACCAGTTCTCTTGGTCAGTCGAAGGTTGAGGAGAGGTGAAGATGGGAGTGAACGAGTGAATCCTTCAATCATCTTGACATCTGACATCTCTGGCTCAATGCAACTGCCACCTATAAAGACAAACCAAGTGATGTAACGTTCCTTGATTAAAAAAAATCCCTACCATACTTTCACAGTATGTACAGTGCACCCATAAAGTATTCACAGCGCTTCACTTTTTCCACATTTTGTTATATTACAGTCTTATTCCAAAACAGAGTAAATTCATTTTTTCACTCAAAATTCTACACACATTCCCCATAATGACACCATGAAAAAAGTTTTTTTTTTCCCAATTTTTTACAAATTTATTAAAAATAAAAAAAACTAACAATTTATATGTACATAAGTATTCACACCCTTAGCTGCATACTTTGTTGGAGCACTTTTGGCAGCAATTACATTCTCAAGTCTTCTTGAATATGATGCCACAAGCTTGGTGCACCTATCTTTGGGCAGTTTTGCCCATACCACTTTGCAGCACCACTTAAGCTCCATCAGGTTGGATGGGGAGCATCAGTGCACAGCCATTTTCAGATCTCTGCTGAAACATTCAATCAGATTCAGGCCTGGTCTCTGGCTGGACCACTCATCCACATTCACAGAGTTGTTCTGAAGCCACTCCTTTGATATCTTGGCTGTGTGCTTAGGGATCATTGTCTTGATGAACTGTCACCCCAGTCTGAGGTCAAGAGTGCTCTGGAGCAGAATCTCTGTACATTTCTGCATTCATCATCCCTCAATCCTGACTAGTCTCCCAGTTCCTGCTGCTGAAAAACACCCTCGCAGCCTGATGCTGCCACCACCATGCTTCACTGTTGGGATAGTACCTGGTTTCCTCCAAACATGCCATCTGGCATTCATTCAGAGTTCAATCTTTGTCTCATCAGACCAGAGATTGTTGTTTCTCATGGTCTGAGGTCCTTCAGATGCCTTCTGACAAATTCCAGGTGGGCTGCCATGTGCCTTTTACAACCTGGTCTCACGGCACGTCGTGATTCAGCAGCACAAAATATTCATTAATCTATTGGTTCGTGATATTTTGACGAAAAGCACCTCATTTTCATCATGGCAGCACAAATTCATTCTAATTCATTTTGTGATGGCAGCACGAAATTAGAAGTGAAGCGGGGGAGTCGGGGTGGTTATGGTTAGGGTGGGGAGAAGGAGTAGGATTAGGTTATGGTTAAGGTTAGGGTTGGGGGTAGGAGTAGGGTTAGTAATAGTGAGTTAAAAAACCATCACAAAAATTTGACTCATTTCGTGAGGGGAGCACGAAAAAAAAAAAAACGTGAGACAGGGCTGGCCTTTTACTAAGGAGTGGCTTCCGTCTGGCCGCTCTGCCATACAGGCCTGATTGGTGGATTACTGCAGTGATAGTTGTCCTTTTGGAATGTTCTCCTCTTTCCACAGAGTAATGCTGGAGCTCTGACAGCGTGACCTCTGGGTTCTTGGTCACCTCCCTGACGAAGGCCCTTCTCTCCCATTCCCTCAGTTTAGACAGGTGGCCAGCTCTAGGAAGAGTCCTAGTGGATCTGAATGTCTTCCACATACAGATGGTGAAGGCCGCTGTGCTCTCTGGGACCTTTAAAGTATGAGTAATGCTTCTGTACCCTTCCCCAGTTTTGTGTCTTGAGACAATCCTGTCTCGGAGGTGAACAGAAAATTCCTTTGACTTCATGCTCTATTTGTGCTCTGACATACACTGTCAACTGTGGGACCTTATATGTAGACATGTGTGTGCCTTTCCAAATCATGTTCGGTCAATTGAATTTACCCCAGGTGGACTCTGTACAGGATGAAACTGTAGAAACATCTCAAGCATGATCAGTGGAAATTTGTATGCTTCATGGCAAAGGCTG
Organism: Thalassophryne amazonica; assembly: GCF_902500255.1. Lineage (NCBI taxonomy): Eukaryota > Metazoa > Chordata > Actinopteri > Batrachoidiformes > Batrachoididae > Thalassophryne > Thalassophryne amazonica. The sequence goes on from NC_047118.1 coordinate 45,403,320, forward strand.
TGAATATGCATGTACATGTGAATTCTTAGGTTCTTTTTTATTTTTAATAAATTTGCAAAAATTCCAAAATAACTTTTTTTCATGGTGTCATTATGGGGTATTGTGTACAGAATTTTGAGGAAAAAAAAAAAGAATTTAATCTATTTTGGAATTAGGCAGTAACATAACAAAATGTGGAAAAAGGGAAACACACTGAATACTTTCCAGATGCACTATATGCCGGCTACACTGACCAGTGTGGTGACCTTTACGTCCCTTCCCACCCAGCAGCATCTTCAGGCTGCTCCGAAACATGACTGCTCACAACCACAGGTCAGAATTCCACCTACAGAAAAGCACCTGGTGAGAGAAACAATGAGTTAAAGACCAATATTCTGTTAAATTTGATAACTTTCTGCATCTGAAGAAGGCCATACATTACACAATGATACGATGGTATCACAACTGTTTCCAATCATAGAGCTACAAGTATTTCAGAAAACAATGCACTACAAAAAACATCAGCTGCAGAGCTGTGAGCAAACACAAAATGATACTCTCTGCTCTGCTGTACTAATCTTTTGTGATGAAATACCTGTATAAAATATGATGTACTTAAAAACAACAAATGCAATTATGTCCCCCAGAAAACCAGAGCAAAGTTCAAAACCACAAACTTGTAGTTGAGGTCAACGTGCACTTGGTTGGTTCTGCAACAGTCAGTGCAAAACAATAAAGAATATGAACATGCCATTGTCATTTTAGTTATGGAAATCTATGCATTTTCTAATACACTTTAAATTCCCATTTTAAATTGCATTTTGCTCTATTAAAAACATAAATGATGATTTTTATATCCCCACACACCTTCCCCAATTCTTGTTTTGTGTTTCACAATATCTCTCCCACTTTCTGTTTTGACCACTTCCTTTTGCATTGCCCTCAAACCCTAACCACCCATGGCGTTGAACCACTGGTGCTCTTGCTGCCCATGGTTCATCTGGCTGTAACAGATAAATGGTTATTTCAAGAGGTGGGGATGGACCGGTTGTCTGTCTGGGTGGTTGTCATATGGTACCTAGAACAGTTTCGTAGTGTGGTGGATATTACAAGGTGCGGCACCAATACATGCTTCGCTCCTAGACCTGGCCTGACACTGGACACTGATGTCTCTCTACCATTTGTTTTACAGGGGGCAGTGTTTTTGGACCAAAGTGTTCATCCATTTTTGAAGAAAATAACTCAAAGTCTTTTGATCTGAATTGGATCAAACTTGGTGGAATGACTGAGAGTCATCTGAGCACAAAGCAATTTGATGTTAAAACTCAAGGTCACATGCCAAAGACAAAATTTAGGTTCAATGCCAACATATGTGTAGAATAAAGAATTGATTTAACATACACCTGTGGCTATTATTAAACACTAATATAAATACTTATATAACTTATATAACGAGTGGATCCTTGTCACTTGATTCATACCATTTGCCACTGTTTCACTGACCGTGCAATAGTTATTTTTAGCCTGCAATTTTTGTACTATATGAAATGTGCTATTGCACACTCTGACCACTGCGCATGCTCACACTACCGGGGCCGGCATTTAGCGAAACATAGTGGAGTTTGTTTTGCTGGTGGACGATGATCTGAAGGAGCTAATTGACGGTGCTAATTCTTCTAACACACACACACACACAAAACTAAATCACCATGCTGTAAGCCGTCTGGAGGCATGAAGAGCTGTTTGGATGAAGACGATGAAGGTAGGATGAAAAGCTGAACAACTTTCTGATGTGATTTTTTGCTGAAGTGTGGAAAGCAGACGGCAGTCTGTACACGAAATGGCATCACGGACTACATCGTTGTTTTTTGCAAATTGACTGAGAACAATTTTGGACTCCTGTTTAAAGTTTGTGTTGGACTGTTAAGCACAAGTGAAGAGCACCAAAAAGTAAGTCTCTTTTCTGTTGTTTATAAATTAGTAAAATATCAAATGACAAGGATCGATTTCGCCGTTATATAAAACAAATAATGAATGCTTTGTCATTCTTTCAATGGAACGAATAGTTCATCCGGTGATATTTAATTCACCTCAAGAAATATTTGTACCATTGAACTCATGAACATTCATATATCAAGAGAATTCAAACAGTGCTAAACTAATATGTATTATAAATGTGGGAAGGTTTGTGTGTTAAGGATAAAGTGGTTCAATTTTGGACAGAAGTGAGCAAATTTCAAGGCCATACAGAACTGTACAATACAGTATCACTGAATCACAAAGAATTAATCTGCATGAATTAGTGTCAAACACATAAGGCTCTAGTCAGTTCTTTCAGCTCCTTGAATTACAACCTCCGCCTCCGCCTGTACTGTTACCTTATAGTTTTTACAGATTGTCTTTTGATGAAAGCCTTTCATTTAAAAATACCCCACCAACTCAGTCTCAATCTTGTTGTCTTTACATAAAATGATGCCTCCAACCTGATGTCTACCGCCCTCTCTGTCATTCATCTGAACAAAATATGCATCCATATGTGGATAGCTTCAAATTTGACATTGCTTGTGCACAGGCACATCCATGTCCTGTTACATTCTGCATGTGTGTTAAGTCGCTGACTCTGCAGAATAGCTCATTTGGTTAACTGGCTGGAAAGTGATGTACACTCTCACCCATAGGCACACACGCACACATACACACACACCTCTCTCATTCCTGCTTGATGTCTCAACACACCCTGTGTGCACACAGGCAGTACTGTTGCTAGGCAACCATCTGCTGTTGCTAAGCAATCTGTTATTGAGAATATAGAGTGTCAAACCCTGATCAATAGTTGTTATATGCTTCTGTGGTCATTTATGAGGATTTGACGTCCACTTGGTACCTACTAGACAAAATCTAATGACCCAAGTGGATATTCTATCGCCTCTGAACATGTGATGCTTCATCACCATCACCACAGGAGAAAGAAAAAGTGTGAAATGTGAAGGGGAAATGAAGGTGTTAATGCTGAAATGAAAGGTTATTGCCAGTGTGTGTCTGTGTGTGGACTCATTCCTGTGAACACGGATCCCAATATCAAAACATGGTAGACACTTCATAATTACATCAAAGGCACACCCCAGGGAATAGTTAAGATGATTAGATTTTTATGGCTATCTGGTGCATATATTTGCATATTAATGAGAATGAAGTTTTTTCAACAGCCATTACTTGAGAATATTTTATGACAGAGACGTTATATCTACAATGTGTACAGATTAAGGTCAAGGTCAGGCGCTGATGCGGAACACATCCATGCCAAACTCCCTAAATTAACGATCTATCTATCTGCTGCAGTCAAGTGACACTTGGGGATCTCCTTGGCCTTTACCAGTCACTGTGGTCCTCAAAACTGAGAAAGCCATATGGTTGAGCGCGTCCAGAGAAATGTGCTACATGACCAAGATACTGTAGCTGACATTTCTTCACAATGCAAGTGGCAATCCTTATCTGAGTGCCCCTAAGTAATGCTTTGTTTGACACAAAGTCATTCCAGCAGTACTCCAGGATCCTCCGATGAGACCTAGTATCTAAGACATCCAGTGTAGGTTAACGCTTAGCATCCAATTCTTACAACCATACCATTAGAGAGGAAGCACCACTACATGCATTTCAGCACCATTAACCACAGACAAACAGACCACTGCTGAACTATGCTGGAAGTATCTGCGTTCTGTCATCTAGTTTGTTTATGTTGTTGTATTCTGTAAGAGTTCAGGGATTTTTGACACAGATTTTCAAGTGTATCTCACAAAGAGTAATAAAGAAGCTCAGAGGCAGACTTCTGCTTCCATGGGACTACAGAAGACAGACCACAATGCAAATCTGTCACAAGACCGGTTCCTCTGTAACAGGGCTATTCCACAGAATGCTGTTCCTTCCTGTTTCATCCTGAATAGCAAATGGGGCACCTTTTGAAGCATCACAGTAATTTTTTGATCCATCTTTTGTCAATCTTGAAAAAACTTTGTTTACGTAGTAGTCACGGCCATCATCGACACCCGTTTTGAATTTCACTCCGATTCGCTGAATCGGCATCATTAGGTGGTAACTTCCTGGTGTTCATAGTCTTAACAGATTCAATCATATTCAAATATGTTTAAACGGGGTAGTCCTAGTGAGTACAGCTTGAAACCCGTTTGACTGTGTTCCATCGGAGTAAAAATTTGAAGCAACAGCAGTGTTTGATGCAGTGCTGGCTGGAATGGAGCCGGACTGAACGGTCCGCCCTAAAAATCAGTCCGCCTTTTACATCTGCGCATGCGTCATTTTGGAGCTCTGACGCTCATCTAAGACAGAGTCTCTTCACCCAAAGTGATCAAATAGATTAATGGGATTATTAACCATCAGATGTTAAAGGTAAAACCTCTTAAATCATTCTAAAGTCAGTTTAAGCAGAAATGAGACCGTTTTAAGCAGAAACTCTGCGACACTTTGAAATGGCCTACGCGCAGTGAACGCATCAGCTAGCAGCTCATTTAGCTGCGGCGCTCTGATTGCTTCCACAGCCTTTTATGACGAAATAATGCTGAATTTATGTGGAAATGACTGTTGTACAAAAGCTTCAGATATCTGTCGGTGAGATAGATGATGACTGGAGTGCAGTTTGAAGCAGAAGTGAGGTTTTAATCCATGAATGGGAGGCAGAGCCTTCAGCTTTCAGGCTCCTCTCCTGTGGAACCAGCTCCCAATTCAGATCAGGGAGACAGACACCCTCTCTACTTTTAAGATTAGGCTTAAAACTTTCCTTTTTGCTAAAGCTTATAGTTAGGGCTGGATCAGGTGACCCTGAACCATCCCTTAGTTATGCTGCTATAGACGTAGACTGCTGGGGGGTTCCCATGATGCACTGTTTCTTTCTCTTTTTGCTCTGTATGCACCACTCTGCATTTAATCATTAGTGATCGATCTCTGCTCCCCTCCACAGCATGTCTTTTTCCTGGTTCTCTCCCTCAGCCCCAACCAGTCCCAGCAGAAGACTGCCCCTCCCTGAGCCTGGTTCTGCTGGAGGTTTCTTCCTGTTAAAAGGGAGTTTTTCCTTCCCACTGTAGCCAAGTGCTTGCTCACAGGGGGTCGTTTTGACCGTTGGGGTTTTACATAATTATTGTATGGCCTTGCCTTACAATATAAAGCGCCTTGGGGCAACTGTTTGTTGTGATTTGGCGCTATATAAAAAAAAATTGATTGATTGATTGAACCGCGGCTAATGACGCATGTGCAGATGCAAAAAGCGAACCGATTTTTAGGGGGTCCGTTTGGTTGGTGACACCGAGAGCAGCTTTACTTTTGTTTTTGAGGGGGTTGCCAGGTCTGTGCTTTATAAAGCAGCCTGACAGGAGACAAGTCGAAGTAAGCCGTTTCATCCAGTTTTTTGTATCGTGGAAGATTGCAATCAGACAGTGCCCTGTGGAATAGGGGTGTTAATCCTGAACAGCAATTCAGGGTACCTTTTAAAGCATCAGAGTAACTTCTTGATTCATCTTTGTCAATCTTGGACAAACTTGATATACGTAGTAGTTACAACCATCATCGGCACAATCGGGATCCAATTTTTGAACTGTTCCAATTCTCGAAACCGTTGATAGTAAATTCCAGGTATTCATGGTCTTAACGGCTTCAATCATGTTCAAATTTCTTTAAACAGGGTATTCGTAGTGACTACATCTTGAAACGTGTTTGATCGAGTTCCACTGTGGTAAAGCATATGTCTGGCTGAGGGCGCAGCTCCTTTCTTTCATCTTCAGGAGGGTCTGCACTTTATTAGCCAGCCAGTTGCCAGGTCAGCACTTTATAATTAGCCTGTTAGGAGGCAAGACGGACTAAGCGGTTTCATCCTGTTTTTGCACTTTTTTGGATCATGGGTGATTGTAGTAGAATAACCCTGTGACTTTTCATCACACACCTACTCATGAAATTAATTTGTAAAATGTAAACATATTTCTTCCTTCTGGGAGAAAACTGCTGACATTCCAGATGGATTATGTCTCAAAATTGTAGCAAATTAGATGAAAAGGATATAATACTAAAGACCTCTTTGTCTGCCCTCTTTCTCACTCTGTCTCTTAATTAAGTCAATTACTCACTGGAAGAGTCTGCCATCAGAGCAGAAAATTACGCTTCTTCCTCATAACCCCTGCCCCCACCCCCATGCACACGGACACAGACAAACCCCTGGAGGAAAAATAAAATCTCCATGTGTGAGTGTAAGAAAGAGCATTTTTACAGAGAGTTATAAGACTGAGATAAATATATCAATGGTTTTATACCAACAGCATACCAGACCTCTGTCCCCCTCTGCAGACCAACAAAATTATTACTTTTGTCCCTTCTCCCTCTGCAGTCTGGTGTCTTCCCATAACATAACCTTGAAAGACTGATTCCAAAACAGGGCAATGTGAAAATGAAGGACAGAGGTACAGGCTGTGAAACATCTTTCCTTGTGGTCTCTCCTCTGGGATCAAATGGGAGAAATCGATAAATCACACAGATCGAAGATAAGATAAAAGAGTTGGGAAAGGAGGTGTCACTGTGCACATGAAGAAAATCTCTGGGGAGTTGTTTGCCCTTACACTGCATTTCAGAAACTAAGCATGTAAAATCCTAAGGACTCAAGCTGAAATTTAAATGTATGAGATAGCAAGAGAGAGATAGGATTTGCTTATCCTAATGCATTCATAATCAATAATTGGAATTTAGAATGCTTAGCACTGAAACAGTGGCATGTTTTACGAGCAGACTATCAGGTGCAGTGTCTTCTGGGTTAGTGCTCCATGAATGTGAGGAATGTTCCCTGTATGTGCTGTATCACAGAAAAGGCTGATATTTAAAAAAAAAAAAAATCTGTTCCAGTGATTGTAGATCCAGGCTACAATGGCAAGGGAAAAACTGCAGAACACTACAAAGAGATGGAGAGAAGTTCTTCTGTCTCAAGGGGGCAGCAGTCTGACTCAGGTTACTTCCCCGGTCAAGGTTGGTACCCATTTACAGCTGGGTGGACTACGACAATGCAGATGAAGTGTCATGTTCAAGGACACAGACAGTTAGTGTAAGTGGGAGTTAGGTCTGCATATTGGTAGCCCAACTCCGTATCAACTGTACTAGCTGATAATCCGATTGATATAATTCATTCAAAACACACCCGTGATTGAAAGAGACTTTAGCAGACCAAATCCAGATAGATTCCATTCTTTGCCGTTCTCTGATCTCAGAAAACATGCTGCGTAGGTAGCAACATGCTGTTATAAACTCCTCAAAAGCACTTGCCCGATGAGCTTTTGATCCTGTGCTATCCATCATCAAAATGGGACTTCGACACTCAGCCACAGCAAACCTTTTGGTGAGTGGATAACTCAATATGGACAGACCGAGTTCTTGTCTCCTCTAAGGACGCACACCTCTGTATATTGTTTTGATAAACAGCCCCCACAAATATATTTTGATTCTGAATAAACATGAGGTGTTCAACCGAAATAAATGCGACAAACTTGTGGTCGATGTAAATCATTGCTGTATCCATCATGAGCTGATCTGAGGATGTTTCATTCAATGACCTCCACAGCAAGGATATTTGTTTCTTAGCTCCCGTGTTTTTTAAAATCTATTTATTCATTTTATTGATCTATTTTTGGTTTCGTTGTTCAAGGCACTGAAGCCATTTTTACTGTATGTATATTGGAGATTTAAGTCTGAAAATAACGTTATTGACCACAACATACATAAAACGAAAAGCTTAACTGCTGCTAAAACTGTTGTGTGGGCCGCCAGAAGAGGAGGTAACGCCCCTGTGACGTTCCAAGCCTTGGTTAACGACGTCTTGCAGGACTTCCTGCACCGATTCGTCTTCGTATATCTGGACGATATTCTCATCTTTTCTCCGGATCCTGAGACCCATGTCCAGCATGTACGTCAGGTCCTGCAGCGGTTGTTAGAGAACCGACTGTTTGTGAAGGGCGAGAAGTGCGAGTTTCACCGCATGTCTTTGTCCTTCCTGGGGTTTATCATCTCCTCTAACTCCGTCGCCCCTGATCCGGCCAAGGTTGCGGCGGTGAGAGATTGGCCCCAACCAACAAGCCGTAGGAAGCTGCAACAGTTCCTCGGCTTCGCTAATTTCTATAGGAGGTTCATTAAGGACTACAGTCAGGTAGTTAGCCCCCTGACAGCCCTGACCTCTCCAAAAGTCCCCTTCACCTGGTCGGATCGGTGCGAAGCCGCGTTCAAGGAGTTGAAACGACGGTTCTCTACTGCGCCAGTTTTGGTGCAGCCCGACCCTAGCCGCCAGTTCGTGGTTGAAGTGGACGCCTCTGACTCAGGGATAGGAGCCGTGCTATCCCAGAGCGGAGAGACCGATAAGGTTCTTCACCCGTGTGCCTACTTTTCACGCAGGTTGACCCCGGCTGAACGGAACTATGACGTCGGCAATCGAGAACTCCTTGCGGTGAAAGAGGCTCTTGAGGAGTGGAGACACCTGTTGGAGGGAGCGTCTGTGCCGTTCACGGTTTTCACTGACCATCGGAACCTGGAGTATATCAGGACTGCCAAGCGGCTGAACCCCAGGCAAGCCCGCTGGTCACTGTTCTTCGGGCGTTTTGACTTCCGGATCACCTATTGCCCCGGGACCAAGAACCAGAGGTCAGATGCCTTGTCCCGGGTACACGAAGAGGAGGTCAAAACCGCACTGTCGGATCCACCGGATCCCATCCTTCCTGAGTCCACTATCGTGGCCACCCTCACCTGGGACGTGGAGAAGATCGTCCGGGAGGCCCTGGCATGGAGCCCGGACCCAGGAACAGGTCCGAAGAACCGTTTGTACGTCCCACCAGAGGCCAGGGCTGCAGTCTTGGACTTCTGTCACGGTTCCAAGCTCTCCTGTCATCCAGGGGTGCGAAGGACCGTGGCAGTTGTCCGGCAGCGCTTCTGGTGGGCGTCTATGGAGGCCGACGTCTGGGAGTACATCCAGGCCTGCACCACCTGTGCCAGGGGCAAGGCAGACCATAAAAGGTCCCAAGGACTTCTCCAGCCGCTACCTGTGCCTCATCGCCCCTGGTCCCACATCGGCCTGGATTTCGTCACGGGCCTCCCGCCGTCCCAGGGCAACACCACCATCTTCACGATAGTGGACCAATTCTCCAAGGCGGCCCACTTCGTGGCCCTCCCGAAGCTCCCAACAGCCCAGGAGACAGCAGACCTCCTGGTCCACCACGTCGTCCGTCTGCATGGGATACCCATCGACATCGTCTCTGATCGTGGTCCCCAGTTCTCCTCACACGTCTGGAGGAGCTTCTGCCGGGAACTGGGGGCTACTGTGAGCCACTCGTCTGGGTATCATCCGCAGACCAATGGACAGGCAGAACGGGCCAATCAGGAATTGGAGCAAGCTCTGCGCTGTGTGACGTCCGCACACTCGACGGCCTGGAGTAAACATCTGGCCTGGATCGAGTATGCGCATAACAGCCAGGTGTCCTCTGCCACCGGCCTCTCCCCATTTGAAGTGTGTCTGGGGCATCAGCCCCCGTTGTTTCCCGTGGTGGAGGGAGAGGTCGGTGTGCCCTCGGTCCAGGCCCACCTGCGGAAGTGCCGTCGGGTGTGGCGCTCCGCCCGTTCTGCCTTGTTGAAGGCCCGGACGAGGGCGAAGACCCATGCAGACCGCCGGCGATCCCCGGCCCCTGCATACCAGCCCGGGCAGGAGGTGTGGCTTTCCACAAAGGACATCCCCCTCCAGGTGGACTCCCCGAAACTTAAGGACAGATATATCGGACCATTCAAGATCCTCAAAGTCCTCAGTCCTGCCGCAGTGAAGCTCCAACTCCTGGCTTCACTGCGAATCCACCCGGTTTTTCACGTGTCACGGATCAAACCTCACCACACCTCACCCCTCTGTGCTCCCGGACCGGCGCCGCCTCCTGCTCGGATCATCGACGGGGAGCCGGCTTGGACGGTGCGCCGGCTCCTGGACGTCCGTCGGATGGGCCGGGGGTTCCAGTACTTGGTGGACTGGGAGGGGTATGGACCCGAAGAACGCTCCTGGGTGAAGAGGAGCTTCATCCTGGATCCGGCCCTCCTGGCCGACTTCTACCACCGTCACCCGAACAAGCCTGGTCGGGCGCCAGGAGGCGCCCGTTGAGGGGGGGGTCCTGTTGTGTGGGCCGCCAGAAGAGGAGGTACTGCTGGCCCACCACCAGTGGGCGCCCTGCCTGAAGTGCGGGCTTCAGGCACGAGAGGGCGCTGCCACCACGGACACAGCCGGGGGTGACAGCTGTCACTCATTATCTCTTGACAGCTGTCACCCATCTACTCTACATCATCTCACTCCATAAAGACCAGACGTCATCTCCACCTCGTTGCCGAGATATCGTACTTCTTTGGAGGTAATAGACTCAGCCATTTGTGTTTTGCAATATATCTGTATATTGTGAGTGTTTGCAGGAGTACCGGTTCCTCTTTCTGTGGAAGCTGAGTGAGTGCAGGACGGCACTCTTTTCCCCTGAGGAATCACTGCGGTACTCTACAGAATATTGAGTGAGAGGTGGAGGTGGCATTCCCACCGTTGTTGTTACACCCACCCACACTTGACTGTCTTTGTTCTTCGCCAGCAGTACCAGATCCGACAGTCGGGGATGGTGATCACCTGGGAATTCGGGACTTGGCGGCTCCAGTATTCACCAGGTTCGGTGGCGGCGGAAATCGTGTGGTTCCGGCTCTTCTCAGGACAGACGTCTTCTATCCTCGAGCCTGCCCACACGTCACCTTTGTGGATTGACTGTAATCATATTCTGAGATTGTCTGTATGTTCGTTGTGCACCTTCACAACATTAAATTGTTATTTTTTGGCTCATCTATTGACCGTTCATTTGCGCCCTCTGTTGTGGGTCCGTGTCACTACACTTTCACAACAAAAACGCTGTCTGAGGATGTGCTTTATTTTCCTCACATGACAATCATAAAATTGAGATGTTAGAACAAAAAAAAGGGTGTAGCAAGAGAATGGAGATGTTTAAAATAGCTGTGCATAGCATGACCCCCCCCCCACCAAAAAAAATAAAAAAATGTGTACAAATTGACATGAATCCTGTTTTTATGTGCGTGTGTTTGCACGTGCGCATGGGAGAAGTGATCAGACAAAGTATGCAATTTGCTGCAGATCTTATTAAATACCTTTATCCTTGTTTTCAGTGATATTTGTTATTTATTATATATCTGATATTTGTTTTCATCATGTTGAAATTTTCCAAAAATCCTGTTTTAACGCAATAACTATTGTGTAAAATGACTTTGCATCCTTTGCCTAATGTTGTGCTGGGATAGGCTTCCCTATGGACCTAAAAAGATAGAGTCTTTACAACACTGTAAAGATCATATCACCCAGCTGATATGATGATCCTATGACTCAGAGTATTTGTAATAACTGTGTTTTTTTAGTCTGCAGTAATACACAACAGACTCTGTCTCTGCCTGAGGGGAAAAAAACACAAAGACTTCCAGGTGCAACAGCAAGATGTCGTCTTGCCCTGTGCAGATATGACAGCCGGAACACAGGACAAACAGTAGCTGCTCAGCTGTGCGTGTGCAGGAAATGTGTGTCAGTGTGCTAATCCATGATGACAGGCAAGCCGCGAGCAGGAATGATGGGATTGAGTCTTAGAACCACGGTTGCACCCACAAAAGCACAAAACCATGCATGCAAGACTGAACAGCACATAAATTAAAGTGACAGTATGTGTGTCTACAAGAAACAAATGTTGGCTTTATATGTAAATTCAGCAAAGACAAATGAGACAGTGCTCGGGAAAGTGGAGCATGCATACGGCCCCTTTATGTCTGACTATGAAACTGACACAGAGACCAATAGAAAACACAGCCTTTCTGTGTGTGTGTGTGTGTGTGTATGCGTGCACGGTGAGTGTGCGTTTTAATTTATTCTTAATAAGAAGTGGATAATTCTAATAATAATTTGTCATGCTTGCATCAAAAAGTAAAGGCTCTCTCTGAGGAAAACTCAGGATTGCTTCTATGAATGCAAAAAGACAAAAGACAAAAGATTTTTCTTTGAAGCTGTTTAATTAGCAACGATCAAGCTAAAGAAAATTCTGCATTACTGATCATTTCTTTAGTGTGGTAATGGCTAAAATATATATTTAATTATAAATAACTACAGTATATTAACATTCATGGCAGCCAGTCTGCTCTGTGTCAGCCTGATCCTGTTAGATCTCAGAAACAAAGCAGAGTGAGTCCTGGTTAGTACTTGGATGGGAGATCTCTTCGGAAGACCAGGGACTGTGTGTGTTTCTCCAGGTAAAACTGGAGTTGTGTCAGGAAGGGCATCTGGTGTAAAACTTGTGCCAAATCACAATATGGGTTGGTGCTGGATCCACTGTGGCGACCCCACTCAAACAGGAGCACTGGAAAGGCAAATTCATAATATGTTAGGGAATCATGGTGGCTCAATGGTTAGCACTGTTGCCCCACAGCAAGAAAGTCCTAGGATTGCTTCCCGCCTGATCCTTTCTGTGTGGAGTCTGCATGTTCTCCCCATGTTTGTGTGGGTTCCCTCTGGGTGCTCCAGCTTCATCTGTCTTCCAAAGACATGCATTTTAGGTGAATTGCACACTTTAAATGTGAGTGAATATATTTGTCTGTCTATATGTGGCCCTGCAATAGACTGCGTCCTGTCCAGGGTGTACGGTATCTCGAACCCTGTGACTGCTGGGATAGGCCTCCAGCTCCCCCTCCCCTAGTAACTCTTAATTAGAGAAAGTGGGTATAGAAAATGGAAGGATACAAAAAGAAAATATCCCCCCGGGGAGGGTGATATGTGTGTTCCTCACGCTCGGGTCGTCTACCAGGGGGCTGGGAGTTTGAGGGTTCGGCGCAATATCTTAGCTGTTCCTAGGACTGCACTCTTCTGTACAGAGACCTCTGATGTTGTGCCTAGAATCTACTGGAGCCACTCCTGCAATTTTGGGTTTACAGCTCTTACTGCTCCTATTACTGCTGAGACCACTGGGTATATCTACATTATAATAGCTAACTGACCTCTGTGTGTGTGCGTGCGTGCATGTGTATGTCTTCGACCATGCAGAAACCGGGGAGAGCTGACATTTGCCATGTGGTATGCTTATGTATTTTGGAACAAGGATGAACACTGCAAAAACGTAAAGTTGATAGGACTAATATTTTTGGAGAAATTTGCATTTTTAGCAAACCAGTAAACAATGGATGTTGTGCTGAAATGCATCATGGGAGTTTGGCATTATAAATGATGTTATTGTGGTTCATGTTAGTTTAACAGTGTTATTAGTGTTATTGTTTTATTGTTTTTGTAGTTCGGTTCATTCAGTTTAGTCAGTTTAGTTAAGTGTCATGTTGCTGTTACCATGATTGGAAAATGTATTGCATTTGATGTCTTCTGCGGCCATCTCTGTTTCTGCATGTCTACAAATAGAAGCACCTGCTTGTGGCAGAATGCAGAAAAGACAAAAAGCTCTGTGTGGGTGTAACTTCGATCACGGAGAAACCGCGGAGAGCTGACATTTGCAGTTTGGCATGCTTATGTGTTTTGGGTCAAGGATAAACACCACCAAAATGAAATGTTGATAGGATATTAGCTAATGTTGGTAATTACATTCTGGTCTCACATGCCATTCCAGCAGAGGCCAGTAAATCATCTTTATATTAAAAGTGTGAGTGCATGCGTGCATGGCTTTATTTAGTAAGTTTAATGTAAGCACATAATTGTAAATATGTTACAAATACATGGATGACACAAGAAAGTGAGAACACTTATTTCCATTGTTGTCCACTTCAAAATCAAATGTCAAAATAGAAGTACTGTAATAATAAAATAATAGTAATAATACTGATAATAATAACAGTGTGTATATGATAACCAGAATCTAAACAATTTATAAATACATTAAGACAGTAAATTCACGTAAAAAAAAATTACATAATTAGCAGGAAATAAAAGGGTTGCATTTCTCTTCTAAACGTTGTTGACATTTAATGTTCTAAAAACATTCTGGACTCACATGCCATTCTAACTTATTATACAGTCTTTGTTTAATTTATTACCACCCTTGAAAAATGTCAGCCACCTATTTTCTAAACACTACCCAATCTAGAGCCTGTGGATATGGAAGAATGGGAGTCTGTTTATCTTGTTTATCTGCCTTTAAAGTGCGGTGGGGTGCTGTTATACCCAAAACTACAAAGAACATAGAATCAATTAAACATTATATAATAATAATAATCACAATAATAAAGGTCCTAGGGCTGTGTCTGTGTCCTTTATTTCAAAATCTATTCTTCATTTTGGATCTGACTGTAAACCAACAATAAAACCAGGTTTTAAAAAGAATGAATGAAACACACAATATTGAAAGTGATGTGAGAAACTGTTATGAGTCACTCGTGTCTGCAGCCAGTAAATGTGACTCAGTGATGACGTGGAAAGAAGCTCCTTCATGTGTGTGTATATGTCAGTGTGCATGCACGCGCGCGCACACACACACACACACACACACACACACACACACACACACACACACACACACACACACACACACACACACACACACACACACACACACACACACACACACACACCATCTGCCATCAGTTACTCCTCCATCTGACTGATCTCCTTTAACTTTTCCCATCTCAGAATGTGTTTTCTATGTGAAACATCTTCTGCAATGCCATTGATTATCTTCATTGTTGTCAATTATTTTTATTATTAAATTACTGGAACATATATATACATACATATACATACACACAGTTTAAACCAAACTCAGCCACATGGAGCATACAGCCCGTACATTCTGAGTGCTGGTCCCAAGTCCAGTAAATGAGGAGGGAAGAAGGAGGCAGGTGTTCACTATAAATGTTTCAAATCTCAACCACATGGGGTGTACAGCCAGAGTGCCACTCCCAAGGCCGAAAAAAATTGAGCATGGAAGGGTATCCAGTATAAATCTTACCACATAAAACATGCAGGTTATAAGTCGAATTTCCATACCGGTGTCACAGACCGAGCGGTCCGCCCCTAAAATTCGGTCCGCCCTGCCTCCAATGCGCATGCGTTATTACGGAGCTAAGCCGCTCGTCTAAAACAGTCTCTTCACCCAACGCGATCAAACAGATTAATGGGATTATAACCATCAGATGACAAGGTAAAACCTCTTAAATCATTCTAAAGTTACTTTTAAGCAGAAACAAAGCCATTTTAAGCAGAAACGAGGCAAAACTCTGATGCTTTGAAATGACTGACGTGCAGTGAACACATCAGCTAGTAGCTTGTGTATCCACGGTGCTCTGATCGCTTCTTCTGTCTTTTATGATGAAATAATGCTGAATTTATGTGGAAATGTTTGTTGTATAAAAGCTTCAGATATCTGTTGCTGAGATAGATGATGACTGGAGTTCAGTTTTAAGCAGAAATGAGGTGATAATCCGTGAACCCCGGCTAATGAAGCATGTGCAGTGAAGGCAGAGCAGACTGACTGTTAGGGGGAGACCGTTTGGTCTGGTACATGGGATCAGTTGAGACCCAGTTTAACAATGACCGCCAGCTTTGTTGTTGTCCAACAGGGTGTTGGCAGGAATTGGGCTGCTGTTGGGACAAAAAGAAGAAGATGTGGAAGACATGTCTGAAGGAAGAAGGAGATCAGGAAAGTTAGAAGTGTGGAAGTGAGCATCTGGACTTGGAATGATGGCACTATGACGTAAAGGGAAAGAGTTGGTTGACATGATGGAGAGGAGAAAAACAGACATACTATGTGTTCAAGAGATGAAGTGGAAGGGAGGTGGCTTCAAACTGTTGTATCATGGTGTGGATGGAAGGAGAAATGGTATTGGGGTCATTCTAAAGGAAGAATATTGTCACCTTCCTAAAATAATAGCCTAAGTCATGATTTAGGCCATTGTTTTAGGAAGGTGATGATATATTAAGAGTGTGTTGGTGGTGAAGCAAGTGTCTCAGAGTGATGAGTGTGAAGTTGGAAATAGGAGTGATGATGAATGTCATCAGTGCATATGCCCTACAGATAGGTTGTGAGATGAAGAAGCAAGAAGATGTCTGGAGTGAGACAGATGAGGTGGCGGAGAGCGTACCCAGGCGTGAAAGAGGACTGACTGGAGTGGACTTCAATGGGTGTGTAGGTGAAGGGAACAGAGGTGATGAGGAAGTAATGGATAGATGTGGCATCGAGGAGAGGAATGTAGAAGGGCAGATGGTGGTAGATTTTGCAAAAGGATAGAAATGGCTGTCTTGAGGAGGAGCATAGGGTGACACACAATAATGGAGGAAGGTGCACACAGGTGGACTACATTCTATGTAGGAGATGCAACCTAAAAGAAATTGGAGACTATAAGGTGGTGGCAGGGGAGTGTAACTAGACAGCATTGGATGGTGGTTTGTAGAATTACTTTGAAGAGGAAGACCTTAAGAGCAGAACCAAGCATCACATGGTGGAAGCTGAAGGAGGAAGACTCGTGTGAAATTCAGGGAAGAGGTGACACAGGCAATGGATGGAACTGAAGTGATTTTGGACAAGTGGAAAAATACTGCAGATGTGAGGGAGACAGCCATAGGAAGGTACCGGATGTGACATCTGAACAGAGGAATGAAGACAAAGACTTGGTGGTGGAATGGAGATGTTCAGAAAAGTATAAGGAGGAAGAGGCTGGTGAAAATGAACTGGGATAGTCAGAAAGATGAAAGTAGTGGTGAATGTAGAGGAGTTTAAATATTTGGGGTCACCTATCCAAAGTAATGGAGAGTGTGGTAGAAAGGTGAAGAAAAGAGTGCAGGCAGGGTGGAGTGGGTGGAGAAAGGTGGCGGGAGTGAAGGGGAAAGTTTACAAGTAATGTCTTAGCGACGGTGGCACTAACAAACACACAGGAGGCATCGCTGAAGATGCTGCAATTCTCTTTTGGCATGATGAGGATGGACAGGATTAGGAATGAACATATGAGAGGGACAGCACGGGAAGGACGATTTGAAGACAAAGTCAGCGAGGTGAGATTGAAATGGTTTGGACATGTGCAGAGGAGGGACCCAGGGCATATAGGAAGAAGGATGCTGAGGATGGAGCCACCAGGCTGGAGGAGAGGGAGGCCAAAGAGGAGGGTTTTGGATATGCTGAGGGAGGACATGTAGGTGGTTGGTGTGACAGAGAAAGATGCAGAGGACAGGGTGAGATAGAACTGGATGATCTGCTGTGGCAGCACCTAACAGGAGCAGCTGTAAGACAAAGAAACAGTTTAAACCAGTTTACCAGGGGATTAACAATGTGTGAAGTCATTTGGGAGACAGCTAATACCTGGTTTGAAACTAGTAGTAGTTTGGAAGCAGTTTAGATCATTCGGTCCTTAACAATGAATAGTTTCAGCCCAATTGAAAGCAGATTATCTCTATTTAGGCTCTTTGGAGACTGGTCTGAAGAGTTCAGGTTAAAAAAAAAATCCACTGATCTGACTTCACTTCTGCTTTGCTGAGCATCATTCTTATGGCTCCATAGATGATTGAAGTAGTTCTATTCTGTTAAAAAATGATGCAGATGATGACAAAAAAAAAAAGCGCTTTTGATACCGTATTCACTTAAGTAAGTATGTGACAGACTGTACACTGGATGAATCACTGTTTCCTGTCAGAGGATGATGAAAAATTTGACCGTGACTGCTGGGGCTGCATAAAATGTTTGGATAGAACTCCTGCCTAAAACAGTACTGACTTCATCCATCCAGCTTGAAAATGAAATTGACCCAATGCTGATCCACTATTGAATGAACACAGAAAAAATGGATTATGATGAGACACAAATCTCTATTGGATAATTATTGATAAGACAGCATTTAGCAGTCTTTATCCATGTGTACTGTGATAAGTACACTTTGAATACAAGAAAATCCTTACAATTTTTTTTTACCTCAAAATTAATTTATGATTACTGTACATTTAGAAGTTAAAAACACTTCTTACATAAGAAAACTTGTAATTAAAATAGCTTTAAGTAAAAAAAAAGGTTCTTTAGAAATATTTGATGTTCATCTGTAAATTAAAATCATAACTTGTCTGTTGTTGTTGTTTCAAATGAGATCATTTCTTGATAAAGAAACCTTGGACACTTATTTTTAGACAAATAAAATAGCATGAAAAGTAATGTGTACATTTTTAAGTCTGATAGATTCATTCATTCATATCTGCATTTCAACCTGGAAAAAAGACACTGAAAATAAATATAATTATTTATTAAACACAACATGAAATGATGTAACTGTTGTGAAAGTGTAGGAACACGGACCCACAACAGGGGGCGCAATGAATGGACAATGGAGGAAGTAAAAAACAAGATTTACTACTGAAACAAGCACGAGTAGTATAACAAACACAATGTTTAGGGTCGAATCCGCTGGTGTCGTGTGGGCAGGCTCGAAGATAGGAGACGTCCGTCTCAGTCGAACCGGAACCACCCAGATCTCCACTGCCACCGAACCCCGGAAATACTGGAACCGCCAAGTCCCGAATTCCCAGGTGGCCACTGCCTCCGCTCGTCGGATCCGGTACTGCTGGCAGGAGAGAGCAAGAACACACAGGAGTGGATGAACGCACCCAGTACAGAGAGGGGAGAAGCCGCCTCCACCTCTTAGCAAAGTTCAGCAGGAAGGTGAGTACTTATCCAAGGAAGGAGGGTCTCAGTAGTCACCAGTCCTGAAAGGTTTAACAAGTTTATCAATCACAGAATATGCTGCAGAGAATGTTACCTTGGTCTTAGGCGATATCTCGGCACTGAGGTGGAGACGCCGTCCTCCTGATATACCTCGGTGCTGAGTAGAAACAGCTGTGTTTGGTGATGGGTGACAGCTGTCACCCAGATTACTCCCATGATGCGGTAGCGCCCTCTGGTGCCTGGAGCCCGCACTCCAGGCAGGGCGCCCTCTGGTGGTGGTGGGCCAGCAGTACCTCCTCTTCAGCGGCCCACACAACAGTAACAATGACTGCAGTGTGTCTGTTAATTAGAATTTCTCAATGTGACATAAACCTTATGATGAAATCATTTTTAATTTAGTCATTTCAACATTTAATGACATCCCCATTAAGTATGTGATTGTTTTTAATGCTGTAATCATTACAGAGTAATTACTAAAATATGAATTTGACTATTCTAGTGATTGTGAATACTTTTAAATTATGCACAATGGGGCGGAGCTTCTACCTGTGCAAGCGTCCTATTGACTGAACTTTGACTTCATGGATATGTTTAATGATTCATTCATTTAATGTTAAAATGTTAAAGGAAACAGCTTTTTCAAATAATAAAATGGTTGCTCTTCAAAGGGCCTGTGTTTCATTTAGAAGTGTAGTAGCAGGTGTGAGTTTTCAAAGACAACAGGTGAGCCTGACCCTCAGGACATTTAACAAGATGACTGTCTCCTCCACAGCTTCAACCTCTTTGGTGGAGTTTTTGGAGACACTTTCCTCACATTTTGAAGAGCAGAGCTGTTCTCTTCTTCCTTCTGGACCTCAGATTTTGATGTTCAGCTCCATCACTGGAAGTTTTGAAGTGCATCTGTATTTACTAGGTTCTCTGCACAACAAATGTTGAAATGTTCCTGATGTGGGACAAGTGAAGAAATATATTTCTTAAAATATAAAGAAATATGAAACAGTTCTCTGCTATTTTCTTTAAGGTCTGATTACTAGATAGTTAAAAATAATTAATAATTAAAATAAAAGATCTATGTTACATAAAGTTGAGAATGTTCTTGTAGTTACGTACAGCAGTAACAATTAAAAAACTATTGTGTAGATTTATTTGGTAAAAATAAAAACAGATCAAACAATTTATAAATGTAAATCATTCACTCAGCTCGACTGAGTGATTGATTCTGCAGCTAAAGGCTAAAGACTAAGCTAACGTTATCCGATAAAACTTCAGTGTTCAGTGGTGCAGTAATATGTTCTGTCATGTTTTGTTATGTTTTATTTTCAGATTACTCACTTGCTTACTTACATAGTCCTCTTCGGCTGCTCTGGAGCATAGGGCCTCAACACGTCTGCGCCAAAGGACTCAATTTGCAGCCTGCGCCTTCACTTCTCCCCATGTCATTTTTCCTCATTTGATATCTCTCTGTAGTCCTCTCCTCCATGACATTTTTGGTCGGCCTCTTCTCCTATGTCCTTGTGGGTTCTAGTCCACTGCTTGGCGTGTGATTGATGTGGGACAGCTTGATGAGGTTTATGATCTTTTGTGGTACTCCATAGTGTGCCAGTAGCTTTCACATTGTCTCGCGGTCGACCGAGTCGAAAGCCTTCTCAAAATCCACAAACGTCATGTACAGTTGTGAGTTGAATTCTAGCGACTGTTCCACAATGATGCGTAGTGTAGCAATCTGGTTGCAGCATGAGCAGTTTGGTCTGAAGCCCGTTTGATTGTTTCTCAGTTCATTATCCATTGCATCAGCTGTGCAGTTCAGGAGTATTCTGGTGAGAACTTTGCTTGCGGTTGACAGTAGCATGATACCTCTCCAGTTTGTGCATTTGGGTAGGTCACCCTTCTTCGGTAGTTTCACTAGCCTGCCTTGCTTCCCGTCTTTGGGGACCTGTTCCTCCATCCAGATGCGGTTCAAGAGTGAGTGAAGTATGGTGACGCTGATTTCTCAGATTACTCACTCACCTCAGACAAATTTGCAGAAGCTCCGTTGCTCAAACTGGGTCTGTGTACATATATCCAAAAGTGAAGAATTTTAGATTAAGTGTGTTTGTTCGATCATACCAGCGACTGTCTCTCTCTCTCTGACGGGATCTGTGGGTCTCTGGCCGGGCCAACCACTTCAGCTCTGCCCGGCCTCACTCCGAACAGTAGCAGAACAAGGCTCCTCCCAGCAGAGTGATGTCCATCACACATTCTTCTGCTTTTTGCCCCTAATCTTGCGGTTATGACTCGCAGACTGAGTGCTTTGCTTTTTCCTGTTGTAAATCCATGAGGTGATTGTCGGCATTGTTTACCGGACACTCAAAAAGCCAGACAGTGATGTGGAAATCTCTGTCCCCATTATGCATCCAGATGTGTTGTTGCCACATCCACTTTTGCAAAAAACATGAGTGGATGTGGCAGAATGATCGCGTGGCGTGCATGGTATGAAAGGGCCATAAGAGGGAAAAACAGGGTCAATTAGCAAAAGTTAGCAACGTTAAAGCAAGAAAACTCTGTAGACATGGGAAACCTCAGCATGGAAACAACACAATCTGGCAAGGAGGAAGTAAAGAGAGTCAACATATACACTGGGAGGTAATGATGGTGATCAGAGGTAGCTGAGGATAATCAACACAAAGGACAGCTGAGGGAACACACAAGAAGTGTGTAGGGGAGAAAGAATCATGACAGAAGCATTCATGTATCCATTCCCTTACTTGTCTCAAAAAACTGGCTGTAAAAATGAGGACTGGTATTAATAAGTATCCTTATATTTAGTTTTCCAACTGTGGGCTCTGAAAATGGAGGCATTCATAATATTGGATATAAATTAAATTCAAGACATGTTCAGTAGGAAATGTTCATGTATCCATCTCCTAACTTGGCTTAAAAAAAAACAAACAAAACAAAACCAGTGAAAACAACAATTCCCTTGTGTTTTGCTAATGTCTACCGGGGTGGACTTGTGGATTCAACAAAGTGAGGTACCAGCATATTCTCCCAGCCTTGACTTGACTTTGCTAATGCAGGCACAAGCCTTTTGGCTTTCAAATTTTTCTTTTGTTGACATTTTTGGTATCATGTTATGAGATTTTCGAAACTGTTAGTTTAAAAGGCATAATTTGAACAACTTTAACATAATGAGTTTTTGTTTCAAATGTGATGTCAAGAACAAATTAAAACATTTAAAAGCTAAAGGAGCTACAAACATTTTCACAGCACCTGCTATGAGCATCACTGCTCATGTCCTTAACCAGTGTAGCTTTCATGTACATGGGGGGGGGGGGGGAGTTACACTTGGCACAGAGAAGTAGCTTTTGTAATATCTTTCAACCTCAAAGACAGTTTCTCCAAAACATTCCATTATTTTTCTGGCTTTTCTTCATATATGTGTCACAGCAGGGTGGATTCATTTTGAATGACGCTGCAATTTGAGAAATGTTTTTTTCTGTTTATTCCCCAACCCCTCTCAGGCCCTTTGGTGGATACCCACCAAACTTGGTATGTGGATGAAGACCAAACCGACAACTACCCTTAAAGGTTTTGTTTTGGCAAAGGTCACGGTCATTTTTGCCAAAGATAAAAAATTTGGTTTGTCTGTAATTTTAGTAATGTTTATTTGTTTGTTCCTCTACTCCTCACAAGTCCTTTGACAGATTCCCACCAAACTTGACATGGTGATGCCCATCAGTACCAGAATTGCTGTTAAAGAGATTGCTTTGGCAAGGGCCAAGATCACTGGGGTCAAAGATCAAATTTATATGAAATTTTTTTCACTGATCAAAGGTCACGTTTTTCATTCAATTTGTACCAAAGAAGGCATACATATGGAGATGAGTTCTGCAACTGTCCAACAAGACCAAATTTGCCAAAAATCAAACACTGGTACCAAGGTCATGCCTGTCTGATTGTTGACTTACGCCTCCCAGGTCCTTTTGCTAGTTTCTACCAAACTGACCCCAAAACTGCCCTTAAAGAATTAATTTGGACAAAGGTCAAGGTCACAGGGTTTGATTTTCAGCCTGATTTGGACCAAATGCGTCACAAAATTGCCCAGGCAAAGTCAACCAGGGATCAATCATTAGGGTGAAGGTCAAAGTCTCTGGGGACAAATGCCAGACTGAAGTAACTCTTACTGTCTTCATGCCCACAGGTACTATTGCCCAATCCTGATAAAAAGTGTACTGTTGGTATCTGACATCATGGAATGAGATTGCTGAAATTTGTATGGTGTGTGGACATTATTAGCAACAACAAAATACAGGCAGTGTTGCCTTTAGCAGACCGCATTCAACAACCCACACACTGAAGGGGCGTGTCTGTGGCCTGTGGGTGTTGCCTTCCTGTAGATCAGAAAACAAAAGCCCAGCTGACATGCTCACCATTTACATTCTGTTTATGCAAACTGTAAACTGTTCTCACTTTTACACTCTTTGAAGAAAACTTCAAAAGCCTCTATAAGTCATTTTGCCATGACAGCACCAAGTAACAGCAAGAAGAAATGGTTTTGCAATTTTGGTATTTTTGGGACCACCCAGAAATCCAAACCCTCACCTGCACTGAGGTTTCTAAACTGAAAATGTGACTGTATGGAGGGATTTCACGCAAGATTAAAAACCATTCCTGACATGGATAAAGTTGGTTGTAGTTGCAGGTTGATTTGGCACATTTTACACCAGATGCCCTTCTTGAAGCAACTCCACATTACATGGAGAATGGGCACAGATAGTCTTGAACCGGGACCCTTCTGTTTGGAAACAAGTGCAATGACCTCTTTGAAATACATAGGCTGTATACTGCATTTCTATTTTCCATGTACAGTTGAAGACATAAATGTTCATACACCTTGGTCAGAAACTTTCACATTCAATTTTCCTTTACTGTGTACTACACAGCCACCTTGACTCTTGGATGGCAGCCACCCAGAGTGTTGGGAGACACCCCATCTGCCAAAAGGAGCCATCTGGCAATTGCTGGGATCCTCAAAATTGAGGGACTTGAGCATTGGATCATGAATGGTCATTTCAGCTCCCCAAAAAAGTTCACTGATTACAGTGTATGCCCCAGCTCAGTCAGAGCCAAAAGCACAGTATATTGCAACGGCACAAACAGACTTCATAAATGTCCAAGCTCTGCCCTCTTTGGTGCCACCCCACCTTTATTCCCCAATATGCAATACTGTTCACTGGTGGAATGATACATTGGAGGTGAACATGTTTGTTCTGTCGGGCTGAAGCATTAAAAAAAATTTGAAAAATTGAAATGCAGTTATTACAGTCATAATGCATGATAAATGTCCACATACAGTAGTTCCATAAGGTTTATCATCCATAAGGATGAACTGTGAATAAAACTATTCCTCTACCAACAATATAAAAAACATCCCCAATTCAGGGGCGGATCTACTGGAGTGGCATGGGGTGGCAACTGCCACCCTAAAAATAGCTCTTGCCACCCCAGTTGCCATCCCAATAAGAAGTGGGTGACATTTTTTTCAAATAAGGGACCTCGCGAATGACTTTAACCGGCGAAAACTGTGCTCTCTGAGCGCCCTTGAATGCAGCACAAGCTGCGCTTCACGCCCCCCCACCTGTTGTGACGCCGAACTTTCCCTAAAAGACATGACGACACGCCAGCACACACGGCTGCCAGGAAAACTTTGCGGAGAAAGAAATATAAAATTGATACATTCACCAAGTATAAATTAATAAACAATGAGGAATAAGTTTTCAGTGGTATTTTTATTAGGGCGGAACCTCTTGTTTCCCTCGTCGTTTCAGGTGAACTGAAAACAAGGACGGACATCAACAATGGTCACATCAGCCGGCAAAACTTTTGTTGTAGCTAGACTTCAGCTTTACTCGTGTCTCTCATAGATATTAGGGATGTTTTGTCCAACCTTAAAGTCGTGTTATGTTAACAAACGTCCGTGCACGCGTGTGGCAATGTACGAGGTCTATTAGAAAAGTATCCGACCTTATTATTTTTTTCAAAAACCATATGGATTTGAATCACGTGTGATTACATCAGACATGCTTGAACCCTCGTGGGCATGCGAGAGTTTTTTCACGCCTGTCGGTTACGTCATTCGCCTGTGGGCAGTCTTTGAGTGAGGAGTCGCCCACCCTCTCGTCGTTTTTTCATTGTTTAGGAATGGCTCAGAGACTGCTGCTTTGTTTGATCAAAATTTTTTCAAAACTGTAAGGCACAACTGAGTGGACACCATTCGATAAATTCAGCTGGTTTTCGGTAAAAATTTTAACGGCTGATGAGAGATTTTGGTCTGGTAGTGTCGCCGTAAGGACGGCCCACGGCGCCTGACGGCGATCTGCGCTTCAAGGCGGCAGCGTCTCGCCGTTTCAAGTTGAAAACTTCCACATTTCAGGCTTGGTTGACCCAGGAAGTCGTCAGAGAACAGAGAACTTTCAGAAGAAGTCGGCATGAGGAGTTTATTCGGACATTCCATTGTTAACGGACATTTTGTAATGAAAGAACATGCGGGCAGAGTCGCATGTCGGGCCGGACCCAACCGCGGGGGGTCGCGACAGGAAAAACACCTCCATTGGAAAGCTTAACGGGCAAGTTGGAACATGCCCAAGCTGTTAAACAATTTCTCAGTTGCTCACTTGTTGAAAGCCATCAAAAGCCGCCTGAATTTTACAAATGGTTTTCAACACGGAGGTGTTTTTCCTGTCGCGGCGCACACAGATTTGCCGAGTCGTCACAGAAACGACTCGGCGAATTTGCGCGCACGTCTTTCATTAAAAAATGTCCTTAAACAGTGGAATGTCCGCATAAAGTCCTCATGCCGGCCTCTTCTGAATCTTCCCTGTTCTCTCACGACGTCCTGGGTGAATTAAGCCTTAAATTAGGATGTTTTCAGCTCGAAACAGGCCGACGACGGCACCCGGAAGCGATGCAGGCCGTGCCGCTCCGTGGGAAGTCCTTACAGCGACAGAACCACCCCATAATCTCTCATCAGCCGTTAAACTTTTCACCGAAAACCAGCTTAATTTCTCGAATAGTGTGCACTCGGATATTCCTCACAGGTCCAGAAAAAATTTTGATAAAGCAACACGCGCCGTCTCGAGCAGCGTGTGAAACAAAAGAATTCAGCCGAGAGGGCGGGACCACATCTCACTCAAGGCCTGCCCACAGGGAAATGACGTCACCGACGCGTGAAAAAACTCACGCATGCGCACGAGGGTTCAAGCATGATTGGTGTAATCGCATGTCATTCAAATCCATATAGTTAAAAAAAAATAAAAGGGTCGGTTTATTATCTAAGAGACCTCGTATGCTTTTTAGGTTTCACTTTCATTTCATAACGTGACAGTGGAGCACTTTTTTATTGCTGAGGGGAGAAAACACTTTGTTGTGGATTTAGAGGAACATTGGAAACAAGAGAAGAGGGTGTGAGGAGAGGACAGAAGGATGGACAGAGGGCAGAGGGATGGACAGAAGACAGAGGACAGAAGGATGAGCAGAGGACAGAAGGATGGACAGAAGCCAGAGGACAGAGGGATGAACAGAGGACAGAAGGATAGACAGAGGACAGAGTACATAAGGATGAGCAGAGGACAAGTGCTGATACACACACCCTTGAGGTGTGTTTCTGTGAGTCTTCAGCTCAGGTAAGACTCATACAGCTTCTCTGCTGTCTTTTGATTAAATGTTGTTTTCTACTATAGTGGTGCATCTTAGCTAAAGGGCAATTCTATGGTAACGGAATTACAACAGCAGCAAAATCTGGACATACTGCATCTAACGACTACATTTAGGTCAGATTGTAATTCCGTTACCATACAATTACCCTAAAATTTCCATAACAATCATTCAGTTTGTGATAAAAGCATGAAATGTGGCACAAATATTCTAAATTAACTAATATTTATTTTCAGATATGGAGGCATCCTGGAGCTGACCTCTAATGAGCTACAGGGGTCAATAAAGAATTACACAGGGGTCAAACTTTAACAATGCCCCAATCATATTGAAAAGGATACCACATTATTTATCTGATTACACAGCTTCCAAAAGGTATAGTTTGGACTATCTATGACTGAATGTTCTGGAGTTATGGGGTAAAAACAGCAAATATGGTGACAAAGGTCAGTTTCAGTTTGTACAGGGGTCAAACATTAAACTTGCTCCAATTCTGGTAAAAAATTATGCAAATTATTGGTTTAGTTAATAGTATTTTAAAAAGGAATAGTTTGCACCATCTGTCACGCTTAGTTATCATGTTACGAGGTAACATATGTCACATGTCATAGAATCCCATGGACGTCAACCTTGTTTGACCTTTACTTTGGAGACCAAGCATTCGACATAGTCAAAACTATTCCATTTATTAATCCTATTCACTCAACCAATAATTTGCATCACTTTTTACCAAAACTGAAGTTACTTTAACTTTTCACCCTTGTACAAACTGAAACTGACCTTTGTCACCATTTTTGCTGTTTTTACCCCATAACTCCAGAACATTCAGTCATGGATAGCCCAAACTATACATTTTTGGAATCCTTATGATCACACAAATAGTGTGGTATAGTTTTCAACATGATTGGAGAATTTTTATATTTTGACCCCTGTGTAATTCTTTATTGACCCCTGTAGCTCATTAGAGGTCACCTCCAGGATGTCTCCATATCTGAAAATAAACATTAGTTAATTTAGAATATGTGTGCCACATTTCTTTTTTTTCCCCAACTTTATAGTTTTTCAGTAACACAAATACAGTTCTGAAACACAAGATATAAAAATTCAACAGTTGAACATATACCCCAAACCCACCATACGTGCCCACAGATTATATTGAATAGAACAATAAAGAAAGCAACAATCATAAGCCACACACCAAAAGAAAAGGGATGCTACAAAAAATTTTCAAACTATGACACTCTGAAAAGAAAGATTACTTACATACGCCAGAAAGGGATTCCAAATATTGACAAATTTATGTTGCAAACCAGATACACTGAGCCTAATTTTCTCACACTTAAGGAAATACATCTCTAATCCACTGAATGTGAGTAGGTGGACGAGCAGATTTCCAGTGCAACAACATTAGCCTTCTTGCTAATAAAGTTGTAAAGGCAATCATGTCCCTGTATACGGGGGAGAGCCCAGGCAGAGAGGGATAAACTCCAAAAAGTGCAGTAATCGCCACAGGGGCAAGTGTAATACCAGACACTTTAGATAATGTATGGAAGACCTCACACCAGAAATTTTTTAAAGTCGGGCAAAGCCAGAACATGTGAAAATAATCCGCAGGGTCCTGTTGACAACGGTCACAGGCTGAAGATGTCCCTTCAAATATTTTCGCAAGCCTGGCCTTAGTGTAATGGGTGCGATGCAAAATTCTACA
Source organism: Thalassophryne amazonica (assembly GCF_902500255.1). Lineage (NCBI taxonomy): Eukaryota > Metazoa > Chordata > Actinopteri > Batrachoidiformes > Batrachoididae > Thalassophryne > Thalassophryne amazonica. Next base: position 45,431,412 of record NC_047118.1, read on the forward strand.
CTGTGTGAAACAATGTTTCGCACAAATGGAAGATTTATGAACCCGGCATAGGATTTCTTTCCAAGTTTTGTCTGGAATAACCTCTCCCATGTGTGCCACATTTCATGCTTTTATCACAAACTGAACAATTGTTTTGGTTATCTGCTGCACTACTACAGCAATGTTCATTTTGTGACCATGAAAACACAATTTACAGATCTATGACGCCCACTGGAGCGCTTGAAATTACCATTCCACTCACGCATTTTTTACACACATTGTTTATAGTTTTTTTCAATATTGGTCTGCAAAAATGTTGTTTTAACGTTACATGAAAATTGGTCTGTGGTGCAAAAAGCTTGCAGGCCGCTGTTCTAGGCTATATGAAACTTGGACTTGTGATGCTATAATCCAGATTCCTGACCTATAATAGCATAATACATAAACATTACATTGCCAACCCACATAATAGTGCCTGTCCCTGCTTGCCACCCCATGAATTTATCTCTAGATTCACCCCTGCCCCAATTATTATATAGCTGCGACCCTACTCGTACCCTGATTGGCTGATTACACACACACACACACACACACACACACACACAAAATGTGATGCATTGGATGAACTCAGTTCAATTATGTGCAGGATTCCCATCTAATAAATATATGTAGCCCCAACTCAAATAAAGTACATCCACACAAGATAATTTAATTCAATTTAGTTGGTTATACATATATTTATTATATGGAAATCCTGCACATAATTGAATTGAGTTCATCCAATGAGTCATTTGTTTGTGTGATACACTAAAAAAACTGGCTCACTGGATTGGATTCCATCTAATAAATATATGTAGTCCCAACTCAATAAAATTGCATTATCTTGCATGGATGTGTTTATGCATAGATGTGCTATATGTAGCCCCAACTCAATTAAATTCCATTATATTGCATGGATGTGCTTTATTTGAGTTGGGGCTACATATATTTATTAGATGGAAATCCTACACATAATTGAATTGAGGTCATCCAAAGAGCCATTTTTTGAGTGTGCCGGTCAGATATTTTCCCATATCGGATCGGTTTCCATGACAATCGGTCTGCAACGCATATTTTCATTACAAACCAGGAAGCTAAAAACAGAATTAGAAAAACCAAGTCGGACATGAACATACTCCACAAATTTCTAAACAGCATCAGAAAAAACACATGGATTGAAAGATTACCAGCTAATGACCAGATCATCTGTTAGCAAGTTCTTTATGGAGGTGAAGTAAGCAAACGAGCTTAACACCATCAGCAGCATATTTGGGCAATAATGTAAGTTTGCGTGTTTATATATATAATAGCCATATAATAAATGAATTATTAACGTTGTTTGCTCGGTCTGATATTTCCTCGTACAGACATCACACTTGATTAATAATCCTTTAATATCACAAGTTCAAAATGTTTTATTTGACAGTTTAAAAAACATCTCATTTAATTTCAAAAAGAGCAAGAACATAATATTCTTGTTTTATTCATGTGGACCAGTAGGCAGCCATTCATGTAGAATGTGAAATAGGGAGCGGCCGTCATATTCACATAAGTGCTGATCAGCAACTTTCACCGAAATAAATATGCCACCATATCTGGACACAAGTATATGTGTGACCAACAAACTATGCAAATCTGTTTTCACAAGTCTGTTTGTCCGGTAGTTACATTAAGTAACTACAGAAGTTCCTTCTTGACTCATTTTCAGTGGGATGTTTTGTCCCTACAGTAATTATGAAGACCTGAAACTAAATCACTTCAAGAACCTCTGCTGATACACTGTATCATATTAGATTCATAAAACAACACAGTAAACTGTGACCGGCTGTGCCTTTATCACAAGCACAGTGTCAGCATGCTGATACGGCAGTATTCATTGATCTGCTTACAGCAGCAAACTCCTCAAAATGACTGTAAGGGCATTATCCAAAATTACTGCCATAGAATATCCACAGCGCTGCCACAACAGTTCAGAAAGCTCAAAACATCATCAAAGATGCCATCAGGCAGCCTGTGCAGTCATTCATGCATTTAGAAAATTAAAGTGGAGAACTAAATCACACGGTGTCAGCTCTACTTATACTATCTCCTATTAACATGGTGCAACAGCATGGTGCAAATGCTTTTGGGGTGTGCTGAAGTTCTCATTGATTTTAAGAGGGCACATTAAATGAATACAAAGATGGGCGGTGGGCACAAGGAGGTTGGATTTATCACCTTCATTAGTGAAGAGCAGGTTGTGAGCTGAACATAAATTCAACCAATCAGAGAGTCACCTGTCACTCCCTTCAAACAACCGTGCACCAGGTGCACAGCACTTTGGTATTAAGCAAGTCAGGTCAAGTCTGACAGCATGTGCTGGTGCTGCAGTTGCATCCACAACAGCACAGAACCGCACTGTCCAGTGACTCTGTCACCAAGGTCATTCTGTCCAGTGACCTCAGACAGAAGTATTTTCTGATAACATATCTGTAAGGACAGACCATGGACATTGTTATGACAGTGTGACTAACTCATATGTAATGATGAGATGGTGGACCTCACATGTAAATTCCTGAATGAATGGAAGTACCAAGATGCATCACCAGCACCACTTTCAAAGGTAACACGAGTGCTCTGAGAGCATAATATCCCTTGCTGGAAAATGCTGCTGTGGTACAAGTGCTTGATACATTCTGAAAACATTTCAAGGAATTGTACCAAGTTACCCAAAAATCCTCCTAAAAATGTGAGAAGTTGATGTCAGAATACAGGCACCAGCTCATGAAATTGGCAGTGTCTTGGTTTGTTATTCAAGGGCAATAACTCTGCCAAAATGTGCCAATCTTGTAAAAGCAGGCACTCAAGCATGAAACTGACGGAGTCTTTATTAATCTGGTCAAATGGTACACTATGAAAATGTGTGTATTACCAACCTATAGCAAGGACTTGTGCCAAGTTTCACAAAATTCCTCTTAAAAGTGTGTGAGAAGTTGATTTCAGAACACTTATACCCTTTATGGGACAGATGGGCGGACGGACATACAGACAGACAGACAGATGGACGGACAAAAATCACCATGGCATAATCCCCCTTTGGAGCTTTGGTCCAGCGGGGGATAAAACTGTTTTGTATTAAACTAAAGGTTTGCTGTCGTGCACTTTGATTGGGTGAGTTTTTCTTTTTCTGTTAATGCGGGAGTGTGTGATTAGCATTTATACTTGGTTTTGATTGTCAAAGCAGGGGTTGGTACGCATATTAAAGATGTATTATTAGCAGTCTATATTTCTGTTAATAACCAGCCCCCATAAAAGCTGAACCCCACCAACCTTCCCCCTTCAACCACCTGCCGCCTGCTGCAGGAAGGCAGAAATGCAGCATGAAAATACAGTACCAAACAGAGTTATTAATGTTTTATTGTGATATTTCATTGTTCATTTTTCTCTTCATTTTCATGGTCCTGTGATGCATAACTGCACAAATGCTTTCTGGTGATGGACGATATGAATGCACCAGCTCTGCACCTGACCTCAGTTTTACCAACACAAACACAGGAGCACAAGTGTACATGTACGTAAGTGCACATGTGTATAAATGTCTGAAAGTACTGAAAAAAATGGCAAAGTATTTTGGGATACTAAATGATATATTAGGAGACCACCCCAAATATAAAGAAATTACAGGTTTTTACATTATACAAAAAGGCAAATTTTCACAAGATGGAATAAGTTAAATCATCAGCTGTGATTTGAAAAGAGCTGACAGGCTGTTTTTTTTTTTAATGACCAATTGTTTCAGCCCTAACTGGACATTTTCAGATGGACTTTAATGTTCTTATCATGTGGATTCCTTTAATTAGCACTACTGACTCTCTGTGAGTGATCTAATTAAACTAATGACTGACATGATGGGGGGCATTTAATCAGAGCAGTGGTAAACCCAGACTACGAACTACAGGGTTAGGCAGATTATTGTGGGATTAAACTCATCTGAACTAGCCACTGTCTAGGAAAAAAAATCAGAGAGAAACTGTGAATAACAAACATGGTCTGCCTCCTGCATAAAGATATTGAAGGATTTGTAGTAAAAATATTAACTAGGCAGAATAACAGGTGTCAAAAATCCATTACTGCATACAGTGGCTTACAAAAGTATTCAGCCCCTTGGTATTTCACGCATTTTAATTTGTCTATGGCATTTCACATACAAAAAGTAAATCAGGCTTCTCAATATAAACATTTCTAAAATGATCTTCCTTAGACTCAAACTAAAAGTAAATCTCTACAACTTGATATAAATTATTTAAAAATATAAAAGCCAAGGTGATGGGTTGCATAAGTAGTCAGCCCCTTTGGTATAATACCTGTAAATAATCCGTTTAATTGCCAGTTTTCTTCAGACAAGTCAGGGGATAGATGCATGAATATTTCCAAGTCACTGAATATGTCTTGAACTTTATTTACAGCAGTTATGAAGAAATACAAACAATATGGCACTCTATGGTAAATCTTTGTAGAGTAGACAGTTTTCAAAAACTGAGTGACTGTGCAAGAAGAAGAACAGTGAGGAAAGCCACCAAGACACCCAGACAACCCAGAAAAAGTTTTAGGCTTCTGTGGCTGTGATTGAAGAAATTGTGCACAGTGCAAATTCTGCATTTTGTATCTCCAGTTATACAGCTTCATGATGAAGTGATATAGACGAGAGTCTTCTTTCACTAAAACATCAAATCTTGGTTTGCATCTCAGATGTACCTTCTGGCAAATTGTAGGTGAACTTTCAGGTCTTCTTTTTAAGAAAATCCTCCTCTGCTCCACTTCATCATGAAGCTGTATAACTGGGGAAATAAAATCCAAAACTTGCACTGTGCACAATTTCTCCAATCACAGCCAGAGAAGCCTATAACTTCTGGGTTGTCTAGGTGTCTTTGTGGCTTTCCTCACTCTTCTCCTTCTTGCACAGTCACTTAGTTTTTCAGAACTGTCTACTCCACACAGATTTACCATAGAGTGCCATATTGTTTGTATTTCTTCATAGCTGATGTAAGTCCAAGACATATGCAGTGACTTGGAAATGTTCATGTATCCATCCCCTGACTTGTCTGAAGAAAACTGGCAATAAAACTGATTATTTACAGGTATTATACCAAAGGGGCCCATTACTTATGCAAACCATCATCTTGGCTTTTACATTTTTAATTAATTTATGTCAGGTTCTAGAGATTTACTTTCAGTTTGAGTTTAAGGAAGACAATTTTAGAAATTTTTTATATTGAGAAGCCTGGTTTACTTTTTGTATTTAAAATGCCATGAACAAATTAAAATATGTGAAATACCAAGGGGCTGAATACTTTTGCAAGCCACTGTAAGTTGATAGGTGAAGTGCTGTGCAAAGCTTTAAGTATGTTATTATTTCTGTATTATGTGGGTTTTTTCATGATTATGCCAGTAAAAGAACAAAACTGAAATTGAAAAATGCTTTTATTTAAAAGATAAAACAAATATTTTAGATAATTGTGTCTGTTTTTATTAAAAGAAAGTAACACATCTTTCCAGCTGAAGAAAAACCTGATAACCGTGTACCTTTATTACCAAAAACATGATTACACAGGCATCATAGATTATAATAATCAATGAATGATGAATTGATGAACATGCTGTTATTGTAAAACCATGGGACAGTTGTTCATTCAAATAACTAAATGTTAAAGGTAAAGAGAGTAGAGTGTTTTAGTTGGTTGAGTTTTTAATGCTTATCATGCTTTCATTATTTGCAGTATTTTGGATTCATGAAAACAGTAGTAGTAGTAGTAGTAGTAGTAGTAGTAGTAGTATTACATTTCACTACCAAAGGTAGAAGCACAAATGTTGGCAATCTCAGTGTCCAAAGAATCATCAAAAAATGAATCTGGATCTACATTATCAAGTTTAAGGATCTTTGGGGTGAAATCCACAATGGCCCAAGTTGAACACTTCTTGTTGGCAAATGAAAAATGTAAAGTGAAAAGATTAACTATAACACCAACATAGAGCCTGAAAATTCAAACCAAACTGGAAGTTATGTGTCAACATGTCTGTGATTTTGAAACGCATGTTCTGATTTAAAAATTTTATTAAACAAAGGTGTGTTGTGTGGGCCGCTGAAGAGGAGGTACTGCTGGCCCACCACCACAAGATGGTGCCCTGCTTGAAGTGCGGGCTTCAAGCACGAGAAGGCGTCCGAGCGACCAGGAGTGACAGCTGTCACTCATCATCCGTACCAGCTGTCACTCATCCACTACTCATCACCACCACCATAAAGGCCGGACTGCAACTCCACCTCCCCGCCGAGAAATCAGCTACCAATCAGGTATTTTCTCTGCTGACTCGAAGCGTTGAGTAATAATCTGAACTTCTCTTGCAGCCGTTATCCTGTGGTGTGTCCTTATCTGTGGGATTGGCGTTTGGTGTGATCAGCGACGGCTTCGCTTCACACTCCAACCGGATAAGTGGTTAGACAGGAGCTGCACGAGTGTGTGATTGGAGGTGGAGGTTCTCCCTCCTTTACTGAACACTGACTGTGGGATTACTGAGTGTGCGACCTCACACTCATCTGGACTGTCTCTGTTCTCTGCCAGCAGTACCAGGTCTGACTGCTGAAGACAGCGGCCACCTGGGGCGCAGGGCTTGGCGGCTCCGGTGTTCTTCAGCTCCGTTGGTGGTGGAAGCTGTGTGGATCCGGCTTCTCCCTCGCCAGGCGTCTTCTATCGTCGAGCCTGCCCACACGTCACCTGGTGTATGATTGACAGTCACTATATTGTTATTGTCTGTACGTCGTTGTGTGATTCACAACATTAAATTGTTACTTTTTGGCTTATCCATTGTCCGTTCATTAACGCCCCCTGTTGTGGGTCCGTGTCACGACACTTTCACAACAAGGTGATTGCACTGACAGCAAATAACATCCTCCACATCCACTGGGGGTTGAGGGTGTTGGTCAAAGGCACATTAATGGTGGTAATCAGTTATGCAGTCTCAGAAATGCAATTTGATTTCTTTATTGATAATTTCACCATGTGACAAAGGCGGTCTGTGGTATGTCATTTGGTCTGCAGTGAAAATTGTGCTTTTCTTTGTGCTTTCTGATGTTGCATTTGCATGTTGGCTGTCAGCAGCAGATGGTAAACCTGGTGTTTTTTTTTTCCCAATGAGAGGATGATGGAAAATTCCACCACCTCTGGCTGTCACAGAACGTCACAGGACGTGAGGCAGGGTACACCCTGGACAGGACACCAGTCTATGGCTGTGAACATGGCAAAAGTTAAAATTTGTCACCTTTTTCCACCTGCCACAGCAACAACAAACCGGATGATGTTTTATTTTTCAGGATGGGGGAAAGACCGGCGGAAAGAGACGGACTATTTAAGTGCAGACATATCTGGGTTTATATCAAGCATGCAGGAATAATTATTTGATATTACAGAAAGGAAATGAAGCTGTAGCATACCTATAAGTTAACAATTTAAGCAACCGTCAAAGCCAGAGCTTCCTGTTTCAATATTATGTGCAAAACACAAAAACGTAATGTATCTTTCAATTAAGTCAGTTATTATCCATCTTGAGAATACAGAAAGATGATTGCGTCCCACATCATCATCCATCATTAGCTATAACGACCAGTATGCTGTCAACATGTGAATGCAGATTGACTACTGTGTCGTTTAATACCAGAAATACACTGCGTTGGACTTTAAATCAGGTTTTTATGGTCTTTGGTGCAAATGCTTTGTGGTGCCAGACAATACAAAATAACCAGCTCTGGTCAGGTGGACTCATGATTTAGTTCTGAAAGCATTGGGTAGAAACTCACAACACTTGTGCCATGTGGAAGATAGGGCCCCAAGTCCCACCTCTGCAGTGACTTTGTGAATTGATATGCATATTTGAACTGAAAAGACAGCGGGAGCGGGAGTTTTTGTTTTTTTGACAGATGAAACAGTTGACTGTGGATCTGTCTGCCTATCACTAATCAGTGTTGCCAGTCCACATTTAAAACTTCTCATTCGTCATCAGTGAGTATGTGCTTGATGAATTGGAGAGAAAAAGCTTCATTCATGCAGTCCATAACAGATCTTATCTCAAAGCTTCATGCTTGTACTGAAGATTTTCTTAAGACAAACAGCCACATAGAGTGATGCAGATTAATAACAGACATAGTGTTGTGACAGATAATCCTGTCATTTGCACACAAAGGATTTCTGTTTCCTGCCAAAACAACTGTTATCCACCAGCTGGCTGAAACAGACATCCAGCTCCGTACAATCAAAGTGGGTCTGGCCAAATGTGGGACAAAAACAGGGAAATCACAGCCAGGGCGGGAAGACTGAAGTCATTCTCTCTCACACACACACACACACAAGCTTCCTCCTGAGGCCAAAGTGTTCCCAATTCTTCACTTTACAACTACAAATTATAGAGAGGAGCAGAAAATACTCACACTCGAGAAGCTTAATTAAAACAAAATTTCTGTGGATCAAATGAGGATCAACATATTGTAGGTGGTGCAGACCGGGTGCCACCTTCACATCAAAGTCATCAAACAATTTATCAGAGAAAATATGAGACAAAATACACAACAGAACAGCAAAATAAAATCAGAATTAAAGAATGAATAGCATGTGTGGCTTGGGATCTTTTTGTCAGTACTGCAAATTAATGATTGCAAACTTGAAACAGTGCTCCGGAATGTTTCGAAACCTTTGAAACACCTGGACTTCAGAACTTTGTTCTGAAGTCTGTATTAAAAGGACGGCATCATGTGCTCTGCTAATTGGGGCCTCATTAAGTCACAGTTTTGAAACTTGATTTTTCCTGTCTGGTGTTGAAACACAACAAAAATAAAAGTGAATGAACGACTACAGTCAACACAGGGTCTGTACGTGTACGAGAACATATGTTGCTTGCAACAACAATAATTAAAAAAATATATATACATATTATTAATAATAACAGCAATGCTGATAATGCATTGCTATCAGGTTTACTATTATGTAAATTAGTGTTAAGTATATAACAATAATAATAATAGCAATGCTGATAATATATTATTATCAGCTTTACTATTATGTAAATTAGTGTTAAGTATATAACAACAATAATAATAGTAATGCCGATAATGTATTATTATCAGCTTTACTATTATGTAAATTAGCATATAACATTACTAATAATAAATATTATCACACAGGCTTTAATTTAATATTAAAGCTTTTCGTTTTCATAAAATAACAAACATGAACAATAACCGTTCGTACCTGTTTGTCCTGAAAGCAGCGGCTGGAAGAAAAGCGTCTGGCAGACAGATAATAGGTCAGTCACGGTCGGGGTGACACCAAAGCTTCGGTGTGGTTTCCGTTATAATTCCGTCGCGTACTGGGTGAGAATGGTTCCCACTCTTTAAAATTCCTCGCTGGTTACCGGATATTAGCAGTTTCCTGTCAATAAGCGGATGATTTCATTATCATCATCATCATCATTTTTTTGTTTCATGCAATGAGCACGCGCTCATGTCTGAAGGCTCCGGTGGCACGAGCCTCCCCCGGTCGACAGGAGGTTATGAATAATTCACGAAGGGGCGTGGCCAAACGCAAAACAACAGACCCGCCACAGCTCAGCTGATGTGATGACGTGCTCAAGAGTTAAAGGATGACACCTGCTGGTCACAGGAAGAGTTGCAGTATATATATAAATAAACAGTTGTGCACACAGTTATTAGGCAAGTTGCATTCCTAAGAATTAATTTTACTGATAAATAAATGCAGCGCTTTCAGTCAATCCAGAATGTTGATAAACCTCATTCTTGAATGTCAAACAAAGGAAAGGTCATTTTTGTCTTTCTCAGGGAAATATGTACAGTGCATCCAGAAAGTATTCAGAGTACTTCACTTTATCCACATTTTATGTTAGTCTTATTCAAAAATTGATGAAATTCATTTTTTTCCTCAAAATTCTACACACAATACTCCACACTGTTAAACCGAACACTCCGTTTTAATACAATAATTAAGTTAATGTAACTCAAACTTTGAAAAACGTTATAGTCACTCATTTCCATTTATTAAACTAACTCAAAAATGAAATGTTGTCATAACAACTCAGTTCCTTTAAGTGCATTTATAGTTTTGGGGCAATTAAGTGTTGGTGATGTATTTACAGTGCATTCCATTCACTCATTTTATTTGAGTTTATGTAACAGAGGCCAGCAGGTGTCGCTGTGCAGATGTAGTTCGTAAACCTCACTCCCAACAGCTCATAAGCCTTCTGGTTAGAGAGTCCGACTTCCATGCCGGAGATCGTGAGTTTGCGTCCTGAGGGGAGCGAATGGGCGGAGTCATAACAACACAACGCAGAGTCAACACGTAAACCAAAGAATGCATCAAAAAATCGAATCCAAAATGTAATGCAAATACTTTAGGCAGAAATTTATTTGTCACTTTTTTTTATTGAAAAACATAAACTAGATTTACATAAGTTTAATTAACTATAAATTGTTAAGTTACGAAAACTTTAACAATTAAATTTTTGAAAATTATTTTATTTAAAGTTAGCAAACTCAAATGGTTTAAGGCAATCGGTTTGAGATTATGCAAATTTATAAAAAAAAAAAAGCCTAAGAAATCACATGTATCTACAGTAAGTATTCACATTCTTTGCTCAATACTTTGTTGATGCACCTTTCGTAGTAATTGCAGCCAAGTCTTCTTGAATATGATGCCACAACTCAGTGCACCTATCTTTGGGCAGTTTGTCCATTCCTTTTTGCAGCACTTCTCAAACTCCACCAGATTGGATGGGGAGTGTCGGCGCACATTGTCAGATCTCTCCAGAGATGTTCATTCAGATTCAGGTCTGGGCTCTGGCTGGGCCACTCAAGGACATTTCACAGAGTTGTCCTGAAGCCACTCCTTTGATATCTTGGCTGTGTGCTTAGGGTCATTGTCCAGCTGAAAGATGAACCGTCTCCCCAGTCTGAGGTCAAGAGCGCTCTGGATCAGGTTTTCATCCAGGATGTCTCTGTACATTGATACAATCCTGACTAGTCTCCCACTTCCTGACACTAAAAAACATCCCTACAGCATGATGCTGCCACCACCATGCTTCACTGATGGGCGGCCAGCTCTAGGCTGGCCTTTTTTCATCATCCTGGTGGATCCAAACTTCTTCCATTTGTGGATCATGGAGGTCACTGTGCTCATTGGGACCTTCAAAGCAGTAGAAATGTTTCTGTACTGTTCTCCAGATTTGTGCCTCGAGACAATCCTGTCTCAGAGGTCTACAGACAATTCATTTGATTTCATGCTTGGTTTGTGCTCTGACATGCACTGTCAACTGTGGGACCTCATATGTAGACAGGTGTGTGTCTTTCCAAATCATATCCAATCAACTGAATTTACCGCAGGTGGACTCCAATTAAGCTGAAGAAACATCTCAAGGATCATCAGTGGGAACAAGATTCACCTGAGCACAATTTTGAGATTCATGGCAAAGGCTGTGAATACTTAAGTACATGTGATTCCTTCGTTTTTTTTTTTTTGTTTGTTTTTTTTTAATTAAATCGTAAGTCCCTTCAGCTGTTTGCTTGTTTTCACTCGGGGTTGCCACAGCAGATCCAAGGTGGATCTCCATGTTGATTTGGCAAGTTTTATGCCGGATGCCCTTCCTGATGCAACTCCATGTTACAGTGACAAATGTGGCAGGGGTGAGGTTTGAACCGGGAACCTTCCACACTGAAACCAAGTGCACTAACTACTTGGCCATCAGCAAAAATCTAAAAAAAAAAAAAACCCTTTGCATATTGTCATTATGGGGTATTGCATGTAGAATTTTGATAGAAAAAATGAATTTCATCCATTTTAGAATAAGGCTGTAGTATAACAAAATGTGGAAGAAGTGAAGCACTGTGAATACTTTCCAAATGCACCATACATGCAAGTTATTTGCTTGGCATATAAAAAGCCTGTTGCGTGATGTGTCCACTGCCACTTGAGGCTGCTACAAAACAGCAAATTACCATAAGAGACCATTTTAAAATGTCCAACTTTAGAGCAGAAATCAGCAACTTTACAACCTGGTACAAAAACAGTTTTGGCCTCTATACACAGTAAATTCACCAGTGTAAAACTAACACTGATAGTGTTAAAGTAACACCGCCAGTGTACATATGGTCCCACTCTGGTCAGAGTGGGACCATATGTTCATTGACGGTGTTAATTTAACACTGGTGATTTTACTGTGTAGATAGTCTCCCCCTCCTATGACAACTCTATGGAGGGGTGAATTGTTTTCTGACTTCTTAGTTTAAGACATTTAAGCCATAATTTTATCAGTTTGAATGAGAGCCGCTGAACCCAGCGTCTTCATCCTCTCGTAATGTCGGTAGCTCATTGTCTGTTTGATGGGGCTGCTTGCTGTTGTGGAGGACTGTGTCTGTTTTGTTTGTATTTTAGTGTGGTGAAACTTCATTACACATCTGAGATGTCCCTGCTGCAATTTTCACATTGAGGGAAACTCATATTTAATGTTGAGCCCTGATCACCCCAGAACACAAGCTCGGGGTGATCAGGACTCTTCAACACAGAGCCCTACAGATGCCCACAACTAAAAATGGAAGGGCTATGGTATGTGGGTACCCACGATGGTCCCTGGATAAAGTGCAAAAGTCCCAAAGAACAAAGAGACCAGACAGACAGGAAATGCAGCCAAGAAGGAGAGGAGTGTCTCTCCCTTATTTAGCAGGAGTAGGGAAAAAACTAGAGAAGATCTTCAGACAGCATAAAATCCCAGTTTACTTTAAATCTGTTAACACCTTGAGACAGAAATTAGTTCACCCTAAGGACAGGATCCCTAGCTACAAACAGAGCAATGTAGTGTATTCTATCAGATGTCAGGAAAACTGTAACAAACACTACATAGGTGAGACTAAGCAGTCGTTGCACGAAAAGCTATACCAGCACCGCAGAGAGGGCACCGGTGGACCTCAATCTGCAGTTCATCTCCACCTTAAAGACACTAACCACACGTTTGAGGACAAGGAAGTTAAAATCTTAGCCAGAGAAAAGAAATGGTTTGAGAGGGGAGTAAAAGAAGCATTGTATGTGAAACAGTTGAAACCCAGCCTTAACCGGGGAGGCGTTCTGAGACACGCTTTGTCCCCTGTTTACAATGGGGTCCTCAGGTCAAAGAAGTTTCAGTCTTTTGTTCATAGTAATGAGTCATTTATGTCATCAGGAAAGTTGTCAGGAGAGACATCAGTCCCATCGTTAGGAGGGACAGCTGCCCTGTTATCAGGAGGGTGCTAACTAGAGCACAATAGGTGCTAATTAGAGCAATTGTTAGTCACTAGCCAATAGCAGTCTGCATCTCGGTAGGAGGGGTCTGGTTAGGTTTAAAACTCCAGCTGTTGCTGGCTTCTGTTATTCTTCTTTACAAGAGTCAATACAGAAGTCAGACTACCAGAGCAAGAATTTTGGGTGAGGACACTTCTACGATTAGAAGCGAAATGTTCTCGTGTCAAGCAACCCAGTCCAGTCTAAGATTCAAGCTTCTCTACTATGGAAACCACCTGGACAACTGAGAGCCTTCACAGAAAAATTGCGCAGGCCCCAAAAATATGATTTAATAAACATCCGAACCAAGGTTAGCCTGTTAGCTTAGCTGATTTGAACTCGAAGATGGAGCGTGTTCAGACATCTTTTGTCACACACTGAGCCACCCACGCTCTGCCTTTTCATCGTGATGTAGCCAGAATCAGAGCAGCTGTTGCTACCAACTTGGCAGTGCCCATATTGCTTCATATTGACTGTTCCAGGTCCCTATTGAAAGCCTGTGGGTGATGTCACACAGGCTTTGTCCAGTATATACAGTAGTGTTCAGAATAATAGCAGTGCTATGTGACTAAAAAGATTAATCCAGGTTTTGAGTGTATTTCTTATTGTTACATGGGAAACAAGGTACCAGTAGATTCAGTAGATTCTCACAAATCCAACAAGACCAAGCATTCATGATATGCACACTCTTAAGGCTATGAAACTGGGCTATTAGTAAAAAAAAAGTAGAAAAGGGGGTGTTCACAAATAATAGTAGCATCTGCTGTTGACGCTACAAACTCAAAACAATTATGTTCAAACTGCTTTTTTTTTAGCAATCCTGTGAATCACTAAACTAGTATTTAGTTGTATAACCACAGTTTTTCATGATTTCTTCACATCTGCATGGCATGGAGTCAACCAACTTGTGGCACATTTCAGTTGTTATTCCACTCCAAGATTCTTTAACAACATTCCACAATTCATTCACATTTCTTGGTTTTGCTTCAGAAACAGCTTTTTTGATGTCACCCCACAAGTTCTCAATTGGATTTAGGTCCGGGGATTGGGCAGGCCACTCCAAAACATTAATTTTGTTGGTTTGGAACCAAGATTTTGCTTGTTTACTAGTGTGCTTGGGGTCATGGTCTTGTTGAAACACCCATTTCAAGGGCATGTCCTCTTCAGCATAAGGCAACATGAGCTCTTCAAGTATTTTGACATATCCAAACTGATCCATGATACCTGGTATGCGATATATAGGCCCAACACCATAGTAGGAGAAACATGCCCATATCATGATGCTTGCACCACCATGCTTCACTGTCTTCACTGTGAACTGTGGCTTGAATTCAGAGTTTGGGGATCGTCTCACAAACTGTGGCCCTTGGACCCAAAAAGAACAATTTTACTCTCATCAGTTCACAAAATATTCCTCCATTTCTCTTTAGACCAGTTAATGTGTTCTTTGGCAAATTGTAACATCTTCTGCACGTCTTTTATTTAACAGAGGGACTTTGCGGGGGATTCTTGCAAATAAATTAGTTTCACACAGGCGTCTTCTAACTGTCACAGCACTTACAGGTAACTCCAGACTGTCTTTGATCATCCTGGAGCTGATCAATGGGTGAGCCTTTGCCATTCTGGTTATTCTTCTATCCATTTTGATGGTTGTTTTCCATTTTCTTCCACGCGTCTCTGTTTTTTTGTCCATTTTAAAGCATTGGAGATCATTGTAGATGAACAGCCTATAATTTTTTGCACCTGCGTATAAGTTTTCCCCTCTCCAGTCAACTTTTTAATCAAACTACACTGTTCTTCTGAACACTGTCTTGAACGTCCCATTTTCCTCAGGCTTTCAAAGATAAAAGCATGTTCAACAGGTGCTGGTTTCATCCTTAAATAGGGGACACCTGATTCACACCTGTTTGTTCCACAAAATTGACAAACTCACTGACTGAATGCCACACTACTATTATTGTGAACACCCCCTTTTCTACTTTTTTTTTTTTTTTTTACGAATAGCCCAATTTCATAGCCTTAAGAGTGTGCATATCATGAATGCTTGGTCTTGGATTTGTGAGAATCTACTGAATCTACTGGTAACTTGTTTCCCATGTAACAAAAATATACTCAAAACCTGGATTAATCTTTGTAGTCACATAACACTATTATTCTGAACACTACTGTATACAGGCTACAGTCAAAGTACACAATAAAGCTAAAGGCCAGAAACTCCTGTTAAAACTGTGTGGACCTGAATTTACTGAATACACAAAGATTCACAACACCCAGGTAAAAATACTTTAGTTTTCTTCATGCTTTAAAAATAACACTGTGCAAAAGCTAATGCTCACTGACAACAACATGGAGCCATGAAGAGTTATAGATTTCCAGTGGTAGCTAAAATACCTCTCTCTTAAGCTGTTCTCCTGGCTATCTATACCTTGAAGCTGTAGTGCGCATTTAACAATGCTGAAGCTGGTTTTGAGGACATCTAGTGGTAAGGTTTTATATTGCAGCCCATCAAACAGCCTGTCAAAGTTTAATGCAGCATCTGCCAAGTCAGAAGAGAGTGGAAATCACCTTTCATAATTATATTTGCTGCCAAAGGTGCATCAACAAAATATTGAGTGAACGGTGTACGTACTTATGTACATGTGATGCCTTAGGTTTTAATTTTTAATAAATTTGCAAAAAAAAACAACAAAAAAAAAAACATGTTGTCATTATGGGGTGTTGTGAGTAGAATTTTAAGGGGAAAAATGAATTTAATCCATTTTGGAATAATGCTGTAACATAACAAAATGTGGAAAAAGTAAAGTGCTGTGAACACTTTCCTGATGCACTGTACAATCATGGGAGAGCTTGTTTTCTTTTGAGAGACATCAAAGAGGGGATGTTTCAGAAATCTATAATCGCATATTGGATCTCTGTGATCAATCAAACTCCAAATTAAGGGCTGCTTGGGAGGGGGAGCTGGGACTTTGGCTCAGTGATGAATGGTGGGATAGAGTTGTTAGTGAGCTAAGTACAGTTTCGTCTTGTGCTCCCCTCACACTCATACAGTTAAAAGTCATTCATAGAGTCCATGTATCAAAGTTAAGACTGTGTGAAATCTACCTGGAGGTAGAGGATAAATGTGTAGATGATTGAACACACGCTGCCAGTTGACCTTTTTCCTCAGCCCCCGATTACAAAATTTTTGGTCAAGTTATTTTTGCACTCTTTTTTCTATGCAGGCAGTTGACTTACAGCTTTGTCCTTTAATTGCCATTTTTGGGTCCCCAGATCAGTTCACTTCTTTACAAAAAGAAATAATTAGTTTTTCATCTCTACTGGCCAGAAGATGTGTTCTTCTGCTGTGGAAGTCCCCCAACCCTCCCTTTATTTCACAGGAGCTACAGGATATTGTGTTTTTAGTCAAACTCAAACAAAAAAAAAACAAAAAAAAAAAAACAAACAAAACAAAACAAAAAACAAATACACATTGAGGTAATACTGACAAGTTCTATCATAAATGGCAACATTTTCTTTAATATTTTCATTGATTTGCAGGTCTTACCTGACTTGAGGGCTGGGTCATGTATTTTCGATTATGTGCATTTTTACTTTGTATACTCACTCAGCCGGGGTAGTTCGGTGTGTGTGTGTGTACTGTAGATATCTTGAGGAGGAACTTCTGATTTTGCCTTTCTGATGTAGTCAGCATCATCTAATGTTGGGGGAACTGTTCCAAAAAATTTAATGGAATGATAATTGAAATCTGTAAACAACAGTCTGTTTTTTGTTTTCTTGGGGTGATCACGTGTGCAAGCTGCATTCTTTCACTGGCTAATAAGGGCATTATTACATTACATTATTATGTCATTATTACACTGGTAGCACAGTGCCTTATGGGATAACGTCTGCCAGCTCCTTAGTTTATTTTAATTGCATTTTTTCGAAAAACCTAGGAATTCACAACCCCCAACAAGCAAATTTGGATTTAGTGTGGAAAAAATCTTCAAAAGTAAATAGTTTTTAATTCTCAGAGGTGTGCCACAAAACTCGTGTTCTAAGCAAAATAATCATGGTCAGTGTTAAATTGCAGAGAAAATATCTGCATGATAAAGAACAACAGAAGCTTAGAGGTATAGGATTTATTTAAAACTTGATATTAAAATATATTAAAATGCCCACCAAACCATTTGTCAAGGATACATTCAAAAAGGAGTGATTGATTAAAAAAGAAAACAGTTTGCAGTGTAAGTATAAAGAAGAAAGAAAAAAATGTGTCTGAACGTATAGCTGAGACTAAAATTCAAAGATTTCCAGACTTTCACAGAATATGTATGCAGGATGTAATTTGGTTTAATAATAATGAAAAACAAAACAAAACAAAACAACAGTATTGAGTACTATGATCTGATTTGTTGTATGGATATTTGTATGCCTGTAAAAGCAGAGAATTTATTAACCTGTGATTTCATCAGCCAACTCTTAAGGCACTTTTAGTTCATAGGAACAGTGTTGTACATCAAGTCAGATAGAAAGAATGTCAACTATTGAGGTTACATGATAAGCAGGTCAGAATGTTTTAACATAAACTTACTGTGGAGAGAGAGAGAGGAAAAATATAATCCCTATGATTTATTAGAATCATTAATAATTATCCAGCAGTACCTTTTGAAAACCCTCGCTATGCCCCTGAAATTCAAATGATTGTCCCCATAATTATACAATGAAGAAAAAAATCCCATTTTATTTCTAAAGCAGTGAAACTATATAAAATAACATGCAAAACAGTACAGACTGAATCACCAATAAAAGATCTTAAAAAAATCAAAATTGTTTAATTTCTCTCCACACATCCATTTGTCAATGATTCATGCTGCAGCTGTGAACATGAGCTTCAGGGTTTGCCATGTCTTGGTGGTCACAACAGTGCAAACATCTGCCTTTTCAAACCCATTGAATTCAGTGGCAAGACTAATTGTGTAAGCACCCATGTTGTCGACCAGAAGCCAGTCGCCCACTTGTACTTCAGGAAGCCAGCAGTTGTCGAATAGTTTGTCAAAGCCGCTGCACGTTGGACCCCAAATAACAGACTTGTAGGTCTGCCCATTGCGCTGCAGAGACTGTATACAGCAGAGAGAAAGAAAAAACTCATGCTGGTTGCAATTATTTGCCTTTATCCCAGTTTTGTGATTAACCAAAAAAACAGTCACTTTATTGTTTGGTCAAAATTTAAAGCATCATATCCATTTGTCTTTGTCATGCCATAATATGAGTTCTGAGTTTGTTCTTCTGCTCCTCCAAGGTGGATGGGGCAATTTCCACCTAACTTACTTTGTGCATGTAGGCTGACCCCAGAATTACCTTGAAGGGCTTTCTTTCAAGGTCAAGGTCATTGGAGTCAAATGTCAAACTTTTGGTTTATCTGTTGTTCCCTTACTCTTCTCAGGTTCTTTGTCTGATTTCCACAAAACATGATATGTGGATGACAGTCAACCCCAGAACTGCATAAAAGTGTTTGTTTTAGGAAAAGTTAGGCTCACTGGGTCAAAACCGTACATATGGGTGGGTGAGGGGAATTGGCCATCAAGGGCAAGTTGCCAACATCAATCATTTGGGTCAAGTTTATGTCTGCCTGACTGTTTGTTGGCCTCCTCCACCCAGGTCCTTCCAGGTCTCCTCCATGAGCACTCAAAGCAAACATTGCATCATAGTGCTCTGTCTCACCATTAAACCATTTTGCCTGTCATAGATCGTCACCATCTCTTCTCGTCCTAGTTTCCACTCCTCTTTCCCATAACTTCATGCTGTGGCTGGTCAACTTTATGCTTCTGGAGTTCCGACACATCATCCTCATTCTTATCATATAAATTGGACCAGTACACCTCTCCTCTGCTCCACAGACATTGCCTTACTTTCTATGATTTTATTCAACAATCTGGTTATGAACTCCACTACAATCTCTCCAAAAGGTACCCATACCTTCCTTCCCTGGTATGCCATGTGAACCAACCACCTTTCCACTCTTCAGAACAATCTTCACTTAATCCTCACTTATCCGCAGCAATTTCTAATTCACTCTCTCTATATCATCCAACCTTCTGTCCCTCTCATTTTCATTATTTATCAGTTCCTCAGAGTACGTCACCAGTCTTTTTTTTAAAGTCTCTTTCCTTGGCAGCATATTTCCACTTGTACCTTTTATTGCTAACATGCTGCCCCAGCTATCTAGCTTTGTCTGTGAGTTTAGCCCATTGGTTATTTTCTCCTTCCTAAGCCTCCTAAATGTCGCTGTAATCTGTTCTCTGTTGGGATATCCTGACATGCATTAATTATTTCACACAATAGTTTTCTTCTTTCTGCTTCCACCTTCTGATCCTTGATTCATCTCTCATTCTGTTACTCTACTTAATCTCCAAACTCATTCTACCACCCGCCATCTGAGGTTGTCTATCACAACCCCAAATCAGAAAAAAAGTTGGACTGTATGGAAAAAAGCAGTGATTCTTAGATTTACTTTAACTTTTATTGAATTGTAGACAGTATAAACCCAACATATTTCATGTTATTTCTGGTCAACTTCAAGTAATTTGTTAATATACATCCATTCCTACATTTCACCCTCTGGAATCAACGGGCATGTGGGTGCATTCAACTTTGTTTTTCATAATTTTTCTATGAACAGATCAGCAATGAAATGCCGTAGAGACTTTATTCAACTACTTCCTGAAACACCTCTTGTTTCATTGCCTATTGTAGACAAACTTTTATTCACAGCCCAAAGAATGTCACATGGATCAGTAACTCTCTTTTTCTGCCCACCACTGCCACAGGCTGCATTCAGAGTGCACTGGCACACTGTTCAAGAGTCAGACTGATTCACACTGCCACTAAACCCTAACTGATTCACATTGTCACTAAACCCTTAAAAACGGTCCTGACAGCCTGAAAACACTTCAATTTTTTTTTGTGACAGACAAAGCATGCTGTCATGAAAAAACACAGGGATGGGATATTTTTCCCCATGGTAGCACCAATCTGGGGGGCATGGGGTGGGATGGGATAATTTTACATACTGTCCCCAATTTCTTTGATTTGTGGTTGTACACTCTTCCCTGTAAGCACCTTGCAGTCTTCAATCTCTTTCAGACTGCATGTCCTGCAAGGCTGCAACCAACAGCATATTACTAATAATTCTAAGTCCCATTTTAAAACATTTTAATGGGCCATACACAAAAATTGTAAACACTCACTGAAAATAAACTGTGGCCATTATTTTCTTTGATCAGATCACTGAACTGTAGTGGACATTACTAATTACCCTGTGAGGGTACGGTGAATGTTTGCCACATGCGGGGTCAAATATAAGGTAGCTCCCAGTCCCATGAATGCCATCATTAATGAAGTACACCATCTGTTGTTCAGGTTTGGCGTCTCCACTCTCTGGAAAAAAGTGAAAATACTGTCACCCTTATGTTCCACTGGTTTGAAAGCCAATTCTCTAAACAGCCATTTACTGATGTTTATGCAGCTGGTTTTTGTCTCTTCAGTGGAGTTAGAGATTAAAAACAAAAAAGATCAAAGCATCACTGGTGTGTTCAGCACCTTCATCTGTGACAACTTTTCTGCCAGTGATGGTCACCGCCAACGTGAAGGTTGTATCCACGTAGTACCGTCCTGGTTCAGCAATAATCTGCACTCCGCTGTCAGATGGGAAATATTCATCCAGTGCTGCATTAATGAATTCTGAAACCTAAGACAGTCAGACAGTTTGATTAAAAGCATGCACTCTAATATTGAATCAACACTATTTCCAAAACTGATTTTCTGTTTATTAATATGAATGACAACTAAATTTAAAGTAGCACATCTGTCAAAAAACTTGGCAAAACTGTTGAACTTGTGGGGTCATTCACTTGCCGAAGTGATATTTATTATCTTGATCCTCGGTCTTTGGCATTAACAGATACAGATACTTTTGTTGTGTGGGCCGCTGAAGAGGAGGTACTGCTGGCCCACCACCAGATGGCGCCCAGCAACACTGGCACTTATTGGCCCTTGGAGGGCGCACGGACAGTTGGCCTCTCTGACGTCACCAGGTGTGCTCGTTGGCTGTCAGCTGATTGTCATCACTCATCACTACCATTCATAAAAGCCTGGGAAGGACACCATAACTCTGCCGAGTTATCAGCTTACCACGCAGGTAAACCAACTCAGCCGTTTTGTGCCGTACGCACATTCATTGTAACTGAAGTCTTTGCAGTTGTGACTTATACTTGCAGCTTGTAGCCGAGTTTGTGGAAGTTGGAGGAGTTGGCGTCTCCACTCCTCACTTCTGACTTACTAAGTATAACAATTGACACTGCACGTCCTCCAGTTTTCCTCTGCACTCTGGGAGTATTTGGATTTATTCCTACAAGAGGATTACTGTGAGTTGCTGACTGTTTGCTGTGTGTTCACACACCCACCCTTAACCTGTTTTTGTTCCTGCCAGCAGTACCAGGTCTGACAGCCACGAGCGGTGGCCACCTGGGGGAATCAGGACTTGGCGGCTCTGGTGTGTTGCAGGTCTCCGTTGGCAGTGGAACTTCGTGGTTTCCGGCTCTCCTCTGGATAGGAGTCTCCTACCCTTGGGCCTGCCCATGCATCACCTTTTTGATTACTGATTGACTGAAGCATATTTGGTTTTGTTTTCACATTTGCATAATAAATTGTCTTTTATTTGACTTCCTATTGGCCGTTCATTTACGCCCCCTGGCGTGGGTCCGTGTACTTCACTTTCCCAACAGCTTTATTTGTCATTATAACCAGTGCAACAAAAATTACGGTGCAAGCCATTCACTGCAAATGTAAACCTGAGTAAACCACACGCAGACTTAAAAAGTCTGGAGAAGAAAGAAAAATAAAATTTAACTGAATGAATGTCGCGGCACACTGGACCAGCTCTACACGCTCCATCGGGTGCTCGAGGGCTCATGGGAGTTCGTCCAACCAGTCCACATGTGTTTTGTGGATCTGGAGAAGGTGTTCGACCATGTCCCTCGGGGAGTGCTCCGGGAGTACGGGGTCCTTTGCTAAGGGCTATCTGGTCCCTGTACAACCGCAGCAGGAGCTTGGTTTGCATTGCCGGTAGTAAGTCAAACCTGTTGCCAGTGCACGTTGGCCTCCACCAGGGCTGCCCTTTGTCACCAGTTCTGTTCATTATTTTTATGGACAGAATTTCTAGGCGCAGCCAGGGTGTAGAGGGGGTCTGGTTTGGGAACCACAGAATCTCGTCTCTGCTGTTTGCGGACGATGTGGTTCTGTTGACTTCGTCAAATCAGGACCTTCAGCGTGCACTGGGGCGGTTTGCAGCGAGTGTGAAGCGTCCGGGATGAAAATCAGCACCTCCAAATCTGAGGCCATGGTTCTCGACCGGAAAAAAGTGCTTTGCCCTCTTCAGGTCGGTGGAGTGTCCTTGCCTCAAGTGGAGGAGTTTAAGTATCTCGGGGTCTTGTTCACAAGTGAGGGACGGATAGAGCGTGAGATCGATAGACGGATCGGTGCAGCATCTGCAGTGATGCGGTCGCTGTATCGGACCGTCGTGGTGAACTGAGAACTGAGTAGGGGGGCAAAGCTCTCGATTTACCGATCGATCTATGTTCCGATCCTCACCTATGGTCATGAGATTTGGCTCATGACCGAAAGAACGAGATTGCGAGTACAAGCTGCCGAGTTGAGTTTCCTCCGCAGGGTGGCTGGGGGCTCCCTTAGAGATAGGGTGAGGAGCTCGGTCACTCGGGATGAGCTCAGAGTCGAGCCGCTGCTCCTCCACATCGAAAGGAGTCAGTTGAGTTGGGCATCTTTTCCGGATGCCCCCTGGACGCCTCGCTGGAGAGGTGTTCCGTGCACGTCCCACTGGGAGGAGGCCCCGGGGAAGACCCAGGACACGCTGAAGGGACTACATCTCTCGGCTGGCTTGGGAACACTTTGGGGTTCCCCCAGAGAAGCTGGGGGAGGTGTGTGTGGATCGGGAGGTCTGGGCGGCTTTGCTTGAGCTGCTGCCCCCGCGACCCGACTCCGGATAAAGCGGAAGAAAATGGATGGATGGATGGATGAAGGAAAAAGGTATGTCCAGAGCACAAATTAAAAAGAAAAAAAAAATTATAAGAATGCAGCAGCAAAAAAGAGATTGCATATATATATATATACATATATATATATATATATAAAGAGAGAGAGAGAGAGAGAGAGAGAGAGAGAGAGAGAGAGCCCTGTACCGTCTGCCTGATGACAGCAGCTCAAACAGAGGGTGGCCCAGGTGGGATGAGTCCTTTAGGGCCCCTTCACACATAGTACGAATGTGGTCGAACTGCGCACAAAGTGCGCATGAAGCAGGAATCATATGCAATATGTGTAAAATCGTAGCTGCCGCCAACGCTTCGTACACCTGTTGCTAGAACTATTTGCGCACACCAGGAGCTGAAAGACAGAGTGTGCGCTGTGAGAGCCCATCGAACCCACTCACGGCAGGTGCTGGCCAAATTCCAGGTGACACGCACGCATATCTAACACCGCTCACATGGCCCTTATAAAATGTGTGGCCATTCACGCTATTAGCACGACAACAATCTGCAGACAGTCACTATCAAGCTGGATGTGAAATTTGTCTAAAGCCCCTTTCATACTGGGCCTGCTTCGAGTTGCGTTGTGCGGCGTCATGATGACGCCACGTGGATACAACCTAGGGCTAAGGATCAGCCGTGGGATTTAGATGAGCTTATTGATCTGGTTATTCGCTTAGACAATCGGTTAGAGGAATTTAAGCAGGAGCAAGATGAAGGGGCGTGGCCGGGTGCGTGCTGTCCCTCTCCCATCCAGATCCGAGTTAGTGCCGTCCTCTCCCCGCTCCAAAGCCAGGGCTCTCCGCGTTATACCAGCTCCCCCTGCTGACGTTGCTATCGAAACAAGCAGGGCAAAAGTGATGAAAAAGGAAAAACAAAGGAGACTGGCACGTGGAGAGTGAGTTTACTGCGGCTCGAATGAGCATGCGCAGAATAAGGGGCCCCAGGCGGTTAAACAACAAGGCTCAACCTTAGAGACTGGGCTAAGAGTGAATCATACTAACCATACGGGTGTCCCACGCAAATGTGCACGACTCCCAGTCACAATCCTCTGTGGGGATTTAACCCTTATCGCTCCAGCACTGATCGACACGGGGTCGGAAGGGAACCTACTGGACAGTAGGTGGGCTAAGGAGGTAGGGCTCCCTCTGGTGGCCGTTCCTTCACCATTGAAGGTGCGGGCACTAGATGGCACCCTACTACCAGAAATCACACACCAGACACAGCCTTTAACTTTGGTTGTCTCTGGAAATCACAGGGAGGTGATTGTGTTCTTTGTAACACCTTCTACCTCCAGGATTATTTTGGGATTTCCATGGATGGTTAAGCACAATCCCCGGATTGACTGGCCATCTGGGGTTGTGGCTCAATGGAGCGAAACCTGCCACCGGGAGTGTTTAAGATCCTCGGTGCCACCCGGCGATGAAGTTAAAGAGGAGGTCAGAGTCCCCCCCAATTTTGCGAAGGTGCCGGCTGAGTATCACGACCTTGCTGACGTCTTCAGCAAGGATCTGGCACTCACCCTGCCCCCGCATCGACCGTATGATTGTGCCATTGATTTGGTTTCAGGCACTGAGTACCCGTCCAGCAGACTGTGCAACCTCTCACGTCCTGAACGCGAATCAATGGAGACCTACATCCAGGACTCATTAGCTGCCGGGCTAATCCAAAATTCTTCATCCCCGTTAGGTGCAGGTTTCTTTTTTGTGGGCAAGAAGAACGGCGGTCTCCGTCCATGCATTGATTATAGAGGGCTGAACGAGATCACGGTTCGCAACCGATATCCGTTACCGCTCTTAGATTCAGTGTTCACGCCCCTGCATGGAGCCAAAATATTCTCAAAACTGGATCTTAGAAATGCTTATCATCTGGTTCAGATACGGAAGGGAGATGAGTGGAAGACGGCATTTAACACCCCCTTAGGTCACTTTGAGTACCTGGTCATGCCGTTCGGCCTCACCAACACCCCCGCAACGTTCCAAGCTTTGGTTAACGACGTTCTGCATGATTTCCTGCACCAATTCGTCTTCGTATATCTAGACAACATCCTCATCTTCTCCCCGGACTCTGAGACTCATGTTAAGCATGTCCGTTAGGTCCTGCAGCGGTTATTGGAGAACCGGCTGTTTGTGAAGGCCGAGAAGTGTGAATTCCACCGCACTTCTTTGTCCTTCCTGGGGTTTATCATCTCCTCCAACTCCGTTGCACCCGATCCAGCTAAGGTAGCGGCGGTGAGAGATTGGCCCCAACCGGTAAATCGTAGGAAGCTGCAACAGTTCCTAGGGTTCGCCAATTTTTACAGGAGGTTCATTAAGGACTATAGTCAGGTAGTCGGTCCCCTTACAGCCCTGACCTCCACAAAAGTCCCCTTCACCTGGTCGGATCAGTGCGAAGCTGCGTTTAGGGAGTTGAAACACCGGTTTTCGACTGTACCAGTTCTGGTGCAGCCTGATCCTAACCACCAGTTAAGTGTTGAAGTGGATGCCTCTGACTCAGAGATAGGAGCCATGCTGTCCCAGAGCAGGGAGTCCGATAGTGTTCTCCACCCTTGTGCTTACTTCTCCCGCAGGTTGACCCCCGCTGAATGGAACTATGACGTAGGTAATCGGGAACTCCTGGCGGTGAAAGACGCCCTCAAGGAGTGGAGACATCTGTTGGAGGGAGCTGTGGTCCCATTTGTGGTTCTCACTGACCATCGGAACCTGGAATACATCCAGACTGTTAAGCATCTGAACCCCAGACAAGACCACTGGTCACTGTTTTTCGGACACTTCAACTTTAAGATCACCTATCGCCCCGGGACCAAGAACATCCGGTCTGATGCCCTGTCCCGGGTGCATGAAGAGGAAGTTGGAGCAAGGCTGTTGGACCCACCGGACACCATCATACCGGAATCCACTATCGTCGCAGCCCTCACGTGGGACGTAGAGGGAGTGGTCAGGGAGGACCTGACGCGACATCCAGATCCCGGAGGTGGTCCTCCCAACAGGCTGTACGTCCCACCAGATGCTCGGACTGCCGTATTGGACTTCTGTCATGGTTCCAAGCTCTCCTGCCATCCAGGGGTGCGAAGAACTGTGGCAGTGGTCCGGCAGCGGTTCTGGTGGGTGTCAGTCGAAGCCGACACCAGGGACTACATCCGGGCATGTACCATCGGCGCCAGGGGCAAGGCTACACACCAGCTGGAGAAGGGGCTCCTCCAGCCACTGCCTGTGCCAATGTAGCTCAATGCCAGAACACCATGAGGGACGCAAAGGACGAAGCAAAATCAGACACCAAAAATTAACGTGTCTAATTTTTTGGCAGACTGTGCTCGATACAGAAAGGAAGTAGTTTCAACGCAAGTCAGGGCAAAGCAACAGCACTCAACGTGACTGGAAGCCACACCCTTACAATACAATGTTACCCGACGCCAATTTCTGAATCCTGCTGTGTTCCATTGTTCCCAAAGTGTGACTCATGCAGGATTGTTTTTATACTGCACGTGGATGCAGCTCACGGTCAGAGAAGATAAACTATGACAGAACTCAGAGCGCAGACCTGTAGCTTAGCACAAGACTTACAAACTAGAAGAGAAATCAGAGGGGACACAGACTGGCTGCAGCTGAGTCTGTCTGCAGGTTCTCCTCTGCGTTCTCACCTCCTCTCTGCCCCCGTTGTGCGCACCTCATGCAGACATTCCTGCGTTGTCATGATGCCGCATGATGCAACTGGAAGCAGGCCCGGTGTGAAAGGGGCTTAAGTGCCCCATGAGTGTGGCTTTGCAAACAGACACAGTGACATGTTGGTATGTGCGCTGAACTGACAGGGGTGTGGCTGCCCAGGGGAGTGGCTGTGTAGATCTCTGGTTCTTAACGTCACGGCTGAAGAACACATACCGTGTTCGGACGGACATGAACTAACAACTGCCCACTGTGATGTGCGTGTGTCTGCTTGCTGTCCTCACGTGGACAATGGACATACATAAAAACATATATTGCTATTGCAATGGGCTGAAGCGAGTGACTGCACGCTGCGCACATTGACAGGCTACCCCAGGTGAAACGGACCATCAGATCATAACACGCAGCGGCCGATCTGAATGTCACATCACCCAAGTGAGTGCACTGTGTTCCCACGTGCACAAAACCGTCACAGTGGCATTATTCATGCCTGCCCGTCGGCTCAATGTTTTTGTGGTTAGCTCATATGAGCTGTTCCGCCTTGATTCGCCCTGATTTGTACTTATTAGTACTATGTGTGAAGGGGCTCTTAGGATGGTGTTGGCTCTCCTGAGACAGTAAGAGGCATGAAGGTCCTTCCATGTGGGTAGAGGGCACCCGGTGATCTTCTCTGCCATTTTGGTAACCCTCTGGAGCGCTTTCCTGTTTGCCCCCATGCAGCTGACAAACCATGTACAGAGACAGTATGTGAAGATGCTCTTCATGGTAGAGTGGTAAAAAGACACCAGCAATCTGTGGTTTCTGCTATTTTCGTGAGGATTCTCAGGAAGTGGATAATTCCACAATCATTTCCACATAAATTCAGCATTATTTCATAGTAAAAGATGGGGCACCGATGAGAGCGCCACAGCAGCACGTCTGAGTCAGATGAGCTGCTGCTGTGCCTACGTCATTTCATAGCGTCAGTAGCGACTCACCGATTATCGCCTCATTTTCTTAAAACTGACTTTAGAATAATTTACGAGTTTTTACTTTGCCATCTGATGGTTAATAAACACATTATTCACTTTGATCACTTTGGGTGTAGACAGTCAGACTCAGACGTGCTGCTCTGGTCCGAAATGACGCATGCGCAGTTAAGGCAGGGCGGACCAATTTTTTGGGGGGGATGTTCAGTCAACAACAGCAGAAGTCACTGACACTTTCACACAGCTCCCCCATTATAACGGACTGAATATCTGTTTTCTTTCTCCTGAAGTCTATGATTAGCTCCTTGGTGTTGGATGTGTTCAGGAGCAGGTTATTTTCTCTACACCACACTGTCAGCTGTTCCACTTCCTCCCGGTAGGTGGAACATTCTCCTCCAGTGATACAGCCTACCACTGTGGTGTCATCCAAATACTTAATGGACGTGTTGCTGGTGTGGATAGGGGTGCAGTCAGATGTGTAGAGGGTGAAGAGAGCAGGCTCAGCATGCAGCTTTGGGGGGAACTGATGCTGAATATGTGAGAGCTGTGGATATGTGGGAGCCTCTGTGAGCTATCTGACAGAAAGTCCTTAATCCAAAGACATGTGAAATGAGGTAGACACGCCTGGGAAGAGATTGTGGAGCCCTGATGATGCTGGACAGAGGTGTTAGGTGATGCCAGTATCTTTGTGAAAGAAGGAAGGTTCAAGTCTTTATGGAGCTTACTGTAATGAAACTGGGACATGAACCAATGACCTCAAGCAATGACTGAATGTCTGAGATACGAGGTCTCTTCAGAGAGTCCTTGGGTACTGCTGGACTGCCTTTGAATGAAATGGATAGTTATGTTGGGAGACTCAGACAAGAAGTATCAATTGGATATGTGGTTTATATCATTTTGCATGATTGGTAGGTGCCTCAGTGTTGAGGAGTCTAGTGGCTTGAGAAAACAAAGGAGACAGTCACATTTGACTTGGCTGCAGCAGATAGATGGTTCATTTTGAGAGATGTGGATGGATTGGTTGTCTGCCTGGGTGGTTGCCATCCAGAACCCAAAATGGTTCTGTCCTGTGGTGGATGCAGTGAGTCGTGTGCATGCTCCCAGACATGATGACAGTTTTCAGCCTATTAATGATTTTGCATTTCTGAGTTGGCAGGACCAGAGAGTGTGTGCCAATTACAGGGGCATCACACTACTCAGCTTCACTGGTAAAGTCTACTCCAGTGTACTGAAAAGGAGGGTTCAGTCGACAGTCGAACTTCTGATTGAAGAGGACAATGCAGGTTCCATCCTGATCGTGGAACAACCAACCAGCTCTTCACTCTCACAAGAATCTTGGAGGGGGCCTGGGAGTATGCCCATCCAGTCTACATGTGTTTTGTGAACTTGGAGAAGCTGTATGATCGTTTACCCCGGGAGATACTGTAGGAGGTGCTGCGAGAGTATGGAGTGAGGGGGTCCCTTCTCAGGGCCATCCAATCTCTGCACTCACAAAGCGAGAGCTGTGTTTGGCAGTAAGTCAGACTCGTTTCTGGTGGGGGTTGGCCTCCACCAAGCTGCGCCTTGTCACCAATCCTGTTTGTGATATTTATGGACAGGATATCGAGGCGTAGTTGGTGGGAGGAGTGTTTCCAGTTTGGTTGGCTCAGGGTCTCATCGCTGCTTTTTGCAGATGATGTGGTCCTGTTGGCTTCATTGGCCTGTGACCTCCAACACTCACTGGATCGGTTCGCAGCCAAATGTGAAGCGGCTGGGATGAGGATCAGCACCTCTAAATCTGAAGCCATGATTCTCAGTAGGAAACCGATGGATTGCCTACTCTGGATAGGGAATGCAGTCTTGCCCTAAGTGAAGGAGTTCAAGTACCTCTGGGTGTTGTTCACAAGTGAGGGGACAATGGAGCGTGACATTGGCTTGAGAATCAGTGCAGCAGGGGTGGTATTGCATTCGCTCTACTGTACTGTTGTGACGAAAAGGGAGCTGAGCCAAAAGGCGAAGCTCTCGATCTACTGGTCAATCTTCATTCCTATAGGTCATGAGGGTTGAGTCATGACCGAAAGAACTAGATCGCGGGTACAGGTGGCTGAAATGGGCTTCCTTAGGAGGGTGGCTGGTGTCTCCCTTAGAGATAGGGTGAGAAACTCAGAGTTGAGCCACTGCTCCTTTGCAGTGAAAGGAGCCAGTTGAGGTGGTTCAGGTATCTAGTGAGGATGCCCCCTGGGTGCCTCACTAGGGAGGTGTTCCAGGCACATCCTATGGGAGGAGACCCTGGGGAAGACTCAGGACTAGGTGGAGCGATTATATCGCCACACTGGCCTGGGACTGCCTTGGGATTCCCCAGACAAATGTGGCCCATGAAAAGGAAGTTTGGGGTCCCCTGCTGGAGCTTTTGCCCCCATGACCTGATCCTGGACAAGCGGTTGAAAATGAGTGAGTGATGAGTTAGCAGGAGTGTGCATGCTCTGTGACATGAGATTATCCAGAACTGTCTTCTTTGCACCAACTTGAAGGTTTGCTGAGCTGGAACTGAAGTGTATCATTCTGATTAGCAAAGTCAAACTCTTTACCTGTTCAAAATTTACATCAATGTCATCCCTTCCAGTAAAACCTCCACCAATGTCCAAGAGACTCATCTGGAAGCCCACTGAATTCTGTAAGAGACCAATCATCACAACAAGAGATTTTATTGAGAAAAGGTTGAAAATTAACCAGAGGATATACTCTAAAATATGCAAATGTAAATTTTGTAATGAAGAACTTACTGCCATGTCAAAGACACATCGTGCATCTGCTATGGCTTTCTTGTAAATCATGCGATCAGTGCATACGCAGCCTGCATGGAAACTGACCCCAATGACCTCTAAGCCCAGCTCTCGAGCGCGCTCCAGCAGTTTGCCAACTGTTGACATTTTGGCCCCAAACTTTGAGCTGAGTCTCGACAGCGATTTGGAGTCATCAACAGCAATTCGTAGCACCAATCTGGCACACCAATCAAAACAGGCATGTTATAAAAAAACAAAAACAAAAACAAAGCAAACAAACAAAAACACCAACACACTTTATTGACTTACTTTGCTGTGGCATAAATTTGAGAAATTTTTAAGAGTTCCTCCTCACTGTCAAATGTCATCTTCTCAACTCCACAAGTTTTGGCATATTTGATGTGGAACTGTGGCTTTATTGTATGCGCATAGATGATGTCATCAGGTGTCCCTCCAAGGGACAAGACCAGCTGTATCTCATTCTGTATTCAAACAAAAAAAAAGTGTTTGAATTCATTAAGTAGTGTCGACATACTCCAAAAGGTAGAGCACAGAGGGGACCAGACACTTGAAGAAAGACAATGACTGAGATAAATATATTCTTACCTTAGTGGAACAATCAAACCCTGTACCAAGACCACTCAGCATCCTGATAATGGTCGGGTTGGGGTTGCACTTCACAGCATAGAAAGGTCTGACCCGAGGCATGTTGTGAAGCCAGCGGTGGTGATTCCCCAATACAGTGTCAAGATTCCCCACAAGGAAGGGTACTTCTATCCCCTAGAGTAAATTTCATAAATATAGACATCAGGGTGTATGTCCATTTAGTGCCGTTTGTTTAATCCCAATGGTATGACAGTCTATAATCATTCTCTACTTGCTTACTAAGCCTGGGAAATATTTGTACATTTCCTGGATGTTCAACTTTTTCATCTACACCTCAAAGAAAGTCTCATAATCGAGTGACATTGAACAGAAATGGAGAAGTTACAAATACCACCACGGTGAACGTGATACCAACCTCTGACTTGATCTCTGTTATTTTTCTGTCTATGAAATCAGAGATGGTTGCTCCGTTGTCTAAGACATGCAAGTCCCATTTGTCTTGGAAAGAAACAGACATGGCTAATGATTTGTAGGTTCTGATGTCACTGGAAGAGATAAAGAGTGACATGTTTAGACAAAAGAAGCATAATAATGACAGATATATTTAGTAAGACACAATAACCACAGTCGGGAAGTTGGATACAGGAGGAGTCGGCCGGTGTGAACTTGGCCCCAAGTGTGAACTGGGCCTGGGTCTAACCCTACTTCTACCCCTAACCCTAACTATGGAAGAATTCTTAACTAGGGCTTCATCCCAGGGTCGAGTTTCCTTGTTGCCAGGAAGACTACTGATAAGGGACATTGAAGATATTTTGATACTTATCCTTAGAATTTACATTATTATGGTGCAACACTGTTGTCTTTATCAAGATCGGGGTCGAAGCCCAGTGGTTAAGTGCACTGGTTTGCAGTGTGTGTTCATGTAATGTGGAGTTGTATCAGAAGGATACAACTCCACAACGCTGATCTGCTGTGGCGATCCCAATTAGAAACAAAGGAGAAGTTGAAGGGGCTTATTTTCTGTTATCCTTATTAACCCTTTACCTACTGAGGCTATAAATGGATGATTGGTTATAATTTTTTATTATAGCAATAAAATTAAGAAATAATGTTCTATGTTTGTGTGCTTTGGTACCCTTTTCCAAGAGTACCTGAATTTCAATGATATTACACCTGATTAACTATTTGTACACATTATTTGTAAGTTTTAGCATTTAAAATGAGAAAAAACACAAAAACGAACTTGATTTTTTTTTCAGTTTTTTAGTGAAAAATTATTGTTATCAAATCAAATCAATTTTATTTATATAGCGCCAAATCACAACAAACAGTTGCCCCAAGGCGCTTTATATTGTAAGGCAAAGCCATACAATAATTACGGAAAAACCCCAAAACGACCCACTGTGTGCAAGCACTTGGCGACAGTGGGAAGGAAAAACTCCCTTTTAACAGGAAGAAACCTCCAGCAGAACCAGGCTCAGCGAGGGGCAGTCTTCTGCTGGGACTGGATGGGGCTGAGGGAGAGAACCAGGAAAAAGACATGCTGTGGAAGAGAGCAGAGATCAATCACTAATGATTAAATGCAGAGTGGTGCATACAGAGCAAAAAGAGAAAGAAACACTCAGTGCATCATGGGAACCCCCCAGCAGTCTAAGTCTAAAGCAGCATAACTAAGGGATGGTTCAGGGTCACCTGATCCAGCCCTAACTATAAGCTTTAGCAAAAAGGAAAGTTTTAAGCCTAATCTTAAAAGTAGAGAGGGTGTCTGTCTCCCTGATCCGAATTGGGAGCTGGTTCCACAGGAGAGGAGACTGAAAGTTGAAGGCTCTGCCTCCAATTCTACTCTTAAAAACCCTAGGAACTACAAGTAAGCCTGCAGTCTGAGAGCGAAGCGCTCTATTGGGGTGATATGGTACTATGAGGTCCCTAAGATAAGATGGGACCTGATGATTCAAAACCTTATAAGTAAGAAGAAGAATTTTAAATTCTATTCTAGAATTAACAGGAAGCCAATGAAGAGAGGCCAATATGGGTGAAATATGCTCTCTCCTTCTAGTCCCTGTCAGTACTCTAGCTGCAGCATTTTGAATTCACTGAAGGCTTTTCAGGGAACTGTTAGGACAACCTGATAATAATGAATTACAATAGTCCAGCCTAGAGGAAATAAGTGCATGAATTAGTTTTTCAGCATCACTCTGAGACAAGACCTTTCTAATTTTAGAGATATTGCGCAAATGCAAAAAAGCAGTCCTACATATTTGTTTAATATGTGCATTGAATGACATATCCTGATCAAAAATGACTCCAAGATTTCTCACAGTATTACTAGTTATGTAAACGAAGTTTGGTTTTCACATTTTTAACAGGAAGCTGTAAGTGTTTACAATCAAAATAATTCATTTTGTGTGTCTAGAACTCAGAAACAGTGCAGAAACAGTGCAAAAGTAAACATTTTGCAAGGCGAAAATATGCAAAAAGTAACCAATTTTAAAGTGCAGAACCAAACAATATGAATAACAACAAAGTGCAAAACTATATATAAATATATCAATTATTATCTGTATTATTAAAATGTGTAATAAATCACTCATTGATCACTCATTTTGTGTAAAATTATACAATATGAATAAAACAATAAAGTGTCAAACTATATACAAATATATAACCAAGAATCAAAATTAGATCTAAACTACATCAGTCCATTGTCAGTGTGGTATTGTTTGTAACAGTTTCTGTCTGGCTGAAGACAGAGGCCAATTTTACAAAGTTTGCACATCCAGCAGGTTGACCTCTTGCACACCTTGCAAGAATGCCGCTCCTTTGTGGATCGCTGGCAAGGTGGGTTTCTGCTTGTTGGCACCAGGCAGTGGCTTGTGGCTGATGGAGCCATCACACCCACACAAACACGCACACACACCTTCACAAATGACACTAACACCCTGCCTTTTCCTCAAAAATTACTACATCTATGTTTGCTGTCTGTCTCTGTACTTTTCTGTCACTTTTGCGCTCTTTTTCATACTCTTTCCACGTTTCAAAAGTCACCGAACGCACTTTACCATAATATATGCAACATATAGCATACTGTTGGAAAGCACGGGTTCTTGGCTTGCTGTCAGTGTTGAAATTTTTCAGATTGAGGGCTTACATGAGAACTTATGGTAATGAGAATCAGCGGCGCACTAGTGTGAAACTTCCGTGTTTTTCCTCTGCGTTATGATGTCACAGGCTTACGTTTACCGTAATACAGCATATATCATTGGAAAGCCCTTGGTGTTAGCTTAACAATGCACTTTGAATCATTCGGATTGGACAAACTATGGCGGAGTTACGTTAAAAAAAAAAAACACGGATATAGAAAATATGGCGTGAGCGCCATCGCCGTAGATAAAGGGTTAATATACTTGGAGTAATGTACCTTTTGAGTTGCCATAGTTGCATTATATTATGTGTTATGCTGTATTTTTGTGTTTAATAAGTGAAAATCTTTGTGTCAGTCCTTGTCATATGTAACCACCTACTTTTAGGGAATTATAGTTGTGTTCAAAAGTTTACATACCCCTGCAGAATTTTTGTTTTTTGGCCATTGTTCAGAGAATATGAATGATAACACATTTTCCCCCACTCATGCTTAGTGCTTGGGTGAAGCCATTTACTGTCAAACAACTGTGTTTAGTCTTTTGAAATCATAATGATAACAGAAACTACTCAAATGGCCCTGATCATTACCCCTGTTATTACATCCTTCATCTGTTCCCTAATTAGTTGCCAGTTGATTCACTTTAGTTCCTGCTTTTGTTTGTGAGTATCCTGAGATTACCTGTTACCTTTGCGTGCTTTCCTGTTAGTTCTAGTGTTCTGATTAATTCCGAGTTACTCCAGGTTCAGGTTCCTTAACACAATTTTCATTAATTTTAATTTTAATTTTGGACAGTTTTTCCCTATTTTTGTCACTGGTTTGGATTGTTTGCCACTATTCACTCAGTACTTTGCATCACCACTAACATCAGACTGCTGGAAAAACACACTCATTTGTTTGCCAATACGTATCACAAAACAACAGCAAGTGTGACACCAGAGGGATTGCTGTTTCAGTCTATCATTGAAAGTGAAGTGAAGGGCTGTGCAGGATATATATAAATTATATATATTAAAATTAATTATTTAAAATCATACAATGTGATTTTTTTTAAAGATACTGTCTCTCACAGTTGAAGTGTACAATTTTTGTAGGTGGTAAACTTGCAATATCAACAGTGGACCCAGTGCATCCAGTCGGCCGCGCGTGTTCTGCCCAACACGCATGTCTTGTGGACGGCGCGCCACAACACAGACATGTGTCATGTGGAACAGAGCCGATGTGGGTGACATGACGGTCAGATTGCCCACTGCATGTTCTGATCTGACGGTCTGTTTCAACCTCGGGGGCTGCCAGTGTCCGCTCCTTGCATGTGCTCGCTTGCTGCAGCTTGTCACAACCACAGCGATATATGTATTTATTTATGTCCACGTAAATACAGCAATCAGACACACGCACCTCACAGTTGGTAGTCCATGTCTGTCCAAACACAGTAGGTGTTGTGTAGCTGGAATGTCCAGAATGACAGATCACCGCAGGTGCTTCTGTCGGAAGTCACGCCTCCCGTGAGTGGAGCGCACACACCCCCATGTCAGTGTGTGTTTGCAAAATCAGACTCATAGGGAACTGAGACAGAGAATGTGGTTTTGAAGTTGATGGAACCATTTATGGACCAGAGAAGGACTGTAACTATGGACAATTTCTAAGGTTGAATTTGTTTAGCCTCAAAATATTCAGCCTCAAAACTTCATCCTAAAAAAAAAATTCAACCTCAAAAAATAGAAAAGCAGAGACAACCGATCCCTGTCTCAATCATTCAACGTTCAACCAATCACGTTTTGCTCCACTGGTCATGTGGCACCAAGACCAAATCGAAAGAAGAAGACGACGACGTGATACATTGCTGAACATTGGATGATTGAGACAGGGCCTGATTTTTTCTCCCTGCTTTTCTATTGTTTTGAGGTTGAATTTTTAGGTTAAACTTTTTGAGGCTGAATATTGTGATGCTGAACAAATTCAACCTTAGAAATTAAATTTCAAACTCTGATGGCACAGAATTACTTCAATACGATTCCCTGCTTTTCTATTTTTTAAGGTTGAATTTGTTTAGGCTGACGTTTTTGATGCTGAATATTGTGATGCTAAACAAATTCAACCTTAGAAATTCAACTTCAAACTGGTTTTGATGCTAAAAAAATTCAACCTTAAAAATTCAAATTCAAACTCTGATGGCACAGATTTACTTCCACAGAGATGGCCCATACTGGCGCCCACAGTATGTTGGGCTGATGAGACTTCATGCAAACAGGCAGTTTGGTTTTTGTCATTACAGGTAGCAACCTCTGCGGGTGTGGCTGCAGGGCCGAGTGTTACCATGGAAACTTCTCACATATTGAGAGGAATTAACATGTTTTGCAAAGAGGAGGGGGCAAGCAGCAGAACTGGAAATGTCTGTGTAAGCAATCAGGACACACCCAAAACGAATCCGGGACATTTGGCCAACGGATATTTGGCCAAGGAGTACATAGACAGGTCCATGCCAGGTAAAATCGGCCATTTTTTCCAGTCAAGGTTTTCTCAGTGGATTCTAGTAGTTTCAGACATGCTGTTTAAAATAAGACCTGGGGCCATCTTGAATTTTGCCTCAAATTCAATATGGCCGCCAAAATTCCAATATGGCCACCAAAGTACCTAAAATCTTATCCTTATCAAGTGAAAAGCAGATATTTTTTTCACTAATCTATCATGATAATAGCTGGTGAACATAATCCAGTTGGATTGATGTCACAGCAGTACATTATTGCTGTTTAAATCCAATATGGCCGACGGGGCCAACCACGTTTCCGGAAAATAGCTGTATCTCCTGGTCTGTTCAAGATATGGCTGTGAATTTGGTGTCTATACCTAGGTTTTCAGGTGTGAGGTGTTATGTGTTGGGGGGTGGCTGGATGTTTTTGTGTTGTTTTCTTTTCTTTGCTCTCCAGGTGGTATGCAAACTGGTTTTTGTCTGTGGAGAAGGTGCTGGCAGAAGAATCCTTCACCCTCATCAACATTATTGGCTGCACTTGTGAAGGATGTTCATGTGCAGGCCTAATGACTCGCTGCACCTGTGGATGATGCTCACGTGCAGACTTAAAGACTTTCAGCTGAAGCAGATAATGAGATGGTGTTCTGCATTTAAGCCTTGAATGATTCAAGCAGAATTGCCGGGAACTCGACCTTGTGATGTTCGTTTGTGAGACGCTGAGGACCGCGCCTGGGTTTGACACATCGTGCCTGTGAAGGAGGACGGGTGAGGGACACATGCTGTCAGCACACATCAGAGGTGATTGATTGTCTGAATAAGTGTTAACAGTAATTTGGTATTTTGTTACGCAGTATATGTGACTATTGATGAGAGTTGTGCAGCTCACTTCTCACGACCGTGGCGTGCGGACAGCTGATCCTCCACCTGTTGTGAGAAGCTGCTCATTTACATAAAGCTTAAATTCAGACCTGAATGTGTTGCTGATAGTGTGTGCCTTTGAAGGATATTAGTTGTAGCTGCTGACTTACCTCACCTTTTCTATCCTTTACAGAGTCGGTTTGTCGTGTCCACCTGGGGGGTGTTTGGCGGTGAACGTGAGTCCAGAAGCGCCGGGATTCGATCCCTTTGGGCGCTGGAGAGCGCGCCGTCCTTCACTCCGCCAGATAAACGCACTTTTTGTTGTACACTGAGTATTGCACAAGAAGGGGAAAATAAAATTGTTTTGTTTTTCTGGAACCGCTTTCTGGTTATTTAGTTCTGGGTTCAGTCAGACGCAGGTCCGCTCCTCAACTCGCGTCGACACATAACAGTGAGGAATCCAAATATGACATCATATTTGAAATTAGGTCAGTAGGTCATGGGTTAAATTGATGATGGCCACCAATTTGGCCAACCAACAATTTTATGTCATACTCTTTACTACTTTCAATTCATGTTTTGGGTAACCACACTTTGCATAACAACGTTTTATTGTCTGTTGATTGACTTTTATTATTATCAACAAACAGAACACATAATGATAAGAATAATGATGATTTTATCCATGTAAAAGGAAGTACAATATCTGTCCTTTCACTATGTCCTTTGATATGTAATACATTAACCAGGAAATGTGGGCTTGTGCAGCTGATTGTTAAATTTGATACCCTAAGATAAATGTTTTTATTACAAGAGCAGCCCTTGCTGCTGCTGATTTGTTAGTTAACAATAAAAATTGAAAAATGCTGTCAATATCACACAATACTGTGAATATCACATTTGATAAAAATGTCAGTTTCAAATCATATGAATTTGCATTAGATCAAGTCACTAAATGTCAAAGCCATTCTCACCCAGATGTATGATAACAAGAAAAGGCACTTTCACCCAGATGTAATATAGCAAAAAAGGAAGCCACTCTCACCCAGATGTATAACAAAAAGATGCCACTCTCACCCAGATGTAATATAGCAAAAAAGGAAGCCACTCTCACCCAGATGTAATATAGCAAAAAAGGAAGCCACTCTCACCCAGATGTATAACAAAAAGATGCCACTCTCACCCAGATGTAATATAGCAAAAAAGGAAGCCACTCTCACCCAGATGTATAACACAAAGATGCCACTCTCACCCAGATGTAATATAGCAAAAAAGGAAGCCACTCTCACCCAGATGTAATATAGCAAAAAAGGAAGCCACTCTCACCCAGATGTATAACAAAAAGATGCCACTCTCACCCAGATGTAATATAGCAAAAAAGGAAGCCACACTCACCAAGTTGTATAACAAAAGAAACCACTCTTATATCACCCTCACCATCACAAATTACATGTCTGTTGGCCAAATGCCCCCCCCCCCTTGGCCAAATGCCTGTTGGCCAAATGGGCGTTGGTCAAATGTCCGGATACCACTCAAAACAGCTGATTTGACAACTGTTGTGATGTCATCTGTGTATGTGGTTTTTATTAGTTTGTCATTTGTGTATGTTTTCCAGTCGCTTGTCTGAGTCCTTATGTGTTCTGCATTTGTACTGGTCGCTGTGTGTATTCGGACCCCCTGAGCTGTCAGTTGTCTGTGGGTTTTGTCTCAGTCCTCCCTGTTCCGGTGTGCATACGTACGGGTGTTGTGCATTAGATGTTTGGTCTTGTCTTAGTTGTCCCCATTGTGGTTAATGTGCGTGTGTTGGCTTGTGTGCAATCATGTCTCGTTTCTATGTTGGTGTGTATGTGGGTGTGTTCTCACAGTCTGTCACTCTTCTGTTGTCTGTGGATATATGGTGTAAGCCAGTCTTTGTCTCCCCCGGTTGTGAGTCTTTATAGCTTGTGTTTAATCTTTTGGTTATTTCCTTCACTCCCTCCTTCCAAGGGTTGTATGTCTGTCACGTCCTTCTCTGTTCTGCGTTAGTGCATGTGTGTTATGTCCCTCCTTGCTTCCATATGTGCGCCTCTGCTTTATGTTATTTTGTTATTCATGGTTCTTTCAGTTTTTATGGTCTAGGTGGATTACGTATTTTGCTTTACTTTGTTTATCTGTGGTTGTGGCATTTGTCTGTATCTTTAGTAAGCGTGTCAGGTTGTTAATTTCTAGTTTTGAGTTACTCACTGTTTACTGTTTTTATGCCTTGTTTCTGCTGCCATCTTCTGTTCAGTCAAATCATTACATGTCAGCTTTGATTTTTGCAGCTGTTAACTTGTCCCAGGTGTTAGTCATTAGTCAGTTAATTTAAACCTTCTCTGTTTGCCTTGTTTTGTTTGTGCAGAGTGGTATGTAATTACTGACTTCTTGGTTGTGAATTTTTCTGTTTTTTTATGGTTAGTTTTGTGAGTATTTATTTCCTTGGGTTTGTGAATGTTTATCCCCTTTTTGTGACACACCTTTTGCTGTTGGCCTTTTCCCTTACCCTGTCTTTCGAGTAGATTGTATTTTGTTGAAACCATCCCCACACCAGCGGTTTTTAGAATCCCTCTCCCAGAGTGGAGTTAAATCTGCTTTTGGAAGACACTTATCTGTATAACTGCTCTCTTTGGAATCCCTCACCCTGTGTTGGGTTAGTCTGGATTTTGTTGTGACACTCACCTGTTCCCGAGTTTAACTTAACCATTTGTAAATAAATCCCTTCCTTTTTGAATGCACCTTTGAGTCTCAGATGTCTGCATATTGGGGATCTTCCTATATCGGCTCCTGGCTTTAAATCGTAACAACATCCAAATGCAGTAAATAATTTTGATGTTTAGAAGATCTTAGAGTTCAGACTGCTGAAAGGAAAAATACAGATGATTTTTGTATATACGAGGTCTGTCCATAAAGTATAGGTCCTTTTTATTTTTTTCAAAAACTATATGGATTTCATTCATATGTTTTTACATCAGACATGCTTGAACCCTCGTGCGCATGCATGAGTTTTTCCACGCCTGTCGGTGACGTCATTCGCCTGTGAGCACTCCTTGTGGGAGGAGTCGTCCAGCCCCTCGTAGGAATTCCTTTGTCTGAGAAGTTGCTGAGAGACTGGCGCTTTGTTTG
The DNA here is from genome assembly GCF_902500255.1 of Thalassophryne amazonica. NCBI lineage: Eukaryota > Metazoa > Chordata > Actinopteri > Batrachoidiformes > Batrachoididae > Thalassophryne > Thalassophryne amazonica. Next base: position 45,472,458 of record NC_047118.1, read on the forward strand.
ATCAAAATTTTTTCTAAACCTGTGAGACACATCGAAGTGGACATGGTTCGAAAAATTTAAGCTGGTTTTCAGTGAAAATTTTAACGGCTGATGAGAGATTTTGAGGTGATACTGTCGCTTTAAGGACTTCCCACGGTGCGAGACGTCGCGCAACGCTCTCAGGCGGCGTCATCAGCCTGTTTCAAGCTGAAAACTTCCACATTTCAGGCTCTATTGATCCAGGACGTCGTGGGAGAACAGAAGTTTCAGTAGAAGTCGGTTTCAGCATTTTATCTGGATATTCCACTGTTAAAGGAGATTTTTTTAATGAAAGACGTGCGGACGGGTCCGCGCGTCGGCTCGCAGCCGCCGCGACGCTCCGCCACAGGAAAAACACCTCTGTTGGAAGCCTTAAGGACAAGTTGGAACATGTCCAGCTGTTAAACAATTTCTCATATACTCACTCCACTGAAAGCCATCAAAAGCCGCCTGGATTTTACAAATGGTTATCAACACGGAGGTGTTTTTCCTGTGCCGCCGCACCGCGCCGGCTGCGTCCCGACGCGCGGACCCGTCCGCATGTCTTTCATTAAAAAAATCTCCTTTAACAGTGGAATATCCAGATAAAATGCTGAAACCGACGACTTCTGAAACTTCTCTGTTCTCTCACGACGTCCTGGATCAATAGAGCCTGAAATGTGGAGGTTTTCAGCTTGAAACAGGCTGATGACGCCGCCTGAGAGCGCTGAGCGACGTCTCGCACCATGACAAGTCCTTAAAGCGACAGTATCGCCTCAAAATCTCTCATCAGCCGTTAAAATTTTCACTGAAAACCAGCTTAATTTTTCGAACCGTGTCCACTTCGATGTGTCTCACAGGTTTAGAAAAAAATTTGATCAAACAAAGCGCCAGTCTCTCAGCAACTTCTCAGACAAAGGAATTCCGACGAGGGGCTGGACGACTCCTCCCACAAGGAGTGCTCACAGGCGAATGACGTCACCGACAGGCATGGAAAAACTCCCGCATGCGCACGAGGGTTCAAGCATGACTGACGTAAAAACATATGAATGAAATCCATATAGTTTTTGAAAAAAATAAAAAGGACCTATACTTTATGGACAGCCCTCGTATATGGTGCTGTCGATTTTGCAAGTCTTACCACCTACAAAGAATGGAGAGGTCTGTAACTTTTATCACAGGTACACTTCAACTGTGAGAGACAGAATCAGTTTAAAAAAAAAAAAATCACATTGTATGATTTTAAATAATTAATTTTAATATATATAATTTATATATATCCTGCACAGCCCTTCACTTCACTGGCTCCAACCTTCCATCGCTTCAGGACCTGTACATCTCCAGGACACTGGGGCGTTCAGGTCGGATCAAAGCTAATCCTTCTCACCCTGGATAGGAGGCTGCGGTCCCTTTGGACCAGAACCTCCTGCCATAAGAACAGTTTTTTTCCCCTCTGCCGTTGGCCTCGTCAACAAGAACTTTTAGAACTTTAGATTGTTGCCATTACCACTAACAACCCTGTGTTATGTACTCTGTTTGCATGGATCACACATGGATATATATATATATATATATATATATATATATATATATATATATATATATATATAGTAATCCTACCCAACCTTGTGTATATATTTATCTTAGCTCATATATATTATATATTCTGTACATTTTGTAACATTGTTATAGTGTAAAGTTTTGATTATATATTATTTAACTGCTCTATTTTATATTTTTTTTTTTGCACAGAATTGTCTTTTATGTTAGCACCACGTACCACAGCAATTTCCTAATGTTGTGAACTTGTTCACTCATATGGCAATAAAATGTTTCTGATTCACTTTCAATGACAGACTGAAACAGCAGTCCCTGTGGTGTCCCAATGTTTTTTTTGTTTTTTTTCTTCCCAGCAGTCTGATGCCAGTGGTGATGCAAAGTACTTTATATGAGACAAAGAAATATTTGGATATTTCAGAGAATGAAAAAGTCGATAAAAAGCCAATAAAGTACAACATAAATTTAAGAAACTGCAAATACAGACAAATTGAATAGATCCTTATGAATACATTAGCTTTGTAAATACAAGCTCATTAAAGATTAAATTATAAGACTGTGATGTACTAACCTCTGTGAGGGCTTCCTGTTTGTGTTTTGTCTTGCCTGGTTGCACAACAATTATATCATCAATATGATAGGCTGCACTTGGGTGTGGTTTTCATCTTGCTAACATATGTCTGCTGTAGAAACCTCCCCCTCAACCACAACTTGGTAATGAAGTTAAATTTTAAAAGAGCACCATCTCATTGTTGTTTGGGCAAAATCCCAAGTTTTTCTCCATGAAATGCCATTGGGTGAATATTATACCAGGGAACAGAAGTGACTGAAATGTTTTATCAAATGATAGATAAAATATGTAGTTTTGTTAAATACTGATCCGCACAATAGTTTCATCCCAAGACCTTTGCTGAAATCACTGAGTATGTGAGTTATGTCTTGCTGTCCAAATAAATCTGACAATCAGAGCCACGACCATCTCAGGACCAAAGTGAACACTGATCCTTACTCTACCATGGACATTAACGTTTCTGTCAACATGACAGACAAACTCTGCCTGGACTCTTACTGGACTAAAGGTACAGTGTGTCATTTTTAAAGAAGAGAGCACGTGCTATGTCCATCAAATATTGTGTTTTTAAACTTTTCAATGTTATTTTCTTAACAGATAGAATAATACAAAAAAGAACTTTGATATTACAACATAAATGTAATTTTTTTTTTTCTATTATTCTTGCTTTCAATGCATCTAAAACCACTGAAATTTGAATTTTATCTCCCACACAGGAGAGAAGCAGTTTATGAAAAAGTGCAATTTCAGTACTTCCACAGTAGCATGCGCCCGGACACCCCTAGGTGACACCTTTGGCTTGCGCCTTGTCCGGACAACCAGCTTTTCCTATAGGACAAGTAAACTGTCAGGGTTACTTGTCCTATGGAGAAGTACACTAATATATATATATATATATATATATATATATAGTGAGGAAAATAAGTGTTTAAACACCCTGCGATTTTGCAAGTTCTCCCACTTAGAAATCATGCAGGGGTCTGAAATTTTCATCTTAGGTGCATGTCCACTGTGAGACATAATCTAAAAAAAATAAAAAAATCTGGAAATCCCAATGTATGACTTTTTTTTTTGTCCACTTCGATGTGTCTCACAGGTTTAGAAAAAAATTTGATCAAACAAAGCGCCAGTCTCTCAGCAACTTCTCAGACAAAGGAATTCCGACGAGGGGCTGGACGACTCCTCCCACAAGGAGTGCTCACAGGCGAATGACGTCACCGACAGGCATGGAAAAACTCCCGCATGCGCACGAGGGTTCAAGCATGACTGACGTAAAAACATATGAATGAAATCCATATAGTTTTTGAAAAAAATAAAAAGGACATATACTTTATGGACAGCCCTCGTATATGGTGCTGTCGATTTTGCAAGTCTTACCACCTACAAAGAATGGAGAGGTCTGTAACTTTTATCACAGGTACACTTCAACTGTGAGAGACAGAATCAGTTTAAAAAAAAAAAATCACATTGTATGATTTTAAATAATTAATTTTAATATATATAATTTATATATATCCTGCACAGCCCTTCACTTCACTGGCTCCAACCTTCCATCGCTTCAGGACCTGTACATCTCCAGGACACTGGGGCGTTCAGGTCGGATCAAAGCTAATCCTTCTCACCCTGGATAGGAGGCTGCGGTCCCTTTGGACCAGAACCTCCTGCCATAAGAACAGTTTTTTTCCCCTCTGCCGTTGGCCTCGTCAACAAGAACTTTTAGAACTTTAGATTGTTGCCATTACCACTAACAACCCTGTGTTATGTACTCTGTTTGCATGGATCACACATGGATATATATATATATATATATATAGTAATCCTACCCAACCTTGTGTATATATTTATCTTAGCTCATATATATTATATATTCTGTACATTTTGTAACATTGTTATAGTGTAAAGTTTTGATTATATATTATTTAACTGCTCTATTTTATTTATTTTTTTTTGCACAGAATTGTCTTTTATGTTAGCACCACGTACCACAGCAATTTCCTAATGTTGTGAACTTGTTCACTCATATGGCAATAAAATGTTTCTGATTCACTTTCAATGACAGACTGAAACAGCAGTCCCTGTGGTGTCCCAATGTTTTTTTTGTTTTTTTTCTTCCCAGCAGTCTGATGCCAGTGGTGATGCAAAGTACTTTATATGAGACAAAGAAATATTTGGATATTTCAGAGAATGAAAAAGTCGATAAAAAGCCAATAAAGTACAACATAAATTTAAGAAACTGCAAATACAGACAAATTGAATAGATCCTTATGAATACATTAGCTTTGTAAATACAAGCTCATTAAAGATTAAATTATAAGACTGTGATGTACTAACCTCTGTGAGGGCTTCCTGTTTGTGTTTTGTCTTGCCTGGTTGCACAACAATTATATCATCAATATGATAGGCTGCACTTGGGTGTGGTTTTCATCTTGCTAACATATGTCTGCTGTAGAAACCTCCCCCTCAACCACAACTTGGTAATGAAGTTAAATTTTAAAAGAGCACCATCTCATTGTTGTTTGGGCAAAATCCCAAGTTTTTCTCCATGAAATGCCATTGGGTGAATATTATACCAGGGAACAGAAGTGACTGAAATGTTTTATCAAATGATAGATAAAATATGTAGTTTTGTTAAATACTGATCCGCACAATAGTTTCATCCCAAGACCTTTGCTGAAATCACTGAGTATGTGAGTTATGTCTTGCTGTCCAAATAAATCTGACAATCAGAGCCACGACCATCTCAGGACCAAAGTGAACACTGATCCTTACTCTACCATGGACATTAACGTTTCTGTCAACATGACAGACAAACTCTGCCTGGACTCTTACTGGACTAAAGGTACAGTGTGACATTTTTAAAGAAGAGAGCACGTGCTATGTCCATCAAATATTGTGTTTTTAAACTTTTCAATGTTATTTTCTTAACAGATAGAATAATACAAAAAAGAACTTTGATATTACAACATAAATGTAATTTTTTTTTTCTATTATTCTTGCTTTCAATGCATCTAAAACCACTGAAATTTGAATTTTATCTCCCACACAGGAGAGAAGCAGTTTATGAAAAAGTGCAATTTCAGTACTTCCACAGTAGCATGCGCCCGGACACCCCTAGGTGACACCTTTGGCTTGCGCCTTGTCCGGACAACCAGCTTTTCCTATAGGACAAGTAAACTGTCAGGGTTACTTGTCCTATGGAGAAGTACACTAATATATATATATATATATATATATAGTGAGGAAAATAAGTGTTTAAACACCCTGCGATTTTGCAAGTTCTCCCACTTAGAAATCATGCAGGGGTCTGAAATTTTCATCTTAGGTGCATGTCCACTGTGAGACATAATCTAAAAAAAATAAAAAAATCTGGAAATCCCAATGTATGACTTTTTTTTTTGTCCACTTCGATGTGTCTCACAGGTTTAGAAAAAAATTTGATCAAACAAAGCGCCAGTCTCTCAGCAACTTCTCAGACAAAGGAATTCCGACGAGGGGCTGGACGACTCCTCCCACAAGGAGTGCTCACAGGCGAATGACGTCACCGACAGGCATGGAAAAACTCCCGCATGCGCACGAGGGTTCAAGCATGACTGACGTAAAAACATATGAATGAAATCCATATAGTTTTTGAAAAAAATAAAAAGGACCTATACTTTATGGACAGCCCTCGTATATGGTGCTGTCGATTTTGCAAGTCTTACCACCTACAAAGAATGGAGAGGTCTGTAACTTTTATCACAGGTACACTTCAACTGTGAGAGACAGAATCAGTTTAAAAAAAAAAAAATCACATTGTATGATTTTAAATAATTAATTTATATATATATAATTTATATATATCCTGCACAGCCCTTCACTTCACTGGCTCCAACCTTCCATCGCTTCAGGACCTGTACATCTCCAGGACACTGGGGCGTTCAGGTCGGATCAAAGCTAATCCTTCTCACCCTGGATAGGAGGCTGCGGTCCCTTTGGACCAGAACCTCCTGCCATAAGAACAGTTTTTTTCCCCTCTGCCGTTGGCCTCGTCAACAAGAACTTTTAGAACTTTAGATTGTTGCCATTACCACTAACAACCCTGTGTTATGTACTCTGTTTGCATGGATCACACATGGATATATATATATATATAGTAATCCTACCCAACCTTGTGTATATATTTATCTTAGCTCATATATATTATATATTCTGTACATTTTGTAACATTGTTATAGTGTAAAGTTTTGATTATATATTATTTAACTGCTCTATTTTATATATTTTTTTTTTGCACAGAATTGTCTTTTATGTTAGCACCACGTACCACAGCAATTTCCTAATGTTGTGAACTTGTTCACTCATATGGCAATAAAATGTTTCTGATTCACTTTCAATGACAGACTGAAACAGCAGTCCCTGTGGTGTCCCAATGTTTTTTTTGTTTTTTTCTTCCCAGCAGTCTGATGCCAGTGGTGATGCAAAGTACTTTATATGAGACAAAGAAATATTTGGATATTTCAGAGAATGAAAAAGTCGATAAAAAGCCAATAAAGTATAACATAAATTTAAGAAACTGCAAATACAGACAAATTGAATAGATCCTTATGAATACATTAGCTTTGTAAATACAAGCTCATTAAAGATTAAATTATAAGACTGTGATGTACTAACCTCTGTGAGGGCTTCCTGTTTGTGTTTTGTCTTGCCTGGTTGCACAACAATTATATCATCAATATGATAGGCTGCACTTGGGTGTGGTTTTCATCTTGCTAACATATGTCTGCTGTAGAAACCTCCCCCTCAACCACAACTTGGTAATGAAGTTAAATTTTAAAAGAGCACCATCTCATTGTTGTTTGGGCAAAATCCCAAGTTTTTCTCCATGAAATGCCATTGGGTGAATATTATACCAGGGAACAGAAGTGACTGAAATGTTTTATCAAATGATAGATAAAATATGTAGTTTTGTTAAATACTGATCCGCACAATAGTTTCATCCCAAGACCTTTGCTGAAATCACTGAGTATGTGAGTTATGTCTTGCTGTCCAAATAAATCTGACAATCAGAGCCACGACCATCTCAGGACCAAAGTGAACACTGATCCTTACTCTACCATGGACATTAACGTTTCTGTCAACATGACAGACAAACTCTGCCTGGACTCTTACTGGACTAAAGGTACAGTGTGTCATTTTTAAAGAAGAGAGCACGTGCTATGTCCATCAAATATTGTGTTTTTAAACTTTTCAATGTTATTTTCTTAACAGATAGAATAATACAAAAAAGAACTTTGATATTACAACATAAATGTAATTTTTTTTTCTATTATTCTTGCTTTCAATGCATCTAAAACCACTGAAATTTGAATTTTATCTCCCACACAGGAGAGAAGCAGTTTATGAAAAAGTGCAATTTCAGTACTTCCACAGTAGCATGCGCCCGGACACCCCTAGGTGACACCTTTGGCTTGCGCCTTGTCCGGACAACCAGCTTTTCCTATAGGACAAGTAAACTGTCAGGGTTACTTGTCCTATGGAGAAGTACACTAATATATATATATATATATATATATATATATATAGTGAGGAAAATAAGTGTTTAAACACCCTGCGATTTTGCAAGTTCTCCCACTTAGAAATCATGCAGGGGTCTGAAATTTTCATCTTAGGTGCATGTCCACTGTGAGACATAATCTAAAAAAAATAAATAAAAAAATCTGGAAATCCCAATGTATGACTTTTTTTTTTTTAATAATTTATTTGTATGTTACTGCTGCAATAAGTATTTGAACACCTACCAACCAGCAAGAATTCTGGCTCACACAGACCTGATAATTTTTCTTTAAGAAGCCCTCTTACTCTGTACTCTTTACCTGTATTAATTGCACCTGTTTCAACTTGTTACCTGTATAAAAGACACCTGTTCACACACTCAATCAATCACACTCCAAGCTGTCCACCATAGACAAGACCAAAGAGCTGTCTAACGACACCAGGGACAAAACTGTAGACCTGCACAAGGCTGGGATGGACTACAGGACAACAGGCAAGCAGCTTGGTAGAAGACAACTATTATGAATATTTATTAGAAAGTGGAAGAAACAAGATAACTGTCAATCTCACTCGGTCTGGGATTCCATGCAAGATCTCACTTTGTGGGATAAGGATGATTCTGAGAAAGCTCAGAACTACACAGGAGGACCTGGTCAATAATCTGAAGAGAGCTGGGACCACAGTCACAAAGATTACATTAGTAACACATGATACTGTCATGGTTTAAAATCCTGCAGGGCAGCAAGGTCCCCCTGCTCAAGCCAGCACATGCCCAGGCTTGTTTGAAGTTCACCAGTGACCATCTGGATGATCCAGAGGAGGCATGGGAGAAGGTCATGTGGTCAGATGAGACCAGAACAGAGCTTTTTGGAATCAACTCCACTTACCATGTTTAGAGGATGAGAACAACCCCAAGAAAACCATCCCAACCATGAAGCATGGGGGTGGAAACATCATACTCTGGGGTGCTCTTCTGCAAAAAGGACAGGACGACTGCACCGTACTGAAGGGAGGATGGATGGGGTCATATATTGAGAGATTTTGGCAAACAACCTCCTTCCCTCAGTAAGAGCATTGAAGATGGGTCATGGCTGGGTCTTCCAGCATGACAATGACCCCAAACACACAGCCAGGGCAACTAAGGAGGGGCTCCGTAAGAAGCATTTCAAGGTCCTGGAGTGCCCTGGCCAGTCTCCAGACCTGAACTCAATAGAAAATCTTTGGAGGGAGCTGAAACTCCAAACCTGAAAGATCTAGAGAAGATCTGTATGGAGGAGTGGACCAAAATCCCTGCTGCAGTGTGTGCAAACCTGGTGAAAAACTACAGGAAACGTTTGACCTCTGTAAACAAAGGCTACTGTACCAAATATTAACATTGATTTTCACAGGTGTTCAAATACTTATTTGCAGCAGTAACATACAAATAAATTATTAAATCATACATTGTGATTTCCGGATTTTTTTTTTCTTTTCGTTTTTTAGATTATGTCTCTCACAGTGGACATGCACCTAAGATGAAAATTTCAGACCCCTCCATGATTTGTAAGTGGGAGAACTTGCAAAATCGCAGGGTGTTCAAATACTTATTTTCCTCACTGTGTGTGTGTGTGTGTGTGTGTATATATATATATATATATATATAATTTCTTAACCTTCGTGACCCACATCGAATAACTAAGAAATTTTCAAATAATGTTCAAAAATATATTTGAAAGCATACTAAGTAACATGGCAACCTAAGAATCCCACAATTATTTTAAAAAGTGGAAAAAACCTCCACTGTGGATTAGTGGTTAGCACTGTTGCCTCACAGCGAGAAGGTCATGGGTTCAATTCCTGCCTGTAGCCTTTCTGTGTGGAGTTTGCATGTTCTCCCCGTGTTTCCGTGGGTTTCCTCCGGGTGCTCCGGTTTCCTCCCACATCCAAAGACATGCGGGTTAGATGGATTGGAATCTTTAAATTGTCTGTAGGTGTGCGTGTGGGTGTGAATGTGTTTGTTTGTCTGTTTGTGGCCCTGCGACAGACTTGCATCCTGTCCTGGGTGTACCCCGCCTCGCGCTCTATGACTGCGGGGATAGGCTCCAGCCCCCCGTGAGCCTTGTTTGACTAAGTGGTTGCAGATGAATGAGTGTCTGTGTGTGTGTGTGTGAAAAAACAGTAAATCATGGTGAAATAAGTGGGAGGTAAGTTTTCATTATACAACCCCTGGCAAAAATTATGGAATCACCGGCCTCAGAGGATGTTCATTCAGTTGTTTAATTTTGTAGAAAAAAAGCAGATCACAGACATGACACAAAACTAAAGTCATTTCAAATGGCAACTTTCTGGCTTTAAGAAACACTATAAGAAATCAAGAAAAAAAGATTGTGGCAGTCAGTAACGGTTACTTTTTTAGACCAAGCAGAGGAAAAAAATATGGAATCACCCTGTAAATTTTCATCCCCCAAATTAACACCTGCATCATATCAGATCTGCTCATTGACACTGACCCTATGCCATGACATTGACCCTATGTGTCTTTTTGCAAGGAATGTTTTTGCAGTTTTTGCTCTATGGCAAGATGCATTATCATCTTGAAAAATGATTTCATCATCCCCAAACATCCTTTCAATTGTCCAAAATATCAACATAAACTTGTGCATTTATTGATGATGTAATGACAGCCATTTCCCCAGTGCCTTTACCTGACATGCAGCCCCATATCATCAATGACTGTGGAAATTTACATGTTCTCTTCAGGCAGTCATCTTTATAAATCTCATTGGAAAGGCACCAAACAAAAGTTCCAGCATCATCACCTTGCCCAAAGCAGATTCGAGATTCATCACTGAATATGACTTTCATCCAGTCATCCACAGTCCACGATTGCTTTTCTTTAGCCCATTGTAACCTTGTTTTTTTCTGTTTAGGTGTTAATGATGGCTTTCGTTTAGCTTTTCTGTATGTAAATCCCATTTCCTTTAGGCGGTTTCTTACAGTTCGGTCACAGACGTTGACTCCAGTTTCCTCCCATTCGTTCCTCATTTGTTTTGTTGTACATTTTTCGATTTTTGAGACATATTGCTTTATGTTTTCTGTCTTGATGCTTTGATCTCTTCCTTGGTCAACCAGTACGTTTGCCTTTAACAACCTTCCCATGTTGTTTGTATTTGGTCCAGAGTTTAGACACAGCTGACTGTGAACAACCAACATCTTTTGCAACATTGCGTGATGATTTACTCTCTTTTAAGAGTTTGATAATCCTCTCCTTTGTTTCAATTGACATCTCTCGTGTTGGAGCCATGATTCATGCCAGTCCACTTGGTGCAACAGCTCTCCAAGGTGTGTTCACTCCTTTTTAGATGCAGACTAACGAGCAGATCTGATATGATGCAGGTGTTAGTTTTGGGGATGAAAATTTACAGGGTGATTCCATAATTTTTTCCTCAGAATTGAGTGATTCCATATTTTTTTCCTCTGCTTGGTCTAAAAAAGTAACCGTTACTGACTGCCACAATCTTTTTTTCTAGATTTCTTATAGTGTTTCTTAAAGCCAGAAAGTTGCCATTTGAAATGACTTTAGTTTTGTGTCATGTCTGTGATCTGCTTTTTTTTCTACAAAATTAAACAACTGAATGAACATCCTCCGAGGCCGGTGATTCCATAATTTTTGCCAGGGGTTGTAAAGCTAGTGTCAGGATTCTTGAATGAGTGGCATAAAAAAGGAGGAGGACACAAATGCAGACCCACAGCCAGAGATGAGAGAATTATCAAAAGGCTTTATCTGGGGGCAAAACAGTGGTTTGGTACACGTGTAGGCAGGCAACGATACAGAGGTAACAGGTAGACGTTGGGCTGAGGCATAGTCAAAAACAAGCATTGTTAAAAAAAAAACAGTGAGACAGACTATGCAGAGACGAGAGCAGAGTCCAAAAACACAAGCAGGGTCATACACGGTAAGGCAACCAGATCAAAGACAAAACTATGGCATGAAAAAACAGCAAAAAAGGGACAAGGGCAGAAGCACAAGGCATGGAGCACAAGGAACTAGCAGTGGAGAACATGCAAGGCGGGGCTTAAATGCAGCTGGGGTAATCAGGACAAGTCAGTTGTGGTGAAGGTGAGGGCGTGACAAAGATGCAGGTGCAAGAGAGTGCAGGACAGTGAAACTTTAGTAAACAGAAGCAGAGTGAAAGCTGGTGCAAGAGAGTGCAGGAAAGTGAAACTAAGTAAAAAGAAGCAGAGAATTCAGAGAAGCAGAGAATTCAGTGACAGACACTAGAAAATAAAATGAGACCAAAAAAGTTCAAGTTCAACAAGGAAAAAGATCAAGACTAAATTAGAACGGGACTAAATGTGGCAACAGTATATAAACAGACAGTGCAATCAGTGACTGAAAAGAAACAGAAAAACAGAACAACAAAGTAAATAAAGGGCAGAGACAAAAACTAAAACAGCACTATGAGGCAAAAGAAAACAACCAAACAGAAATTCACCAGGCAGGATCACAGAAGGAGGGCAAAACCATAACAGGAGCCTGGAGACGGCCAAACCATGACAGCTAGAAATGAATGACCTAGTTGTCTGATGATTTGCAGACAATAAATATATAAAAACTTTAAAAGCCCAAGCCTGAAACCCCCCACACATTTAAACAGCGTCTTCATGCCAAACTGGAAATTCTGTGAGCAGACCCACAGATTTCTCCATCTTGTCAGCTGCATTTAGTTAAATCCACAGTAAATCCATCAATCGATCCAGTGAAATCCATAAAATCCTCAGATTTCGGCATCGTTGTTGCTGCACTAGTTTCTGTCGCTCTCAGCTGACAGAGCCATTGTTGACACGTGGGCAGCAATGTGGTCAGGGTACCGTGTTATACATCAAATGTGAAACAGTCGAATATTTTAGCGAACCAAATGCACGCATGTGTTGGGGGTGGGAGCGGGCGGAGCGCGCGATACACGCACACATGTTGTGGGTGGAGTCAGCTCGACAGTGATTGTCTGCTGACTGTTGTTGTGTTAATAGTACGAATGGCCACACATTTTCTAAGTGCCAAACAAGCGGTGTTAGATGTTTGTGCGTCACCTGGAATTTGGCCGCCACCTGCTGCGAGAGGGTTCGATGGGCTCTCACAGGGCTCACTCTGTCTTTCAGCCGCTGGTGTGCTCAAATAGTTGTAGCAACAGGAGTACAAGGCGTTAGAGGCAGGTACTTTTTTACACATTTTGCATACGATTCCTGCTTCATGCGGACTTTATGCTCAATTTGACCAAATTCGCACTATGTATGAAGGGGCCCTAAGTAATATGAGGCTTTATGAGTGAACCATATTTATGATAGTGATCCTAACGGTATGATCATGAAAATGTTATGAATAATGAAATAGTGAACTTTATAATTCCAAGCACACCCCTTCCTGCTTATAAACAATAAAAATCAACACTATTATAGGCTTTAGTTAAATATAAGTTTTCTTCCTCTAGCAGACTTTCTTTTATTTTAATTTTAAATAAGTTTGTGATTTATATTTCCTAAATTGCCAGTACTTATTTTGTGTGGATTTACAGCTATGAGTGGTAGAACTCAATCCTCTACAGGAGCAGGCAGAAGAGAGCTGACTACCAGCGAGAAAGGAAGAGGGAGAAAAAAAAAATTATTTTCACACCATACAGATTTGCAAGTGTATCACATGAGTCATGCACAGGCAGACTATTTTGACTTATGGTTAAAATGTTAAACATATATACAGTGAGGAAAATAAGTATTTGAACACTGCAGTTTTGCAAGTTATCCCACTTAGAAATCATGGAGGGTCTGAATTTTTATCTTAGGTGCATGTCCACTGTGAGAGACATAATCTAAAAAAAAACAAAAAAAAAAACAAAATCCAGAAATCACAATGTATGATTTTTTTTAAATAATTTATTTGTATATTACTGCTGCAAATAAGTATTTGAACACCTACCAACCAGCAAGAATTCTGGCTCACACAGACCTGTTCATTTTTCTTTAAGAAGCCCTCTAAAAAATATAAAAGACACCTGTTCACACACTCAATCAACCACACTCCAACCTGTCCACCACAGCCAAGACCAAAGAGCTGTCTAAGGACACCAGGGACAAAACTGTAGACCTGCACAGGGCTGGGATGGACTACAGGACAACAGGCAAGCAGCTTGGTAGAAGACAACAATTGTTACGATTATTTATTAGAAAGTGGAAGAAACACAAGATGACTGTCAATCTCCCTCGGTCTGTGATTCCATGCAAGATCTCACTTTGTGGGGTAAGGATGATTGTGAGAAAGCTCAGAACTACACAGGAGGACCTGGTCAATGACCTGAAGAGAGCTGGGACCACAGTCACAAAGATTACATTAGTAACACATGATGGTTCATGGTTTAAAATCTTGCAGTGCAGCAAGGTCCCCCTGCTCAAGCCAGCACATGTCCAGGCCCATTTGAAGTTCACCAGTGACCATCTGGATGATCCAGAGGAGGCATGGAAGAAGGTCATGTGGTCAGATGAGACCAAAATAGAGCTTTTTGGAATCAACTCCATTTACCATGTTTAGAGGATGAGAACAACTCTAAGAAAACCATCCCAACCATGAAGCATGGGTGTGGAAACATCATACTCTGGGGGTGCTCTTCTGCAAGTGGGACAGGACGACTGCACCGTATTGAAGGGAGAATGGATGGGGTCATGTATTGCGAGATTTTGTTAAACAACCTCCTTCCCTCAGTAAGAGCACTGAAGATGGGTCATGGCAAGAGCATTGAAGATGGGTCATGGCTGGGTCTTTCAGCATGACAATGACCCCAATCACACAGCCAGGGCAACTAAGGAGGGGCTCCGTAAGAAGCATTTCAAGGTCCTGGAGTGGCCTGGCCAGTCTCCAGACCTGAACTCAATAGAAAATCTTTGGAGGGAGCTGAAACTCCAAACCTGAAAGATTTGGAGAAGATTTGTGTGGAGGAGTGGACCAAAATCCCTGTTGCAGTGTGTGCAAACGTGGTTCAAAACTCTATAATTGCAAACAAAGGCTACTGTACCAAATATTAACATTGATTTTCACAGGTGTTCAAATACTTTTTTTGCAGCAGTAACATACAAATAAATTATTAAAAAAAAAAAATCATACATTGTGATTTCCAAAATTTATTTTTTTAGATTATGTCTCTCACAGTGGAGATGCACCTAAGATGGAAATTTCAGACCCCTCCATGATTTCTAAGTGGGAGAACTTGCAAAATCACAGGGTGTTCAAATACTTATTTTCCTCACTGTACGTATATATATACGAGGGCTGTCAATAAAGTTACGGTCCTTTTTATTTTTTTCAAAAACTATATGGATTTCATTCATATGTTTTTACGTCAGACATGCTTGAACCCTCGTGCGCATGCGTGAGTTTTTCCACGCCTGTCGGTGACGTCATTCGCCTGTGAGCACTCCTTGTGGGAGGAGTCGTCCAGCCCCTCGTCGGAATTCCTTTGTCTGAGAAGTTGCTGAGAGACTGGCGCGTTGTTTGATCAGAATTTTTTCTAAACCTGTGAGACACATCGAAGTGGACACGGTTCGAAAAATTAAGCTGGTTTTCAGTGAAAATTTTAACAGCTGATGAGAGATTTTGAGGTGATTCTGTCGCTTTAAGGACTTTTCACGGTGTGAGACGTCGCGCTGCGCTCTCAGGCGGCGTCATCAGCCTGTTCAAGCTGAAAACCTCCACATTTCAGGCTCTATTGATCCAGGACGTCGTGAGAGAACAGAGAAGTTTCAGAAGAAGTCGGTTTCAGCATTTTATCCGGATATTCCACTGTTAAAGGAGATTTTTTTAATGAAAGACGTGCGGACGGGTCCGCGCGTCGGGACGCAGCCGACGCGGTGCGGCGGCACAGGAAAAACACCTCCGTGTTGATAACCATTTGTAAAATCCAGGCGGCTTTTGATGGCTTTCAGTGGAGTGAGTATATGAGAAATTGTTTAACAGGCAGGACATGTTCCAACTTGTCCTTAAGGCTTTCAACAGAGGTGTTTTTCCTGTGGCGGAGCGTCGCGGCGGCTGCGTCCCGACGCGCGGACCCGTCCGCACGTCTTTCATTAAAAAAATCTCCTTTAACAGTGGAATATCCGGATAAAATGCTGAAACCGACTTCTTCTGAAACTTCTCTGTTCTCTCACGACGTCCTGGATCAATAGAGCCTGAAATGTGGAGGTTTTCAGCTTGAACAGGCTGATGACGCCGCCTGAGAGCGCTGCGCGACGTCTCGCACCGTGAAAAGTCCTTAAAGCGACAGTATCACCTCAAAATCTCTCATCAGCCGTTAAAATTTTCACTGAAAACCAGCTTAATTTTTCGAACCATGTCCACTTCGATGTGTCTCACAGGTTTAGAAAAAATTTTGATCAAACAAAGCGCCAGTCTCTCAGCAACTTCTCAGACAAAGGAATTCCGACGAGGGGCTGGACGACTCCTCCCACAAGGAGTGCTCACAGGCGAATGACGTCACCGACAGGCGTGGAAAAACTCACGCACGCGCACGAGGGTTCAAGCATGTCTGACGTAAAAACATATGAATGAAATCCATATAGTTTTTGAAAAAAATAAAAAGGACCGTAACTTTATTGACAGCCCTCGTATATATATATATATATATATATATATATATATATATATATATATATATATATATACTTAAAAAAATATCTGTTTGACATCAGCTAAATGAAATAAAGCTACAGCTAGGATAAAGTGTTAACAGTGTGAACACTACACATCTTCGTCTTCTGTGTCTGAGTTTTCATCTAAGGCAGTGGCGGTTTTTGATACGGGCCATGCGGGCTGTTGCTCTGGGCGGCATTTATGGAGGGGCGGCACCGTGGGGATGAGCACTTGAAAAAAAAAATCATGTCCACTGCAAAATGGTTTTCTTGTCACTGTGTGTAGAATTGGCAAATTGGTGCCCCCTGTAGGCAGCTGCAGGTGCCCCTGCTTACTGAAGCAGGGGTGGAAGAAGGGGGAAGAGTGCGACAGTTCACCTCTGGGTTTCTCTAATGGGAGGGACAAGTGAGGGGGAGGTGGTTCGTGGGCTAAGGTCTGTTACACCTTGACTTTCTTCCAATGTCTGAGGGCCCCTGCTGGAGCTGTTGCCCCCCCGACCCGAACCCGGAAAAGCGGTTGAAGAGGAGTATGAGTATGTCCTGCTGCACACGGAGAGGATTCAGCTTTATCCCGAGCTGGGCGCAACCGAATTCTTTCCGTGTGCTGGAGGAAACCGAGGACAGGCGCTCTCCTCCCATCTGCTCCGCTTTGGCTCCGTCCACTTAGGACGCAGCACAGAACCAGAACTCTGAGCCACATTTCTCTGCGGATCACACAGCAAATGAGGCAGGCAGTCAGTTTATACAACCCCTGGCAAAAATTATGGAATCACCGGCCTCGGAGGATGTTCATTCAGTTGTTTAATTTTGTAGAAAAAAAGCAGATCACACAGATGACACAAAACTAAAGTCATTTCAAATGGCAACTTTCTGGCTTTAAGAAACACTATATGAAATCAAGAAAAAAAAGATTGTGGCAGTCAGTAACGGTTACTTTTTTAGACCAAGCAGAGGAAAAACATATGGAATCACTCAATTCTGAGGAAAAAATTATGGAATCACCCTGTAAATTTTCATTCCCAAAACTAACACCTGCATCATATCAGATCTGCTCGTTGACATTGACCCTATGCCATGACATTGATCCTATGTGTCTTTTTGCAAGGAACGTTTTCACAGTTTTTGCTCTATGGCAAGATGCATTATCATCTTGAAAAATGATGATGAACTTGTGGAAAAAAGTTTGCAAAAAGGACAGCCTGCCTATCTGTAAAGACGGCTTAGAACTTATGCTGTGTTCACATTACTAGCTGAAGTGACTGAATCTGACCATTTTTTTGTGCCTGCAAGACTGTTTTTACAATAATTTTGTAGCAGCTGGCAACTCTTTTTGTTGTCATGTACACTAACATAATAATAATAATAATAATAATAATAATAATAATAATAATAATAACAATGATAATTAAATTTAAAATTAGGCTTATCATCATAATTAACTGGTTTATTTAATTTGATTTGATTGGTTCATTTGATTTCATTGGCATGGGAACGCTAGAAACATTTCAGTTTAGATTTTTGTTTGTTCCACAGATGAAGATCAAAAATTGGGAGAAAAAAAGGCAAAACATTACATGATCAAATTTCTGTCAAACTTAAAACTTTAGCAGATTAGTTAATGCTAAGTATTTACACATTTAGCCTAATATGTACAAACATCAAGATATGTTCCTTCCTGAAAGACAGATTAATAAAGTGTGTAATGTAAGGCATGTTTATTCAAACTTGCAATTCATGGATGTTTTGAAGTAATATTGTATGTAGCCTGCAATTTCAATGATGTCAATTTCAATGACAATTTCAGGTTTTTGCTTTAGATTTTCTAAAGATTTCCTGCGAGCGCCCGTCCTCTTTAATATGGTAACTCGGTCCGGGAGCACATTCTTCAGATTTAAGTTGTCCCAAGCTTCTGGGCCCACATTCCGGCGATTGATGGAATATCTGTCCAGATACTCCCTGAAGGCTTCTTCGTCTTTTCTCCTGCTCAACTAAGCGTTCTGTCTGTTTTTTAACTGTTGAGGTTGTTCCTCTCACACTTCCTAAGGGCAATTTTTGCCACACCGGGTCAAAGCTTGTGTGGAGCTGGTCCGGGCTTTTATATTCTTGACTATTTACTCCAGAATTAGGACCTCTCGGGGATATCAATTCATCTTCACTTTCCTCTGGCTCGTTTTCCTCATTACTTTGTTCGGGTTTGGCCTGGAAATCTATCTTGCTCTCGTCTGCAGTGTCGAAGATCTGACTTCCATTCCTATCTTCCATTATAGGATATTGTTCCTTAAGCATTCTTCCTAACCCTTTTAGCCATTCTGCCATGGACTTAAACTCAGCATACACGGACGCTGATTTTGCTTTAACATCAACCAGGACTGTCTCTACTCCCAACAACCCAGCTGTCATTTTTACTACAGAGTCATAACTTTTCTCAGGACTTATTAAGGTGGTGATTTGTCCTCTTTTCCACTCTTCTCCAAGAAGTTTGCACCACCACTCAAGCCACTCTCTGGTCCCCGTCTTGTCCTTTGGGACTGGTGGGCTTTCCAAAACGGCCAGGATCTGCCCCTCCTTATGCTGACCTGGATAATATATCCCTAATGTGCGTATAGTTCCTACCATAGCTTCTTTGAAACTTTTTCATCAGTTTCTACACTTTGATCTCTGACATATTTTTGAACTGTTTCTGCCCAAGAATCATATCCTCGTCCATACAATACCACTCTGTGTGGCCGAATATTCACTTCTTTTTCCTCGTCTTGTTCGGATTCAGGGGTTGCTACGGGTCCTGACTCTTCTTCAGTCATATTTTCACTGCTTGTTTTTAACACTAACCTTACTGTTTCGTACTGATTATCCTCTCTTTATTCTCTCGGTTGCTGAGATTGTCGATTCCATCACTGTCGTCTCCTTGACTTCAGCTATGGTCCTTGTCGTCTCGAGTCGTCTGCCTCTCAAAGCCTCTCTTGGCGCCTTGAGTCAGGGATGAGTGACAGACTACTTGGCTATTCAGCGCTAATTCCAAAGGTTAACTCCAAATCAGCTGCTCCTTTTCCCGCTTCTCCCCTCAGGAACCTCACGGGTTGATGATCCTATTCTCTCTTGTAGATCACCATTTTGCACGGTATACTCTCATACCTGCTTTCTTTGACGATCCGATCCAGCAGGCTCCCTCGTCTGCTTCCCTTCCTCGTCGTTTCGTGACGATCCAGCAGGCTATCTCCGTCTGCTTCTCGTCCCAGTTCAGATGATCCAGCAGTGACACATCTGCTTCTCGTCCTTGATCCCAGCTCCCTGAGATGCTTACTCCTGTTGTCTTTACTTCGTCCTTCTGGTGGTCGCCCCCAAACTTCCACACCTCTGGAAAGAGATATGTTTCAAGCCGTTACTGGACCTATACAGGCCATCAGCCGACACTCTCCACACACTGCCTCCTTTGGTGATCTACTCAGGGGCTTTCCACCTATCCAATGGCAAAGACTCTCCTTTGGCCAGGATTCTTCCTCGGACCCGACTACACTTCGTCAGGTCCCTGTTCGGGCGCCACGTGTCAGATCCCGTTATTATTTTCTTTTAGATACACGCGGCACACGCTCACCCTCCGATGAGTGCGTTTGTGTACTAAAAACCAGCTCTCCGTCTCTGGGGTCCAACCTTCGTGTCTCCACAGGTATTACCCAGCAGGGCTGCACAAAGGCTGTTCAAGCTGGTGGCGAGGAGATTCGTCTAGCCGCTCACTGCCTCCATCCAGACGTCCACCCCGCTGACGCTGATCTCGCACCCCGGTCGAATAGCCTCCTCTGGAACCAGGATACGAGCCGGCCACGCCCGTTAACGGCAGCTCTCCTCTTATGGATCAGGGCTCTTGGAATGTTGCTAGATTTTTAATTTAGTGACTCGTACAGCGAGTCCCCAGGATGCGTTAATTTCATTAAAAACCAGACTAACCTTTCAGAGCACTTTTTGATGTTATACACCCAATAAACTTTAACTTTTACACCTTAAGAAGCATCAATAAATCCAATGTCCGAGCCTTAACACTTTAACTGCATGCTTGGAAATTTATTGCAGGTTTTGCAAGTACTGACAACATAATCAAAATAGGTTATATGATGATAATTTCACAACAGTAATTAAAATATAATCAGAATAGTAATTGGCAGAGATTTTTGTTTTTGATTCAATAATGCTGTCTGATCTCACTCTGACTGGACTGGATTAACTTCTTAACAATTTTTCTAGGAGTGAGGGAAGGAGGTTTTTGATGTTAAAATCCCCAGTTCGATGAACTTGATTTCCTCTTCATCAGCTATTAGTTGTTAGCTGACCACGATCCTTGTGTGATGTTGTAATCCTTCAGGAAATAAATCCACATAAGAGTTTATTCCTTCTTCAATCAACCAAAAGTTGATCTAATCCATTCTGGTATGATGTGATGTTCCTTGAGAGAGAAAATGTTGAAACTTCCTCACTCAGACTTAAGGCCAGTGATTATTCTCCAATGCTCTGCTACTCCGTGACTGGATGGCCTGAGTGGGAGTTGAAAACTCTCTCAAATGATGTCTTATGTCTCCAATCCTCTCACTCCACGATTCCAATTGCAGCTCACAAGATGGTCAAGTCTTGTGATCTCCTCGTAGCAGGGGAGAAGTGACAACAGCACCTCTCCCTGGAAGAATAACCCCGTTTCCTGATGTTCCACAGTTTTTATATGAGACCATTCTTTGTTGTTCAGTTGATCTTGGTTACCATGGGGACGATGGTGACTCAAAACCTCCTCCCTACTCCTTCCCTTACTGGAAGCCATCTGCAGAACTTATTTCTCGGCTGCCAGTAACTTATTTCACAAGTTCCTCTTTTCTGTTAACACATCAGCTTTTCTGAGAATTCATTCTTTTTAAATCATGTCTTTAGAATCACATCAATCATATTCAATCATTTCATTACAACTCTCTTTCACATAAAAACAATTCAAATGACCATATACAACATTTTCATTCCTTATTATTCATTTCATATTTTATCACATCTTAACTATTTGATCAGTTGTTTTTCTCATCAGCTGTTCTGGCCTCGCTTGCGACATCACTAACTTCTTCTTTTTCTCTGCACCCTTTATGAAAAACAACTCATATAGTCATTCATTTCACTTATTTGTAACATACTTTTTCTAATCAACTCTTTCTTTTATTACATTAATAGTTCATTTAATTATACTTATGTTAGAATCATTTTAGACATATTCCATCGTCTTCACCACTGAGTTCATTCCATGGGCCTCCCCATCTGCAATGGAAAAGTCCGGTATGACCTCACTTGCTCTGGGAAAGTACCAAACACTGTCCAGTTTATTCCAACAACGTGTATTAATCCCATGGCACGTATTATATTCCAAGATGAAAACAAGCTGAAAGCAAGCTTAAAGTCATCTTTCTTGACAACCCGAACACAGCTCTCACTTTGTGAGTAAAGAGATTGGATGGCCCCGAGAACGGACCCCCTCACTCCATACTCCTGCAGAACCTCCCACAGTATCTCCCGGGGTACCCGATCATACACCTTCTCCAAGTCCACAAAACACATGTAGACTGGGTGGGCATACTCCCAGGCCCTCTCCAGGATCCTTGTGAGAGTAAAGAGCTGGTCGGTTGTTCCACATGTTTTAAAGTGTTAAGCTTTATTCACTATGCCCGCAAGAATATGTTAGCGGTTATTGGAACTAAATTTATTCTAAGCTAATTGGTTCGCTGAGTGTTTTCAAAGTTAACTGAAAAGCTAATCTGCTAATGAAAACATTAGCTTTGATAATTAGCAGTTAGCGGATTAGCGAAACTGTGCCCACCACTGAGTATATCTAATGTCTAACTGATTACATGATTTGGCTGCAGCAAGCATGCACTGTCTACAACTGTATGAAATAGCTGTTAACTCTTGTTAATGATGAAGGTCAGTCAACATATAATCAAACTGCAACAAATGACTGGATTGGAAAAAAAACACCTAAAGGAAATTATCCTGACTAAGGTACAGTATGATATGCAGTACCTTTTCACAAACTGTTCACCATGTACAGGTGGTTCATTGATTTCCACCACTATGAAAACAATGATAAAGGTAATGAGGTCATTGTACACATTCACATAATTTTGCAATGTGTAAGACTAAAAAGTAGACATGCCTGTCAGCTGTGACATAGCTGTTAGAGCATACAGAGAAAAGTCTGGACTGCGGGTCACAGAGCTTTCTCTTATCGTGCCCCTGTTCTGTGGAATGATCTCCCTGCGTCAATAAAACAGTCAGATTCTGTGGAGATTTTCAAGTCCAGACTTAAGACACACTTATTTTCCCTTTCATGATATGGCTAGCATACTGGTACAGTTTTGTTTTATGCATTTTACTCTTTTAATTCATTTATGAGTAATTGGAGCGGGCTGCGGCCTCAACTTTACCTAAATTCTGGGTCTTTTGGTGAAGTTTAGGGCTAGTGGCCGGCGATCACCTTAGTATTTCTCTGTTTTTCTTGCTGTTTAATGCTGGCAAATTATACAGTATTTTTTGTCTTTCTGTTGCCTGATTCTGTTTTTTTCTCTGTTTAAGATGCAGCTCCATCCAGAGATGGGCGTTGCATTCGTGTTGGTGATCCTGCTGTCCTGTGCACCAATAGCATTTCTTGTATATTTGTCGGTGAATTGTTCTGTAATTTATGTTTGTAGCATGGCCCAAGCAGAGGGTCACCCCTTTGAGTCTGGTCTGCTTGAGGTTTCTTCCTCAGAGGGAGTTTTTCCTTACCACTGTTGGTCTGGGGGTTGGTAAGGTTAGACCTTACCTGTGTGAAGTGCTTTGAGGCAACTCTGTTGTGATTTGGTGCTATATAAATGAAAATAAATTGAAATTGAAATTACTTTTGTATACACATGATGTATAAGGACCATATTATGTTTGTTGCAGGATCAACAAGTGGTCAACAATAACTGAAAGTAAGAGATTGGGCTGAAATACGACCATCAACATAAAAACATACCCCACAACGAGAGAACGGTTGCAGAAGCTCAACCTGTCATCGAAACAGCAACCATCTAGGAGACAAGTTTAGGAAAAAAGGACTACCAAATCTTAAGTGAATTCAGATGCTAAAGCAGCTCCATCATCCAAATAATGATAACTACAGCTGGAGTGTCAGGGGTCCCTATGGTGGAACCAATGACGATGGGATCAAATCTCCAGTACATGGCTCTCAACTAGAATATTAATTTCTAATCACTGATAACCATCCTTTTATTAAGGGGAGGTGATGGTGTAGTGGTTAAGCCTTGGGCTTGAGACCAGAGGATCCTCGGTTCAAATCCCAGCCTTCCTGGAAAATCACTTGCCCCCCTGGGCAAGGTCCCTAATCCCCCAGTTGTAGTGGGCGCCTTGCATGGCAGCAGCCTGACGTCCGAGTGAATGTGAGGCATTGATGTGTAAAGTGCTTTGAGCATCTGATTCAGATGGAAAAGCGCTATATAAATGCAGTCCATTCAATCTAATGCGTGATATTATGTAAACTGACATAATGAACATGTTTTCATATCACATGTTCGCTAAAACACCTCCAGCTTTTAATACTGCAAATATGTATCACAATTGGTTTTCAATCTTCAATACATGCTAGATTGTGAGCAATTTCAGTTTGTGGTCCACAAGGATGTGCAATACCAATGTAAAAAAAACAACCTTTGCAATAAATTGAAAATTCATAGCCTGATGTAACTGTGGCTGTTTCAACAGGTTCTGAACCTAAACCTCACAGAGTAGGCGTGATGGTGTTACACTGTCAGACAATAACAGACCGTGAGATCAACTGTGAGTAAGTCTCAAAATATGACTGTAAAAGACGCTGAGCTGTTTTTCACAAATTTATATAGCAACCAGCAAAAATATAGACCTGCCCCTTTTACCTTAATGAATTTTACTCCTCACACCGAAAGAATAACAAACAGAACCAACAAAGCAGAAACGTTTGAAGATAATCATTGAATTTTAAATTTCGCATCAAAACAAAATGAGTTATAGCACATATCACACAAACAAAAAAGATATAATAGTGTACAGCATAATCTAATATCCTTTTTTTTTATCTATATTCCCCTCAAATTTTAACATTTTAAACAGATGCTGTTACAAACAATCTAATGCAATCTATCAAAATTGTACAGTACATAACGATACGGGTCAATTCATCCCACAATCCCAAAATGCTATTGAATTAATCATAGCATTTTATTATTGTTATGTGTAATTAGATCCTTAATTGGAGAGTTTTGGTTGAGACATCACGTCTTTGTAACACCAATTTTTGCCACTTGGAGACCAACCAGTAAGATGAATAGGATTTGTTCAAGATCTGCAGGCTGTTTCTCACATCAGTGTTGTACCCACAACACTGGTTGTTCCAGTTGCAAACTCAATCACCTGCATCACATTTGAACGGTGTGTGATTGCACAGTTGTGGATATTGTTCCATTTCATTCTATTCCGTTGCAACCAGACAGCCAGATTCTGTTTGCATTCACATGTAAGGGTAAAGCATAACCTTGGACTAGGAGAATTCAGGGATTAATGGGGAGTTCTGCAGTTTGCACAGCAGCAGTAAAACGTGACACGGGAACACAACCTTCATCACTATGCAGATGATCTGTTATTAGCTTATGGAAACTTACCGACCTGGTTCCATCATGTTCCCGAGAGGACTGGCTCAGTGTGGTCATAAAACACCGTTGACCAAACTGCAGTTTGGTTTGTCTCAAATGGCATAGTACATTTCTTGGCACTGCCACCACTCCTGAAGGAGTAAAGTTGACCAATATGTCACCCGAGGACTCGGAGGATGCTCTCTGCAGACATTGAAGTGTAGTGCTATGGACTCTGTGTTGACAGCCCCCAATGATTTCAGATGGGCAGAGCCACTGCAGATTAACTTCAGGATCTCAAATGGGAACATCAGCTTGGATTGGATTGTCGGCAGGATTCTGCCAACGTCAGCCATTCCATCTTCACGCCAGTGAAAGGAGGGTGTTGTTGAAAGCAGGAACATGGGTCGTACTGCCATCCTGTTATGTGTTGTCCTATGTGGTTCTCCCCAAGAGTCCTTGAAATACCTAATAGTTTAATCAGTGGCCACTGTTGCCACTACGGTTGGCATATCATCCGCCATTATGCTGGCTCACAATTGTGTCATGCACGTACTACATACCCTGCCCCCCCTACCATACCATGACCTCCTGTGGGTTCACCACCTGCAGAGGGGGCCATGGGGTCGGGTGCAGAGAGGATTGGGTGGCGGTCGAGGGCGGGTGGCCCGGTGGCCCGGTCCATGCTCACAGCCCCTGGCCGTTGGGACGTGGAATGTTACCTCACTAGGGGGAAAGGAGCCTGAGCTTGTGCGGGAGGTTGACAGATACTGACTAGAGATAGTCGGGCTCACCTCCACACACAGCTTGGGCTCTGGTACCAAACTCCTGGAGATGGGCTGGACGCTTCATTTTTCTGGCGTTGCCCACGGGGAGAGGCGGAGAGCTGGGGTCGCATTGCTTATTGCTCCCCAGCTCAGTTGCCATGTGTTGGAATTCACTCCGGTGAATGAGAGGGTCGCGTCCCTACGCCTTCGGGTCGGGGACAGATCTCTCACCGTTGTCTCGGCCTACGGGCTGAGCGGCAGTGCAGAGTACCTGACCTTGCAGGAGTCCCTGGGAGGGGTACTAGATAGCGCTCCGACTGGGGACTCCATTGTTCTCCTGGGGGATTTCAACGCCCACGTGGGCGGCGACAGTGAGACCTGGAGGGGGGTGATCGGGAAGCACGGCCTCCCCGATCTGAACCCAAGTGGTGTTCAGTTGTTGGACTTCTGTGCTAGTCACAGTTTGTCCATCATGAACACCATGTTCGAGCACAAGGGTGTCCATAAGTGCACGTGGCACCAGGACACCCTGAGCC
Organism: Thalassophryne amazonica; assembly: GCF_902500255.1. Taxonomy (NCBI): domain Eukaryota; kingdom Metazoa; phylum Chordata; class Actinopteri; order Batrachoidiformes; family Batrachoididae; genus Thalassophryne; species Thalassophryne amazonica. The sequence continues at coordinate 45,498,730 of NC_047118.1, forward strand.
GGAGGTCGATGATCGACTTTGTAGTCGTATCATCTGACCTTCGGCCATTTGTCTCGGACACTCGAGTGAAGAGAGGGGCAGAGCTGTCAACCGATCACCACCTGGTGGTGAGTTGGATCCGCTGGGAGGGGAGGAAGCCGGTCAGACCTGGCAGGCCAAAACGTATCATGAGGGTCTGCTGGGAACGACTGGCGGAACCCTCTGTCAGCGAGGTCTTCAGCTCCCACCTCTGGGAGAGCTTCTCCCAGATCCCGGGGGAGGTTGGAGACATGGAGTCCGAGTGGACCATGTTCTCCACCTCCATTGTCGATGCAGCTGCTCGTAGCTGTGGTCGCAAGGTCTCTGGTGCCTGTCACGGCGGCAATCCCCGAACCTGGTAGTGGACACCGGAAGTAAGGGATCCCGTCAAGCTGAAGAAGGAGTCCTACTTATCTTTGTTGGTAGGTGGGACCCCAGAGGCAGCTGACAGGTACCGGCAGACCAAGCGTGCCACAGCCCGTGCAGTCGCAGAGGCAAAAACCCGGGTCTGGGAGGAATTTGGGGAGGCTATGGAGGAGGACTATCGGTTGGCATCGAAGAGATTCTGGCAAACCGTCCGACGCCTCAGGAGGCGGAAGCAGCTCTCCACCAGCACTGTTTACGGTGCGGGTGGGGAGCTGTTGACCCTGACTGGGGATGTTGTCGGGCGGTGGAAGGAGTACTTCGAGGATCTCCTCAATCCCATCGTCACGTCTTCCGAAGAGGAAGCAGAGACTGGGGACTCAGAGGCGAACTCATCCATTACCCAGGCTGAAGTCACCGAGGTGGTTAGAAAGCTCCTCGGTGGCAAGGCTCCTGGGGTGGATGAAATCCATCCTGAGTACCTTAAGTCTCTGGATGTTGCGGGACTGTCTTGGCTGACACACCTCTGCAACATCGCGTGGTGATCAGGGACAGTGCCTCTGTATTGGCAGACTGGGGTGGTGGTCCCTCTGTTTAAGAAGGGGGACCGGAGGGTGTGTTCCAACTATAAGGGGATCACACTCCTCAGCCTCCCCGGTAAGGTCTATTCCAGAGTACTGGAGAGGAGAATTCGACTGATGGTTGAAACTCGGATTCAGGAGGAGCAGTGTGGTTTTCATCATGGTTGCGGCACACTGGACCAGCTCTACATGCTCCATCGGGTGCTCGAGGGTTCATGGGAGTTCGCCCAACCAGTCCACATGTGTTTTGTGGATCTGAAGAAGGCATTCGACCGTGTCCCTTGGGGCACCCTGTGGGGAGTGCTCCAGGAGTACAGGGTCCGGGGTCCTTTGCTAAGGGCTATCCGGTCCCTGTACGACCGCAGCAGGAGCTTGGTCAAACCTGTTTCCAGTGCACGTTGGCCTCCACCAGGGCTGCCCTTTGTCACCGGTTCTGTTCATTATTTTTATGGACAGAATTTGTAGGCGCAGCCAGGGTGTAGAGGGGGTCTGGTTTGGGAACCACAGAATCTCATCTCTGCTGTTTGTGGACGATGTGGTTCTGTTGGCTTCATCAAATCAGGACCTTCAGCGTGCACTGGGGCGGTTTGCAGCCGAGTGTGAAGCGTTCGGGATGAAAATCAGCACCTCCAAATCTGAGGCCATGGTTCTCGACCGGAAAAAGGTGCTTTGCCCTCTTCAGGTCGGTGGAGTGTCCTTGCCTCAAGTGGAGGAGTTTAAGTATCTCGGGGTCTTGTTCACGAGTGAGGGACAGATGGAGCGTGAGGTCGATAGATGGATCGGTGCAGCATCTGCAGTGATGCGGTTGCTGTATCGGACCGTCGTGGTGAAGAGAGAGCTGAGTAGGGGGGCAAAGCTCTCAATTTACCGATCGATCTACATTCCGATCCTCACCTATGTCATGAGATTTGGCTCATGACCAAAAGAACGAGATCGTGAGTACATGCAGCCGAGATGAATTTCCTCCACAGGGTGGATGGGCACTCCCTTAGCGATAGGGTGAGGAGCTCGGTCACTCGGGAGGAGCTCGGAGTCGAGCCGCTGCTCCTCCACGTTGAAAGGAGTCAGTTGAGGTGGCTCGGGCATCTTCCGGATTTCCGGATGCCCCCTGGACGCCTCGCTGGAGAGGTGTTCCGGGCACGTCCCATTGGGAGGAGGCCCCGGGGAAGACCCAGGACACGCTGGAGGGACTACATCTCTCGGCTGGCATGGGAACGCCTTGGGGTTCCCCCGGAGGAGCTGGGGGAGGTGTGTGCGGATCGGGAGGTCTGGGCGGCTTTGCTTGAGCTGCTGCCCCCGCGACCCGACTCCAGATAAAGCGGAAGAAAATGGATGGATGGATGGATGGACGTACTACATACAGTCAAGCACATATTGAACAATTCTGTCACTCAATGCATAACAGAACTAAAGCAGCTGAGCATGATGATGTGATTCTTTTAAGTCCTTATTTTAATTGGGACACTTCCCTTTACATCCAGTTGCTCCACATCTAGCAGACAAAAAACATTGCGGTGCATCTTGTCATTGAAATGGGTCATTGCTCCTGTCAGCAAAAATTTATACTAAATTCAACGACGCATTTGGTATTGCCCATGCCTTTGGCCAGGTATGAGGGAGTGCAGGGTTCTCACTTTATATGGAGAACCTGTTCAGCATCTTACTTTGGTTGTATTTTGACATACTGTTTAACTATTGTTACCTGTGTTGCTCCTTCTTCAGGTTCTGGCCTTGTTCCTAAGGGAGTGCGCTAGAGGCTGCGGTAACTTACTGGGCTGCGATTTCCTTTTCACCATCCAGGTTCCTGTTGACATGGCACATTTGTCACTCCACTTAACGGGAAGAACTACTCTTTATATCCTTTATATTTTAATGATGACCCAAATTACTAAACTACCAGTTAAAACCAGTTTGGTGGACCACATCACATTTGCTGTTTATGAGGGGTTTCCCCGACCCGATAATGAGGCAGATAAGGGTGAGGGTTATTGATGATGACGGAAATGATTTTGATACTGATCAATGTATTTTGTGGAGAAGAGGACTGGCAGGGGTGTGGTGATGGCATTGGGGGAAGAGGAGGAGGAGAGGAGTAAGGAAGGAACATTTGGACACTAAACTGCAGGGAAAAGGAGATCGAGGACCCAGACCGGATTGAGACTGACAGGGTGTTCTATATATTAGCAATATTATTATCAAATATTAATGTCTTTACTTTGATTGTTAATGCCTTTACTTTGATGTACTGCCTTTGATCTTGTTTTTTATTCTGTTCTCTATTTTCCATATATACATATATGCATGTGTGAGAGTTCATGCACCATTATTCTTCTAAATAATCACTCATTGTCAAAGCAGTAATATACACTGAACTGAGAAAAGTAACATTTGATCTTTTGCTTGGTGAATGAATGCGCAGACTGTTTTGCTAAAGCTATGTTTTTGTTGAGCACAGATGTATAGTTCGGCTTGAGCAGAGAATAACACAGCCTGTACACTAGTTCAAGGCTGGTGCTGTAATGTCTCAATTTGAAGAACAATTACTATCTGTCTGAGAAGACCATAAGGCGGCTTCCAGGTGCAAAGTGATACAAATATGAATTGACTGAAGAAAGGCAGCTGTGCCTTGTATATTGTTTTGTAATATGTCTGTGTGCAAATAAATTCAGGAGCAGAGTGGGCAGGCCCTTCAGAGTGGACGAGGATGAGGTTTGACGAAGGGTCGTTCGTTCTCTCCTGATCAGGAAATGAAATTCAGTCTCCAGCGTGATCATTCTTTGTGTTAGTTAACTGAGTTGCTTTTTTACAGATTTCAACTCTGACATCTTGGTCCTTCGAGCCGGATGCCAATAGACCGGAACAGTGGTTGGCCCGTGATGGAGGACCCCGTTGGAAGACCGTGGCCACAGCCGGGACTAGTTCCGCAGACCCTTTTCCGGGGGGACGGGTCTCCTCCCTAACGGGTCGGCGCTTACCGGGGTGAAGGCATACAGACTACAGCGGTGGTGACAGAGTGTGATCGCGGGTGAGACTGCTTTTCTTTACGTGCACGTGTGTGTGTGTGGCCGGGACCACTGCGAGGAAAACCTTGTAATGTCTTTTTGGTTTGTCTCTTGGCTTAAACACTGTAAGGTGTGAAGCTAACGCCTGGCTGTAAAGTGTTAAATTTTACTCTCTGAGAGAGAAAGAGAAAAGCCAGGTGGCACAGCGGTTAAAGACCATCTGTTACGGAGCCACGTGCTCGCGCTGCATTTCTCGCTGTGTCAGACACCTGATGTGGCTGTTGGCTCCAGATTGAGCCGGCAGCAGTTACAATCGGCAATTAAAAAAGCAAGAGACAACTCAAAGACCACTTTTGGGGTCGGAACAGTGCGTAAAAAACTACAGTGTTAGGTCGGTGAAACCTTCGGTGGGCGAGCCGTAAAATTCTAATATAAAAACCGGTTGGAGCAGAAGCGTGATAACAGCGGAGCTAAAACGTGATAACAGCTGAAGCGCAACGGTGTGAATGTGTTTGTGTGAATGTGTGTGTTTTTATGACTGAGGACGTGCGCAACTGAATCGCGGGGGGCCTGTCACCAGTTTTAACTGACTGGAAGAAATGAAGCCCTGTCTGTGAAGTAGGTTGAAAGCGTTCTATATGCATCACACCTGTTTGTGAACCTACGAGTCTGGAAAGAAGCCATAAGCAAGGTCACACACCTCTCAAAGGTCAAAGTGGTGACACTTTTCAGACTGATCGGTGACCAAACAGTGAAAAACGAACAACAGCCTGTTCGTTTAGATCTCCCTATGAGATAACCCCACGAACAGCTAAAATGGGTAACTGCTGTTGTTCTCACAGGAAACATGACACACAACCACAGTCTAATGATTTCAGGTATATGGAGGTTAAATATCCCGGGTCATCTAAACATTTAAGCATGTGGCAAAAACAGTTCAATTTCTCAGGGAAATTACTGCCAGAAGCAACAACAGAATTAGTGGATAATATAAAGAGGAAAGTTAAGGACTCTGCAAAAAAGCAAAAAAAGTGTGGGTTAGAAAATGCACTAAAGTGGAAAAGTGAAGCCTACAGGCGGCATGAGGCCGACAATAAAGTAAAAAACAAACTGAAGCAGGGACAAGATGATCTTAAGAGCATCTTTTATAATACAAATTGATAACGAGACACCGGGAGGGAGCCAGAGGCCCCCTCTGTAGAATGCAGGCGCAGCCCTTTACCCAGCCGCAGATAATGCTGAAGCTATAGCAAGTGCGCCTTCTCCACCTCCCTACACTCACCAGACCACAGATGATGACCAAAGATCCAGCATCACCTGAACACTAAAAAATGTGGGAGAGACAGTTAACTTCTTGGAAAAATTACAGTTGAACTCCACAACAAAGTCATTTGATACTATAAAAGAGAACACCAGTGATTTTACAAAAAGGCAAGAGAGATGTGGAGTGAAAAATACACCATAATCTTCCTACTTTCCATATTAAATGATCATGTAACTGGGATGAAGTGGTTAAAATATGGTTGATTTTTGTACACTGGATAAGGTGTAAAAGTTGGTTAGTTTCGCCTACTTAACAGATTTTAAGCAAAGCTGATCAAGATTATATTTCAGTAAAGTGATTAATGATTGGATTTATTGTTGTGTGATATATTTTTGTGTGGTGTTGGTTTGAAATTTGTGTGGGTTGATTCTTTTCAGTCTGGGGAAAAAGAAGAAAATTCAGATTGACTGCTTCAATTGAACGTTGCAGTATTTGGCCAATCTTTCCTCAGCATGAATGAGCTACTGTGGAACTGACCACTTAGATCAATGAGTTCCAGCGGGTATTCATGAACTTGCTGGAAACAGGCTCATCTAGGCAATGAAGACTTTGGGTTATAAAACATTTCTATGAATCAGTTCCCCAGTATACATATTAAATACTGCTAAAAGATTGAAAAATTGTTGATTGACTGATCCACTAATTATTTTTGATGCCATAACAGACAGAAGGGAGCAGTGGTTGTGGTAGATTCTCTGAGGACTATTAAAAAAAAAGAAAAAAGAAAACTGATTGTGAGACTGTGTGATTGCATACCCGGTTCTTGACCTCCGGGCCCCAAACAGCCTGACAGAAGGGTGGGGAATGGAAAAAAAAAAAAGTTTCCTATCAGTCCACTGTAATTAATAGTTCCGTTGGGTTCTACGTGTCTACATGTGTGTATAATATGTTGCGTGTAATGTAACACAGGTCTTCTTTGGACCTGTGGACGTTTTTTGGGTTTTTATTTGAGAAGAGTTGGGTTATTATGTTTGTTGTAGCAGTTGTGTATTCTGTTCCTGGTCTGGGGTGTTGGAGGAGGAGCGTGTATACACACGGGAAGCTCTTAATGTTCACTCTCCTCCTCCTCCTCCTCTCCCTGCCGCACCCAGTGGTGGGCACAATTCCGATAATCTGATAACAGATAATTATCGAAGATAACGTTTCATTATCGTATTATCTTTTTAGATAACTTTAAAAACCATTATCGGACTAATTATCTTCCGGATGAATTTTTGTCCGATAACTTTTAGACCGATAACGTAGTAAACAAAGCTGAACAGCAGCAAACATTTCTAAAATTGAAAATCAGTTGAGCACCTACCTGATAAAAGTTTCCTAACAGATGTATGGTTCCACCCTCTGCAAACAGAAAACAGCTGCTTCTATGAAGAACACTATCCTCTGCAGGCAAAAGAAAAACTATTTTTTAAGAAAAAAAAAAGAAAAATCATTTCCTTTAACACCATACTGATATGCTGGCAATATCACCCAAGTCATCCAGAGGCATACATTTTTAACTTATGGTTCAAATTTTAACCAAACTAATTTTGGACAAGTTATTTAAAATTAGTGTCATGTCTGAAGTTTTATAAAGTGAAAATAACAGATATACGCGGTCTGTTAGAAAAGTATCCGACCTTTTTTTTTTTTTTTCAAAAACCATATGGATTTGAATCACATGTGATTGCGTCAGCCAAGCTTGATCCCTCGTGCGCATGCGTGAGTTTTTTCACGCCTGTCGGTTGCTTCATTCGCCTGTGAGCAGGCTTTGAGTGAAGTGTGGTCTACCCCTCTCGTCTATTTTTTATTGCGAATAAATGTCTGAACGATTTGGTTCTTTGCTGCATCAATTTTTTCCAGAAACTGTAAGAGACCTCCAGGTGGACACTGTTCGAAAAATTAATATGGCTTTCAGGGATGATTTTATGGGGATTAAACAGATTAAGGAGTGTTACTGCCCCTTTAAGGACGGCCCACAACTGCTGAGAGCGCACTGCGCTACCAGCGCCGATGGACAGGCTGACACCCCGCACAAACAACCAGATCATTTCCAACGTGAAAACTTTGTTGATCCGGGACCTCGTCTGACTTTCACAAAAAGGCAGAAGATGTGGACATCAGCACTTTTTCCGGCACATTCCACCATTACAGGAGTTTTTTTTTCATGGAAAAAGAAGCCGAGGGACGAGCCACGGAGCCGTTCATTACGCGCGGCGGGACAAAACCACCTTGGTGTTGGTCTCACAGGATGGCTTAAAGGTGGATTTCAGATGGATTCCGGTTGCTTTCTAGTCGTGTGAATATCCGACTGTGATTGTGCATGAGCTGGACATGCCAGAACATGTCCTCTGAGGCTTCATCACTGCGTTTCTTTTTGCCATGCAGCTCCGCCGTGACGCGCGGAATTCCTCTGCCTTTGTTCCTCTTTCCATGACAAAAACTCCTGTAACAGTGAAATGTGCCATTCATTTCTAAACTGGACGCTGTCTTGATTCGGTATGTCCTCTGACTAGCACAGGAATTGTGAAAAGACGTGGACATCAGCACTTTTTCCGGCACATTAAGACAGACGTGCGGAGGAGTTCAGCGTGTCGTGGTGCAGCCGCTCGGCGCAAAGAAACGCAGTGATGAAGCCTCACAGGACATGTTCTGGCATGTCCAGCTCATGCACAATCACAATCGGATATTCACACGACTGGAAAGCAACCGGAATCCATCTGAAATCCACCTTTAAGCCATCCTGTGAGACCAACACCAAGGTGGTTTTGTCCCGCCGCGCGTAATGAACGGCTCCGTGGCGCGTCCCTCGGCTTCTTTTTCCATGAAAAAAAAAAACCTCCTGTAACGGTGGAATGTGCCGGAAAAAGTGCTGATGTCCACATCTTCTGCCTTTTTGTGAAAGTCAGACGAGGTCCCGGATCAACAAAGCTTTCATGTTGGAAATGATCTGGTTGTTTGTGCGGGGTGTCAGCCTGTCCATCAGCGCTGGGAGCGCGCTGCGCTCTCAGCAGTTGTGGGCCGTCCTTAAAGGGGCAGTAACACTCCTTAATCTGTTTAATCCCCATAAAATCATCCCTGAAAGCCATATTAATTTTTCGAACGGTGTCCACCTGGAGGTGTCTTACAGTTTCTGGAAAAAAACTGATGCAGCAAAGATCCAAATCTTTCAGACATTTATTCGCAATAAAAAATAGATGAGAGGGGTAGACCACACCTCACTCAAAGCCTGCTCACAGGCGAATGACGCAACCGACAGGCATGAAAAAACTCACGCATGCGCACGAGGGTTCAAACTTGGCTGACACAATCACACGTGATTCAAATACATATGGTTTTTGAAAAAAATAATAAGGTCGGATACTTTTCTAATAGACCTCGTATGTTTTAGTTTTAAAGTAATGTGCTAATTTTTCAGGTTTTAGTGTGGACATGCTGTGCCGAGCAGTGCATTATGGGTAGGATTAGTACGTTCACGACAGGACAAATGCATTTCAGACACTCTGTTCAGGCTCCACGGACAACACCGTTAAACTCTAGTGCCTAAAACTCTCGTGAATATATTCTCTGGGTTTGTAGATGTTATTGTATTTGTGTTTGTTAAATTCCACGCATCTTAAATGTCGCAGCAGACATGGATTATCTGGAATTTTGTTTTGGAAAGATTTCAAGGCCTCTACTGCCATCTACTGGCCAGTAGTGTTCATGGCAGTATTTGTCCTGAAGATGAGCAGACACTGTATATTTTGAATCACAAGTTAAGTTTTTTCAAACTTAATTTACAAAAACTCTCGATGGGAGACATCAAAGTTTAAAAACAAAATGACAAAAAAAAAAATTTACAAGACAGCTCTGCGGTGTTTGCACATGCACAGTGCAAGCGGTTGGATGCTTGTTGCCCCTCAGCAGCAGGAAACCCTCACGACGGCTGACCAGAATAATATCAAACAGATTTGATTTTCATTCAACCATACATTCAGCAATCAGGAGGTAGTCGTGAGATGTTAAATGCAGCTTGTTACTCAATGTACACTACCCGATGCAGGATGCGCGATTAACCTGAAACTCGGTCCAAAAAATTCTCACATGAATAAAAAATCATCTGAACATTCTCACATTCTCTCCACATGCAAAACATGTTATGACATTTCCAGGGCTCTGTAAAAATGCCTGTTTTTACAAATAAAAAATGAAATATTTTACAAAAGCATATCTGTAAACACCAACACACGACACACGTCACATTAACGTGTTGGTTTACATAGTGAATGACTGAACCAATGTGTTTAGCAGAGGCACATTTTACCCAGAATCCTTTGCGATCTGTCTGTGTTTGTTAGAAAACCTCAGAATTAGTGCATTATTCAACATTAAAAGATATGTTATATTTTAACTTTGTACAAACGACAGAATTGACATTAATGGAGTTATTCTATCAGTATTCATTTTATTTATACACGAAACAATAAGTCAGTATGACTTTATTTTCCAAGACCTCCGCCTGACCGGAGCGTTGTGATTGGTAGAGAGTTGGGCTTGGTGACTGCTCTCAGCTTGTCTGTGCACTGTAAGCCGTGTAGTAAATAAGAGCTTCCAACAGGAGGCAGGATGTTCAAACATAGAAGTGTGGGTTCATTGTTTTGGTCTGCTGTCGCTTTGATGTTTCCAGAAGCGCTCGTGGTGTTTAAACTCAAATTCAGTTTATTAGTAGTTGCAAATATACTAGAAACAATACTGGAATTTATCGGTTATCTGTAACTTCCGATACATTTTCGGGTGGTTTATCGTTTATCTTCATCAAAGATAACTTTTCAGTTATCTGATTATCTGTTATCGAAGTTCATTTTTTGGTTATCTGTGCCCACCACTGGCCGCTCCACACCCCCACAACTTGAGAAATTGAGAAACACTGCAGCAATGTTTTGTTGTGCTTTAACACATGAAATACAGGGGTTTTACATGTAATTGATACTAGTGTCTTAAAAGTGTTTGTTACTGTTAAATTTAGAGAGATATTGCTTATTTGATGTAATCAATTCCAGCTTTAATGTTGTTTTGCATTACCTTGCATTGACTTTACCAAATACATTCAGTGTTCTATTTTTTTTGAAGCGTGGTTTGTTTTGGGAACAAAGTGTAATTTATCACTCCAGCCGAAGAGCAGAGCAGAAGGTTGTACAGAGTGTGAACAATAAGACTATGGTGATTATTGTAACATGTTTATAGAGCTCCTGTTAGACGCGTTAATGTTGGTGAGGGTGAATTGACAGCAATGTAGAAGCAACAAATAATAATAATATTTTGATCATCCTGTGTTCTGAATGAAATAATGTGAACTCTCATGAGATGCAACTAACCCCTGCTGCAAATCAAACAAGAAGCTGCAGGCTTTCATAAAGCATTGATGACCAATGAAGTGCTTCTTAATTATTAGTTGATGTATGCAGATTAAGTTAGGCCTTAAAGGATAGAGATTGTTGGACAACCTTTCACATGATTATTGTCCATCCTGACCCATAGTTATTCCTGCAAACCAAACATTGTTTATGTATCAGATTCTATCATTATTTCTATTTATTATTGGTGTTTAAGCATTGATTAATCCAACAGATTTATTCTGGGATAAATTGCTAAAAGATACTTCAATTCACGTTCAGTGATCCTGCATGTTTGATGTTCTGTGCAATTAAAACTGTTTTGACATGACACCTCTTAATGGGTGTTCCCCCACCCCTTGGAACCCCTGCCCAGTATGGAAGGCTGTGAGCCCATGACGGGTAAGATCCCATCTTAAACCCTGGGACCTAAGGCAGGCCCAGTCAAAATTACTCGACCTTGTCTCTGTGACGCTCTGACTCACTAGGACATGAGGATATGGGACTGGGGTACTGTGGTGGGGTCAATTTTGCCCGTATGCCTACATGGTAGGTAGTGTATTGATCTAATTGGAGTATTGGATCATTGTCGGGAATTGATTTGTCATATTAAGATTGACCTGCACGTAATAATCAGTATTAATCAATGCTTATCATTCATCCAATCAATCAATTTTTGCAAATTAATGCGTCACAATGTCCACAACAAACCGGTCCTACCCCACAGCCTTTTCAAGTGGGCAGCTGTCGTAAGTCATAGACCATGTCACGTTTCTATGGCTGGAATGGTTGGACTGGTTAATACTCATTTTGTGACGCTTGGATTTCAGGCATATGCAAAACATTACTGCAGAGCATATCTAATTTGTGCAAGGCACAACCCGCAGGGTAATGATAGACCAAAACCAGGGAATTTCCAACCCCTCAATACCCGTTTCAAACAATCCATATGGATTTTATTGAATTGAACATATGTGAAAGGAAAAAATATTGCCTAGTATTGATTGATGCATATATCAAATGGGTAGAGGTGCTCCCTGTTAAACATGCAGATGCTCTCACAGTTGCAAAGGTACTTTGTAGAGACATAATTCCAAGACATGGACTACCTGAAACAATGTACAGTGATAATGGTACACATTTTGTAAATAAAATCATCCAACATTTAATAGAACATTTGAAAATAAATGCAAAAACACATTGTGCTTATCATCCTCAAAGTGCAGGTTTAGTGGAAAGAGCAAATGGGACAATTAAAAGTAAGCTCAGAAAATGTATGGAAGAAACAGGAAAAAACTGGGTTTATTGTTTGGATTTGGTGAAACTGTACATGCATATAACACCCAACTCAGGGACTGGCCTTACGCCATTTGAAATTTTGTATGGCAGGCCCTACAGAATACCGGATTTACAGAAAATAGCTGGGCCTGATAGTGAGGATGAGGGATTAGTTGATTATATGAAACGTGTGTTATCCCATAAGAATGTCATACATGCTAACAAGATACCAGACTCTCCTATTTCTGTGCAGGGCTCTGAGAATCAGATCCAGATTGGCAACTGGGTGCTGATAAAGACTATTAAGAGAAAGAACTGGTCATCTCTGAGGTGGGAAGGTCCATTCCAAGTGCTGCTAACCACCCCCACTGCAGTGAAAATTGCAGAGAGGTCATCTTGGGTGCATCTATCCCACTGCAAAAGACCTGAAAGTTCCCCAACTAGACATGGGGAGCGACGTGTAACAGTGTCGGCTGATGGCCTATAAGCCCAGCAATGGCTGGAAGCGCGTCATAACAGAGACAGAGAGTGACCAGGAGTGAACAAAGACAAAGACCAGAGGTTGAAGCAGATACCAGGGTCCTGAAGCAGACGAGTAACCAGCTGTGACCGAGGAGAAGCCTGTCAACTTGAACCAGGATCAGAAGCAGACATACTACAAGCTTGAAATACAGCATTGACGTGACCAGACCAGGAGAAAGAAGCAGATGAAACTGCATCTTTGAGAACGGGAGACAAGACAATCCTGTTCTATTCCTGTGCACCTGTGTTTGAAGAAAACGTCAAGAGCAGGGCACAGGACAGAGTACATGACACATTATTTTAATTCCACTTGCAGCATGCCTTACACATACTGATGATAGTACAGATTTATGTACTACAGCTGAAGGGAAATAACATAAAAAGAGTTCCAGATTCCCTCAGTCCCTTGCTGAACTGAGACTGTGAAGTGTCCCCTTCAGCCCCTAAGCTCAGACAAACTGCACCTTTTGAACTGAAAGAACTGTCACCAGAACTGTTCTCTCTGTCCCTTGAAAGAAAAACAAACAAACAAACAAACAAAACAAAACAAAAACAAAAAACAACACAGGGACAGAAGGAGAGAAATATCAACAGGTTGTTCAAAACACTGTTTTAGCCATGGAGAGCTTTGCTGCCACAGCAGGATGCAAACTTCGCACCCTGATGTTGATTTTGATAATTATTGCTGTGATTGTGGCATTTACTGTGTGGTGGTATGAAAAAAATATATGAACCATGTTACAATTCAGACCAGAAGAAAGTGATACCTTTATTCAAATCTGGTGACAAGCATCTTTTTACTAACCATAGGCCTGTGTCTTTCTAGTGTCACAATTTTCAAAGATATTAGAAAAACTTTACAATAACAGATTGGATAAATTTATTGAACAACACAACTTGCTTAATGATAGTCAATATGGGTTTAGATGCAGTAGAAGAGATTAATAAACATGTGGACCTAAGGAAAATAGTGATAGGATTATTTGTTGACATAATGAAAAAAAAAGGCTTTTGACACAATCAATCACAACATATTATTTCAAAAGATGGACCTTTATGGGATCAGAGAAGTGGCTTTGAATTGGAAACAGTTTGTTCTTCAGTTTGTTCTTCATATCCGGACATCGTTTGTGGAGTTCCTCAGGGTTCTGTGTTGGCACCAAAGTTATTCATATTGCATATCAATGATTTATGTAAAGTCTCAGATCTGTTTAGAGCAGTCCTCTTTGCAGATGTTACAAACTTATTTTGTTCAGGGGATAATTTGCAACAATTACTAGATGATCTGGGATCAGAAATGATAAAGTTGAAGAGATGGCTCGATATGAACAAACTGTCACTAAATTGGTCTAAAAACTAAAATAATGTTATTTGGAAACCATAAAAAGATGGATGAATACAGTTAAACATACAGGGGGTAAATATGGAACCTGTCAAAGAGAACAAGTCATCAGGTGTGGTCATCGATGACAGGATCAACTGGAAAGCACATATTTAACATAGTCAAAAGAAAGGATCAAAAAGTACGGCAATATTAAGCAGGGCAAAGCACATTCTTGATGGTAAATCACTACATACTCTGTATTGCACATTGAGTGCACCTTACTGGACTTGGTGCAAGTATGGGGCAATAACCACAAAACTACAGTACAACCATTATTCAACCTTCAAAAAAGAGCATTAAGAATAATTCATAATGCAGGTTATCGGGATCATACCAATCCACTGTTTATTACATCACAGGTTTAAAACTCTGTGACATGATTTCATTTAAGTCTATTCAATTGATGTATAAAGTAAAAAAAAAAAAAAAAATTAAGCAAGTACCTCTCAGAATTCAAGGATATTTTATGCAACGAGAAGGAATGTATAATTTAAGGGGTTTGTATTGTTTTAAAAATCGCAGGCGCAAGGATGACCAGGAAATGCTTCTGTGTCTCTATTTGTGGCCAAAAAATTGGAATAAGCTACCTGAGAAACTCCAACGATGTCCAAATATCAATCAATTTAAATATTTATACAAAGAAATGGTGTTCGACGGATGTGTATCTGATGGAAAACATTGAATTGTGTTGTATGATGAATGTGCTTCCTTTATATTCTTACTATTGAACGTTCTGGGGTAACTAGCTTACTAACACAGACAGCAAATAGATCCGGGCCGGATGTAGTCCAACATCTGGTACCAATCCTGACAACAGATCCGGTCCAGACAGTTTTTGCACCCTGGCCCAGATCCGGCCTGGCTCCGCTTTACAATTCTGGAACAGATCCAGACCAGATCTGAACTGGATCCGCAAAACACCAACCATTTACAGACCATATCTGGCACGGATCTGGGACAGATGTCCGCATCACAGCACCGTGGCAGGAACATGGGGCATAACGATAAGCAATTTCCATAAAAGGCGCTGCAGTCTGCCCGATCTCCAAATGTCTGCGTGGTAGACCAGAGCGCTGTTTTCCTCACGCACACATCCGCATGTGTGTGTGTGGCACACCTGCGCTCTGCATGCGTGTGTGTGCACGCATAACACTGCATGGGGCACAAAGTGTGCGTGCGGTGCGCATGTGCGTGCACCTGCCACTGGACAAGTGGACAGCTTTGCTCCAAAGTTTGCTTGCAGTGGGCCATGCTGTCCCTCGGACAGAGCACCTTTCCAGGGAACTTTCTATTTCTTGTTTGCACACTTCAGCATTCGACCCGCAGGCTGCTGTCCCGGCTTCATGCCCATGCGCGTGCTGTGAAACATCCTGGACTGCTGTTGGAGGTAAGATGCATGTTTATTAAGGGTGTACCAGCCTGGCACAAGCTCCATGTTATATCTCCTCCAGAGTTAGAAGGTGAACATTTATTACAATGTGAGATCTGTTCAGCTCCGAGCCTGATGCACGAAATGACAGGTAACTGCTCAGCACAGAGAGGCGCAGCTGCCCGTGTTACGATGGAGACAATAGTGGGAAGGAATGGCCAAATATCTGTACTATAAGGTCTATTCAGTGGCGGCTCCAGAGAATTTTTTTCTGCAGATGCTATGGGGGAGCTTGGTATTTTTATGAGGGTGCTATGGGCTCAAGTGTCTCGGTGGCTCTCTACTACACCTCTGTCACATTCACAGGCATGCGTACAGATAGACACATTCTGATCTACGACAGTCACTAATGACATACAGAATGACTAAAATCACACACACACACCTAGGCTACTGTTCAGTACAAATATTTACAGACCTACACATGTAGCCTATAGCCTCAGGAGAAAATGCTAAAGGCAGGCAGAAAGAAAATCTTTCACCTACCATTGATGTCTTCATAACAGCACAATGCTCTTAAGAGCAAAAGCATAAATGATTTGGTTGCTGTCAGGAAGTTGTGTTCTCTGAGGGTTAATTGCCAGGTGTGACACCAGGTCACTGGTTTGTCTGTGCCTTCTGCTGTTCCTCAGGTAGTTCTTTAGGTGACACAGACTTCACTTCTTTCCAGTTCCACTTATGGATATTTGGGCAGCAAAAACCGACCTATTTCAGCAACTTGAAACTACACTCACTGCAGTACGACATCATTATTGATGCTAAAACTTGTCCATGCCTTTGTCTCCTCTAGGCTTGACTACTGTAAGTCTCTGCTCTTTGGGATCTCTGGAAAAAACCTTCAAAGACTTCAATACATTTGAAACAGTGCAGATAGAATTCGGATGAGAGTACATAAACAGGAGCACATTACACCTATACTCCATAACCTTCACTGGCTCCTCATCACCTACAGCATCCATTTTAAGATTGCTCTCATCACCCATGAATGTATCCATGGCAATGCCCCCACAAACCTCAAGGACCTCCTCACTCCCCACACACCCTCCCGTTCCCTCCGTTCATACAACACTAATTTTCTCTGTCCCCCTCACACCAAATGTCACACCATGGGAGACAGAACTTTCTGTTCAGCTGTCCCTCATGTTTGGAACTCCCTTCCTGACCACCAGAGGGCTCCACAAACTGTGGAAGCTTTTAAAAAAAGCCTCAAGACATACCTGTTTAGACAGGCCTATCACAGGTGTCAATAATTTCAATCTGTTGCATCTTAGTCTTTTTATTCTATTTTATTATTTTATTTTGGATTTATTATATTCTGGTGAGTGTTTTTAATCTTAAGATTTTATTTTTTATTATCTTATTTATCCTTGGTTTTATTTTTTTTCCCCTGTAGGACTTTAAGAATGGTACCAATGAAAGATGCATTATAAATAAAATTTATTATTATTATCATGACATTGTTGAACATGATGTCATTGAACGTCACGTTACACTCATCTTGTGTAAAACAATCGGTTCTGTTGATGAATGTTTATTCTCTTTTATGAGTGGAATATTTATCTAATCTAATCACATAAATCTGAAAATGCCATAAGTGTCTTACTGAGGAAAACTGAAAGGATGATGTCATCACCCTGCCTCTGTAACATGTTGTTCACAGTGTAATTTAACAGTCGAATTTAGCATATTATTTTTTCTTCTTGTTGGTGGTGGGACAAAGTGCTGGCATCCTCCAGGTGAAAACTCATCCAGAGCAGACAGATGCTGAAGGACTTCTCTGAAACCTCTTCAAAAAACAAAAAAAAACAAAAAAAAAAAACAACAACAACAAAAAACCCCTTTAAAAAAACCCCTTAACAAGTAACGTCCATCATAATGAATTAACACATTTCTGGATGTCATCTTCCAAAACAATGGTGTCATGTGGAGAACAGTTTTCATCTGTAATGAAGAATCCTCGCAACAGGTCAGATTAAACGACTTTATTTAACGATGTGGCTACGGATACGTACATCCGTATCTTCTGCGGGACTGCTAAAGGTACGGACCGAGGTTCACTGAGTGGACGTACGTGACACCGGTGGGAAATACGCACGTGGAACAAGCGGTGAAGCTCTTAACAGACAGAATATTTTACATCCACTAATGCTTCAGCTGAACTGTGCTGTTTCTTTTTCTCCCTTGTTTCAGAAGCCATAACCGGCAACTGTCTTATAGTGTTAGCGGAGGTTAGCCTGTAAGCTCGCCGTTGTGCTGATAATCATTTGAGTACATTTGTTTAATGAAGCTGCCGTAATTTAAGAAATTCCTCAAATGTAAATGAAGAAATTCATCAAAATATCGACATAAATTGCGAAGGTGTTTTGCTTCTTTCATCATCCATCCACCTCAAGTTCCAAGGGCTGTTTTCTAAGCGAGGCGGAAAGAACTGTACGTGACACTGGACCTTTAGCCACATATGGTACGGGTACGGACATATTTGCACATTCTGATTGGTCGGTAAGACACCCTCCGTATCTTTAGAGTGGTCTCTATAGATACGGGTCCGTACCCGTAGCCACTGCCTTTATTTAATCCGTAAACCAGCTTCTAAAAATTTAGCATTTGTTGTTAGCCCCATGTCTTCTTCTCCATTTTTTGTAGAAGTGTTACAGCACCACATATAGGCCTGGCATGTGTACTACAGCATTTTCAAGCGGTTTCACTGGATCTGTGAGAATGGAGATATTTTTTGAATGGAACACTTTTTGAAAATGACAAAGAAAAAGACTGTAGAGCAGAAGTTTAGTTTCAGTGTAGACAAGGCCTTAAAAACATGGGATGAAATTAAAATTATAAATGAGGAATTATTTTCTTGGGGGTGCTATGACAAATCCAGGGGGAGCTCTAGTGCCCCCTTGGCGTCGCCCATGGGTCTCTTGTGGATATAACAGCCTGTTCAGAATTGCAGCACCATGCGCGTAGCAGCGCAGAGGTTTCAGTTTGATAGCCACTGTTCACATTCAGTGTGTACATGATAATAATTCATAATTATTATTGTGATTAAGGGTGCCACATACAGTTCAACAGTTCCTTTGCGCTCTGGGTGGCATTATTATACGTGGCACCGCAGGTCATACTGGCAGGCATAACGTGCCCGATTCATCTCAAGGTTCCCTCGTATGCACTCAAATTGTTTCGGATCCCGTTTTGCTGCCACCTCAATATGTAAATTAGATACATAGGTTAGATGGTCCTCAGATAACACACGGACCACCGTTGGATAGGTGTCCCATCTCGATGGTGCCTGGAGAATTATTAACATGTGTGTCAAACTTGAGGCCGCCGGGCAATTTTGACCATCTGTGTCAACTTCCACAGAGGGCTGTCGGAACGTTTTGTAACTGAAATCCGACACTTTTCGGATGTGTGCCGATTCATAACTCCAACGGCACTCTGCGTGATTCTGGCTATGTGTGACAGGGGTATAACATTCAAAGTATTTCCAGACTTCACAGAATATGTATGCAGGATGTAATTTGGTTTCATAAAGAATATTAAGTACTATGATCTGATTTGTTGTATGGCTATTTGCATGTGTGTAAAAGCAGAGAATTTATTAACCTGTGATTTCATCAGCCAACTCTTAAGGCACTTTTAGTTCATAGGAACAGTGTTGTACATCAAGTCCGATAGAAACAATGTCAATTATTGCTGTTACATGATAACCAGGTCAGAATGTTTTAACATAAAGTTACTGTGGAGAGGGAGAGGAAAAATGTAATCCCCATGATTTATTACAATACTTAATCATTATCCAGCAGTACCTTTTGAAATTCCTCACTATGCCCCTGAAAATCAAATGATTGTCCCCCATAATTATACAATGGAGAAAAGGTCACGTTTTATTTTGGAAGCAGTGAAACTATATAAAATAACATGCAAAACAGTACTGAACAAACAGTAGCAGACTGAATCACCAATAAAAGATCTTTTTTTTTTTATTAAAATAGTTTAATTTCAATTCAATTTTAAATTATTTTCATTTATATAGCGCCAAATCACAACAGAGTTGCCTCAAGGCACTTCACACAAGTATGGTCGAACCTTACTAACCCCCAGAGCAGCAGGGGTAAGGAAAAACTCCCTCTGAGGAAGAAACCTCAAACAGACCAGACTCAAAGGGGTGACCCTCTGCTTGTGCCATGCTACAGACATAAATTACAGAACAATTCACAAAATGAATATACAGGAAATGCTGTTGGTGCACAGGACAGGAGGGTCTCCAGCACAAATACCACTCCCATCTCTGGATGGAGCTGCACCTTAAACAGTGAGAAAAAAACAGAATCAGGCATCAGAAAGACAAGAAATACAGTATAATTTGTCAGCATTAAACAACAAGAAAAACATTTCATTTCTCAACACACATCCATTTGTCAATGATTCATGCTGCAGCTGTGAACATGAGCTTCAGGGTTTGCCATGTCTTAGAGGTCACAACAGCGCAAACATCTGCCTTTTCAAACCCATTGAATTCAGTTGCGAGATTAATTGTGTAAGCACCCATGTTTTTTTTCTAAGTTTTCTTTTAAATATGAATTTAAAAGAGTAAAAAGCATAGTAACTTACTATGCCAATATGAAAGCCATATGAAAGGGAAACATCTGCTGATTCTCAGTGGCGGCTCCAGAGATTTTTCTTCTGCAGGTGCTATGGGGTACTGGTATTTTATGAGGGTGCTATGAAATAAGGACTCCTGTGTCACGAGGGCTCTCTGCTACACCTCTGCCACATTCACGAGCACACTCACATATAGCCATAAAAAAAAAAAAAAAAAATTGCATTTGAAGTTGCGTGCACTGTTTTCAGTTAATTTTCTTAATAATGATGATGATGATGATGATAATTTGTGAACCAAATTCACAGTGACATTCCAACCAGAGTTATTATCATAAAATTTCTGACGCGCCTCTGAGTCAAAAGTCACACAACCTAATTAAAGGGACATAGCACATAATCCGCTCCACTCTGAGTCTCTGTTTGAATATTTAATATTTAAATTTGTTACATTATTGTGGTGCTCCTGTAGTGAGGCCATTCAACATTAAATATTAAAATTTCAGTTTTGTTACATCTAATGTCAATATTTTCTTCACCATGATTCCTCAAATTGTGTTGAGCAGTGGTGGGCACAGTTCCGCTAATCCGCTAACCACTAAATATCGTAGATAATGTTTTCATTATTGGATTAGCTTTTCAGATAACTTTGAAAAACATTATTGGACTAATTATCTTCCGATATGTTTAGGTCCAATAATTTTTAGACCGCAAACGTATTTTTGCAGATGCGGTAAACAAAGCTAAATAGTTACAAACATTTATGAAATCTAAAATCTGTTGAGTACCTACCTGTTAAATGTTTTGTAGTAGATGAGCAGTTCTAGCCTCCGTAAACAGAGGAGAGCTGGTTTAAAAAAAAAAAACTGTTCTATCCTCTGCGGACAAAGGAGAGCTGGTCACAATAAAGAAAAAAGCTAATTTCTTCGGCTGGTAATATCACCCAAGTCATCAAGAGGCATACAGTTTTAACTTATGGTTAAAATTTTAACCAAACGAATTTCGGACAAGTTATTTAAATTAACGGCACGTCTGAAGTTTTATAAAGTGAAAATATCAGATATATGTTTTAGTTTTAAAGTAATGCACTAATTTTGAAGGTTTTAGTGGGGAGATGCTGTGCCCAGCAGTGCATTATGGGCAATGTCAGTACATTCACGATAGAAGAAATGCATTTGAGACACTCTGATCAGGCTCCACATGGACAACAGCATTAAACTCTTTTTATATTGTGCCTAAAACTCTCGTGAATATATTCTCTGGGTTTGTAGACGTTGTTATTGTGTTTATTTTATGTAAAAATGCAAGAAGCAGCTCAGGTTGCTCCTCCATTATTTTCAATTGGAATCATTGCAATCGATTCCTGTTTGTTGTTTAGAGTCCTGCTTATGTCAAACACTGTCTGTCATCTTTGTTCCAGAGTAATATATATAACATGTCTGAAATTCAGTTTGCGTTTATTAAATTCCATGCATCTTAAACGTAGCAGACACGGATTATCTGGAATTTTGTTTTGGCAAGTTTTTACGGTCTCTACTGCCATCTGCTGGCCAGTAGTGTTCATGGCAGTATTCGCCCTAAAGCTGGGCAGACACTGTACGATATTTTCAATCATTGTACTCGGCTGCAGCTCAAACTGTACAACAAAACTGCATGGTGTAAAGGTTCAGAGCGCACAATTTATGTTCTCACACTATACGGCCCGATGCTCTGATGCGTTCTGTTCTATTTATTTTGACACTGGTTACAGAGGATAAAAAAGTATTTAGTCAGCCCCTGATTGTTGTCCTACTTAGAAAGATAAGAGAGGTCTGTAATTTTCAAGATAGGTACACTTCAATTATGAGATACAAAATGAGAAAAAAAAAAATCCAGGAAATCACATTGTAGGATTTTTAAAGAATTTATTTGTAAATTACAGTGGAAAATAAGTATTTGGTCACCAACAAACAAGCAAGATTTCTGGCTCTCGCAGACCTGTAATGTCTTCTTTAAAAAGCTGTTCTGTCCTCCACCTGTTACTTGTATTAATGACATCTGTTGGAACTCGTTATCTGTATAAAAACACCTATCCACAGCCTCAAACAGACTCTAAACTCAACCATGGCCAAGACCAAAGAGCTGTTGAAGGACACCAGGAAGAAAATTGTAGATGTGCACCAGGCTGGGAAGAGTGAGTCTACAATAGTCAAGCAGGTTGGTGTGAATAAATCAACTGTGGGAGCAATTGTAAGAAAATGGAAGACATACGAGACCATTAATAACACACTACACACAGAGGGACTCAAATCCTGCAGTGCCAGGCGTGTCCCCCTGCTTAAGCCAGTACGTGTCCAGGCCCGTCTGAAGTTTGCCAGAGAGCATATGGGTGATCCAGAAAAGGACTGGGAGAATATCATGTGGTCAGATGAAACCAAAACAGAACTTTTTAGTAAAAAAATCAACTAGTCATGTTTGGAGGAAGACGAATGCTGAGTTTCATCCCAAGAACACCATATCTATTGTGAAGCATGGGGGTGGAAACATCATGCTTTGGGGCTGTTCTTCTGCAAAGGGGACCTGACAACTCATCTGTGTTAAGGGAAGAATGAACGGGGCCATGTATCATGAGATTTTAAGCCAAAACCTCCTTCTATCAGTGAAAGCATTGAAGATGCAACGTGGCTGGGTCTTCCAGCATGACAATGATCCCAAACAGACCGCTCAGGCAACAAAGGAGTGGCTCTGTAAAAAGCATTTCAAGGTCCTAGAGTGGCCAAGCCAGTCTCCAGACCTCAACCCCATAGAAAATTTGTGGAAGGAGTTGAAAGTCCATGTTGCCCAGCGACAGCCCCAAAACATCACTGCTCTAGAGGAGCTCTGCATGCAGGAATGGGCCAAAATACCTGCTACAGTGTGTGCAAAACTGGTGAAGACTTACAGGAAACGTTTGACCTCTGTCATTGCCAACAAAGATTATGTTACAAAGTACTGAGCTGAACTTTTGTTATTGACAAAATACTTATTTTCCACCATAATTTACAAATAAATTCTTTAAAAATCCTACAATGTGATTTCCTGTTTTTTTTTTTCTCATTTTGTTGAAGTGTACCTATGTTGAAAATTACAGACCTCTCTCATCTTTCTAAGTCAGAGAACTTATTACAATTACAATTAGGGACTGACAAAAGTATTTTGCCAGTCCCTGATTGGGCCCTGATTGATTCTTTTTTTGAAAATGCCTTTTTTTTAACAAATAAAAAAAATGGCATATTTTACAAAAGCACATTTATCTGTAAACACCAACACACAACGCACCACACATTAACGTGTTGGTTTACATAGAATGAATAAGTCAACCAATCAGTGTTAGTGGAGGCACATTTTACCCATAATTGATTTGGCATCTGTCTGTTTGTTACAAAAATTCAGAATTCATGCATTATTCAACATTAAAAGATATGTTATATTTTAACTTTGTACAAATGACAGAATTGACATTAATGGAGTTATTCTATCAGTATTAATTTTATTTATAAACCAAACCATAAGTCAGCACTGCTTTATTTTGCAAGACCTCCACCTCACGGCAACAGTATTATTGAGTAGAGAGTTGAGCTTCTCTGCTCCTCTCAACTGCTTTGCTGCTGGAAGCTATATAATAAACAGGAGCTTCTAGCAGTGGGCAGGACGCACAAAGACAGAAGGGCTGCCTCATTGTTTGGGTCTGTAGTTGCTTTTGATACTACCAGAAGCGATCGTGGTGTTAAAACTCAAAATCAGCTTGTTAGTAGTTGCAAGTGTACTGGAGACAATACCGGACGTTATTGGTTATCAGTTATCTGTAGCTTTTTGGGTGGTTTATTGGTTTAGCTTTATCAAAGATAACTTTTCAGTTAGCTGATTATCTGTTATTGAAGCAAATTTTTTGGTTTGCTGTGCCCACCACTGGTGTTGAGTTTCTGGTTATAAATTTATTTACTTGTTGTTGTACTAAAGTACAAACAGGAATGTTATGTTAGGAACATTTATAACGTCACATAACCCTGTGATAGCATCTTTGTGACAGAATGTTTTTTGTGTGCATAAACTGCTGACACCCTTGCCTGTACAACAAATTCTTGTCATTGTCTTCCCGGATACCGGTTGTGCAAACTATGACCTGACCAGGCTGGGTTTCAAGAGGCTTATCTCATGAAACCCAACAAAGCTACCCATACATGTTGCATAACATATGTGTTGTACTGATGGTTTCATGCTTCTCCTATATAGGATAGCAACAGCAAATCAAGATGAGTACTATGAACAAGAACCCTGGCCTGCAAGAAGTGCAAAAAACCCAAGCCAGGATTGCTCTAAAAATGCTTTTAAGAGTACAAGAAAAATTGAGTTGGGGTGGATCCATGATGGAAAAAAGTGAGGAAGCGTTCTGATGGTGGCACCAGGGTACTTGAGGTATCCATGTATTCAACCAAGACAGACATGTTGTCACTTGCCTGTTTTTTCCAAATGGTGAGTCGAAAAAAGGAAAATGGGAGGACTTCGTATACAACATTTATGACTTTAAGGAATCACGCCTTGATGACAGCAGTACTGCTGGTGACTTGTACACAGTGTCAGAATTTGGGATTTTACGGTTCTACCTAAGCACAACACACTTCATAGACTCATCTGACACAGAAGTGGACAGGAAGAAGGACAAATGTGGTGACACTATAGGAGAGCAGCAGATACAGACCAATTCTGATGAGCACCAAGAAAAGCCAAGCAGACTGAATGAACCACAAAATGGTGGTACAGTTCTGGTACAAGTGAAGACTCAAATGTTGTGAAGACTCAAATGTTGTTGTTCTTACCTCTGAGTCTGATCATTCAGAGGTTATCATTTGGTGGCCAAGTTGGTGGATCCTCTGCAAGCTAACTGGATGACACTGTTCCACTTTTCTTTCCCATGGATGATATTTTCAGTGTTGCCTTTACTACATGCTGTCCTGTCTTAGCAGATGATATTAACCATGCAGTCCATCCAAGTGCACAATGTTACCCACTCTCAGAGGTCCAGCTGAATTCTGCTGTTCCAGCTTTCACACCAACAGATGAAGTCTTCAGTGTTGCCCTGTCCACATCCACTCCTGTCTTAGGAGGTCGTGTTGACTGTGCTGTCCATCCAGGTGGTGATGCACATAATGACCCACCCACAGAGATTCAGCTGGATGATGCCACCCCAGTTTTCACTTCAGTTGAGAAAGACATCAACAGCGCCCCCTCCACATCCATTCCTGTGTCAGGGGACCATGATCAACATACTAACTACTCAAGTTCTGATGCAGGCTATGACCAGCATTATGTGAGTCTCAAACTTCACAGAGTAAATCTTTTAGAGGAAATGATTTGTCAGTTCAAAGATGAGTTAATGTTGAAGTACCCTTTAAAGTTTTCTTTTATTAATGAATAGGGATGGATACTGATAAGATTTTATCGATATCGAGGCCATTATTGATTCTGCTTATCGATCCCATTCCTTAGCGATTCCCTCTTGTGAATTTTGTACTAAAAGTAGGCTTTACAGGTTTTCTATGTATTTCATTGAGTCTTAAAGTAAATAAATATGAAATTGGTCACTGTATCCTTGATTTCTGGACATAAATAAAAATAAACAAAACAGTGTTTCGCTTTGAAGTTATTAATTCCGACTGGACTCTATCGTTCTAACTTGACTCGGCAGAGAGCCGCGCAGCGTTTGGAGCTCTGTGAACAGAACGGAGGACGATTCTTGTTTCTTTCTCGGACAGGTGTCCCAGTTAGTGACTTTAATCCGCACAAAAGTGACTCACGATTGACATATTCAGGGATGAAAGTGGTGAAAAACAAAAAAAACTGAAACCAAAATTATCCCCCACCACTGCCCGCACAAAAATGTTTGAATTCTAGAAGCTCTGAAATGCAATCTGGGACTATTCCAGACAATAAAATGCAGTGAGTGCAGCATCCATTTTGGTGAGAAAAAAACCCCCCAACATTATTCAAATTCATTCCAGTAGTATTCTGATCTTACTAGGATGCAGCAGTTTTCTAACTTGGCAGATAGTTCTGGAGGAAATCACTGAAGAAATTAACACATTGAAAATATGGTTTGACCGAAACAAATTGTCATTAAACTTAAATAAGACAGGGATGAAGTGGAGGTGTGAGAGTCACTAGGTGTTCACAGGAAACAGTTATTTATTTCTGTATGTATTTATTTATGTATGTTCATTGTTAGTTGGTTTTATATTTTCTGTTGTTTTTATTCAGGTTCTTTTTGTCTCTTTCTCTAAAACTGTATATAATAACTAATCATTAGATTAGTTATTATTACGATTATTGTTGTGGTTGCTATTATTATTAATATATAAACAAAAATAAATTAAAAAAATATTACAGTTTGTAATACATTTGACTCTTTTACGACAACAAACGCTTATTATACAGAAAACAAATTCACACAAATGTGCTGACAGCTGCAATTGCTTAATGCTAACTTTAACATTGAGAATGCCATAGACATGCTAACGTGTTAGCATCAGTCCCGTTTTTAAGTTATAAAATCGATTTATCAACTATCAATACAACTATCATCAGAAGACTATAACAGGTCGGTTTAACATAAAAAGTAAATAATACTCACAGACATATTCTCTTTAGGGCAGAGCCGGCCCAAGGCATACGCCAACTACGCGGTCGCTAAGGGCCTCCACGCCACCAGGGGGCCCCGAGAGCACTGAGACGTTGTGATAAAAAAGTAAATATATACATGAAATTAAAATAATATTGAATAATTTAATCGAAATTGTATTACACCCGAAAAAAATAAATTCATTTTGACAAAATATCAATACTAGGTTAATTGATGCCTCCTATTTAGATGCACCGCTTGGGTCAGGTGGTCGATGACTAATCGTGAGGAACGAAGTGAGTGCAAGTCATGTCTCAGAAAAGAAATTATCCCTCTGGAGCGGAGAAAAGAAAAAAGAAGTTGGAAGACGAGAAAAAACAAGACAAAGGTAGGTTTGCATGTCCAATATTACAATTTTTGTTGTCATTATTTGCGAAATGCTCCGTTCGTTTAGTATAAAGTGCTTTAGGTGTCTTAAAGTCAGAAGCGATTGTTCTAAGACTGCAAGGGAAGCTCAGCTTCCCCTAAAATGTCAAAAAATAAGTGATCAAATATATACTGTTGTGTGTATATGTCATTGACTAAATATGCGCTACAACGCGCTCAACTTTTGTTCCGAATCAGCTTCTTATCACTGGTAACGACGCGGCTTTCCTCTCACTCAAACCCGCAGCTTCACAGTGCTTTAAACAGTGTGACAGACTTCAATAGCGACACAAAGCATGCAGCGAAACGAGACGAGTCATTGGATAAATGCTGGGCTTTGTTCCGCCCATCGGACGTTCAGCGTGTCTGGGGGTCTATGGGGCAGTGGGCTGGCCTCGGCTGGCCCGGACGCTCAGCTTCTGCATGATGATTGGATGATCTGTCTGAGGCTGAATCCCTTTCTGATTGACAGCGAAATGAGCGAATCAGCGATCTTTTGGTGTAAACATCCGTGGGAGCATTTTCATTCTGTTCTGAGTTGAACCGGAGACTTTCCTAATCCTCTTAGCGGCATTTGCTTTGTTAAAAACGACTAGCGACAAATCGAGCTTCTATTTCCGGTGGTTTTTTTTTGTTTTTTTTTAGCTGTTTGTGTTTGGAAACTGACTTCTATCGCTCTTTCTGACTTCTATCGCAGTTTCTGTCCCTACCGAGCAGCGGGTGCTGCTGAGCTCTTCCACCGTCACAAAGCACTCACAGGCGGACAAACTTCACACTAGCCTCGCACATAATGGCAGACAATTTGAATGTTGTGGACCGGATTTTGGCGAAGCCATTTGATAGTCTTCCTTACGAAGAAAAACTTAGAGTTAAACAGCAGGGCAGATCAACTCCTCAGATTAATTTGGTGCAAAAGGTGGGGAAAAGTAGCTCAGCTCTCAATGGTTTGCAGGCCAAAGTTAAAGCAATAGCCCCCAGTGCAATGTTTGTGCATTGCTATGCACACACATTGCTGTTATGTTGTGGATTTCTATGTTCATTTTGGAGATTGTTTAAGTATTGTATTTATTATTTAAGTATTTGATTTTGATTACAACTTTATTTTTCTGTAAGATAATGTGAATGGCATTTGATTCTATTTTGTATTTGGATATTGAACATTTTGCACACCATTGCACATCTGAAAGAAATTAAACTATTTAACGTGTTTATTATAAATGCAGTCTCCTGCCTGCTGATGTTACTTTCAAATATACTCAACAAAAATATAAACGCAACACTTTTGGTTTTGCTCCCATTTTGTATGAGATTAACTCAATGATCTAAAACTTCCACATACACAATATCACCATTTCCCTCAAATACTGTGCACAAACCAGTCTAAATCTGTGATAGTGAGCACTTCTCCTTTGCTGAGATAATCCATCCCACCTCACAGGTGTGCCATACCAAGATGCTGATTAGACACCATGATTAGTGCACAGGTGTGCCTTAGACTGCCCACAATAAAAGGCCACTCTGAAAAGGTGCAGTTTTGTTTTATTGGGGGGGGGGGATACCAGTCAGTATCTGGTGTGACCACCATTTGCCTCATGCAGTGCAACACATCTCCTTCGCATCATCCGTGAAGAGAACACCTCTCCAACGTGCCAAACGCCAGCGAATGTGAGCATTTGCCCACTCAAATCGGTTACGACGACGAACTGGAGTCAGGTCGAGACCCCGATGAGGACGACGAGCATGCAGATGAGCTTCCCTGAGACACTTTCTGACAGTTTGTGCAGAAATTCTTTGGTTATGCAAACCGATTGTTCCAGCAGCTGTCCGAGTGGCTGGTCTCAAGACGATCTTGGAGGTGAACATGCTGGATGTGGAGGTCCTGGGCTGGTGTGGTTACACATGGTCTGCGGTTGGGAGGCTGGTTGGATGTACGGCCAAATTCTCTGAAACGCCTTTGGAGATGGTTTATGGTAGAGAAATGAACATTCAATACACGAGCAACAGTTCTGGTTGACATTCCTGCTGTCAGCATGCCAATTGCACGCTCCTTCAAATCGTGCGACATCTGTGGCATTGTGCTGTGTGATAAAACTGCACCTTTCAGAGTGGCCTTTTATTGTGGGCAGTCTAAGGCACACCTGTGCACTAATCATGGTGTCTAATCAGCATCTTGATATGGCACACCTGTGAGGTGGGATGGATTATCTCAGCAAAGGAGAAGTGCTCACTATCACAGATTTAGACTGGTTTGTGAACAATATTTGAGAGAAATGGTGATATTGTATATGTGGAAAAAGTTTTAGATCTTTGAGTTCATCTCATACAAAATGGGAGCAAAACCAAAAGTGTTGCGTTTATATTTTTGTTGAGTGTAGTTAAATTCATGAGCCATACTTATTCGTCACTCTGTATGTAGAAGTTAAAACATATTTATTAGTTTGCTACCCCTTTAAGGTTAAAAACAAGAATGACACCTGTATGATGTAAGATAATTACAAATAATGCTAATGATTGTGGGTATGTTACACACATAAAAGTGTAGCCTATGGAATAATGAGGCATCTGGTGCTGAGGTGATGGTAGGGGGGCCCCCAAATGAAATTCTGCTTAAGGCCCCATAAAGGCTTGGGCTGGCCCTGCTTTAGGGTTTTAGCGGGGGGAAAATTAAGATAAAGCGAAAGAAAAAAAATGAATCAACAAAGCAATAGATCGAAGCACTGCTTCGATCTGCGAATCACTGCTTCGATTGGATCAAGGTTCAAAGCAAAGCCGCGCTGCAGAAAAGTTGATTACAGACCCACTGCAGGGTTTGTAATCAATGTAGAGAAATGATCATTTTCCTGACAAACACTCCCCAAAACAACGGCCACTCTGAAGGACCGATAAGGGAATCATTAAGGAAAAAGGTTATTGATGTCGGTGGATCGAATCATTTCTTAACGATACCCAAAAGGAGCCGGTTCTCGATACCCATCCCTATTAATGAAAGGGGTGTAGATGCACATGGTGTGGCCAGAGATGCCTATGCTGCTTTCTGGACAGAATTTTTGGATTCTGCAGCAGAGGGGGCAGAAATGAGGGTGCCATCTCTGTCACCAAAGCGGCAGGACGAAGAGTGGAGAGCTGTGGAAAGAATACTGGTCAAGGGATTTCTGGATCAAGGATACTTCCCATTGCACCTTGCCCCAGCATTTACCACAGCACTGATATTTGGAGAGCATGCTGTGCCTACTGATTCACTGTTTCAATCTTTGATGTACCCGAGTCAGTGTGAGAGAGAGCTCATAAACTTTTTTTTTTTTCATATGTTTTTATTGGAGTACATGGAACAAAAGTCAATTCAATGTGCATAGATACATTTCCACACCTTTTTACATTTTTATAGAAAAAAGTTGGAACAGTGCAAAGTAAAGATAACAACAGCGATATTTAAAGTGTGCTCAAAATACCATATCCTCAGCATACCGTTACACTTCAATAGTATTGCACTAAAAAAAGAAAAATGTAGTCTTAATATAAAAAACAAAACTCACACACAGACAAACCCCCATTCCCACCCCCCCATCCCCCCTCCCCCCCCAAAAAAGAATAAAAGTAAATAAATACAAACAAATAAATAAATAAAATTAGGTACCAAAATAAAAAGAAGGGGAAATGAAAGGAGATGTAGGAACTAATTTGAGTCAAAAAACAAAATGAATGGTCGCCACTTTGTGTCAAATTTACTCACATTTCCTTGCCTGATAAATCTTATTTTTTCTAATTTTAAGAAGGACATGACCTCGCTAATCCAGAGTTTGTTAGATGGAACATTTACTGATTTCCAATTTAGGAGGAGATGTCGTCTCACAACTAAAGATGTGAAACCCAAGACCTCTCTTTGGGTAGCTGTATACAACCCCTGGCAATAATTATGGAATCACCGGCCTCTGAGGATGTTCATTCAGTTGTTTAATTTTGTAGAAAAAAAGCAGATCACAGACATGACACAAAACTAAAGTCATTTCAAATGGCAACTTTCTGTCTTTAAGAAACACTATAAGAAATCAAGAAAAAAAGATTGTGGCAGTCAGTAACGGTTACTTTCTTAGACCAAGCAGAGGAAAAAAATATGGACTCACTCAATTCTGAGGAATAAATTATGGAATCATCCTGTAAATTTTCATCCCCAAAACTAACACCTGCATCAAATCACATCTGCTTGTTAGTCTGCATCTAAAAAGGAGTGATCACACCTTGGAGAGCTATTGCACCAAGTGGACTGACATGAATCATGGCTCCAACACGACAGATGTCAATTGAAACAAAGGAGAGGATTATCAGACTCTTAAAAGAGGGTAAATCATCACGCAATGTTGCAAAAGATGTTGGTTGTTCACAGTCAGCTGTGTCTAAACTCTGGACCAAATACAAACAACATGGGAAGGTTGTTAAAGGCAAACATACTGGTAGACCAAGGAAGACATCAAAGCGTCAAGACAGAAAACTTAAAGCAATATGTCTCAAAAATCGAAAATGCACAACAAAACAAATGAGGAACGAATGGGAGGAAACTGGAGTCAACGTCTGTGACCGAACTGTACGAAACCGCCTAAAGGAAATGGGATTTACATACAGAAAAGCTAAACGAAAGCCATCATTAACACCTAAACAGAAAAAAACAAGGTTACAGTGGGCTAAGGAAAAGCAATCGTGGACTGTGGATGACTGCATGAAAGTCATATTCAGTGATGAATCTCGAATCTGCATTGGGCAAGGTGATGATGCTGGAACTTTTGTTTGGTGCTGTTCCAATGAGATTTATAAAGATGACTGCCTGAAGAGAACATGTAAATTTCCACAGTCATTGATGATATGGGGCTGCATGTCAGATAAAGGCACCGGGGAGATGGCTGTCATTACATCATCAATAAATGCACAAGTTTACGTTGATAATTTGGACACTTTTCTGATGTTTGGGGATGATGAAATCATTTTTCAAGATGATAATGCATCTTGCCATAGAACAAAAACTGTGAAAACATTCCTTGCAAAAAGACACATAGGGTCAATGTCAGGCATAGGGTCAATGTCAACGAGCAGATGTGATTTGATGCAGGTTTTAGTTTGGGGGATGGAAATTTACAGGGTGATTCCATAATTTATTCCTCAGAATTGAGTGATTCCATATTTTTTCCTCTGCTTAGTCTAAAAAAGTAACCGTTACCGTTACCGAGTTTTAGAGTAATGCCATCTGAACACAACCTTAAAGTGTATTAGAGTTAGGCGGGCACAAATAGATATCTTATGAATACCACCTAATGCCGATTCCCACCAGTGGTCTTCAAAGACCAAGCCCAGCTCATGCTCCCATGCTTCCTTTGTCTTTGTTGTCAAGTAACCATCATAGGGACTGTATAGTGCTATATACTTTCGAAATTAAAGAGCTCTGTGAGGGATTAAATTGTAAAAGATCGTCCCAGGTCTGATCTGCTGGGAGTTGAGGGAAGCCCGGAAACATAGATTTTATACAATTCCTAATTTGAAAATATCTAAAAAGATGAGAGGGTGGAAGCCCAAATTCACCAGCTAATTCTGCAAAAGAGCAAAAAATACCATCTCTATAGAAGTCCTTAAAACGCTTAAGACCTTTATCATACCACCCAGCGAAGACCGGATCCGTGAATGCAGGTTTGAACTATGATTTCTCAACAATGGAGTTGATGTGGTGGGGTCAATAAATTTAAACTGTTTTCTGAATTGAAACCATATCTTTAAAGTAGAAATGACCACAGGGTTGCCTGTAAAACCAGAGGGGTTGGCCAAAACAGGTCTTGTTATCAAAGCCGGTAAAGAGGATGAGGAACATGACTGTGATTCTAATTGACACCAGGGTAAGTCAATTAATTTTAGCCAGTATGTAATTTTGATTATATTTACAGCCCAGTAATAAAATTTAAAATTCGGTCGAGTTAGACCACAATCAAATATACAATTTTGGAGGATTTTCAGTCTAACCCTGGGTTTCTTGCCGTTCCACAAAAAATGAGAGATCACAGTGTCAATATTTTTAAAAACCTTTTTTTGATAAGAATAAAGGCAAGCATTGAAACAAGAACAGAAACTTAGGAAGAACACTCATCTTGACCACATTAATTTTTCCGATCAGTGTCAGAGGGAGAGAGCTCCATCTCTGAAAATCTGCCTTGATCACAGTTATTAGAGGAGTAAAATTTTCGGCATATAGAGATTTATAGGATCTGGCTACATGGACCCCCAAATATCTAAATCCCGTCACACTCAACTGAAAAGGAATATCTGATTGTGAGAGTCGCATTGCCTGAGTGTTAACCGGAAAACATTGGCTTTTAGATACATTAACCTTATAACCTGAAAACAAGCCAAATCTGCGAAAAAAAAGAGAGAATATTGGGACAGGTTTTGACTGGGTCTGCGACATACAATAACAAATCATCGGCATATAAAGATAATTTGAGTTCCATACGCGAGCAAATAATATCTGTAAAAGTTGGAGAAGACCTCAAGTAAATGAACAGGGGCTCTATTGCAAGAGCAAAAAGAAGAGGGGACAAAGGACAGCCTTGTCTACAGCCGCGGTTTAGAGGAAAATAACTAGATTGCACGTTATTGGTTATAACATTAACACATGGTAATGTATAAAGGAGCTGTACCCATGAAGTAAAAACCTTGCCGAATCCGAATTTTGCCAGAACTGCGAATAGATAATGCCATTCAACGCGATCAAATGCCTTTTCAGCGTCGATAGAGATTACCACTTCAGGCATGGCGGCATCTGCTCTAGAGCAGGGGTGGCCAAGTTTGGTCCTCGAGAGCCACATTCCTGACACTCTTAGTTGTCTCCCTACTCCAACACACCTGAATCTAATGAAAGGCTCATTAAAAGTCCACTAACGAGTCTTTCATTGGATTCAGGTGTGTTGGAGCAAGGAGACAACTAAGAGTGTCAGGAATGTGGCTCTTGAGGACCGAACTTGGCCACCCAAGCTCTAGAGTGAATAACATTTAATAAGGTGCGGACATTATAAAAAGTTGCCGTCCTTTTATAAAACCAGTCTGCTCTTTTGATATAATTGACAGGAGTACCTTCTCAAGACGGAGCACTAGAGCCTTTGCAAGAACCTTGGTGTCCACATTCATCAACGAGACAGGCCTATAGGAAGAACAAAGTTCTGGATCTTTGTCCTTCTTAAGAAGAACTTTAATGGAGGCCTGCCTCAGTGTAAATGGGAGTGAACCACCAGATAGAGACTCAACATAAACAGAATGTAATAATGGAACAAGTTGGTTGTGGAATGCTTTGAAAAATTCGACCGGGAACCCATCTGGTCCTGGCACCCGATGGCTTTGCATTTTTTGGAGAGCTGATGTGAGTTCTTGGATTGTCAATGGAGTTTCCAATGTATTCATCATGTCTGTATTCAGTTCTGGGGATTCTAAGTCCTGCAAAAATGCCTGCATATCGGTCAAATCAGATGGGGGCTCAGACCTATATAATGATTTATAAAAAGATGAAAATACTGAATTTACCAGGGCTGGTTGTTCTACCACCACTCCCGACTCATCTTTTACCCGAGATATTAAACGTGCAGCAGCTTGCCTATGTAGCTGATGAGCCAACAACCTTCCAGATTTGTCTCCGTGTTCATAATATCTAGAGCGAGAATATAATAATAATCGCTCCGCCTCTGTGGTAGTAATCAAGTCTAACTCTGTTTGTAGTAGTGCCACACGGCGCTTCAGTAAGTCAGGGGATGGTGTGGTTGTGAGTTGTTGATCCACCTGTTCTAAACCAGCTGAAAGCTTTTGGATCTTTGATAATTGTAATTTTTTCTTGTGTGCTGAGTACGAAATAATCTGTCCCCTTAGGTAGGCCTTTAAAGACTCCCACAGGAGTGCACTTGAGATGGGTTCAGATTTAGATTGGTTAAAAGAAATGAATTCCTTAATTGCATTCACAATGAACACATGAAATTTATAGTCTGATAAAAGGGATATGTTGAATCTCCATTGAGTGGCATAGCAAGGCTCGGATGACATCCGGATATCCAAGGATAAAGGTGCATGATCCGAAATAATGATTGGATGGTAAGTGATATCCATTAATTTGGGTGTTAGTCTGGCATCAACAAAGAAATAGTCGATTCGGGAGAAAGTCTGGTGTACGTGTGAATAAAATGAGTATTGCCTGCCTGTTGGATTCCGAAATCTCCAGGGGTCTATGTAGCCATTATTGGACATAAAATTGCATAGAGTTTTTGACATCTGTGACTGATTTAAACTTGCTTTGGAACAATCTAATTGTGGGTCAATAACACAGTTTGTGTCCTCCGCAAAGATTAAAAAACAGTCATTTAAAGATGGTAAATTTTCGAATAAACTATTAAAAAAGCTAGGGTTATCAAAATTTGGTGTGTTAACATTGATGAGCAAAACAGGAATCCGATATATGGTCCCTAGAATAATCAAATACCTGCCATTCCTGTCCGAGATAATTTTTGTCTGTGTGAATGGGACTGTTTTACCTATCAGGATGGCAACCCCTCTGGCGTTGGAATTGAAGCTGGAGTGAAAACCTTCAGCAACCCAGGGACATTTTAGTCGAGCTTGATTGTTAGTTCTCATATGTGTCTCCTGCAAAAAGACAATGTCAGGTTTTAACCGCTTTAAATGAGAAAATACCCTTGAACGCTTGACTGCACTCCCCAAACCATTAATGTTCCAACTAATAAATCTCACATCAGACATCTTAGTGCCAACCATCTACAGTTTGTGTCAAATATGAGGTAGCGATCATGTTTTGCCCTCCTCCCCCTTAAAAAAGAAAAACTTAAAAACAAAAGACAAAATGACAATGACCCTGACCCCCCTCCCCCCGCACTTACCATTACCCCATCCCAAAACGATGAGGTACCAGTGCAAGCCCCACAAGGAGCTAAAACTCCTACTACTAAACTCCTAGTATCTGCCCTAATCGCCATACTCACGATTATCCAACCCGGAATCCTACGTAACTATAAACTATTTAACTGAACAAGCTACAAGGTGTATATTTAACATATTTAAATTTGTACAAAGCTGGGCAAAATGTAAATCTTACTTATAAAAAAAATACTCAGTGTAATTGTAACTACAAAATAAAGCCCTTGCCATTCTAATTTACAAAAGTACAGTAAAGCAAAACGTCACAAACATTATTAAATTTATGAGGTAATGTTCAAAGACATTTTTAAGGCAATTGGCTCACAAAATCAAACCGTTACGGAAAACTTGTTTCTATATGAGTGTCTTCACGAAGACAGCCGCCTCTCCCGATCAAGTGAAGTCCTTCGTGACTCCTCCACTCGTCGTAATTCGAAGGCGTGCAGGATATATCAGACTATACCGTACTCCTGGGATGTCTCGGAGTTGACGTCTGACATCATTGAAAGCCTCACGTGCTTTCGCCGTCCGCGCTGTGAGGTCGGGGAAGACGGAGATCGTTGAGTCTCCGATCCTGATCCGCTGCTCATTTCTGGCCCGCTGCAGAATGTCTGCGCAGTCCGCATAATAATGCAGACGCGCTATTATTGGACGTGGTCGCTCTCCCGGTCTGGGTTTAGGGTTTAATGATCTATGGGCACGATCTATAACAGGTTCTTTATCCAGCTTGAATGCATCTTTAAGTAAGGTTGAAATAGAGGCTGCTGTAACCGGACTGTTCTGCTCAGATAGCCCAATGATTCTGACGTTATTGCGGCGGGACCTCCCCTCTAAATCTTCACACTTACTCTCAAGAGCAATGACTCTGGTAGACAGGCTTTCCACCTTACCCCTGAGTGACACCATGTTGTCCGTATAAGTTGACAACGATTCCTCCATTCCCGTCACAGTTTGTGTTAGCTCGCTCACACAAACTTTAAAATCCGCTGGAACGATCTCTGATGGCCGGTCCGGGCTAATGGCGCTAGCGTTAGCACTAGCTTCAGGGGGCGGCGATGGGGAGCCACTCTGGCACGAGGATGTAGCCGTTGAGGTAGGCCGCGCCTGCGATATCGTCAAACTAGTTGTGTTTATGGGTTTCGCAGGCATATCGGTGCTTACGAAAGTCAACGTAGTTTTGTTTGCACAGCTTGAAAAAAAGAACACCTTGATAAGTTTCTAACAAATATACGCCAGAGCTCCTGGAGCACGTCTTACGCCATTGGTCGCTAACCGGAAGTCCCGCAGTTAACCGGAAGTCCCGGTTAAGTGTGCTTAGATTAAACTTTGCTTTAGATTGAGACCTTGATATTGATGGCCAGGATGAGATATTAGATCTGCTGGATTGCCTGGGAGTGAAAACGGTTCCATCACAAGACAACCTTAAAGCTGTCCTCCTTCAAGCTGTACACAAAGAAATAATATAGCAGCCAAAGTATGCTCTTAATAACATGTCAGCAGTTGCAGCACAACTCCTGAAGACCACCATAACCACACAAGAAAAATTACAGATCATGTATACAGACAAAAAAAAAAAAAAAAACACTTTGCAGGAAAGTCCTAAAGCTAATTGAAGCAAGTCCAGAGAGTCCAGCTGAGAGACAAGCCCTTGGATTTTTACAGCAGTACATATGAGGATTGGATGAATTGGGTCTCAGAAGGCTGCTGAGATTTATAATTAGGGATGGGTATTGATAAGATTTTATCAGTACCGATGCCATTAGCGATTTCGCTTATCGATCTGATTACTTATCAATTCCCTTATCGATACCTCTTGTGAATTTTCTGTGTACTAAAAGTAGGCTTTACAGGTTTTCTATGTCAACATTTTAAAATGGTCACTGGATCCTTGATCTCTGGCCAAATAAAATCTGTAGTTTTTGTCAAAAGCATTTACCTTCAGACATTTTGGCATGAATGTCTCTCCATACCTCTGAGCTGAACTCAGCCGGCTGCTGCACGTCAGCGCAGGACGTTTCATTTTGGGAAGAAAAAAATGTTTTGATTGACTGCAGTTTGTTTGTACGTATTACAACATTTGGAAAGAGGTGTCAATTGATTAAAACGGCGTTTCATTTTGAAGTTATTAATTCCGACTGGACTCTATCCCTCTAACCTTACTCAGCAGAGAGCCGCGCAGCATTTGGAGCTGTGTGAACAGAACGGAGGACGATTCTCCTTTCTTTCTCGCAACAAGACAAGAGTCCCAGTTAGTGACCTTAATCTGCACAAAAGTGACTCATGATTGACATATTCAGGGATGAAAGTGGAGAAAAACAAAAAAAAGCTGAAACCCAAAATGATCCCCCAACACCACCCGCGTGAAAATCTTTGAATTCTAGATGCTCTGAAATCCAATCTGGGACTATTCCAGACAATATACTGCAGTGAGTGCAGCATGCATTTTGGTGAGAAAAACCCAAGTTTCCTTATTCAAATTCATTCCAGTAGTATTCTGCTGTTACTAGGATGCAGCAGTTTTCTAGCTTGGCAGATAGTTCTGGAGGAAATCACTGAAGAAATTATGAAAATATGGTTTGACCAAAACAAATTGTCATTAAACTTAAATAAAACAGGGATGAAGTGGAGGCGTAAGAGTCGATAGGTGTTCACAGGAATCTTTTCTGTTGTGTTTTGTTTTATCAGGTTGTTTTTGTCTCTTTCGCTAAAATTGTATTGTATCTCTATTGTATTGTATATCTCGCTCAAACAGCGAATCGGTCGTTACGCACAAAGCCTCCGCGCGGCTTTCCATGACAAAATCTCTTGTTAAAAGTGAAATCTGCCGGAAAATGGCTGATGTCCAGCTCTTGTGATAACCAGAGAAAGTGTACACGACGGTCTCGTATCCACAGAGCCATCAGCTTAGAAATGA
This sequence comes from Thalassophryne amazonica, assembly GCF_902500255.1. Classification (NCBI taxonomy): domain Eukaryota; kingdom Metazoa; phylum Chordata; class Actinopteri; order Batrachoidiformes; family Batrachoididae; genus Thalassophryne; species Thalassophryne amazonica. The sequence goes on from NC_047118.1 coordinate 45,537,498, forward strand.
TCTGGTGTTTTCTGCCTCGTCGTCGCAGCTTGGAGCGCGGCGCGCCAAGCGTCCTTAAAGCTGTCCTTAAAGCTGCAGTAACAGTCCTTAATCTCTGTGAAGCCCATAAAATTGTCACCGAAAGCCAGATAATTTTTTCAAATGGTTTCCAGCTGCCAGTCTCTAACAGCTTCTGAAAATATTCTGATGGAAAAAAAGTCCAAATCATTCCGCCATTTCCAGACAATGAAAATCCGATGAGGGGGCGGGACCACTCCTTCCACAAGGTGTGCTCACAGGCGAATGACGTCACCGACAGGTGTGAAAAAACTCACGCATGCGCACGAGGGTTCAAGCTTGTCTGACGTAAAAACATATGAATCAAATCCATATAGTTTAAAAAATAAAAAATAAAAAGGTCCGTTACTTTATTGACAGACCTCATATACAGTGCCCTCCAAAAGTACTGGGTATTGGGACACTTGATATTTCACACATTTAAATTTGTTTAAGACATTTCAAATACAAAAAAAAAAAAAAAGCTCTTACTTAGGCTCAAACTGAAAGTAAATCTCTACAACTTGATATAAATTAATCCAAAATCTAAAAGCCAAGATGATGGGTTGCATAAGTAATGGTACACTTTGATGTAATACAACGTACTTGTAAATAATCTGTTTTTTTCAGACAAGTCAGGGGATGGATACATGAACATTTCCAACTCACTGAATATGTCTTGGACTTTATTACATCAGTTATGAAGAAATACAAACAGTATGGCACTCTATGGTAAATCTGTGTGGAGTATACAGTTCTCAAAAACTGAGTGACTGTGCAAGAAGGAGAAGAGCGAGGAAAGACACCAAGGCAATCCAGAAGTTACAGGCTCCTGTGGCTGTGATTGGAGAAATTGTGCATAGTGCATGTTTTGCATTTTGTATCCTCTCAGTTTTACAGCTTCATGATGAAGTGGTACAGAGGAGGATTTTCTTTAAAAGAAGACCTGAAAGTTCAACTACAATTTGCCAGAAAGTACAGCTGAGATGCAAGCCTAGATTGGATATTTTGGTGAAAGAAAACCATTCTCTATTCCACTTCATCACTTCTCCAAACTGTTTGTATTTATTCATAATTTAGGTAACTCAAGTCCAAGACATATTCAGTGACTTGGAAATGTCCATATATTCATCCCCTGACTTGTCTGAAGAAAACTGTCAATAAAATGGATTATTTACAGGTATTATACCAAAGCATCCCATTACATATGCAACCATATGCAAATGTCAAACACTTCCTGGATTGACAGACGAGATCCCATGGAATCTCGCAGGAACTCTGTGGCAAGCTCACATAAAAACACCAAGTGCCAGCTTTTCAGTCACAGTGAAACAGGAAACGTTGGACACTTCCTGGCATGGGTGGAGCTTGAGCAGAGGCCGGGGTTTCACTGGACTCCCCTGAAATCTGTTATATGTTAATTTCATATCTGGCAATGTTATAGCAAATCCAGAGGCCAGTTGTCTGTTATGGGTATGTGTTTGACAGTATCATTCAGTGTGAAATTTTTATACATTAGAAAAGAACAATAATGGCTGCCATGTTCATTCATATCTGTCTCCTTGTGGTGTTATTAGTGTGTCTTTGATGCACTGCAGCCCCTCAGACATTGATGTGTTAATGTTCAGTTGAACTCAGAGGTTTGTTTTTTTTCATTGTGATGGTATTGAAGGCGGGCCCCTCACATCACATAACTTGAAAGATTATTAAGTACCAGCAGTGTGTTCTGTGGTTTTAATTCTAGTCAAAGTTATTATGAGTTCTACTCAAATTATAAGTAAGAGAAATGTTTCATACAAATTATTAAATTATTGTTCTGGGTGAGGCCAATACTATGTTGGTAGGTTGCCCCAGTAAACTTTTACTTTAATTTTGGCTGTGCAAATCAGTCACAGATTTGATCAATTCAGTTTTCAAGTACTATGTTCATAGTAAAGACAAGCCCTGATAGCAGTTGTAATAAATTATAATGTATTGACTTTATACTTCATTAATGTTGATTAAGTGCCATTAATTAAATGTGCTCTTTTGTTCATCTTGTGTGGATTTCCTTTTGTGTTAGGTGCCACTTATCAATATCAATAAGAAGAGTCCCCGATGCTATCTATGATTCACTTAAATAACCTCCTCTAACACTGAGTCGGCGTTGTTTTGTCCCTTCCTCTCATTGGTCCAAGAGGTTGGTGAGAATCATCTGCTTCTGGGAATTCTCCTCCCTTCACATTGTTTGGCAAAGCTATCTCAGAAGGAGAGGTTTCCAGCACATCACTTCCCTCGAGTGTCTTTACCACAACCATCCCTGACTGGCCTGTACAGGACGAGTCATGGCCAGATGCTTTAGGCTTCCTCTCCCTTATTCCTGCGAGAACTCTGTGTGGGCGTGAACACACTTTGCGAGATTATCCTTAGCCATAACATATATCTTAAATGTCAACAGGCTAGCGTGCACAGATGTGCCTGCGGTTCGACACTTAGCTTTACAGCAACAATATAGACGGGGTACATCTGGTCTCAACATTCCACTGATACCAAACAGGCCGCATAAGCCGTTACACTATTCCCACGATTAGTCCAAAGTAGGATGATGAGTACAATATCTGCAGCACATAATGTGCTCTTAAACAGATGGCCTGAATCGAATACAGTGGATATTTTACTAATATGAGTCTAAACACGTTCAACTGGACAGTGCAAGTATACATGAACACAATATGATCATAAAACAGCAGTTTTGGGTTTATGGTAGAAACTTCACACCATTACTCAAATGTCAACATAACAGAATCACGTCAAAAACATATACATTGTAATCATACAGACCGGATGATTTATTCTGGTTGTTTCTGAAAGATAAGCACAAGAATTAGTAACAGAAAATGCAGTTATATTCTTCAAATCTTAAACAGTTTTTTTTGGTATGGGATCAAATAAGCAGATTGTGCTTTTTGTAGACGTGACAAGCTTCCTCAGTGCGCCTAGTGAGATACCATCAAAATCTGTAAATCTGGGTAACACCTCAGGATGCAGTGGTTGGACCAAGGCCTGCTGAGATATGCTCAACCTAATATCTTCAATTTTCTTCTCGAAATAGTCCAAGAAGTCCTTTGCTGAAAAGGGAGAGTGAATAACAAGTGGTCGTCTATGAATGAGAAATGCTACCGTTTCAAACAAAAACTTTGAGTTATGCTTGTTTTTATTGATCAAATCAGAATAATAGGCACGCTTTGTAGCCAGTAGTGCATGCTTATAATCTAAGATAGCATCACGCCATGCAAGGTGGAACACCTTTAATTTGGAACTACGCCATTTCCATTCCAAACCTCTAGCCTTCTGTCTAAGCTCACGCAAGTAACCATTGAACCAAGGCAACTGTGCCTTGGGAAGGCATGGCCTTAAAAGAGGAGGTGCAACCTTATCCAATGTAGCCTTGAGCACTGATTTCAAGCCATCCACAAGTCTATCCCCTGATTGAACATTCTCCAAACTTGAGACCAAAATTTCAGGCAGTCTAGCATCGAGTTCAGTCATAGTTGAAGGTTTAATGCATTGCTGCAGTAGTAGACAAGGCTTTTGCTCCACTAAACACGGCAATGTAAATGTAAACATAATAAATGAGTGGTCAGAGACCACCAAGGCAAGAGGCAAAATGTCAATGTTCATGACAGCAAGGCCACGTGCAAGAACCAAATCCAGGGTATTTCCACTAATGTGCGTCAAATCCTGAATGCATTCCTGGAATCCCAATGCATCCACAAGTTCCATAAATGATTTGCAAAGTGGATCACAGGGCTTATTTATATGAATGTTAAAGTCACCAATGATCAAAATGTTATCTGCACTAGCTGACAGGCTAGAGATGAACGCACCAATTTCATCTAAGAATTCAGAATTCAGGCCTATAAACAGTGACAAAAAAACATGACTGATTTCCATACTTCTGACCCTGACAATACGTAGCATCATCGGCCGAGCGGAGAAGCAGATGCTCAAATGAATTATATTTATGACCCCCAACAGCCAATAAGGTAAACCTAGATTTATAAATAAAAGCAACCCCCCCCCTTGCTTCGCACCACGAGACATGTGACTAAATGTATACGCCGGTGGGCAGGCCTCATTCAAAGGAAGAACAGCTGTGGGTTTGAGCCAGGTTTCACATAACCCAATCATGTCCAAATGATGATCCATAATTAGATCGCCAATCAACATGGATTTCGAGGACAGTGATCTGATGTTAATGAGACCCAAACTGAAGACTTCCGCGGGGTTGACAGACTGACATCTTTGAACAGGCTTAAGTAGCTTAAAATCCACTCCACGTTTTCCATCCAGTGCCTGGAGAGTGTCATAAACTGCTGTTGTCACAACAGGACTACAAGTCCCAGAGGCTGCAGAGCCGATGCGCTCAGCTGACCAGATAACTGGCACAGATGACCAAGTCCGATGGAATACAAACTTTCTCTGGGAGCTTCTGTGGATGCAGCGAGGCCGACGGAGCAAACCAAGCTCTATGATAGCGAGAATGTCCCGAGGGACATTATTGTTGTCCAGGCTCCGTAGCTCAGCTGCTGAGTAGCTTAGCATTGCGCTAGCTGGGAGTGAAGTGCGGCGTAATGCAGTGCAAAAAAGGCACAAAACAATCAAAAATGGTTACAAATGCACACTGAAGCACCAAGAACCATGCCAAGTACATACCCAAAGAAAAAAAATACACTCATGCCACTAAAAACCAAGTTACAAAAGAGAAAATCGGAGAAAAAACAGAGAAGCGGCGAACACACAACGCCAGCAACCCCATGTGGTCTAATAAGTGGATTTAAAGGGGCCACTGTACTTTAATATGTACTACGGCATTTTCACATGGTTTCACTGGACCTGTGAGAATGGAGATATTTCTTGAATGGAACACTTTTTGAAAGTGACAAAGAAAAAGATTGTATAGGGGAAGTTCAATTTCAGTGTGGACAAGGCCATAAAAACTTGGGATGTAATTAAATTAAAATAATAAATGAGGAATTATGTTCTTGGAGGTGCTATGTGGGTGCTATGACTAATCCAGGGGGAGCTCTAACGCCCCCTGGTACTGCCCATGCTGATTCTGCACAGCAACATGAACAGATATCCAAACGAGAGATGTGAGATCAGGTTTATTTGAACTGAAGCTGTTTTGGGGTGTAAATACAATGTGTGTAATCAGTAAAAATCTTGCCCACATCAGTGTTCTGACAGGTTATCCACCAGATATCATGCATGATGTGTTTCAGGGAATTGTACCTGTTGAACTTGCACATTGTTCGTCACTACTGATATCCAAAAAATATTTCTGGCTTGAACTTCTAAACAAATCTATTCTTACTTTGACCTATAAGTGTTCAGACAAGACTAAGAGGCCTCATGTGATCCCACACACATTCTCAAAAACAATCGGAGGGAATGTTCACAAGAACTGGGCACTGATAAGATTTCTCCCATTTATCATTGGGCATCTGGTGCCAGAAGATGAAATGACATGGCAAGTTCTAATGGTGTTAAAAGATGTTCTAGAGCTGGTGGTTGCTCCAACACATACAGAAGACTCCATTGCTTACCTTGAGAGCAAAATTTCAGAGCACCGCCAAAGATACCAAGAACTCTTTCCTGCACTCATCAGGAAGTTTGGTCTTCTCGTTGGTCTCTGGATCATGTAATTCGAGGCTGAGCACAGTTTTTTTTTTTTAAACACGTTTCATTCAACACTCAAACTGTTTCAGGAACATGCCCCTAAGCATCAGCTCATGATTTCTTATCTTATGAGAGCATCTAGTTTTGAAAAGCCTGTTCTTGAGATGACAAATGCCTCAACAGTTCCTGTTGTTGTTTTAAAAAAGAAATTGTTGAGACCATTGAACAAAAATGTCCTGGTACCAGAGAGGTGCACATAACTAGATCTGTGTCAACCAAAGGTGTACATTTTAAAAAGGGTCATGATTATAGCTTATGGGTCAACAAGTGGACTTCATTTGTTATTCAGGAGAGACTTTTTTAATGGTTCAGAGACTTTGTGGGTGGTATAGTGAGCATCACAGAGCCTTTGAGCTCATGGCATGTCCAGCCAAAGACATAGATCTGACTGAGCTTAGTGACACAGCAGATGACTACCCTTTGGCAGACTACTTCGTTGGATCTCTCAGAATGGTGACATTAAAAAGACACATGCATGTATAAGGTATGATGACTTTCTGACTTAAAATTTAATGTTAATTGGACTGTCATTGGAATTAAAAAAAGAGTTATAATTATTTCATGAGTAGAGTAATCAAAAGAATGCTTAAAGTGCATGAAAACAGATGAACTGGTGAACTTGTTATACGCTGTAGTTTTCCTGTTAAATGAGACTCTTAGCTTTCTGTCTGTAATGTATATCACATGAAGAAAAAAATCTTAAAGCTTTGGAAAGCCAGACCTTTTTTTTTAATTCTTTACTGAAATTTTAAATTTGGATAAGATTTGAGATGAGATTAGATTTATTGTCATTGTCATTACATGAGTGCAACAACAACGAAATTACATTTATACTCCAATTACCTCAGACAAAATACAGCAATTAATCCACGATTATTACGAGTTTACCATAATAATGGCACACTTCAGAATTAAAGACAACACATGTACAACCCCTGGCAAAAATTATGGAATCACCGGCCTCGGTGGATGTTCATTCAGTTCTTTAATTTTGTAGAAAAAAAGCAGATCACAGACATGACACAAAACTAAAGTCATTTCAAATGGCAACTTTCTGGCTTTAAGAAACACTATAAGAAATCAAGAAAAAAAATTGTGTCAGTCAGTAACGGTTACTTTTTTAGACCAAGCAGAGGAAAAAAATATGGACTCACTCAATTCTGAGGAATAAATTATGGAATCACCCTGTAAATTTTCATCCCCAAAACTAGCAAAAATAATGTTGACTATGATGCTGGATATTGAAAGATTGTACTGTTAAAAGGGGCAGAAATCATAAGACTTGTTCTTCTTTCTGCTCCTTTTTATTCTGGTGTTGTGGTGCTTTGTTTCTGCTTTTCTGTTTTTCTTTTAAATGAATGAAATAAATGTTAAAGAAAGAAAAGAAAGAACACCTGCATCAAATCAGATCTGCTCGTTAGTCTCCATCTAAAAAGGAGTGATCACACCTTGGAGAGCTGTTGCACCAAGTGGACTGACATGAATCATGACTCCAACACGAGAGATGTCAATTGAAACAAAGGAGAGGATTATCAAACTCTTAAAAGAGGGTAAATCATCACGCAATGTTGCAAAAGATGTTGGTTGTTCACAGTCAGCTGTGTCTAAACTCTGGACCAAATACAAACTGTTATGTGTTGGACGCAGCCCGGAGAACCGACCAGCGTTTGAAGGACCCAGTATGAAATAAGCAGAGCACGGTACAAAGGATAACAGAGTTTAATAAACATAACAGTGAAGTGATACGAAAACAACAAAAGAGTGCGCGGTCTGGCGTGGTGGATTGCGGTGCGCTCCCAGCAGCGCTAACGGTCCGGAGCCAGAAAACTGTTCGGACCCAAGGACCCCGCCGACACCCTCCAGGTGGCGGCGACAAACCGAGTCTGTGAAAGAAGAAATCATTATGTGAGTCCACACTCAACACACAGAGAGACCACTCAAAGGTGTACAAACAGCAAACACTTCCTGGCTTAATTGCAAATCAGCTTCCCACCCTGCAGGCATAGAACACCCTGTTCACAAAACTCCACTGCAGTGGAAGCTGATTTAAACGACTAACATACAGCTCAATATAATAAGGTGTGAGGGACACCACATTTACTGACTGTATAAATGTTAGTCACAAAATCTAACGTACCTCAGGAAGTGTGCTGACGAGCATGAGACCTCACCCCCTCCTCTTTCACAGACCATGCATCAAACCTGGACGTTCTCTGCATCCACTGATGGGAGATGGCTCTAGAGACGACGATCTCACCCGTCTGGTCACAAGGTCGAGTCTCTGGCAAACACACACTGTGCACTCCAGACTTAAATGCCACCATGTTCCAATCCATGTAGATGCACCACAGCTGTGAGTCCTGACGAGCTGCACGTGATCAGCCTCAGGTGATCAGGGTGAGGTCCTGATAAACTCAGCTACACAGCCACTCAGTCCCAAATGCGCACCACCTGGGAGGAAAACCAAAAGACAGAAACAGAAGACACACAAAAGCCAGCCAGGCACGCCAGCCACAACAACAAACAACATGGGAAGGTTGTTAAAGGCAAACATACTGGTAGACTAAGGAAGACATCAAAGCGTCAAGACAGAAAACTTAAAGCAATATGTCTCAAAAATCGAAAATGCACAACAAAACAAATGAGGAACGAATGGGAGGAAACTGGAGTCAACGTCTGTGACCGAACTGTAAGAAACCGCCTAAAGCAAATGGGATTTACATACAGAAAAGCTAAACGAAAGCCATCATTAACACCTAAACAGAAAAAACAAGGTTACAGTGGGCTAAGGAAAAGCAATCATGGACTGTGGATGACTGGATGAAAGTCATATTCAGTGATGAATCTCGAATCTGCATTGGGCAAGGTGATGATGTTGGAACTTTTATTTGGTGCCGTTCCAATGAGATTTATAAAGATGACTGCCTGAAGAGAACATGTAAATTTCCACAGTCATTGATGATATGGGGCTGCATGTCAGGTAAAGGCACTGGGGAGATGGCTGTCATTACATCATCAATAAATGCACAAGTTTACAATGATATTTGGACACTTTTCTTATCCCATCAATTGAAAGGATGTTTGGCGATGATGAAATCATTTTTCAAGATGATAATGCATCTTGCCATAGAGCAAAAACTGTGAAAACATTCCTTGCAAAAAGACACATAGGGTCAATGTCATGGCCTGCAAATAGTCCGGATCTTAATCCAATTGAAAATCTTTGGTGGAAGTTGAAGAAAATTGTCCATGACAAGGCTCCAACCTGCAAAGCTGATCTGGCAACAGCAATCAGAGAAAGTTGGATCCAGACTGATAAAGAGTACTGTTTGTCACTCATTAAGTCCATGTCTCAGAGACTGCAAGCTGTTATAAAAGCCAGAGGTGGTGCAACAAAATACTAGTGATGTGTTGGAGCGTTCTTTTGTTTTTCATGATTCCATAATGTTTTCCTCAGAATTGAGTGAGTCCATATTTTTTTCCCTCTGCTTGATCTAAAAAAAGTAACCATTACTTACTGCAACAATTTTTTTTCCTGATTTCTTATAGTGTTTCTTAAAGCCAGAAAGTTGCCATTTTAAATGACTTTAGTTTTGTGTCATGTCTGTGAACTGCTTTTTTTTCTACCAAATTAAACATCTGAATGAACATCCTCCGAGGCCGGTGATTCCATAATTTTTGCCAGGGGTTGTACATGTGACGTTGTTTATGTGCACTAAACTTGAAGCAGCCCGTTATCCAAATTGAGGCAAAGTGGGTGAAGGCTGCAGCAGGAGGGGCCTGCACCGCCCAGCTTGGGGAGTTGAAGGCTGCAGCAGTAAAAACCACGCTGCATTTGAGGTGGCAGGGAGGAAGCCAGGGTGCGGGGGTTGGAGAGACATGGGGGGGTAATAGGGATGGACGGAGGGAGACATGCGTCGTGTGCAGATAAGTTAAGTTTATGTCACTGAGAAGCGGAACATCACACTGCTCAGCTTTCGCATCCCAGCAGCGTGTAAACAACAAGGTGAGTGCAGGCCCACGGGCTAGAGACATAAATGAACATAAAAGGAACAAATATTTTTGTATTTTACCAATTTTTCCATATGATGACATATCTTTGTGTGTTTTCCAAGGATTCTGACATTGAAAGCTATTCTTTTTTTAGTTTGCAGGTTTCCTAAATTTAAAGCAAATTATTGTTCTTCCACAGCATAACAACATGTTTACAATCTTTGAGGTGATTCAGGTTGGTGATTCTAATCAATGGTGATTCTAATCATTATTGCTCTCATGCAACTAATTTAAATTCCCTTTTGTAAGGGTAAGGCAACTGGCAGGGCAGCAAATGGTGGACCAACATGCATGGAGACAACTTATTTTAATTTATGTGTGGGGCACACGTGTGTGCCGCTGTCAGCCACTGGACATCTTTTGCTGCTAAAGTTTGCTGGCAGTGGGACAAGCTTTCCCATGCATACAACACTGGCCAGATGCAGCCTTTCCAGCGAACTTTAATTTATTTATTTTTTGCTCACGTCAGCATACGCAACTCTGCAATGTCAGGTTGGATTGTCACATGGGATTTATTTATGCCGTGGTTGTTTCCAACACACAGCAACCGGGTGAGAGGCTATTCATCACAGGCTGTGGTCCATGGCTTCTGGCCACCCTGCGTTGTGAAACGCTCCTGGGGCCATACCAGAGGTGAGATTCATGTTAATAATGTCATACCTCCTACAGAGTTAGATGGTGATCGAGTAATAATATGTATATTAGAGCGGTGAGATCCATTCAGCTCTGAGCCTCTGTCCGTGCAATGACGCAATTACTGCGCAGTGAGACAACAGTGAAGCGCACCTGCCTGTGGTGTCACAGATATGATGGGCACAATATTTCACATTATATAATGGCTGAGTGGATCCTTGTCATTTGATTGGTGCTTGTATGTCACATGGACATGGATTATTCATCCCATTTGTGTTGCATTGCATTTAGAGTGCGCCTAAAGCTCCACCCTCTGGAGCTTTCCGCGTGGAGTCTGTACGAGCCAAAAAGAAGTTGACGACCCCACTGACCAGAAAACAACTTGGGTAACCAGGAAGTGAGTGGAACTTGTTGTTGGACTTCAAGTCAATTCAATCAATCAATTTTTTTTTTTATATAGCGCCAAAATCACAACAAACAGTTGCCCCAAGCGCTTTGCCCCAAGTGAAGGCAGGCACCATCTTCTTCACCTTCATTATTAGAGCGAGAAGTAAAACTGGTTTCCCTGTACAGATCCGCCACCTGACAGACAGGGAATAGTAGATAACGAAGTCTCTTAATGTTGTTGCATGGCTGTCGGGCTGCTGGATGCACTCATGGAATGAACAGTCTGTTACTGTTTTGTTAGTCTCTGGGCTTCTCACCACGTCCAGCTCAGGGTTCGCTTCCATCATCACCTCCACCAGCTTCTCTATTTTGGTGTTCTCTGAAGTCATCATCAACCCACAGGAATATTAGTGGTTACCTGTGAGACAGCCAGGTTTCTACCAGCGAACCAACCCTGATGGATGAAAGGCATTTTCAAATCTTTTTCAGTCCTTTGAGTATTACTTTTATAGCTCATGTCAGACTTCATCACTATAGTGGGTCAAGTAAGGGTCTGGGAATGTGCAGCATATCACTCCATCTACCCCATTATGGAACTGCCCTGGGTCCTGAATGGCAACCACCCAGGCAGACAACCCAACTCTCAAAAGTGAACTATTTATCTACTGCAAGCCAGGTGAAAGCAATGTGAAAGTAGGCACAGCACAAGTAGACCTTTTTCAGCTGCTGGGGTTCTTAACACTGAGGACCTGCATGCAGGATCATTCATTCTCATTTTCATTTCAGCTGCTATTCCATGTCTGGGGTGGCAGTGGCAGGAGGCAAGCAGCTCTTCCCACATTTCCTATCCACAGCCAGGTAAAAGGCACTGAGGCACCTGCATGCACACTCATACACAGCGAAACGCACCGGATGGCAAAACTATCATAATTGAAGCTTCTTCACAATGCAAATAATATAGGGTGAACACAAAAACACCCCTTGGTATCAAATATTTATAATATCAAAAGTTACATGTATAACTAGAACAAATAATGCATAAAAGGCAAATGTGCAAAAACTGGTTGCCCATCACATTTCATTGGCATGGGAATGCTAGTAACATTTCAGTTTAGATTTTTTTTTTTTTTTTGTTTTGTTTTGTCTTTACCCACAAATAAAGACTAAACATTTAGGAGAAAAAAGGGCAAACACTACATTATCAAATTTCTGTCATACTTAAAACTTTGCAGATTAGTTCATGCTAAGTATTTACAGATTTAGCCTAATATTTACAAACATCAAGCTAAATATTGAGACAAATATGCACCTTCATAAAAGAAATAATTGTTCCTCCCTGAAAGACAGATTAATAAAGTGTCTAATGTAAGGCATGTTTATTCAAACTTGTAATTCATGGATGTTTTGTTGTGGAGTAATATTGTAGCCTGCTGGCTTTTGATGTCAATTTCAATTACAATTTCAGGGCACTTTTAAAATATTAATAATATAATTAAAAAATCGATGTTTGTGCAAAATTTTGTCTGATTTTTTTTTTTTTTTTTTTTTTTTTTTTAGGTGTGTGTGTGGGGGTGGGACGGAGTGTTGCCGGGGGAGTAATTCAGTGTAGAACCGCCACTGTTGCTGAGACAGTTGAATATCACTATAATATCACTTGACGATGATCCCAAACCCAGATACCCCAATTCCTTCTCAAATGCTGCAACTAAGATATTCATTGATTCTTCAGACTGTGTTGTGTGGTTTTTAAATAGACATCAGCGGTGTTCACTTTCAGTATATGCATAACTACAGCAAATCATACATATAGGCATTGACAAAGGTTACTCGAGTAATGTTTTCACAATACAATAATTGTCGTCAAAGGTAACCTCCAGCAAATATGTGGAAAACAAATAATGCATAAAAGGCAAATGCGCAAAAACTGGTTGCCCACAACACAAACAAGCTTTTCAGAGGTTCCCTGCAATTGAAGAATGTTTTTCTTGAGTTACTTATTTGTTCCAGATCAGGAAACAAGCTGTGACCTCAGTGTTCTGCCTGAACATGCATTTCTAAAATTCTTTAGATGAACTCTTGCCTGCATGCAAATGCAGTATTTGGTGCAGGCGAACTGGCCGGTCGTCAAGGGTGCATTTTTTCATGACACATATGAGCAGTGATGGGCACAGCGCCGATAATCCGATAGCCGATAATTATCGAAGATAATGTTTTCATTATCGGATTTTCTTTTCAGATAACTTTGAAAACCATTATCGGACTAATTATCTTCTGATAAATTTTTGTGCGATAATGTTTAGACCGTTAATGTGGTAAACAAAGCTGAACAGCTACAAACACTTATAAAATTTAAAATCAGTTGAACACCTACTTGTTAAATGTTTTGTACCAAATGTGTAGTCCTACCCTCTGCAAACAGAGAAGAGTTGCTTCTAGAAGAAACCACTCTATCCTCTGCAATCAAAGAAGAACTGGTCACCAAAAAAAAAAAAAACAACAACAACAACAAAAAACATTTCTTTTAACTCCATACTGATATGCGGGCAATATCACCCAAGTCATCCAGAGGCATACATTTTAAACTTATGGTTAAAATTTTAACCAAACTAATTTCGGGCAAGTTATTTAAATTAACGTCATGTCTGAAGTTTTATAAAGTGAAAATATCAGATATATGTTTTAGTTTTAAAGTAATGCGCTAATTTTTAAGGTTTTAGTGTGGACATGCTGTGTCCAGGTGCATTATGGATATGATACGGTAATCTCAGTACGTTCACGACATGAAAAATGCATTTGAAAATGCATTTGAGACACTCTGATCAGGCTCCACTGGCAACTACATTAAACTCTAGTGCCTAAAACTCTCGTGAATATATTCTCTGGGTTTATAGATGTTGCTATTGTGTTTGCGTTTTTAAATTCCACGCATCTTAAATGTAGCAACACAGATTATCTGGAATTTTGTTTTGGCAAGTTTTCAAGGTCTCTACTGCAATCTACTGGCCAGTGTTTATGTGTGTTTATGGCAGTGTTCGCCCTGAAGCTGGGCTGATATACTCAGTTCCAGCTCAAACTGTACCATAGAACTGCACGGTGTAAAAGTTCAGAGCGCATGATTATGTTCTCACACACATTGTACATTCAAAAACCACATGTCGGACTCGTGTTTCCAGAAGCAAAACATAAACAGAAGCTTTTTTTCCAAACTTAATTCACAAAAACTCTCAATGAGAGACATCAAAGTTAAAAAAACAAAAAAAACACCCCAAAACATTACAAGACAGGTCTGCTGTGTTTAACACAGGCACAGTGCGAGAGGTTGGGCGCTTGTAGTCCTTCAGCAGCGGAATACCCTCACGATGGCCGACCAGAATATCAAACAGGTTTGATTTTCATCTGACCATATGATCGCCAATCAGGAGGTGGTCGTGAGATGTTAAACGCAGATTGTTACTCCATGTATACTAAATGATGCAGGATGCGCGATTAACCTGAAACTCGGTGCGATCCAAAAAATTCTCGCACGAATGAAAAATCTGCTGAAAAACTCGCACTGGCACCAGTAGATCATGGCAGTGTTATTTTGACACCAGTTATATCAGACGGTTATCTAATTACAACTTGGCTTTTTTTTTTGAAAATGCCTTTTTTTACAAATAAAAATGGTATATTTTACAAAAGCATAATTATCTGTAAACACCAACACATGACACACCTCACATTAATGTGTTGGTTTACATAGAATGAATGAGTCAACAATCAGTGTTAGCGGAGGCACATTTTACCCAGAATGCCATCTGTCTGTGTTTGTTGCAAAACTTCAGAATTAGTGCATTATTCAACATTAAAAGATATATGTTATATCTTAACTTTGCACAAATGACAGAATTGACATTAATGGAGTTATTCTATCAGTATTTATTTTATTTATACACCAAACCATAACTCAGCACTGCTTTATTTTCCAAGACCTCCACCTTACGTCAGCGCTGTAATTGAGTAGAGAGTTGAGCTTTGTGGCTTCTCTCAGCTTGCTTCTGTGCTGCAAGTCATGTAGTAAACTAGAGTTTCCGGCAGGGGGTAGGGCGCTCAAAGACAGAAGTGCTGACTCACTGTTTGGGTCTGTTGTGGCCTTTGATGCTTCCACAAGCAGTCGTGGTGTTAAAACTCAAAATCAGCTTGTTAACAGTTGTAAGTGTACCTGAGACAATAATGGAATTTATTGGTTATCTGTAACTTCTGATAGATTTTTTCGGTGGTTTATCGTTTTAACTTTATCAAAGATAACTTTTCAGTTATCTGATTATCTGTTGTCAAAGTTAATTTTTTGGTTATCTGTGCCCACCACTGGTTGTTTGATCCACTTTTGTGATTTACCTCTATTCTTCCCTATCCACCAGGTCGTTATTGTAAATAAGATTTTTTTTTCTTAATAACTTACCTGGTTAAATAATGGTTAAATCAAAAATAAATCAAATGGTGTGTGCTGTGCAACGCATTGACCTGCAGTGGCACACAGCAGTGCTTTCAGTTTGACTGCATGCTGTTCACATTCACAGCACATGATGAATGCGTGTTACATACATATTATTACTGTCAAGACTTGTGGTGGATTGACACCGGAAGCAGTAGAAGACCAGTGCAGACTGACAGACATGGTTGGTTGTGAAGAATAAGAGGCTTTATCTGATAACCAGGCATGGGATTTGGTACATAGGTAATCAGACATACAGGCAGAAGGTATCAGACATGGTACAGGCTGGGTCGTGGTCCAAAAATGAGCAGAGTTCGTACAAATGGCATTGAAGAGTGTAACAGGCAAAACAAAGGCAGAGTCAAAAACAGGCTGTGTTCAGGGTAACAGCGAGGCGGAGGTCGCAGCGCACAAGCAAGGTCAAAAAGCACTAGAGTGCCGAATGGACAAATACGAGGAGAGTGAGTGAACAAAGTCAACAATCAGGCAGTGAGCTGTGGAACTGTGAGGAATTAAATAAGGGGAGTAATCAGAGCGTGACATGAAGCAGGTGCGTGGAAGGTTCTGGAAAGAGGTGTGGTTTTGTAAATCAAAGAAGAGGGAAGAAAGGTAAGAGAGTGCCTGAGTGAAAAACAAAGCTGTGCAAAGCAAGAGAAGTAAGTGACAGAAAAACTAACTGTGAATAACGTGATGTTTTCCAGACAAACAATAATATGTGAGCAAAACAAAAGGGGCAAAACTAAGAACTAACATGACTAGTCTAAAAACAAGAAACCTAATAATAAACCAAACTAGGACGGAACTGATACTGGCTGAGACTGTTATGTGTCGGACGCGGTCGGAGCACCGACCCAGCGTTTGAAAGGACCCAGCATAAAATAAGCAGAGCACGGTTCAAAAGGTAACAGAACTTAACAAACATAACAGTGGGTGAAGTGCTAAACAACTAAAATGTCCGCGGTCTGGTGAGGTGGAAACACGGCGCGCTCTCAACAGCGCAAACGGTCCGGAGCCACAGCAGTTCGGACCCAGGGACCCCGCCGACACCCCCCAGGTGGCCGCGACAAACCAAGTCTGTGAAGGAAGAAAACATGGAGGTGAGTCCAACTCCACACAGAGAGACACAACTCAAAGGTGCACGCAATCAGCAAACACTTCCTGGCTTAAATCTATACATCAGCTTCTCACCCTGCAGGCACGGAACAACTCAGTTCAAATCTCCACTGCAGCAGAAGCTGATTAGACAATTAGCATAATGTGACAGCTCACTAACACAAGGTGTGAGGGACACCAAATCCACTGTCATTACTTCATAAAAGTCACCAAAACCAAATTACCTCAGGAAGTGTGCTGAAGAGCGTGAGACCTCACCCAATCCTCCTTCACAGACTGTGGCGTCAAACCTGGAGCGGTCTCTGCGTCCGTGATGGTGAGATTGTTCTCCTGACGTCGATCTCACACGTCTGCTCACAAGGTCGAGTCTCTGGCAATCACACACTGTGCATTCAAGGTTTAAATGCAGCAATCTCTGATCAAGACAAAATACACCACAGCTGTGAGTCCTGATGACCTGCACGTGAAAACAAGCCTCAGGTGTTCAGGGTGAGGTCCTAATGCTCAGCCACTCAGTCCTGAATGCATACCACCTGGTGGGAGAAACAGAAAACAAAAACCAAAGCCAGCCAAACACCCCAGCCCACAACAGAGACATAAATACATGAATACAATAAATGATGATGGCAAAACAAACTATTGTTTAAACAGAAAATAAACAAAATAGGTGACTACAGAATAATGCAATAAATAAAACAAGATAACTGATAACCAGAGATTGCAATATATGACAAATGAAAAATAATCTGACAAGCAACACTGAAAATAATAACCAAAAATTTTTGACTAAAGCATCATACAATAAATGTGATAAACAGAACTAAAATAAGACTAAAGTAACTTAAGGGACCAAGAGTGAAAAGAATACAATAACCAATTACAGAATAAATGATAACGAAAGAACCAGTGATGAAAGCATAACACAAAGAAAAGCAATAAACAGAACCAAACTGAGATTTATATGGCAAAGTATAAACTTATGAAAAGTAAAACCAGAAAATCATAGAGGAGATAAAGACATAACCTCAGACCGAGACCCTGAGCTGGGGCTGAACCTGACAATTATATATCAACATTTCCTTTGCCCTCCCTGGCCGGGGTCCAGTGGAGGTGGACATACGTGGCACAAGCAGGATATGCTGGCAGGCTTTGCAGGGGCCGATCCATCTAAGAGTTCAATCAACCGCGATCAGATCGTTTCAAATGCTGTTATGAATATGTAGACTGCGATCAGATGGCGCACAGATGGCACGTAGACTGCCATCAGATGTGCGTCCCATCTCGGCAGCACTAAGAGTGCTTTGAACTGTGCAACGCACTTGGGACAGCCGAGTGAATAGGACCAACTGTGCAGACTGCCATCCATCCGTCTTCAGACTGCACCTCAATGCTTCTCGACTGTGGCCGGATGTGTCATTCTGACGCCATCCGGCCTCAATCGGCCTGTCTGTGTGTGACGGGAGCTTAAGTTTCATGTGTGTCCCAAAGTGAAAATTTCAAAACAGATTTGCTTTTATTTGTGTATAAAATGGTGTGTGACCTAGAATTAATTTAAACATTGTTTAAAGGAAGCAGTTGTGAGAAAGGAAGTTGGAAACTGTAAATGTGAGCACTGAAGGAAAATATGAAAAGGCTGTAAATAAATTGTTTGTTTGTGTAAATGAATTGATTGTGGAAATGAACTGTAGATATCTTGAGTAGGAACTTGATTTTATTTATTTCACACGGACAGTACACATTATTGAACATTTCTGTAAATGTGTCAGTATTCGCTCAAGAGCTAGTTTTCAACTGTTGTCCCTGGGAGAGGTGTAGAATGCCAACAACAATTAATTAAAAGTTCAGAAATGCACAAACATAACATGGCATGATGAAAACATGGTTATTGTCTACAAAAGCAACACGTATTTATAAAAATGCAGCAGGTCACATGATCCTCACCCACAGCAGAGACGTATCTAATGAGGACAATTTTGGTTTGATTTCAGCCAGTTTTTTATAAGTCTTAAAAGTGACAAACATGGGACATTCTCTTATAGAGTGGGATATTGTTCCAGATGTCCTCTGACCACAGACTGAGTTTAGTTTAGTTTATGAATTCCTTTAAATGGTGGTGGTGCAAGTCCATAGGGTATTTTGTATATAGTACAGTAGTGTTCAGAATAATAGTAGTGCTATGTGACTAAAAAGATTAATCCAGGTTTTGAGTATATTTCTTATTGTTACATGGGAAACAAGGTACCAGTAGATTCTCACAAATCCAACAAGACCAAGCATTCATGATATGCACACTCTTAAGGCTATGAAATTGGGATATTAGTAAGAAAAAAAAAAAAAGCAGAAAAGCGGGTGTTCACAATAATAGTAGTGTGGCATTCGATCAGTGAGTTCGTCAATTTTGTGCAACAAACAGGTGTGAATCAGGTGTCCCCTATTCAAGGATGAAGCCAGCACCTGTTGAACATGCTTTTCTCTTTGAAAGCCTGAGGAAAATGGGACATTCAAGACATTGTTCAGAAGAACAGCGTAGTTTGATTAAAAAGTTGATTGAAGAGGGGAAAACATACGCAGGTGCAAAAAATTATAGGCTGTTCATCTACAATGATCTCCAATACTTTAAAATGGACAAAAAAAAAAAAAAACAGACGCATGGAAGAAAACAGAAAACAACCATCAAAATGGATAGAAGAATAACCAGAATGGCAAAGGCTCACCCATTGATCAACTCCAGGATGATCAAAGACAGTCTGGAATTACCTGTAAGTGCTGTGACAGTTAGAAGACACCTGTGTGAAGCTAATTTATTTGCAAGAATCCCCTGCAAAGTCCCCCTGTTAAATAAAAGACATGTGCAGAAGAGGTTACAATTTGCCAAAGAACTGGCCTAAAGAGAAATGGAGGAATATTTTGTGGACTGATGAGAGTAAAATTGTTCTTTTTGGGTCCAAGGGCTGCAGACAGTTTGTGAGACAACCCCCAAACTCTGAATTCAAGCCACAGTTCACAGTGAAGACAGTGAAGCATGGTGGTGCAAGCATCATGATATGGGCATGTTTCTCCTACTATGGTGTTGGGCCTATATATCACATACTAGGTATCATGGATCAGTTTGGATATGTCAAAATACTTGAAGAGGTCATGTTGCCTTATGCTGAAGAGGACTGTCAGAGTTGTAATCTGTAAAAAAGGCACCTCAGTTAACTAACACAAAGAATGATCACGCTGGAACTGAATTTCATTTCCTGATCAGGAGAAAAGGAACGACCCTTTGTCAAACCTCGTCCTCGTCCGCTCTGAAGGGCCCGCCCACTCTGCTCCTGAATTTATTTGCACACAGACATATTACAAAACAATATACAAGGCACAGCTGCATTTCTTCAGTCAATTCATATTTGTATCACTTTGCACCTGGAAGGCGCCTTATGGTTTTCTGAGACAGATAGTAATTGTTCTTCAAATTGAGACTTTACAGCGCCAGCCTTGAACTAGTGTACAGGCTGTGTTATTCTCTGCTCAAGGCCGAACTGTGTTCAGCAAAAACATAGCTCTAGCAAAACAGTCTGCGCATTCATTCACCAACAAATGTTACTTTTCTCGTGGGAGCAGTTTTAATCTGTGTTCAGCAAAAACATAGCTCTAGCAAAACAGTCTGCGCATTCATTAAGC
Source organism: Thalassophryne amazonica (assembly GCF_902500255.1). Classification (NCBI taxonomy): domain Eukaryota; kingdom Metazoa; phylum Chordata; class Actinopteri; order Batrachoidiformes; family Batrachoididae; genus Thalassophryne; species Thalassophryne amazonica. The sequence continues at coordinate 45,557,581 of NC_047118.1, forward strand.
AAAAGGACAAATGTTACTTTTCTCATGGGAGCAGTTGTAATGATTACTTCAACAGTTCAGTGTATATTTCTGCTTTGACAATGAGTGATTATTGAAAAGAATAATGGTGCATGAACTCTTACACATGCATATATGTATATATGGAAAATAGAGAACAGCATCAAAAACAAGATCAAAGGCAGTACATCAAAGTAAAGGCATTAATATTTGATAATAATATTGCTAATATATAGAAAAGCCTGTCATTATTCCCCCGTTTATCGAATTTAATGTCTACATTCTCAACATCATCACTGTAGAAACATCAATAAACTTACAAACAGTGTACTTAACCATCATTTTGCCCCGTTTGGATGGGGTGACATGATTCAGCATCCGATAGCAATAACGCAATATAGTAACGGGCCAGTAATAAGCCATTAACTGTGGTGGAAATCATCTGAGCCATTGATCAAGCAAGAGGACAAATCACAATACTTAGTAAGCTAGTTACCCCATAACATTCAATAGTAAGAATTTAAAGGAAGCACATTCATCATACAACACAATTCAACGTTTTCCATCAGATACACATCCATCGAACACCATTTATTTGTATAAATATTTAAACTGATTGATATTTGGACATCGTTGGAGTTTCTCAGGTAGCTTATTCCAATTTTTTTGGCCACAAATAGAGACACAGAAGCATTTCCTGGTCATACTTGCGCCCTCAATTTTTAAAACGATACAAACCCCTTAAATGATATATTCCGTCTCGTTGCATAAAATATCTTTGAATTCTGAGAGGTACTTGCTTAAATTTTTTTTTCTTTTACTTTATACATCAATCAATCAGTCTTAAATGAAATCATGTCATGGAGTTTTTAAAATCTGTGATGTAATAAACAGTGGATTGGTATGATCCTGATAACCTGCATTATGAATTATTCTTAATGCTCTTTGAAGGTTGAATAATGGTTGTACTGTAGTTTTGTAGTTATTGCCCCATACGTGCACCATAAGTCAAGTAAGGTGCAATCAATGTGCAATACAGAGTATGTAGTGATTTAGCATCAAGAATGTGCTTTGCCCTGCTTAATATTGCCGTACTTTTTGATACTTTCTTTTGACTATGTTGAATATGTGCTTTCCAGTTGATCCTGTCATCAATGACCACACCTGATGACTTGTTCTCTTTGACAGGTTCCATATTTACCCCCGTATGTTTAACTGTATTCGTCCATCTTTTTATGGTTTCTAAATAACATTATTTTAGTTTTTAGACCAATTTAGTGACAGTTTGTTCATATCGAACCATCTCTTAAACTTTAGCATTTCTGATCCCAGATCATCTAGTAATTGTTCCAAATGATCCCCTGAACAAAATAAGTTTGTAACATCTGCAAAGAGGACTGCTCTAAACAGATCCAAGACTTAACATAAATCATTGATAAACAATATGAATAACTTTGGTGCCAACACAGAACCCTGAGGAACTCCACAAACGATGTCCAGATATTAAGAACAGCAGTCCCCAAGTTTAACAAACTGTTTCCGGTTTTGTAAATAGCTTTTAATCCAATTCAAAGCCACTTCTCTGATCCCATAAAGCTCCATCTTTTGAAATAATATGTTGTGATTGATTGTGTCAAAAGCCTTTTTTTTCATTATGTCAACAAATAATATTTCACTATTTTCCTTTGGTCCATATGTTTATTAATCTCTTCTATTGCATCTAAACCCATATTGACTATCATTAAGCAAGTTGTGTTGTTCAATAAATTTATCCAATCTGTTATTGTAAAGGTTTTCCAATATCTTTGAAAATTGTGACACTAGAAAGACACAGGTCTACGGTTAGTAAAAAGATGCTTGTCACCAGATTTGAATAAAGGTATCACTTTCTTCTGGTCTGAATGAACATGGTTCATATATTTTTTTTTCATACCACCACACAGTAAACGCCACAATCACAGCAATAATTGTCAAAATCAACATCAGGGTGTGACGTTTGCATCCTGCTCTGGCAGCAAAGCTCTCCATGGCTAAAACAGTGTTTTGAACAACCTGTTGATATTTCTCACCTTCTGTCCCTGTGTTGTTGTTGTTGTTGTTTTTTATTTCAAGGGACAGAGAGAAACTACAGTTCTGGTCTTAAAGATGTCTTCTTTCTTTGGTGACAGTTCAAAAGGTGCAGGTTGTCTGGGCTTAGGGACTGAAGGGGACAGTTCACAGTCTCAGTTCAGCTCAGCAAGGGACTGAGGGAATCTGGAACTCTTTTTTATGTTATTTCCCTTCAGCTGTAGTGCATAAATCTGTAGTATAATCAGTATGTGTAAGGCATGCTGCAAGTGGAATTAAAATAATGTGTCATGTACTCTGTCCTGTGCCCTGTTCTTGACGTTTTCTTCAAACACAGGTGCACAGGAATAGAACAGGATTCTCTTGTCTCCCGTTCTCAAAGATGCAGTTTCGTCTGCTTCTTTCTCCTGGTCTGGTTACGTCAGTGCTGTATTTCAAGCTTGTAGTACGTCTGCTTCTGATCCTGGTTCAAGTTGACAGGCCTCTCCTTGGTCACAGCTGGTTACTCATCTGCTTCAGGACCCTGGTATCTGCTTCAACCTCTGGTCTTTGTCTTTGTTCACTTCTGGTCACTCTCTGTCTCTGTTATGACGCGCTTCCAGCCGTTGCTGGGCCTATAGGCCATCAGCTAATACTGTTACACGTCGCTCCCCTTGTCTAGTTTGGGATCTTTCGGGTATCTTTGTCTTTTGCAGTGGGATAGATGCACCCAAGATGACCTCTCTGGAATTTTCACTGCAGTGGGGCTGGTTAGCAGCACTTGGAATGGACTTCCCACCTCGGAGATGACCAGTTCTTTCTCTTAATAGGCTTTATCAGCACCCAGTCACCAATCTGGATCTGATTATCAGGACTCTGCACAGAAATAGGAGAATCTGGTATCTTGTTAGCATGTATGACATTCTTATGGGATAACACACGTCTCATATAATCAACTAATCCCTCATCCTCACTATCAGGCCCAGCTATTTTCTGTAAATCCGGAATTCTGTAGGGCCTGCCATTCAAAATTTAGAATGGTGTAAGACCAGTCCCTGAGTTGGGTGTTATATGCATGTGCAGTTTCACCAAATCCAAACAATAAACCCAGTTTTTTCCTGTTTCTTCCATACATTTTCTGAGCTTACTTTTAATTGTCCCATTTGTTCTTTCCACTAAACCTGCACTTTGAGGATGATAAGCACAATGTGTTTTTGCATTTATTTTCAAATGTTCTATTAAATGTTAGATGATTTTATTTACAAACTGTGTACCATTATCACTGTACATTGTTTCAGGTTGTCCATGTCTTGGAATTATATCTCTACAAAGTATCTTTGCAACTGTCAGAGCATCTGCATGTTTAACAGGGAACACGTCTACCCATTTGCTATATGCATCAATCAATACATCAATCAATCAATTTTTTATATAACGCCAAATCACAACAAACAGTTGCCCCAAGGCGCTTTATATTGTAAGGCAAGGCCATACAATAATTATGTAAAACCCCAACGGTCAAAACGACCCCCTGTGAGCAAGCACTTGGCTACAGTGGGAAGGAAAAACTCCCTTTTAACAGGAAGAAACCTCCAGCAGAACCAGGCTCAGGGAGGGGCAGTCTTCTGCTGGGACTGGTTGGGGCTGAGGGAGAGAACCAGGAAAAAGACATGCTGTGGAGGGGAGCAGAGATCGATCACTAATGATTAAATGCAGAGTGGTGCATACAGAGCAAAAAGAGAAAGAAACAGTGCATCATGGGAACCCCCCAGCAGTCTACGTCTATAGCAGCATAACTAAGGAATGGTTCAGGGTCACCCGATCCAGCCCTAACTATAAGCTTTAGCAAAAAGGAAAGTTTTAAGCCTAATCTTAAAAGTAGAGAGGGTGTCTGTCTCCCTGATCCGAATTGGGAGCTGGTTCCACAGGAGAGGAGCCTGAAAGTTGAAGGCTCTGCCTCCCATTCTACTCTTACAAACCCTAGGAACTACAAGTAAGCCTGCAGTCTGAGAGCGAAGCGCTCTATTGGGGTGATATGGTACTACGAGGTCCCTAAGATAAGATGGGACCTGATTATTCAAAACCTTATAAGTAAGAAGAAGAATTTTAAATTCTATTCTAGAATTAACAGGAAGCCAATGAAGAGAGGCCAATATGGGTGAAATATGCTCTCTCCTTCTAGTCCCCGTTAGTACTCTAGCTGCAGCATTTTGAATTAACTGAAGGCTTTTCAGGGAACTTTTAGGACAACCTGATAATAATGAATTACAATAGTCCAGCCTAGAGGAAATAATGCATGAATTAGTTTTTCAGCATCACTCTGAGACAAGACCTTTCTGATTTTAGAGATATTGCGTAAATGCAAAAAAGCAGTCCTACATATTTGTTTAATATGCGCTTTGAATGACATATCCTGATCAAAAATGACTCCAAGATTTCTCACAGTATTACTAGAGGTCAGGGTAATGCCATCCAGAGTAAGGATCTGGTTAGACACCATGTTTCTAAGATTTGTGGGGCCAAGTACAATAACTTCAGTTTTATGAGTTTAAAAGCAGGAAATTAGAGGTCATCCATGTCTTTATGTCTGTAAGACAATCCTGCAGTTTAGCTAATTGGTGTGTGTCCTCTGGCTTCATGGATAGATAAAGCTGGGTATCATCTGCGTAACAATGAAAATTTAAGCAATACCGTCTAATAATACTGCCTAAGGGAAGCATGTATAAAGTGAATAAAATTGGTCCTAGCACAGAACCTTGTGGAACTCCATAATTAACCTTAGTCTGTGAAGAAGATTCCCCATTTACATGAACAAATTGTAATCTATTAGACAAATATGATTCAAACCACCGCAGCGCAGTGCCTTTAATACCCATGGCATGCTCTAATCTCTGTAATAAACTTTTATGGTCAACAGTATCAAAAGCAGCACTGAGGTCTAACAGAACAAGCACAGAGATGAGTCCACTGTCTGAGGCCATAAGAAGATCATTTGTAACCTTCACTAATGCTGTTTCTGTACTATGATGAATTCTAAAACCTGACTGAAATTCTTCAAATAGACCATTCCTCTGCAGATGAGCAGTTAGCTGTTTTACAACTACCCTTTCAAGAATTTTTGAGAGAAAAGGAAGGTTGGAGATTGGCCTATAATTAGCTAAGATAGCTGGGTCAAGTGATGGCTTTTTAAGTAATGGTTTAATTACTGCCACCTTAAAAGCCTGTGGTACATAGCCAACAAACAAAGATAGATTGATCATATTTAATCGAAGCATTAAATAATGGTAGGGCTTCCTTGAGCAGCCTGGTAGGAATGGGGTCTAATAAACATGTTGATGATTTGGATGAAGTAACTAATGAAAATAACTCAGACAGAACAATCTGAGAGAAAGAGTCTAACCAAATACCGGCATCACTGAAAGCAGCCAAAGATAACGATACGTCTTTGGGATGGTTATGAGTAATTTTTTCTCTAATAGTTAAAATTTTGTTAGCAAAGAAAGTCATGAAGTCATTACTAGTTAAAGTTAATGGAATACTCAGCTCAATAGAGCTCTGACTCTTTGTCAGCCTGGCTACAGTGCTGAAAAGAAACCTGGGGTTGTTCTTATTTTCTTCAATTAGTGATGAGTAGAAAGATGTCCTAGCTTTACGGAGGGCTTTTTTATAGAGCAACAGACTCTTTTTCCAGGCTAAATGAAGATCTTCTAAATTAGTGAGACGCCATTTCCTCTCCAACTTACGGGTTATCTGCTTTAAGCTACGAGTTTGTAAGTTATACCACGGAGTCAGGCACTTCTGATTTAAAGCTCTCTTTTTCAGAGGAGCTACAGCATCCAAAGTTGTCTTCAATGAGGATGTAAAACTATTGACGAGATACTCTATCTCACTTACAGAGTTTAGGTAGCTACTCTGTACTGTGTTGGTATATGGCATTAGAGAACATAAAGAAGGAATCATATCCTTAAACCTAGTTACAGCGCTTTCTGAAAGACTTCTAGTGTAATGAAACTTATTCCCCACTGCTGGGTAGTCCATCAGAGTAAATGTAAATGTTATTAAGAAATGATCAGACAGAAGGGAGTTTTCAGGGAATACTGTTAAGTCTTCTATTTCCATACCATAAGTCAGAACAAGATCTAAGATATGATTAAAGTGGTGGGTGGACTCATTTACATTTTGAGCAAAGCCAATAGAGTCTAATAATAGATTAAATGCAGTGTTGAGGCTGTCATTCTCAGCATCTGTGTGGATGTTAAAATCGCCCACTATAATTATCTTATCTGAGCTAAGCACTAAGTCAGACAAAAGGTCTGAAAATTCACAGAGAAACTCACAGTAGCGACCAGGTGGACGATAGATAATAACGAATAAAACTGGTTTTTGGGACTTCCAATTTGGATGGACAAGACTAAGAGTCAAACTTTCAAATGAATTAAAGCTCTGTCTGGGTTTTTGATTAATTAATAAGCTGGAATGGAAGATTGCTGCTAATCCTCCACCTCGGCCCGTGCTATGAGCATTCTGGCAGTTAGTGTGACTCGGGGGTGTTGACTCATTTAAACTAACATATTCATCCTGCTGTAACCAGGTTTCTGTAAGGCAGAATAAATCAATATGTTGATCAATTATTATATCATTTACCAACAGGGACTTAGAAGAGAGAGACCTAATGTTTAATAGACCACATTTAACTGTTTTAGTCTGTGGTGCAGTTGAAGGTGCTATATTATTTTTTCTTTTTGAATTTTTATGCTTAAATAGATTTTTACTGGTTATTGGTGGTCTGGGAGCAGGCACCGTCTCTACGGGGATGGGGTAATGAGGGGATGGCAGGGGGAGAGAAGCTGCAGAGAGGTGTGTAAGACTACAACTCTGCTTCCTGGTCCCAACCCTGGATAGTCACGGTTTTGGAGGATTTAAGAAAATTGGCCAGATTTCTAGAAATGAGAGCTGCTCCATCCAAAGTGGGATGGATGCCGTCTCTCCTAACAAGACCAGGTTTTCCCCAGAAGCTTTGCCAATTATCTATGAAGCCCACCTCATTTTTTGGACACCACTCAGATAGCCAGCAATTCAAGGAGAACATGCGGCTATACATGTCACTCCCGGTCCGATTGGGGAGGGGCCCAGAGAAAACTACAGAGTCCGACATTGTTTTTGCAAAGTTACACACCGATTCAATGTTAATTTTAGTGACCTCCGATTGGCGTAACCGGGTGTCATTACTGCCAACGTGAATTACAATCTTACCAAATTTATGCTTAGCCTTAGCCAGCAGTTTCAAATTTCCTTCAATGTCGCCTGCTCTGGCCCCCAGAAGACAATTGACTATGGTTGCTGGTGTTGCTAACTTCACATTTCTCAAAACAGAGTCGCCAATAACCAGAGTTTGATCCTCGGCGGGTGTGTCGCCGAGTGGGGAAAAACGGTTAGAAATGTGAACGGGTTGGCGGTGTACACGGGGCTTCTGTTTAGAACTACGCTTCCTCCTCACAGTCACCCAGTCGGCCTGCTTTCCCGGCTGCTCGGGATCTGCCAGAGGGGAACTAACGGCGGCTAAGCTACCTTGGTCCGCACCGACTACAGGGGCCTGGCTAGCTGTAGAATTTTCCACGGTGCGGAGCCGAGTCTCCAATTCGCCCAGCCTGGCCTCCAAAGCTACGAATAAGCTACACTTATTACAAGTACCGTTTCTGCTAAAGGAGGCCGAGGAATAACTAAACATTTCACACCCAGAGCAGAAAAGTGCGGGAGAGACAGGAGAAGTCGCCATGCTAAATCGGCTAAGAGCTAGTAGCTGCGCTAAGCTAGTGGATTCCTAAAAACACGCAAAGTGAATAATGTGTAAATAATTTAGAGGTGATTCAGCAGAGGGAGTGCTTTAGTTAAGGCACGTGAAGATTACACTGGGAAACAAATCGTTATCTAGATAACTAGATCAATCTAACTGCGCAGATTAAACAGCTAACAGATACAGCAAAACACCGCTGTGCTCCGGAACAGGAAGTGATACAATACCGCAGTGAGAACCAACCACCAAATCATAACAGAGTTGCCACAAGGCCACCATACTAGGCAATATTTTTTTCCCTTCACATTGGTTCAATTCAATAAAATCCATATGGAATTAATATGACAAATCAATTCCCGACAATGATCCAATACTCCAATTAGATCAATACGAGGTCTGTTAGAAAAGTATCCGACCTTTTTATTTTTTTCAAAAACCTGATGGATTTGAATCACGTGTGCTTGCATGAGCCAACCTTGAACCTTCGTGCGCATGCGTGAATTTTTTCAGGCCTGTTGATTGCGTCATTTGCTTGTAAGCAGCCTTTCTGTGAGGATGGGTGTAGTCTCTCGTTGTTTTTTCTTTGCAAGGAAATGGCGGAACAACTGGAGCAGCACGACTGAATCAAATTTTGCCAGAAACTGGGCGACAGCCAGGTGGAAACCATTCGGATTATTCAAACGGCTTTCGGTGACAATGCTATGGGCATCATACAGATTAAGGAGTGGTACAACTGGTTTAAAGACGGCTGCACAACGGTGGAGAGCGAGCCGCGCTCCGGGCGGCCATCAACATGCTGAAATGACCAGATCATTTCCAAAGTGAACACTGTGGTGATGTGGGTCCATCGTGTGACTATCCGAGAAATTGCGGCAGAAGTGGACATCAGCACTTTTTCGTTACGTTCCACTGTGACAGAAGATTTTGCCATGAAAAGAGTTGCAGTGAAATTCATCGGCACGAAGCTGATGGCGGAGCAAAAGCGCCTCCATGTTGAAGCCTCACAGGACATGTTGTGACATGCTCACCTCTTCCACAATTTCTTGGATAGTCACACAGCTGAAAAGCCACCAAAAGCTGTTTGAATCTTCCGAATGGTGGAAGAGGTGAGCATGTCACAACATGTCCTGTGAGGGTTCAACACGGTGGCGCTTTTGTTCCGCCATCAGCTTCGTGCCAAAGCCATCGGCATGAATTTCGCTGCAACTCTTTTCATGGCCAAGTCTTCTGTCAGAGTGGAATGTGCCGAAAAAGTGCTGGTGTCCACCTCTTCCGCAATTTCTCGGATAATAATAATAATAATAATACATAAGTTTTATATAGCGCTTTTCATGACACTCAAAGACGCTTTACAAGTAAAACCATGTAGACAGTACAAACACACAATATAAGGATAGGCAAGACAGAGTTAGGAAGAAACAACAGTACAATAAAAGACAACAAAGGGCAACAACAACAACAGATTTGGAGGGAGGAGATGATGGTGGTTGATGGAACTGGAGAAGCAAGCCTTAGGTGTTTTACGTAGTCTCGAAAAGGTGAGTCTTGAGATAGCGTTTGAAGGATGGCAGTGAGTCAGACTCTCGGATGGCCAGGGGAAGGGAGTTCCAGAGGGTGGGGGCGGCGATGGAGAAGGCTCTGTCACCCAGGGTGCGGTACTTGGTCTTGATGGTGGAGGTGAGGAGGTTGGCATCCGAGGAGCGTAAATGGCGAGGAGGAGAGTGGCGATGTAAGAGATTGGTGAGATACGGGGGAGCAAGGTTATTTAGGGCTTTGTAAGTCATGATGAGAATCTTGAAGTATATATGCTGTTTTATGGGAAGCCAGTGGAGTTGACGGAGGATGGGGGTGATGTGTTCTCTGGAGGGGAGCGGGTAAGCAGCCGGGCAGCAGAGTTTTGGACATATTGCAGTTTTTGAAGTACATTTGAGGGAAGGTCATACAGGATGCTATTGCAGTAGTCGAGTCTGGAGGTGATAAAAGCATGAATTAGTGTTTCAGCAGCTGGGTGCGAAAGGGTGGGTCGAAGGCGTGCTATGTTGCGGAGGTGGAAAAAAGATTGGTGATGTGGTTTATGTGTGACTTTAATGAGAGTGCAGAGTCCATGTAGATTCCAAGGTTTCTGACCAAAGGGGAGGGGGAAACAGAGTAACCATCGATGGAGAGTGAGAAATTCTGGGAGGTGTGGATGATGGATTTTGGGCCAAAGATGATGGTTTCCGTTTTATTGCTGTTGAGTTTGAGGAAGTTTTGACTCATCCAGGTTTTAATGTCAGTGATGCAGTTGGTGAGGGTGGACAGGATTGCAGGAGTGATGGTTTTGGTGTTTATGTAAAGTTGAGTGTCATCGGCGTAACAGTGGAAGTTGAGTCCATGGCGGTGGATGATGTGGCCAAGTGGGAGCATGTAGAGGATGAAGAGAACGGGGCCAAGAACTGAACCTTGTGGAACTCCATGTAGGACAGGGGCGGTAGAGGATTTTTGGTGGTTTATGGCGATGTAATGGGATCTGTCAGATAGGTATGAGTTGAACCAGGAGAGGGCGGTGTCAGTGATGCCAATGGATTTCAGACGGTTGAAGAAAATGGAGTGGTTGACTGCATCAAAAGCAGCAGCAGGATAGTCACACGACGGTCACACATCACCACAGCGTTCACTTTGGAAATGATCTGGTCATTTCAGCATGTTGATGGCCGCCCGGAGCACGTCTTGCTCTCCACCGTTGTGCGAACGTCTTTAAACCAGTTGTACCGCTCCTTAATCTGTGTGATGCCCATAGCATCGTCACCAAAAGCCGTCTGAATCTTCCGAATGGTTTCCACCTGGCTGTCGCCCAGTTTCTGGCAAAATTTGATGCATTCGCGCTGCTCCAGTCATTCCACCAATTCCTTGCAAAGAAAAAAACGACAAGAGACTACACCCATCCTCACACAAAGGCTGCTTACCAGCAAATGACGCAGTCGACAGGCGTGAAAAAGTTTTAGTTTTAAAGTAATGTGGTAATTTTTAAGGTTTTGTGAGCACATGCTGAGCCCAGCAGTGCATTATGGGTAGGATGATGTAATGTCACATTCACGACAGGACAATTGCATTTCAGACACTCTGTTCAGGCTCCATGGACAACAGCATTAAACTTTAGTGCCTAAAACTCTCTTGAATATATTCTCTGGGTTTATAGACGTTGTTGTATTTGCGTTTGTTAAATTCCAGGAGACTTTTTTTTTAATAGTCCTCAGAGAATCTATCACAACCACTGCTCCCTTCTGTCTGTTATGTCATCAAAAATAATCAGTGGATCAGTCAATCAACAATTTTTCAATCTTTTAGCAGTATTTAATATGTATACTGGGGAACTGATCCATAAAAATGTTTTATAACCCAAAGTCTTCATTGCCTAGATGAGCCTGTTTCCAGCAAGTTCATGAATACCCGCTGGAGCGCATTGATCTAAGTGGTCAGTTCCACAGTAGCTCATTCATGATTACTGAGGCAAGATTGGCCAAATACTGCAATGTTCAACTGAAGCAGTCAATCCGAATTTTCTTCTTTTTCCCCAGACAGAAAAGAACTAACCCACACAAATTTCAAACCAACACCACACAAAAATATATCACACAACAATAAATCCAATCATTAATCACTCTACTGAAATATAATCTTGATCAGCTTTGCTTAAAATCTGTTAAGTAGGCGAAACTAACCAACTTTTACACCTTATCCAGTGTACAAAAATCAACCATATTTTAACCACTTCATCCCAGTTACATGATCATTCAGTATGGAAAGTAGGAAGATGATAGTATTTATTGTCTTTGAGTTATCATCTTAACAAGCTGAAAAGTTTTATTTCATCAACAGATCTATTTCAGAATTCTCCCTCAAAATACTCTTTAAAATAATCTTTTACCCTGGACACCAACTCACTCATATACACGTACAAAATTGATTAATGTGCACTTATTTCTCAGTATCTTAACTCCACACTTTAAAATGTTGAAGTGCCAGTGACTGTGACCTTGACAGTTTTACCTAAAACAAGTCACAATAATTACACACTATCTATATATCGACAACAGAATAAAAGTAAGGAAAAATTGATAACAAGTATAATCTTCTAGAAAAGAAAGAACTGCAACCTTATATGTACATAAACAAAATTCATGTTAAAAACGTAGAACTCCTTATCTTTGCGAGTATGTACATTCACGCGCAAAGTGTCCATTCTTCTCACACTTCCAACATGTCAATTTCCTCTTTATCTCACGCCCACGGGCTTTGCCTCTGGACGCTCTTCGGCGCTGACCTTTGCCCTTTCCTGCAAAATACACTTCTTCCTCCCACATCATTATGACTGCTCCGGCTTTTTTAAAAACTGATATTTTTGGTGCAAAAGCATGGTCTGGTGTATTTTTAACTCCACATCTCTCTTGCCTTTTTGTAAAATCACTGGTGTTCTCTTTTATAGTATCAAATAACTTTGTTGTGGAGTTTAACTGTAATTTTCCCAAGAAGTTAACTGTCTCTCCCACATTTGTAAGTGTTCAGGTGATGCTGGATCTTTGGTCATCGTCTGAGGTCTGGTGAGTGTAGGGAGGTGGAGAAGGCCCACCCACCTCACTTCGAGAGGTGGGTGACCTTGCTTAGGGCTTCTTTACAGACTCGTAAATTCACAAACAGGTGTGGCGCGTATAGAACATTGACAACCTACTTCACAGACGGGGCTTCATTTCTGCCAGTGGGTTAAAACTGGTGACAGGCACCCCAAAACACACACATTCACACAAACACATTCACACCGCTGTGCTTCAGCTGTTATCACGCTTCTGCTCCAACCTGTTTTTATATCAGAATTTTACGGCTTGTCCACTGAAGGTTTCACCGACCTAACACTGTACAGTTTTTTATGCACTGTTCCGGACCAAAAGTGGTCTTTCAGTTGTCTACTGTTACACAGAGTGAGCTGAGGTTCACATTAACAAATTTCTCCTCTGGGTTCAGATGTGTAGAATTTATGCAGCCTTTCAGCAACCAGTCACGGAGTGGATCTGCAGGGTCACCAATGATTTGTAGCCGTACGTCTTCGCCCTCAGTGTTTTTCACACCCTAAAACAGAAAATGTTATGCATTTTAAAATTCTGATGCTTAATGAGTCATTATATTCTTAAGAATAAATCAGGCGAACAAAGCACAGGGTGTAGTGGATATGACTTTTTTCCTCTTAAGTTTGAAAGGTATTTGACAGTTGTTGAGCTCTCAAAAAGGTCTGAATGGCACAAAACATTGGAATTTTGGGCTTTTCCAGGCATTTCTCAAAGCAAACAATTGTTTTAGTTGAGTAAAGTAAGTAGGAAATGTAAAAAGGCCTCACACACAAGGTTTGTTTCATTTATTCATGAAACTGCTTTATTGTCATATTTTGCAAAACTTCATTGTTTAAAATAAGTTTTGTGAGATTTCATAGTGGACTCTAACTAAAAGCCACAGAAAAAAAAGTTAGCAGAAGTCATAAAAGTGGTAGCTGTGACGTTATTGATTGTGGGTCAATGAAAACGACAGACGTTCAGAAATAACCTACCTGCATGTGCCTGTGAGTCCCGTCAGTTATTTGAGGAATATGATGCGTTTCCTCAAAGCTCTGTCTGATCTCCAAGGCTTCTTTTTCATTTGGCTCGTAAATCAGCTGTTTAATCCGTCGGTGTTTTCATTACGGCTTTACTAACCGTGCTCCGTGCTACATCACGTAAAAACACATTCCGCCGCGCTCGTTTCTTTCTGAACAAGTCCTGAAGAAGACGCATGTTCCTCTGATGCTGCAGTTTCAAAAGAAACGCACAAAAAATAACAGTAATCTTGATTAGTCCAGCTAACAAATCTATCTAATCCTGTGAGCAGGCTTTGAGTGAGGAGTGGTCCACCCCCTCAGCGGATTTTCATTGTCAGGAAATGGCGGAATGATTTGGGCTTTTTTTCCATCAGAATTTTTTCAGAAACTGTTAGAGACTGGCACCTGGAAACCATTAGAAAAAATTTATCTGGCTTTCGGTGAAAATTTTACGGGCTTCACAGAGAATAAGGACTGTTACTACAGCTTTAAGGACGGCTTTAAGGATGCTCGGTGCGCTGCGCTCCGTGCTGCCATCGAGAGCCACAAACCACCGGATCATTTCTAAACTGATGGCTCTGTGGAGCCGGACCGTCGTGTGCACTTTCTCTGGTTATCACAAGAGCTGGACATCAACCATTTTCCAGCAGATTTCAGTTTTAACAAGAGATTTTGTCATGGAAAGCCGAGCGGAGGCTTCGCGCGTCATGACCAATTTGCTGATGGAGCGAGACAAAGGAACACCTCCGTTTTGGTCTCAGTGTTGTGTGGGCCGCTGAAGAGGAGGTACTGCTGTCCCACCACCAGAGGGTGCCCTGCCTGAAGTGTGGGCTTCAGGCACGAGAGGGCGCCGGAGCAACCGGGAGTGGCAGCTGTCACTCATCATCACCAACCACATCACCATAAAGGCCGGGCAGCATCTTGAATGAATGAAAATGAATGAATGAATGAATGAATGAATGAAAACTGTTTATTTCGAACATTTGATACAACAACAATTACAAGATAGATCAGTAAAGACAACAACAAATAAATTCCTACTGTGTACCCAACATGTCCGAAAAGGGGTAGGGTGAAGCATCAGCTTATTTATCCCTACCCCTTCTTCCCCACAACCAGTAATACCCTTTGCCACATATACACATAAATTCCTACACACCTAAACCGATATCAATATATATATATACATATATATACACACACATACATATACTCATCAACATACACATATATACACATATACATATATACACATATATATACACAAACATAAATATACACCTACACATACCTACTTACATACAAAATACTATATATTTACAAGCCGAAGCAAACAACAAAAACACCCTAACCCTCATTACCCTTCCTCCTCCCTATACCCAGAAAAAACCATATTTTTGTACCGCTGTTTGAACTGGTTCATGCTTGGACATTGCTTGAGCCCCACTCCCAATCTGTTCCACATCCTCACCCCACAGACAGAAATACAGAAACCTTTTAATGTTGTTCGTGCCCACTGATGCTTTAAATTAAATTTCCCCCTCAGACTGTAATCCCCTGATCTGTTAAAAAACATATTTTTAATATTTGCTGGAAGTAAATTGTTTATTGCTTTATACACAATTTGTACTGTTTGAAAATGAACCAAGTCTGTGAATTTTAAGAATTTGGATTGTAAAAATAGTGGATTTGTATGATCTCTATAGCCAGTATTATGAATAATTCTTATAGCTCTTTTCTGCATTACTGACAGTGATTGTGTTGTACCTTTATAAGTATTACCCCATACCTCTGCACAGTACTGTAAATATGGTAAAACCAGTGAGCAGTAAAGAATGCGGAGTGAGTTGTGGTCCAGAATATGTTTCGCTTTGTTTAGAACTGAAATGCTTCTTGACAGTTTACTTTGTATATGTTTTATATGAGTCTTCCAGTTTATCTTATCATCTATTATCACCCCCAGAAACTTATTTTCATGTACCCTTTCAATATCTACCCCCTCGACTTGTAACTGAACCTGTATATCTGTATTACAATAGCCAAATAACATGTATTTTGTTTTACTTAAGTTTAATGATAATTTATTTCTGTCAAACCATATTTTCAATTTTCCCATTTCCATACTGATCCTCCTCAGTAACTCCTGCAAATCCCCCCCTGAACAAAAAATGCTTGTGTCATCTGCAAATAATACTGATTTTAATATTTTGGAAACATTGACAATATCATTTATATAAATTAGAAACAGTTTTGGACCCAATACTGACCCCTGTGGGACGCCACAAGCATTGTCCAAGCATGATGATGTATATTCCCCCAACTTCACAAACTGTTTTCTGTTACTTAAGTAGCTTCTCACCCAGTGCAACACCAACCCCCTAATCCCATACTGTTCAAGTTTATTGATTAATATGTCATGATTAATTGTATCAAAAGCCTTTTTAAGATCTATAAATATTCCAACTGAATGTAATTTGTGGTCTATGGCGTTTGTAATCTCCTCAACTGATTCTATTAATGCAAGTGATGTTGAACTATGTGCTCTGAATCCATATTGACTATCAGTAAGTAATTTATGTTTATTTATGAATTTGTCTAATCTATTATTGAATAACTTTTCTAATAATTTGGAAAATTGTGGAAGCAAAGAAACAGGTCTATAATTTGTGAAGTGGTGTCTATCCCCAGTCTTATACAGCGGCACAACCTTAGCTATTTTCATTTGATTGGGAAATTTACCGGTTTGAAATGATAAGTTACAGATGTATGTTAATGGTTCTACAATCCATTCAATGACCTGTTTTACCACCACCATATCAATTTCATTTAAATCGGTAGATGTTTTATATTTACAATTATTCACAATGTCTATATTTTCATTTCCATCCACTGCTGTGAGGAACATTGAACAGGGATTTCTTTCTATGAGATTATTATCCCAATCCTCAGGTTGGGAATCGGGAATTTTTTCTGCCAAGCTTGGTCCAATATTTACAAAAAAATTATTAAAACCGTTGACTACCTCATCCTTATTTTCCTTCTTGACATTATTATCAATGAAATACTGAGGGTAACTCTGTTTTTTATTACCATTTTTGATAATGCTATTTAATATATCCCATATTCCTTTAATATTGTTTTTGTTATTATATAATATGTTACTATAATATTCCTTCCTACATACCCGTATAATATTAGTTAATCTATTTTTGTATTTCTTATATCTATTTTCTGCCTCTTTAGTCTTTAGTTTTATGAATTCTCTATACAGTGTATTTTTCTTATTACATGCATTTCGTAACCCTTTCGTCATCCATGGTCGAGCTTGGATTTTTTGTTTTCTGTAGTCTTGTTTAATTGGACAATTTTTATCATATAATGATGTAAATATTTGTAAAAAAGTTTCATATGCACTATCAACATCACTTTCACTGTATACCTTTTCCCAGTTTTGCTCCTGTAAATCCTTCTTTAGTGTGTTCATGTTTTCCTCTGTCCGCACTCGCCTGTATTTTATTTTCTCCTCTGGCTGATTCCGCCGATGGTTTCTATTATAAACGATGAAAACTGGTAGATGATCACTAATGTCATTGATTAATAATCCACTCACAGTGTTATTCTCAATATCATTGCTGAATATATTATCAATTAAGGTGGCACTATGGGATGTAATTCTGCTTGGCCTGGTGATTTTTGGATATAAACTCATACTGTACATTATACTGATAAATTCATCTGTTATTTTATGCTTATTTGGATTGAGCAGATCAATATTTAAGTCACCACAAATGAACACAGTTTTTTGATTAGTTTTTGAGAACATTTTTCCCATACAGTCAGTGAATGTTTCAATACTAGATCCTGGTGCTCTATATATACAGCTGACTAATACATTTTTGCTTTTTTCTTCACATATTTCAATAGTTATACATTCTAATAAGTTATCAATCACAGTTGTCATATTGTCTACTATTTTATAATCCATGTTCTTATCCACATACACAGCCACTCCTCCTCCACTCTTATTCTTTCTGTTTACACAATTAAATTCATATCCATCCAGTTCAAAATCCATTCCTTTATCTTCATTGATCCATGTTTCTGATATAGCAATTATGTTAAATATTTTTTTAAACTGACTTAAATATTCTTTAATGTTGTTAAGTTTGCATATAGACTTCTGCTGTTGAAATGGATTATTGATAATTTGTTATCCGTTTTAATGATCCGATTAAACTGTTCATCTGTATAATAGCAACAACTGTCATTGATATTTGAGAAGAAATTATTGTCTGGGTCTATATCGTGCTCCAAGTCCAGTACATTGTGGTCTGTGTATTAAATGTTCTCAGTTCTACTTTTCCATGATCAGCAATCCTTTGAGTTATATCCTTCTTGTCTCCAGATGTAGATGAATAGGTAGTAGATGAATAGGTTCCTCTGGTCTGTGTCATGGTGTTGTGATGTGTTTGTGTCCTCATACCTTATTGGTCATATCTGTCCAGATCCTCGCTTTAAGAAACACTATTGTTCATATTTGTCCAGCTCCTCGACGTTCCTTATTGCCATGACTTTTGCTTGTTCTGGTGATCCGTTCAGTTTGATGAATATTTTACAGTTTGAAGTCCATGTGTGCTGGATTTTTCCCTGTTTCTTCAAGAAGCGTGCTTTCCTGGCGATGTCGGCATTCCGTTTGGTGAGATGTTCATTGATGAATACGTTTGTCCCTTTCAGTTTTCTTCCTTGTTTTAACAGTGCTGTTTTGTGTTTTCTGTTGATGAATCTCATGATGACGGTTCGTTTATCACCGTCATTTCTCCGGGGCAGAGGGTGGCACGCTTCAATGTTATTTAAATCCATTTCTATACCTTTAGATAGGAGGAAATCAGCAACCTGTTTTTCCACAGAGCTGACCTCCTGTTCACTGGGCTCCCCTCCGCTCTCATCTGTTACCGCCCGTGCGTAGGACCGTGGTTTGATGTGAAGACCTGTGATGATGACGTCGTTGATTCTGGTGTACTGCTCCAATTCAGCCACTCTATTTTCCAGCTGCACCAGATGCCGGTCTTTCTCGGCATTCTGGAGCCGTAATGCCTTCACCTCCTCCACCAGATCCATGATTGATTTCTGTTGCTGCTTCACAACAGAAATCTCCTCTGATAAAAAGTCCAGAGATTTTTTAATATCGTCACCTTCCTCCGCTGTCAGAACCTTCTTAGGCCCCATGGTCGGTTTATGAGCAGCTTGTCGATCGCCGATGTTAACAGCCTGTGTTGTTTATCACCGGGATGGATCTGCACTGCGCTGGTGCCGCGCGGCCTCGGTGTTTCCGCGCTGATGGATCCGCGGTGGCTGCACGAGGCCTCGGGGAAGCGGCACTCGTGACGCGCGGCTCTAATGACGCAGCGCGCGGCCTCAGTGAATTCACCACGTTGAGCCTCGGACGTTGTTGCTGTCCAGTCGCGGGGCTAAGTTGCCGGTTGAGGTGGTATTCCCACTGTCCGGGTTGGCAAACACCGGCGTGGCAGATGGCAACTACAAACACCACCTCTGAAAACTCAGGTACAAACTTTTTGCAGCTCACTCTGACGACACGCAGCTCTGACTGACTTCACCTCTCTGCCGAGAAATCGTTCTACCTAACAGGTAAACACTCAGCCGTAGTTGTGTTCTGAACATTTGCAGGCGTACCTGTTTGACTGGTCAGCAGCTGGAAGCTGGGAGGAGACGACGCTCTTCGCTCCTCGGATAAGTAGTCTTTCAGGCGCTGCACGTTATTGTTCCTGTGTGACTGTGCTTAAGAGGTGGAGGTGTTTCCCACCCCTTTCTGACTGTTTGCTGGGTGTGCACGCACCCACCATCACCTGTCTGTTTTTCTGCCAGCAGTACCAGATCTGACAGCTGGAGGCAGTGGCCACCTGGGGACTCAGCGCTTGGTGGCTCCGGAGTGCTCCAGATCCGTTGGCAGTGGAAGACGTGTGGAATCCGGCTCTTCTCTGGACAGGCGTCTTCTATCCTCGAGCCTGCCCACACGTCACCGTGAATTATTGACTGCTATTCTAAATTGTGTTGTCTGTTGTTCTGTTGTGCACATTCACAACATTAAATTGTTGTATTTTGGCTTATTCCATTGTCCGTTCATTTACGCCCCCTGTTGTGGGTCCGTGTACCTACACTTTCACAACACATAGGACGGCTTTGAGATGGTGTTCAGACAGCTGTCGGTGGTTTTTCCATCGAGTGATTATCTGAGAAATTGTGGATGTGCTTGGACATGCCAGAACATGTCCCGTGAGGCTTCATCACGGTGTTGCTTTGCGCCATGCGGCACCACCGCGACGCGCGGAATTCCTCCGCACGTCTGTCTCAATGTGCCGAAAAAGTGCTTATGTCCACGTCTTTTCACAATTCCTGTGCTAGTCAGACGACGTCCCGGATAAAACACAGCGTCCAGTTTGGAAATGAATGGCACATTCCACTGTTACAGGAGTTTTTGTCATGGAAAGGGGAGCGGGTACTTCGCGCGTCGCGGCGGTGCCGCATGGCGCACAGCAACGCCGTGATGAAGCCTCACAGGACATGTTCTGGCATGTCCAGGCACATCCACAATTTCTCGGATAATCACTCGATGGAAAAACCACTGACAGCTGTCTGAACGCCATCTCAAAGCCATCCTGTGAGACCAAAACGGAGGTGTTCTTTTGTCTCGCTCCATCAGCAAATCGGTCGTGACGCGCGAAGCCTCCGCTCGGCTTTCCATGACAAAATCTCTTGTTAAAAGTGAAATCTGCTGGAAAATGGTTGATGTCCAGCTGTTGTGATAACCAGAGAAAGTGCACACGACGGTCCGGCTCCACAGAGCCATCCGTTTAGAAATGATCCGGTGGTTTGTGGCTCTCGATGGCGGCATGGACCGCAGCGCGCCGAGCGTCCTTAAAGCTGTAGTAACAGTCCTTATTCTCTGTGAAGCCCGTAAAATTTTCACCGAAAGCCAGATAAATTTTTCTAATGGTTTCCAGCTGCCAGTCTCTAACAGTTTCTGAAAAAATTCTGATGGAAAAAAGCCCAAATCATTCCGCCATTTCCTGACAATGAAAATCCGCTGAGGGGGCTGGACCACCCCTCACTCAAAGCCTGCTCACAGGCGAATGACGCAACTGACAGGCGTGGAAAAACTCACGCATGTGCACGAGGGTTCAAGCTTGTCTGACGCAATCACACATGATTCAAATCCATATGGTTTTTGAAAAAAATAATAAGGTCGGATACTTTTCTAACAGACCTCGTAAACAGGACAATCTGATCCACCAATCGGATAGAATTCAATCAGATCAGAAATAAAGTGTCCATGTAAACGTAGCTATTGTACAGTTTTTACGCGCTGTTCCGGACCCGAAAGTGGTCTTTCAGTTGTCTCTTGCTTTTTTAAATTGCCAATTGTAAACCGCTGCCGACTCAATCTGGAGCCAACAGCCACATCAGGTGTTTGACACAGCGGGAAATGCAGCGTGAGCACGTGGCTCCGTAACAGATGGTCTTATCTTATCAGCCTCAGGGAAGAGCAGAGGCGGAGGCATTGGGGTCTACGTGAATGACAAATGGTGTCGACAGGTTACGGTGAGAGCAATGGTATGTACTCCTGACGCTGAACTCCTTTGCCTATCCTTGAGGCCCTGGTATTTACCTAGTGAGTTTGGGAATATTATCCTGTGTGCGGTATATCTCCCCCCCAGCGCGAACGCAGCAAGGGCTGTGCATCTTACAGCTGGCTGTGTACACGATCAACTGCAATGCACACCGGGTGCGCCGGTTTTTATTCTGGGTGACTTCAATCACTGTAAATTGAAACTATTGCTATCAGATTATGAACAATATGTGAGATGTGCTACACGAAATAACAGCATACTAGACAAATGCTATGGAAATGTGAAAAATGCCTATACTGCCACCTTGAGGCCCCCTGTAGCCAACTCGGACCATAGCACTGTTCATTTATTATCTTCATACAGGACTGTATTAAAGAGCTCTAAGCCAAAGACAAAACGGGTAACAGTATGGTCTAATGACAGTATTGAGACTCTAAAAGGCTGTTTTCTCAGTACAGACTGGAATATATTTCACAGCCAGGACCTTGACTCTGCAACAGAGACAATTACAGACTATATTCATTTCTGTACTGAAAGTATTGTCATAAAAAAGGATGTTTTATATATCCAAATAACAAACCCTTCATTACTAAGCAAATCAAAGACTGTATCAATAGAAAGAAAATTGCTTTTAAAACTCATGATAAGGCTGCACTGAGATTAGCACAAAAAGAAAATCAGCAATTGCGTGTAGCAAGGAGAAAACAGAAAGAGCTTTTAGAACTTAATTTTAATACATCAGATACCAAGAGAGTCTGGGATTCTATGAAGGCTATCACAAACATGAACCCTTCCAAAAAGCACTTTGTATCCCCTGATGACTCCAAAATGGCCAATGATTTAAATGATTTTTATTTGAGATTTGAGACACATGATTTCTCTGAAAAGTGTAATAAGGAGCTGGACTCCCTACCCCCCTTTGATAATGCGTCACATAGACTGTGGATTGATCCACAACAGGTTGAACTTCTCCTTTGGCGGGTTCCGTTAAAAAAGGCCAGATGGGATTTCACCATTGTTAAAAACATTTGCACAGGAGCTTACTGCAGCTTGGTGTCCTGTTTTTCAACAGTCTCTAGACACCCACACAGTCCCTGCCCTGTGGAAACGTTCTATGATCATCCCGGTGCCCAAGAAGGCAAACCCCAGTGAAAACAATGATTTTAGGCCTATTACATTGACATCAGTTGTGATGAAATATTTTGAGAAATACATTGTGAGCAGGCTGAAAATAGATGTAGATGGCAAATTAGATCCATTTCAGTTTGCTTACAGACG
The DNA here is from genome assembly GCF_902500255.1 of Thalassophryne amazonica. Classification (NCBI taxonomy): domain Eukaryota; kingdom Metazoa; phylum Chordata; class Actinopteri; order Batrachoidiformes; family Batrachoididae; genus Thalassophryne; species Thalassophryne amazonica. The sequence goes on from NC_047118.1 coordinate 45,579,944, forward strand.
AGGGCAGTGCACTGATGATGCGATTTCCACCATCACGCATCTTGTTTTAAAACATCTTGATGATAAGTCATCATATGCCCGACTACTTTTTATTGACTTCAGCTCCGCCTTTAATACAATTCAGAAACTTAAAGTGTTGGATGTCAACCCATCACTTATATGGTGGTTTCACTCTTTATTGACAAACAGAACACAGCAGGTCAAGGTAAATTCCAGCCTGTCCCAAATCAAAGACATCAGTACTGGAGCACTGCAGGGATGTGTGAGCAGGGTCAGACTGGCATTTTTCCTCTGGACCAGCCCACTATTGGCCCGATGAATCCACCCCCAAACACGCACACCCACCCGTCCATACCGAACCCCAATGAACAAATACTATACACCTAAACACCATGAACACACACCTAAACACACACTTTCACTGTCATTTCACCTTGATCATAGTACAAAACGGAAGCAAAAGCACACAATGGAAAAAAAGCTTTTGTGTCTCCAAAGTGTGTGTGTGTGTGTGTGTGTGAGAGAGAGAAAGGTAATGTGTGTGTGTGAGAGAGAGAGAGAGAGAGAGAAAGGTAATGTGTGTGTGTGAGAGAGAGAGAGAGAGAGAGAAAGGTAATGTGTGTGTGTGAGAGAGAGAGAGAGAGAGAGAGAGAAAGGTAATGTGTGTGTGAGAGAGAGAGAGAGAGAGAGAAAGGTAATGTGTGTGAGAGAGAGAGAGAAAGGTAATGTGTGTGTGAGAGAGAGAGAGAGAGAGAGAGAGAGAGAAAGGTAATGTGTGTGTGAGAGAGAGAGAGAGAGAGAGAGAAAGGTAATGTGTGTGTGAGAGAGAGAGAGAGAGAGAGAGAAAGGTAATGTGTGTGTGAGAGAGAGAGAGAGAGAGAAAGGTAATGTGTGTGTGAGAGAGAGAGAGAGAGAGAGAAAGGTAATGTGTGTGAGAGAGAGAGAGAAAGGTAATGTGTGTGTGTGTGTGAGAGAGAGAGAGAGAGAGAAAGGTAATGTGTGTGTGTGTGTGTGAGAGAGAGAGAGAGAGAGAGAGAGAGGTAATGTGTGTGTGTGTGTGAGAGAGAGAGAGAGAAAGGTAATGTGTGTGTGTGTGAGAGAGAGAGAGAGAGAGAGAAAGGTAATGTGTGTGTGTGAGAGAGAAAGGTAATGTGTGTGTGTGTGTGAGAGAGAAAAAGGTAGTGTGTGTGTGTGTGCGTGTTTAGTTTATCTTACCTTACAGCAGAAAATAAAGACAGCTCGTTTCGGTTAGGGCAGCTGAAATAATCGATAGCAGGCTCGGCCTCAGACGTAGCTAAAGGGACGTTGACAGTAGAAGCACTAGCATGATGAACTTCAGGTTCTGTCATCTCCTGTGCGTCCTTTCCCACAACCTGCTCACTGGACACGGAATCCTTCGATTCCGACCCAACATAGACATCAATTGGCTTTGAGCCTGGACTAACCTCTCCAGTAAAGTTGACCTCATTTTCACCCGTTGAAGTTGCATTTTCGCCCGTTGTACTGTAGTAGGGACGTCGGAAGCACTAGCAGCAACGCTAGAAGTAGTATTGGCCACAGCAAACAAATTACCTATTTTAAAACACCCGGAAGCCTCAGCTTGTAGAGCTTTCTGCTTTTTGTCCCGAATCTTCTCCGCTCCCCCCTTCCTCTTTTTGTCACCTCTTTCCATGATTTATCGAGTGAAAATATATGCGTGACATGCATCCGTGTTCCCATGGACCTGCGCCACTCATCACATCAGCAGGGTTGCCAGATGTGACTGACTGATGATTTCCAGCTCAAAAAAAATGCTCAAAAACCGCCTGGATGCACTAAATCTCACCCAATTTGAACAAAAGTCTATTGATGTCTATGGCCATAATTCTACAAAAAAACATTTTTTACCCGCAGACGGCCATCCTAAACAGCCCAATTGGGAAACTGCCCAATCTGGCAACACTGCACATCAGATGGAAAACAACAGCCTTTAGATGCATACCCCCATGCACCGCAACGCATTTTTTCAAAATCTTCGGACATAAATCCGCCAAATACAAGCGGAACATCGTAGTTTTGCTTAAACAAAGTAATATTTATTATTATTTAGTTTGTTGCAAGGATTACAGTTTAAAAAAAGAAAAAGAAAATTACACCATATTCCAACCATCACAAAGATGTTTACTACAACTAAAGGCTTACTTCAACAGAATGATGATTTTAATATCTATCATTCAGAATAAGGCAGTTTGTTGAGTGGTGTGACTCCATTTACCTTACTTTAAATGTTAAAAAGACAGAGGAAGTCATTTTTGATCCAAAGTTAGTCGGAAATCACAACCCTGTAATTATACACAAGCAACCAAATACACGGGTGCAATCATACAAATATCTTGGTGTCTGTATAGACAGCTCCCTCACATGGAACACTCATGTTGATTGGTTATGTTCCCGCTTGAATCAACGACTCTACTCTACTCTACTCACTCTCGTTTCATGGAGTCGACCAAAAAATTATGTTACTGTTTTATTAGGCAGTTCTGGAAAGCATTATAAGATATGGCATAACCACTTGGTTTGGGAACCTTCCTGTGTCCCTAAGATCAAAATTAAACTACCTTGTCCTCACAGCAATGAAAATCATCGGTCTGAAACAGTATAACAATCCTCAGTCAATTTTTGATCAGTGTGTGATGAAGCAAGCGGACAGAATTCTTTCTGACCCCTCCCATGTCCTGCACACGCAATACGAGTCGCTGCCATTGAGCAGGCGTTTCAGAGTCCCCCACTGCAGACACAATAGATATAGAAACTCCTTTGTTCTTATATCAATCACAGTCCTTAACAAATATCATAACAAACACCCCTAACAATTAGGTTCAGTAGGAGGTCTTAGTATTTGTATGTTTTTTTTATCTATTTATTTATTTATTTTTTATTATTTTTACTTTTTATTCACTGTTATTCACTGTTTGTCTTGTTCTGTATCTCTGTATGGGTCATGATTTCTGAGAAGTCCAAGACAAATTTCCCCACGGGGACATTAAAAGTATCTATCTATCTGTCTGTCTGTCTGTCTGTCTGTCTGTCTGTCTGCTGTGCCACCTGACTTTTCTCTTTCTCTCCCAGAGAGTAAAATTTAATGCTTTACAGCCAGGCTTTAGCCTCACACCTTACAGTGTTTAAGCCAAGAGACAAACCAAAAAAGACATTACGGGGTTTTTCCTCGCAGTGGTCCTGGCCACATGCAGACACATGCATGTAAAGAAAAGCAGTCTCACCCTCGAACACACTCTGTCACCACCGCTGAAGTCCATATGCCTTCACCCCCTTAGGCGCCGACCCGTTAGGGAGGAGACCCGTCCCCCCGAAAAAGGGTCTGTGGGAACTAGTCCCAGCCATGGCCATGGTCTTCCAAAGGGGTCCTCCGTCACGGGCCGACCACCGTTCCGGTCTACTGAAATCCGGCTTTTGAAGGACCAAGATGTCAGAGTTGTAATCTGTAAAAAAGGCAACTCAGTTAACTAACAAAGAATGATCACGCTGGAGACTGAATTTCATTTCCTGATCAGGAGAGAACAAACGACCCTTCGTCAAACCTCGTCCTCGTCCGCTCTGAAGGGCCCGCCCACTCTGCTCCTGAATTTATTTGCACACAGACGTATTACAAAACAATATACAAGGCACAGCTGTGTTTCTTCAGTCAATTCATATTTATATCACTTTGCACCTGGAAGGTGCCTTATGGTTTTCTCAGACAGATAGTAATTGTTCTTCAAATTGAGACATTACAGCGCAAGGGCGTAGGTTTGGTCTCAGCTTTGATAGGGACAATACCACCCCCCGGCCCCCCTGCCCACCACCACCCCCTAACCCACTCATACCATTAGACGCACAAGTACAGCATAATACATAACATATGACGACATAATGCTGAATAATTTAACACTTTATTTACAATATTAAGCGTGTAGGCAAACAAACAAATAGCTTAAATAACAAAATTGCACCCAAAATCATGAATCTATTCTATAGGCCTACACCTGAGAGAACAAGACAACAAAAAAATACTTGTGGAGCTAACAAAAAAAAAAAAAGTTTTTGCAACCAAGATGTACGTATAATCTATTCTCTTCATCAATAATGCAGTTGTAGGTATCTGGCAACCTAATTTGCCAAAAAAAAAAGAAGGGATTTCCAATGATATATATGGTGTATTACGGTAAACGTAAGCCTGTGATGTCATAACGCAGAGGAAAAACACGGAAGTTTCACACTAGTTTTTTATTGATAAGGTTTCATCAGTCAGACAGAACGCTGATCAGAACTGTAATGTTGAGTTGTCTGCTCCTCGTGCACATTCTGCTGTGCTCGAACAGTTTGAGCCCATTTCTTTTGCATCTCTCGCTGATGTTGTAAAACACATAAAATCTACAAGTTGTCCTTTTGATGTTGTTCCAGCTAAGGTGCTGAAGGAGGCTTTAATACTGTTGGGGCGGGTCTCCTAACTTTTATCAATGCTTGCCTTAGATCAGGGTCTGTTCCAGCTGCTTTTAAACATGCTGTGGTTCGACCTCTTCTTAAAAAACCTCACCTGGACTCATCAGTTTTATCCAATTTTAGACCTGTCTCTCATCTGCCATTTCTATCTAAGGTTTTAGAAAAGGTTGTCTTTTTACAGTTACAATCATTTTTAGAAGACAATCTCATCCTTGAAAAATTCCAGTCTGGGTTTAGATCGCGACACAGCACTGAGTCAGCACTTTTAAAAGTTCATAATGATATTACTCTGTCGGTGGATGCAGGGAATCCTGCTGTGCTGGTTCTGTTGGACCTCACAGCAGCCTCTGATACTGTGGATCACACAGTACTTGTTTCCCGGTTGGAACATTTTATTGGCATTCATGGTATTGCACTTGAGTGGTTTAGATCATATTTGGCTGAAAGGAGCTTTTCTGTCATGATTGGGGACCTTTCCTCATCAACTGCTCCTCTGTGCTGTGGAGTGCCGCAGGGATCTGTCCTTGGGCCGATTCTATTTTCTTTGTACATTCTGCCATTGGGGTCAATTATAACCCAGCACAATTTGTCCTTTCATTGTTATGCAGATGATCTGCAAATCTATCTGCCTGTGAGGACTAATGGGAGTGATGCTTTGTCATCATTTAATTGTATTCGTGATGTAAAGCAGTGGCTGTCCCGAAACTTCCTTTACCTGAATGATGGTAAAACTGAGATCATGGTGTTTGAGCGCACTGGCATACCAAATGTGGTAACACCAAATTTTGGTGCTTTGGCTAACTATGTAAAACCAGCTGTCAAGAATTTGGGAGTGATATTTGACAGCTGTTTGAGGTTCGATCAACAGATAAATTCTGTTGTCAAAGCTAGTTTTTTCCAACTTCGCCTCTTGGCTAAAATAAAGCACTTTCTCAGTAGACGTGATCTTGAGACGGCCATTCATGCTTTCATCAGCTCCAGACTTGATTATTGTAATGCACTTTATGTGGGCATTAATCAGTCGTCTCTTGCGCGTCTCCAGTTGGTGCAGAATGCTGCTGCTCGTCTTTTGACAAACATTTCTAGACGTGAGCATATTGCGCCCATCCTATACTCACTCCACTGGCTTCCAGTTCATTTTAGAATTGATTTTAAAATTTTAATGTTTGTTTTTAAAGCTATTTATGGCCTTGCACCTCCCTACTTGTCTGAAATTTTAACTTTGCGCACCTACAGTAGGACGTTAAGGGCGTCTGGCCAGCTTTACTTAGATGTTCCAAGGTCAAGATATAAACGCTGGGGTGATCATGCTTTCGCGGTAGCTGGCCCCAGACTGTGGAATGAGCTACCTCTTGAGTTACGTACTATTCCTGACCTAGCACTTTTTAAATCTAAGTTAAAGACTTATTTATTTAAACTGGCTTTTAACACTTAGTGGGGAGGTGACATGTTCTGTTATTTTTATGTTTTTTTTTTATGTGTTGTTTTAAAATTTAATTTTATATGTGTTTTATTTTGTAAATTTGTGTTTTTAATGTTAAGCACTTTGGACACCAGTCGGTGCTGTAAAGCGCTTTATAAATAAATGTTGATTGATTGATTGATTGATAGTGCGCCGCTGATTTTCATTACCGTAAGTTCTCATGTAAGCCCTCACTCTGAAAACTTTAACACTGACAGCAAGCCAAGAACCCGTGCTTTCCAACAGTATGCTATATGTTGCATATATTACGGTAAAGTGCGTTCGGTGACTTTTGAAACGAGGGAAAAGTATGAAAAAGAGCGCAAAGGTGACAGAAAAGTACAGAGACAGCAAACATAAATGTAATAATTTCTGAGGAAAAGGCAGGATGTTAGTGTCATTTGTGAAGGTGTGTGTGGGTGTGAAGTTTATTTTAAGTGTGGCGCACAGCATTGTTCGCAAGCACCCCCCCGCCCTTCTTGTTTTTCTGCACTGGAGCAGTGTTGCCAGATATGAAATATGAAACTATCGTACCGAAACCTCAAAATTATCGTATTTTGGGAGAAATTATCGTACATAAACAAAACGCATACAACGTAGCTATTTTAGCGGGTTATTTTTTTTTATTTACAAAGAATTTTATGTCACATTTTTAAACAGTAATTATAGTAATGGGGAAACTATGGCACAAAAAGAACGAAAATGCACAAGCAAATGCACTACCAGACTAGAAACATTTTTTTTTTTCTGTGAAGGGACACAAACGTGTTAATTACCAGACTAGAAAGAGTCGAATTCAACCTCGAGGTCACTGTCGTCATCCGATGCCATGGCCACTTTTTTTTATTTTTCTTGTATATCTCTTTGCTCTTGTGTTTTGTTCGTTTGTTATTGCATTTGTTGAAATAAAGTTTTGAAAAAAAAAAAGATGTTGGCTGGGGAATCTTCCTGTCATGGCACAGATTGGATGGGAACTCATTACTTTGTATAGAGAGGGGGCGGGCTTTCAAATGACGTTGTCCCGGTCGCCCAAAGCCAGCAGCAGCCCTGTGTGTGGTGTGTCTTTGATGCCGCCTGAGTGCAACGCCTGCAAAATGATTCTTGGGTGTCAGAGAGAGATGCGTGTTTGGGCAACCAACTGAAATTATCGTACATTTTGGATTTTTTCCCATTATTGATCGTACATCGTACAGAGGGCAAAACTATCGTATAAATACGATAATTATCGTACATCTGGCAACACTGCACCGTAGCCACCCATCCTCTGTGCTCCGGGACCTCCCACTTTACAAATGAAGCACTGCCTGCCACCACGAGATGCGCTTTGTTTACGTCCATGTGAGAAGAACGTGAGCCAATGAAATTGCAACATGGTAACCCTGTCACTCTGGCACGTCGAAAACACAAAACATGACGACTAAAATTATAGTATCGAGTTCGCAAAAAAATAGTGAATGATTTTGTTATATAAACAAAAATGCTAAATATTGGTAGGGACTATTTTGCCATCCCAAAATATTGGTTGTGACTTGTCCCTATGGTCCATATGCAAACCTACGCCCCTGTTACAGCGCCAGCCTTGAGAGACCAGTTTGTAAAACAGTACATATGTGAAATTAGCATAGCATGAAAAAACATCCTGGCTGCCTCAAGTGACATTGATGATTGAATGTATTTGAAATTATGTAGGCTAAATTTAACACTTTTAGAAATTTTCTTGACATGACTGTTGAAAGTGAGAGCTGTATCAAAAACCACTCCAGGGTACTTGAACTCATGTACCACTTGGAGCTCCTCTCCTACCAGAGATATACATGAATTCACAATTTTATGATTTTGTTTCATCATACAATCAGTCTTTTAGTATTTAGGAGCAGACATGATTTTGAGAACCAATCTTGGACTTTGGCCATTTCATGTGTGAGAATGCAACCAGCTTGTTACGGTTTGGTGACAGGACCCCAAGAACAGAACAGCTGAGACACAGGCAGGATAAACAAGAACAATAGTTTATTTGAATATACACGAGTTCAACTCAAGAGTGTTCCACAAGGGAGTCGTTTCCTTCAAAAGGGTGAGTCCAACCAACGAGTAGCCTTCTTGCTGAGGAGTCAAGTTTCATAACAATTAGTCTTACGAGTAAGGAAGAAAACAAACTGAGAAGTGGACTTTATGTGAAAAGGGAGAACACAACACAACTCCTTCCTAACAGAAGGTTAGAAGTGCGTAGAATAAGTGTTCAGACCACTAAGGCTTGTCTCACAAAAGGGCTGTTCAAAACACAAAGTTAATGGGGAAACACTGAGGAAATAGCTTCCTACCAAAAAGGAGAGTCACTGGAATACAACACAAAACACAGAAGGATTAACAGTTTTCAAAAATCAGGCTGAATACTCACAACTTGCATCAGACACAACAATGGACCCACACTGGCTGGAAAAACAACAGTGGCTTAAATAGGCATATGGCAAGTGCAGGTAATTTCTGAGGAAATGTTATGAGCCCAGGAGAACACCAGAGGGAGGCAGAGAGGGACACAGGAGATATAGAGCTGAGGCAGACAGAAGACAGTGAACACAGACATAAACTAAGAGACTAAACCCTGATATCAGACCCTACTTGAACTGAGATAATGAAAAACCACAATGCAGAGAGTAATGATAAACCAGAGAAGATGTGAAGAAGATAACTGCACATGCAGAGAATAATGATAAAGATTAAAGGTGAAATTAACAAGATGTGATACCAGAGCAGGAAGGGACCGTGAGAAGGAAATGACAAGGACTAAAGCTGGGATAAAATGTGAAAAATAGGAGCAGATGACCAACGAAGACAAGACCGTAACAAGACTGGACCACAACACAGCTTCTTCTATATTTGTTTCTGGAGTGTAAATCACTGCATTATCTGCATACATTTGTTATCATTTATATAAAGGGAGAAAAGAACTGGGCCGAGAATGGAACCCTGTGAGACTCCCACAGAACAGTGCCTATAGGGCGATTTGACTCCAGTGACCACAACACACTGCATTCTGTTGTTGAGATATCATCTCATCCAGTTTATGGCTTTTTCTGGAAAAATAAAACGAGTTAGTTTGATTAAGAGTACTGTTACCATAATTAATGAATGATGTACTCATTGTATATTGATTGGTACAAGGTTGATGATGTTATTCTTCCTATATGATCATTTTTGAATGTGTTCTGCTGAATTTGCCGACTGTATGACCTGTTTTTCTGAATAGTTAACAACTGAAAACTGTGTGACTCATTCGTGGCTGGAAAGAGGACAAGGTATGTTGACATTGTGTACAAGGCTATGGTAATCTCTTAGGTAGAAAAACAAGATGTGCTCACAGTGGAATGTAGAACGTGTGTGAATGTGAGCTGATTGATGCATGGATGGGTGATTGCCTGGTGGGAGTGACTGAGAGTGGACGAGAAGTGGACCAATCAAGAAAGAATACAACATCTAAGCGCAGTTACGTACTGTCTAGAACAGGGAACTCAGGGAAGCATACGAGGGCTGTCCATAAAGTATAGGTCCTTTTTATTTTTTTCAAAAACTATATGGATTTCATTCATATGTTTTTACGTCAGACATGCATGAACCCTCGTGCGCATGCGTGAGTTTTTCCACGCCTGTCGGTGACGTCATTCGCCTGTGAGCACTCCTTGTGGGAGGAGTCGTCCAGCCCCGGGACGCAGCCGGCGTGGAGCGGCGGCACAGGAAAAACACCTCCGTGTTGATAACCATTTGTAAAATCCAGGCGGCTTTTGATGGCTTTCAGTGGAGTGAGTATATGAGAAATTGTTTAACAGCTGGACATGTTCCAACTTGTCCTTAAGGCTTCCAACGGAGGTGTTTTTCCTGTGGCAGAGCGTCGCGGTGGCTGCGAGCCGACGCTGCAATCCGCCCGCACGTCTTTCATTAAAAAAAATCTCCTTTAACAGTGGAATATCCGGATAAAATGCTGAAACCGACTTCTTCTGAAACTTCTCTGTTCTCTCACGACGTCCTGGATCAATAGAGCCTTTTCAGCTTGAAACAGGCTGATGACGCTGCCTGAGAGCGCTGCATGACGTCTCGCACTGTGGGAAGTCCTTAAAGCGACAGTGTCACCTCAAAATCTCTCATCAGCCGTTAAAATTTTCACTGAAAACCAGCTTAATTTTTCGAACCATGTCCACTTCGATGTGTCTCACAGGTTTAGAAAAAATTTTGATCAAACAAAGCGCCAGTCTCTCAGCAACTTCTCAGACAAAGGAATTCCGACGAGGGGCTGGACGACTCCTCCCACAAGGAGTGCTCACAGGCGAATGACGTCACCGACAGGCGTGGAAAAACTCACGCATGCGCACGAAGGTTCAAGCATGTCTGATGTAAAAACATATGAATGAAATCCATATAGTTTTTGAAAAAAATAAAAAGGACCTATACTTTATGGACAGACCTCATATATGGGTTCAGGGAGAGGAAGATGTGGTTCCTGCTCAAAGTGCCTTACAGCTCCCCAGACTCTGTCTGATTGCTAGGGCAAACTAAGCATGAACCCAGAGACTCTATTACTGTTACTTTGGCTCATTCTCTGTAATAAATGGTGAGGTCAACTGGGAAATAGACTGAATCCTTGTCATCCTTCTTCCATCAACAATCTCGCAGGGGAACTGAAAGGTATCTTCTGATTCACTGATTTACAAATACAAGTGGTACTTCCATGGTGACATTTTTACAGGACTCAACAGTACACTGTGGTCAACGGTGTCAAAAGCCTTTTTTAGGTCCAGGAATACAGCGTCCACAGAACTGCTCTTGTCCAGGAAGCACTTTGTTTTTTCAAGAAACAAACTGAATGCGCTCTCTGAGTGATTATTTTCTATTATTTTTCTATTATTTTTGAAAGTGCAGGTAAGATATTAATTGGTCTGTAGTTATTCTTATCTGGTTTGTCCCCAGTTTTAAATAATTGGAGTAACCACACCCATTTTCCATGCAGCCAAAACAACTGTTTAATTGACAAGTTTATCATATGTGTAATTGGTGGTGTCAATATGTCTTTTTACTCTTTTATAAAACTGACATCCATATCAAAATTATCCTTAGATTACAGCTGTTGTGACTCCATTTACCTTACTTTAAATGTTAAAAAGACAGAGGAAGTCATTTTTGATCCAAAGTTAGTCGGAAATCACAACCCTGTAATTATACACAAGCAACCAAATACACGGGTGCAATCATACAAATATCTTGGTGTCTGTATAGACAGCTCCCTCACATGGAACACTCATGTTGATTGGTTATGTTCCCGCTTGAATCAACGACTCTACTCTACTCTACTCACTCTCGTTTTCATGGAGTCGACCAAAAAATTATGTTACTGTTTTATTAGGCAGTTCTGGAAAGCATTATAAGATATGGCATAACCACTTGGTTTGGGAACCTTCCTGTGTCCCTAAGATCAAAATTAAACTACCTTGTCCTCACAGCAATGAAAATCATCGGTCTGAAACAGTATAACAATCCTCAGTCAATTTTTGATCAGTGTGTGATGAAGCAAGCGGACAGAATTCTTTCTGACCCCTCCCATGTCCTGCACACGCAATACGAGTCGCTGCCATTGAGCAGGCGTTTCAGAGTCCCCCACTGCAGACACAATAGATATAGAAACTCCTTTGTTCTTATATCAATCACAGTCCTTAACAAATATCATAACAAACACCCCTAACAATTAGGTTCAGTAGGAGGTCTTAGTATTTGTATGTTTTTTTTTATCTATTTATTTATTTATTTTTTATTATTTTTACTTTTTATTCACTGTTATTCACTGTTTGTCTTGTTCTGTATCTCTGTATGGGTCATGATTTCTGAGAAGTCCAAGACAAATTTCCCCACGGGGACATTAAAAGTATCTATCTGTCTGTCTGTCTGTCTGTCTGTCTGTCTGTCTGCTGTGCCACCTGACTTTTCTCTTTCTCTCCCAGAGAGTAAAATTTAATGCTTTACAGCCAGGCTTTAGCCTCACACCTTACAGTGTTTAAGCCAAGAGACAAACCAAAAAAGACATTACGGGGTTTTTCCTCGCAGTGGTCCTGGCCACATGCAGACACGTGCATGTAAAGAAAAGCAGTCTCACCCTCGAACACACTCTGTCACCACCGCTGAAGTCCATATGCCTTCACCCCCTTAGGCGCCGACCCGTTAGGGAGGAGACCCGTCCCCCCGAAAAAGGGTCTGTGGGAAACTAGTCCCAGCCATGGCCATGGTCTTCCAAAGGGGTCCTCCGTCACGGGCCGACCACCGTTCCGGTCTACTGAAATCCGGCTTTTGAAGGACCAAGATGTCAGAGTTGTAATCTGTAAAAAAGGCAACTCAGTTAACTAACAAAGAATGATCACGCTGGAGACTGAATTTCATTTCCTGATCAGGAGAGAACAAACGACCCTTCGTCAAACCTCGTCCTCGTCCGCTCTGAAGGGCCCGCCCACTCTGCTCCTGAATTTATTTGCACACAGACGTATTACAAAACAATATACAAGGCACAGCTGTGTTTTTTCAGTCAATTCATATTTATATCACTTTGCACCTGGAAGGTGCCTTATGGTTTTCTCAGACAGATAGTAATGTTCTTCAAATTGAGACATTACAGCGCAAGGGCGTAGGTTTGGTCTCAGCTTTGATAGGGACAATACCACCCCCCCGGCCCCCCTGCCCACCACCACCCCCTAACCCACTCATACCATTAGACGCACAAGTACAGCATAATACATAACATATGACGACATAATGCTGAATAATTTAACACTTTATTTACAATATTAAGCGTGTAGGCAAACAAACAAATAGCTTAAATAACAAAATTGCACCCAAAATCATGAATCTATTCTATAGGCCTACACCTGAGAGAACAAGACAACAAAAAATACTTGTGGAGCTAACAAAAAAAAAAAAAGTTTTTGCAACCAAGATGTACGTATAATCTATTCTCTTCATCAATAATGCAGTTGTAGGTATCTGGCAACCTAATTTGCCAAAAAAAAAGAAGGGATTTCCAATGATATATATGGTGTATTACGGTAAACGTAAGCCTGTGATGTCATAACGCAGAGGAAAAACACGGAAGTTTCACACTAGTTTTTTATTGATAAGGTTTCATCAGTCAGACAGAACGCTGATCAGAACTGTAATGTTGAGTTGTCTGCTCCTCGTGCACATTCTGCTGTGCTCGAACAGTTTGAGCCCATTTCTTTTGCATCTCTCGCTGATGTTGTAAAACACATAAAATCTACAAGCTGTCCTTTTGATGTTGTTCCAGCTAAGGTGCTGAAGGAGGCTTTTAATACTGTTGGGGCGGGTCTCCTAACTTTTATCAATGCTTGCCTTAGATCAGGGTCTGTTCCAGCTGCTTTTAAACATGCTGTGGTTCGACCTCTTCTTAAAAAACCTCACCTGGACTCATCAGTTTTATCCAATTTTAGACCTGTCTCTCATCTGCCATTTCTATCTAAGGTTTTAGAAAAGGTTGTCTTTTTACAGTTACAATCATTTTTAGAAGACAATCTCATCCTTGAAAAATTCCAGTCTGGGTTTAGATCGCGACACAGCACTGAGTCAGCACTTTTAAAAGTTCATAATGATATTACTCTGTCGGTGGATGCAGGGAATCCTGCTGTGCTGGTTCTGTTGGACCTCACAGCAGCCTCTGATACTGTGGATCACACAGTACTTGTTTCCCGGTTGGAACATTTTATTGGCATTCATGGTATTGCACTTGAGTGGTTTAGATCATATTTGGCTGAAAGGAGCTTTTCTGTCATGATTGGGGACCTTTCCTCATCAACTGCTCCTCTGTGCTGTGGAGTGCCGCAGGGATCTGTCCTTGGGCCGATTCTATTTTCTTTGTACATTCTGCCATTGGGGTCAATTATAACCCAGCACAATTTGTCCTTTCATTGTTATGCAGATGATCTGCAAATCTATCTGCCTGTGAGGACTAATGGGAGTGATGCTTTGTCATCATTATTTAATTGTATTCGTGATGTAAAGCAGTGGCTGTCCCGAAACTTCCTTTACCTGAATGATGGTAAAACTGAGATCATGGTGTTTGAGCGCACTGGCATACCAAATGTGGTAACACCAAATTTTGGTGCTTTGGCTAACTATGTAAAACCAGCTGTCAAGAATTTGGGAGTGATATTTGACAGCTGTTTGAGGTTCGATCAACAGATAAATTCTGTTGTCAAAGCTAGTTTTTTCCAACTTCGCCTCTTGGCTAAAATAAAGCACTTTCTCAGTAGACGTGATCTTGAGACGGCCATTCATGCTTTCATCAGCTCCAGACTTGATTATTGTAATGCACTTTATGTGGGCATTAATCAGTCGTCTCTTGCGCGTCTCCAGTTGGTGCAGAATGCTGCTGCTCGTCTTTTGACAAACATTTCTAGACGTGAGCATATTGCGCCCATCCTATACTCACTCCACTGGCTTCCAGTTCGTTTTAGAATTGATTTTAAAATTTTAATGTTTGTTTTTAAAGCTATTTATGGCCTTGCACCTCCCTACTTGTCTGAAATTTTAACTTTGCGCACCTACAGTAGGACGTTAAGGGCGTCTGGCCAGCTTTACTTAGATGTTCCAAGGTCAAGATATAAAACGCTGGGGTGATCATGCTTTCGCGGTAGCTGGCCCCAGACTGTGGAATGAGCTACCTCTTGAGTTACGTACTATTCCTGACCTAGCACTTTTTAAATCTAAGTTAAAGACTTATTTATTTAAACTGGCTTTTAACACTTAGTGGGGAGGTGACATGTTCTGTTATTTTTATGTTTTTTTTTTTATGTGTTGTTTTAAAATTTAATTTTATATGTGTTTTATTTTGTAAATTTGTGTTTTTAATGTTAAGCACTTTGGACACCAGTCGGTGCTGTAAAGTGCTTTATAAATAAATGTTGATTGATTGATTGATTGATAGTGCGCCGCTGATTTTCATTACCGTAAGTTCTCATGTAAGCCCTCACTCTGAAAACTTTAACACTGACAGCAAGCCAAGAACCCGTGCTTTCCAACAGTATGCTATATGTTGCATATATTACGGTAAAGTGCGTTCGGTGACTTTTGAAACGAGGGAAAAGTATGAAAAAGAGCGCAAAGGTGACAGAAAAGTACAGAGACAGCAAACATAAATGTAATAATTTCTGAGGAAAAGGCAGGATGTTAGTGTCATTTGTGAAGGTGTGTGTGGGTGTGAAGTTTATTTTAAGTGTGGCGCACAGCATTGTTCGCAAGCACCCCCCCGCCCTTCTTGTTTTTCTGCACTGGAGCAGTGTTGCCAGATATGAAATATGAAACTATCGTACCGAAACCTCAAAATTATCGTATTTTGGGAGAAATTATCGTACATAAACAAAACGCATACAACGTAGCTATTTTAGCGGGTTATTTTTTTTTATTTACAAAGAATTTTATGTCACATTTTTAAACAGTAATTATAGTAATGGGGAAACTATGGCACAAAAAGAACGAAAATGCACAAGCAAATGCACTACCAGACTAGAAACATTTTTTTTTTTCTGTGAAGGGACACAAACGTGTTAATTACCAGACTAGAAAGAGTCGAATTCAACCTCGAGGTCACTGTCGTCATCCGATGCCATGGCCACTTTTTTTTTTATTTTTCTTGTATATCTCTTTGCTCTTGTGTTTTGTTCGTTTGTTATTGCATTTGTTGAAATAAAGTTTTGAAAAAAAAAAGATGTTGGCTGGGGAATCTTCCTGTCATGGCACAGATTGGATGGGAACTCATTACTTTGTATAGAGAGGGGGCGGGCTTTCAAATGACGTTGTCCCGGTCGCCCAAAGCCAGCAGCAGCCCTGTGTGTGGTGTGTCTTTGATGCCGCCTGAGTGCAACGCCTGCAAAATGATTCTTGGGTGTCAGAGAGAGATGCGTGTTTGGGCAACCAACTGAAATTATCGTACATTTTGGATTTTTTCCCATTATTGATCGTACATCGTACAGAGGGCAAAACTATCGTACAAATACGATAATTATCGTACATCTGGCAACACTGCACCGTAGCCACCCATCCTCTGTGCTCCGGGACCTCCCACTTTACAAATGAAGCACTGCCTGCCACCACGAGATGCGCTTTGTTTACGTCCATGTGAGAAGAACGTGAGCCAATGAAACTGCAACATGGTAACCCTGTCACTCTGGCACGTCGAAACACAAAACATGACGACTAAAATTATAGTATCGAGTTCGCAAAAAAATAGTGAATGATTTTGTTATATAAACAAAAATGCTAAATATTGGTAGGGACTATTTTGCCATCCCAAAATATTGGTTGTGACTTGTCCCTATGGTCCATATGCAAACCTACGCCCCTGTTACAGCGCCAGCCTTGAGAGACCAGTTTGTAAAACAGTACATATGTGAAAATAGCATAGCATGAAAAAACATCCTGGCTGCCTCAAGTGACATTGATGATTGAATGTATTTGAAATTATGTAGGCTAAATTTAACACTTTTAGAAATTTTCTTGACATGACTGTTGAAAGTGAGAGCTGTATCAAAAACCACTCCAGGGTACTTGAACTCATGTACCACTTGGAGCTCCTCTCCTACCAGAGATATACATGAATTCACAATTTTATGATTTTGTTTCATCATACAATCAGTCTTTTAGTATTTAGGAGCAGACATGATTTTGAGAACCAATCTTGGACTTTGGCCATTTCATGTGTGAGAATGCAACCAGCTTGTTACGGTTTGGTGACAGGACCCCAAGAACAGAACAGCTGAGACACAGGCAGGATAAACAAGAACAATAGTTTATTTGAATATACACGAGTTCAACTCAAGAGTGTTCCACAAGGGAGTCGTTTCCTTCAAAAGGGTGAGTCCAACCAACGAGTAGCCTTCTTGCTGAGGAGTCAAGTTTCATAAACAATTAGTCTTACGAGTAAGGAAGAAAACAAACTGAGAAGTGGACTTTATGTGAAAAGGGAGAACACAACACAACTCCTTCCTAACAGAAGGTTAGAAGTGCGTAGAATAAGTGTTCAGACCACTAAGGCTTGTCTCACAAAAGGGCTGTTCAAAACACAAAGT